>NC_091855.1:3750000-4375000 GCF_037783145.1 Equus przewalskii
ACTCACCTTGTCGGTGGCAGAGTGATTTAGAGGTAGGTCTGGATTGCTCTGAAGCTGGATTCTTTCCACCAGGTGAAGGTCAGAGGGATGTGTGCTGCTGGGAGGTGGGGAAAGCTATCCTGGAGGAGGTGGCCTGTGAGCAGTTTTTAGGGGTGACCTGGATTTTTATAGAGCAGTAGTGGTAAAGGGATGGGGTTTGGGGCATCTTGAGGGATTTGGCTGGAGGCTGAAGTGCTTGGAGAAGGAGGTGAAGTTGGAGTCTTCTCAGCTGGTCCAGCACGTCTCATGCTGGGGCTACAGTGGGTAACCCCAGAGCAGGCCCTGCCTTCACGGAGCTCAGAGCCTGTCAGGAAAGACGGACTTTCAACAGATTAAGCCTGGCAGGGTGCTGCCAGAAGTCCAGCGCTTTATGGGATGTACTGCAGGGGACAACGCCTGCTTTTGTGCAGAGGGAAGGGTTCCGCTCAAGCTGAGATGCAGAGGGTGGGTGGGCATTGGCTGAGGGTTGTGGGGAGAGAGCAGTGCGTGTGGAGGCGCGGTGACAGGTTGAGGAGCCGAGAGACACCCTGAGTGTGGAGATGGCGGCGCTGGAGGGCCGGTGTGGTGAGAGGCCCCGAGGGAGGGCGGCCTGGGCCCTTGCAAGAGTTAGGCCCCTGGGGTGGGGCCCCGGGAGGGCGTTTTGAGGAGTTACTCCGCGTGGAGGCGGCGAGCAGTTCCCGCTGTTAGAGTGGGTGAGGTAACGGAGGCCCAGGACCCGTCTTATTTGAACTCTCCAAGCATTTTCTCTTTTGTGCTTCGTTTCCCCCACCTTTGTCTCTTCCGCTGTCGAGGGACAGCGGCTCAGGCGGGCCCAGCCCTCTCCTGGGAGACGGCGGTGGTGGGCTGGAGCCATCACTCGTTCACTCAGTAGTGTGTTCTGGAAATTTGTGCTGGAACTAACGGATGCTTTTGAGCAGTCGGGGATCAGAGAACCTTGACGCCCTGCGCCCGCTGTCCTCCAGAGCCGTGCTGGCCCTGAGCGCCAGAGGCCCCGCGGCCCCGGCCCCGGCCCTGCCGCGCCCCCGAGGCGGCCGAGTGCGCGCACCCTCCGGGAATCGCTGTCGGGGGTGCTGGGTGCTCTTCCTCCAGGGCCTTGTTGCAGCCTAGGGTCTTGGCTGTCGCCGGCTGAGCTGTGTCAGCAGCAGAAGTGTGGGGACAGGTGGGACTGGCATTGCCTGTACGAGAGCCGCCCTGCTGGTGTCTGGGTCCTTGGGCATTGGCGTTGGCGTTCTCGCGGCGTCTGCAGTGGGCGCGGGCCCTCATCGCTGCCTGTTTGCGCGCCCTGCTCGCTCGCTGCTCCCGTCAGCCTCTACCTGGTCTTCAGGGCGCCTGGTTCACTTTTCTTTTCTTTTTTTAAAGATTTTATTTTTCCTTTTTCTCTCCAAAGCCCCCCTGCACATAGTTGTGTATTTTTGGTTGTGGGTCCTTCTAGTTGTGGCATGTGGGATGCCACCTCAGCGTGGCCTGATGAGCGGTGCCACGTCCGCGCCCAAGATCCGAACCGGCAAAACCCTGGGTCGCCTAAGCGGAGCGGGCGAACTTAACCACTCGGCCACGGGACCGGCCCCTGGCTGGCTCCTTTTCAGTTGTGGTGGAGCTCCTGGTCAGAAGCCTACAGTTTAAAATCACCATTAAAGAGGGATCATCAGGATCTGAGCTTTTTTTTTTTCCCCTGCAAGGATGAGGAAATTCCAGCTAGGCTGTTGCTACTTAGCAGCTGGGTTCTTTCTCTCTTTCGAGGAGGTGCATAGAAAGCCAGTGCAGGGGTGGTGATTGATGGTGGATGTCTCGGTATCTCGTATTAAGTGCTTACTCTTAGGTCCTGTGCAAAGTGCCGCTCATGCATGACCTCTTAAGTTCTGAGCAAGGGGGCTGGGTCCCAGCACTCATCGTTTCATAAATGAGGCATGCGAGCCATGCTTGGTGGTTGAGAAACTTGTCCAGCATCGCTGGAGCACCTGTTATGTGACAGAGTTCTGAACTGAACCCAGGCCTTTCTGACACCAGCACCCTTGTTTGTAAATCTTGCCTCTACTCTGTGTGTGCAGTTTTGCACCTTATTTATTTATTTTTCAGTCAAACCCTTTCCATGCTGGAGATTCTCATTAAACACAGTGACGCAAAACTTCACTCACTTAGTGAAATTACCAGTAAGGTTAATTTTTTTTTTAAAAGATTTTATTTTTTCCTTTTTCTCCCCAAAGCCCCCCGGTACATAGTTGTGTATTCTTCGTTGTGGGTTCTTCTAGTTGTGGCATGTGGGACGCTGCCTCAGCGTGGCTTGAGGAGCAGTGCCATGTCTGCGCCCAGGATTCGAACTAACGAAACACTGGGCCGCCTGCAGCGGAGCGCGGGAACCCAACCACTCAGCCACGGGGCCAGCCCCAAGGTCAATTTTTTTTTTTTTTTTGAGGATACTGGAGTGTCCAGGCGGAGTCTGTGTGGTATGAACCAAGCTGCAGAGGGAGTGGCTGGGGGTCTCGGGGCAGTGCTGGCTTCGGTGCTGGGGGTAAGGGGCCGAGGGTGGGTGAGCCTGGTGCCAGGAGGTCATTTTCATCCCTCACATGCTCCCCTCCCTCTCCCTGACCACCGGGGCCTAAGGCACCCCCTCCTCAGTCCCCTTCTCCCTCTCCTGACATCAGCTTTCCCCTCAACTACTGGGAAGTCAAAAGACAAAATAAATAAGAATCTGTGAGTCCTGCCACGGCCCCAGGCAACAGGGAGGGGAAGCCAAGCCAGGCACACTGCCCCGGAGCCGTGCTGTCAGCCCTCGGAAAAGAACAGGTAAAGTGCAAGGAAAATCCAGTAAGTAAAAATATACCAATGACTTTGTCAAATATACAGCTGCTGGCTGTCAGGGGAGCAGGCGGCTGGCTGGGGTGGGTGGCAGCAGCACCCTGGGAAGTGTTGGCCGACACAGCATAGAGACAACGGAAATAAATAGGGGTGGGGAGTGGGCAGGGGTCCTGCCCACTGGGCCAGTGCCACAGGAGGACGGGGCCTCTGCCTGCTCACCTGCCCTATCCCTCCAAGCCCTGCTCGCCAGGCTCCCCAGTGCTGCGGCACTGACACAAAGCACCCGGCCGACAGGCTGTAAGGAAAGGATTATAATGTGGGGGTGGGAGCGGGGTGGGGACGCACGGAAGCCGTGCAGTCAGCCAGGGCTGGAGCCGCCCTCAGTACTCGTCCTGGTCTTCTTGTTGGTGTTCCTCAATCTCATCGTCCTCAGGGGGTGCAAATCCTTCCTCAGTGGCATAGAGAATGCCAATGATGCCCGAGATGACAGGGCTGTTCTCACTTTCGTGTTCCTGGCAGATGAGCTCAATGTCTCGAAGTTTGCTGAAGTAGAAGTCACGTTCCTTCTCTAGTCCATCCACTGTCAGCTTCAAATCCAATAGCTGCTGGTTGAGTTCAAGAATTTGGGCATCAGTCTCATGGCCGCCATTTCAGGCTGATGGAGGATTCTTCCGGAGGATGCAGGGTGGGGCCACATTGCTCAGTCGGCCAGAGGTCTGCATATTTTTGGGGCCTGTGGGGGACGTCCTCTGTGGAACTGCTGTGCCAATGAGTTTCTTGGATTTGTTGAAGATCTGATCACCTGGGTTAGGAGGTGGCGCTATGTCCTGGCCCTGCCGCGCCAGCAGAGGGTTGTAATCCTTTCCATCATAGTTTGCGTCAAAGAATTTCTTAAACCACTGAATAAACTCAAAATTATCTTGGAATTTTCCTTTCACTAATTTCTCTACAGGAATTATTTTGTCAACACCCATCTTCTTGAAAGCTGCTTGCAGCACCTTGAAGTTGTGGATATATTCGTGCTCTAGCTTGGCCTGGAACTTTACCTTCCTCAAGTGCACACAGCCAGGGAAGAGCATGTCCATGAACTGGCAGTAGGCTGCCCCTGAACAGAGCTGTTCTATCTTGGTATAGTTGAGGTGCAGGGAGTCATTGACCCAAGCAAGCATATCATGGCGACTCAGATTCTCACTGGTCACAGATGTGGAGTACACATTGACGGCCATACCCCAGAGTGCGCGAGGCGGCTCTGGCGGCGGCGGGGGAGGGGGGACAGGCGGCAGGGGCGCTGCGGCTGCGGCTGCGGCTCCGGCTGGCGGCTCCGGGGCGGAGGGTCCTCCCAAGGTCACTTTTTTTTAATGTTTGCAATTTACGTAAACTTTTTTTGTGAAATTGCCTACATATATGCTTAGCCCACTTATGTATTGTGTTGCTAGTGTATTTTCAAGAAAATCAAATATGTGGTCTCTACGGAATGAAAACATGAATCTGCCTTCTGTCTCCATCTTCTTATTTCCCTGAATATGCTACAGTTAAATTAACGCTTCGGGGAAGACCTCTTTTGTAATCCAGAATAATCCAAAGCTCATTTCTCTAGTTTTGAAGCCGATTCATTGAGTTAGTCTTCCTTCCTGGAGAAGAGCTCTCCAGTCCCGTTGGTGGCAGCATGCACCCCTGAAATCCTTTTTCTGTTCTGTTGTTGGTGGGGATTTGTTTATAGCTTGGGAAAGGGGCTTCAGCTGCTTTTCTTCTCACGGGAAGGTCTGTCTTTGCCTGGATGCTAATGTCGCTGCACGTTGACTTTTCCTTTCCTGTCTCTTGTTCTTCCTGTGGGTATCGATTAAGGGAAAGACCTTCACAGTGTCTCTCCAGCTCCTCACTAACAGCACTTAGAGCAGCGTGTGCTGTAGCTGCACTCGGCTAGCTGATGCGAAGAGCAGAGGCAGCAGCAGTCCAGGAAAGGGGCCTTAGTTGCTTACTCTAAATGTTAACTTAGACCAGACGCCACCGTCAAGGCTTTGATGAAGCTGTTGACTTAGACCTTCTGGACGCTGGCGGAGCTTTGTGCTGTACAGCTTCAACACTCCCTTGAGGGGAGTTAGGCCTTCTCGGTTATATGCGTGGTGAGGGGCACACAACCCAGAGTTTCTGAAAAAACGCTCTTAACAAACAGGCACCCTCAGATGTCAGATGGTCAAAGGCCAAAGGACACAGACAGCATCTTGATAAGCAGTATTAGATGTTATGTGGGGGAGAGCAGAGGCTTGGCAGGGAAGTAATTCAATCCACAGGTTCTGATAATGTAATAAACTACACAAGGGTGAACTCTGAGTGTTCATGCATGCTAGAATGTCCTTCAATTGAATTATTGTCCTATAGTGGTTGTCTGCCCATATGCTACTGTTTCAAATATTAAAAAATAACACAACTCACTTTTTCCTTAGATGGGAGAGAAAAGACACAGATCATCCGCACCTTAATAATTTGCGTGCCTTCCTCTCCCCTCCGTGCCTGTCAGAGCTCATGTTTTGGATTTATTAGTTGGGAAATCCTGTCCTAGATAATTAAGCGTACAGACTCTGTGTGGTATGGGAAATAAAACTGCTCCTCCATTGTGCGCGTCCAGTTTAGTTGTGGTGGCAAGCCTGCAGGCTTCTTTAGCTCCAAGGGGCCCCGCCGGGAGGGAACCACCTAGTTCTTCAGGAGCAGCTGTGTGGAGTGCTTCCCCTGTGTAGGCAGTGATGGTGTCCCATTAGAGGGGCTCTCCCCTCACTGGGTTTCCCGGCTCCTGTCCAGTTTACTGACTGCAGGAAGAGCTTGGGATCCCTCGCATGGTGTGAGAGGCTCTCAAGGGGACCGAAGCCCCTGCCACGTACCAGGTGCTCTATTTCAGCAGGCGTCAGAGGACATGATGTCATCCCCATTGGAAAAATGGGGAAGTGGAGATGCCAGTGGATTGAGTGACTCCTGTGAGCCTGCAGTTAGTAAAGGATTTTGAAGTTCAGGAGTTTGAACCAGGTGTCAGATTCTAAAGTTTATGTATATTCTACTTCTCAAAGCCTATAAATCTTATAACATCCTCAGTAATAACTTTTGGTAACGATCTGAAGGGTGTTACTATTAGTGTTTGTCATTAGGTTCTGAAGTTGTGATTATAACAATAGAAATGCTGGTGATTTCCCCGCCAGACTAGCTGGGATGGGGTAGACAATGGTGTAGGCGACAGCCCTGTGGGGGGCCGGCCCCTCCTCCCCGTGTGATGGCTTTGCCTGCCTACACTTCCCTTTATGTTCCTTTCCTTCAGGCCCACGGAAAGGGTCGGGGATGCCTGCCCCTGTTTTTCTTGTTACTTCCTTCGGATCAAATTCAGACAATAGAGCTCCACGCCCTCAGGAGGAGGGCTCTCCCTGGCCCTTTAAGCTGGTTGAAATGACTCTTTCTCTGATCTAATTGGGTTTTTTATCCACTTGAGTACTCACAATATTAGTTACCATAAATCACAAACTCTTCGATTTGGCTTGTGTAATTATTTCACCCCAGTTTCTCCTAGAGTTAAACCATTTCAAGTTATGTGTCATAGATTCTTGTAACTTTTAGATGCTAGCACTAATCATTAACACTAATTATTTAGCTTTCCTCTACTGATAAATTTGTAAATGGAGATTTTTTTAAAGCAGACCATTTATATTCAGGTAATATGGAGTTAATTTAAAAGCTATATGCTAAAAAGATGATGTATAAAGAATATTAATGAAAATTTTGGAAGAAGGAAGAAACATCACTCATGATGCTAATATTATTTTCATGTTTTGTGCATTCACTTTGTTATTGTCCATATACAAAAGTATTTTGTATACTTCATTTCATACATAGCATATGTGCTGCTTTTTAAAGTAGTAGCTAGCTAACTTTCACTTTAAGAGAATTTGATTAATGCTAGAAAAACGTTTAAAGTAAGCCAAATGTATTTTTTCTTGATCAGGGCAGATATGTTAATAGGTTATCTAATACAAATTCTGCTTTTTCTTTTTTTTCTTTTGAGGGGCATTTGCAGCATCAGGAATTGCCATGTGGTTTCTAAGGTCTCTCTCTGTTCTAACAGGATATATGAGAGGAGGAGAAATATAGAAATATTATATCCACTGTTTGAGATCTTGAGGAGATCTCTGAAAGATTAGTATGTGTGCTAAGGGCATGGCTTCTGGAAATAAGTTTTTTAGGTACTTAGAGAAAAGGATGCTGAATTCTACACCTGAAACAGTCAAGCCCCAGATAACTCACTTCCTTGGCCTTGGGGCCTACGTTCCTGGCCCCTGGTACATGTCCGTAGAACTTGCTTGTCCTCTATTTTTCATCTGTGCTTCTGCAGATGCACTTCCCTCTGCCTGCTACTTCCTGCTTACCTCCTAGGACGGAGCTCAGGTGTCCTGTTCAGCGTGGTGCCTGTCCTGACTCCTCCTTTTCTCTCCGGCCAAGAGCAGTTATTTCTAGCGAGCTCTCTGTGCTTTGTAAATATCTACTCCTTAAGGAGCCCTCTTGGCCAGGGCCTGGGTCTCACTCGCTTACACTCTGTCCCAGCACCTTGAGTAGTACCTGGCACTTGGTGGATGGTCAAGGATGTGGATGGAAAAATGCTGCCCTGGAAATATGAGCATTCTAGTGTGTATGGCCCTTGCCCACTTTTCTTTCCTCCCTACTCTAGTTTTTTTTAAAGATCGGCACCTGAGCTAACATCTGTTGCCAATCTTCTTCTTTTGTCTTTTCTTTCTCCCCGAAGCCCCCCAGTACATAGTTGTCTATTCTAGTTGTGGGTCCTTCTAGTTGTAGCATGTGGGACCCCGTCTCAGCATGGCCTGATGAGTGGTGCCAGGTCAGTGCCCAGGTTCCGAACCAGCAAAACCCTGGGCCCCCAAAATGGAGTGTGCACTTGGCCATGGGGCTGGCCCCCCTACTCTGGTTTTTAAGAATAGATTATTTACTTTTAAATAGGTGTTTAGTTTATTTATATATTTTTAATTAGCTTCCTAAAAATATTCTCCTGTCTGCCTATTCCAAGGTGAGTTGCAAAGTTCTTCAGCATAAACATGATGGACCCTCGTTGACAGTGGACTCTTTGGCCCTGATATGGGATGGTTTTGAATTTAAAATTTTGCTTTTCAACTAGGAAAGAGAAAGGGTTCCAGTGAGTGAGCGCAGGGCTGTGTCCGAGGCTGCTGGTAATCCTAGCTGTAAATGATCTTAGCAGGTCGTGTTAAAACTCTCCCTAGAAAAGTCAACAAATGCAAACATTTTGACAGAGATAAATCTTTGTTTTTACTCAGAATTACTTGCTCTGGCTTCTTGTCTTTCCACTCTGAAGTCACAGATAAGTTTTCTTTCCATGATTTTTCCCCAGTGTTTATCACAGCTGGCTTTTGTGTTCATATGCCGGCTGGGTGTGCGAGCGTTTTCTCTCTGGGTCGTCTTCTCTCCGGAATCCTTCCTTTGATTTCTAGAGAGCTTTATACTTATAATGTGTGTATCATGTTTGCTGTTCAGCCAATTTCCATGTGTTCTTTTTCATGTCCCTACAAACATACTTGCTGTGGGTTGACTTTTTTCCTCCATCATAGCATCTTGAGTACAGCTTGTTATATATTTGAAGCAAGACAACAGGGGTACTCTGGAAGCCAATTTGAGTTTACTTTTTATTCCTTTTCTTTCTTTTGAAAATCATTATCATGAGGAACCAGAGGTCTTGTGGTTAAACTCTGTTCCTTTTGCTGGAGGGTGTTGTGTATAGCAGGGGGATAGCATCTTTCTTCTCTGGTTTTCTTTTCTTCTGCTTCACCCCCTGAATTCTCAAACTGAGAATTCAGTTTGTAGAATTCTCCAATGAATATTTGTCTCCTTTCTCCATTACCACTCCAGTTTTTATAGGGATTATAATAGATAATGTCTAAAATGCAGGTTATTCGTGTGATTTATAATAAATAAAAAGGGAAATGTGCTACTAAAAAAATTATGTTCACATTGGAGAGCAGTGTGGTGGTATAAATGATACTGAATTAAGATTCTTGGTTTTTGTGGCGTCTCTGCAACCCCAAACTGTATTCTAAGTGTCAGACATACACAAATCTGGTTCTGTGAGCACATGTGCCGCCTCACGACTTGCCAACAAGTAGGAAGGAAATGGTCTGCTTCTCAGCGTGTGCACAGGTCTTTGGGAGTAAGCTATAGTTGTATGATTTATGAATTGTAGTTTTGTAAAGTGGCTTAATGAATTTGTTCACTTAGTTTTGATTGGATTATAATAAGAGACTGTCTTATGGTGAGTATTTGGCTGATTATTTTTGCCTTGTAGATTCTTTTTCTGGTGTGTTATGGGCACCTGCTCTCAATAAAAAATAATCCAGAAATTGCAGATATTTTCTCAATTTGAGAAATAATGTTCGGGGATGTAAGCCCAGAAATTTTAGTGGAACCTTGGTGGTTGATAAGTCAATTTATTGCTGAAAATCTGTCTAAAGTGAGATTTCTCCAAGAGCTGACATTTTGGACTTGCTGTTGTAAATGTATTAGCTACACATGGTGACCATTATTAAATTGAAAACAGCCTTTATTTGCTGATAGAATATCTTTCAAAAGCTGGAACTGTTGTCTCTTCTGGACCAGAAGTAACTGGGTAAAACCCCCCCAAAAAACTAACAATAGGCTGCATTTTCTGCTCACTGAGAAATTTAGCCAAGTAGTTACCAACCTCAGCTTTATACAGTGAAGATCTTGGTTAAACACAGTGCTTTGGGAGTGACATACTTATGGACCATCGAAGTTTTAGATTAACCGATGATTAAGCAGAAATCTCTGTGGAGAGTTTTTTTTGTGTAAATTACAGTTGATGATTCTGTTTTTCCAAATACAATGTGTGGAATCTGCTGAGTCTTTCTTTGATGGGTTAGGCTTGCCTTCTTGATGCTTCTCAACATTAATAATCATTGAATAACACTATGGACTTAAAAGGGAGAAAACTGGAACCCAAGGGAATCCTTGGAAATCCTTTTCAAATGTTTTGTTCCTGTAAATAAAATTTTAAAAGTAAAAGTCATGTTAAAGGTAACTTGGCTCTCTGCAAGGGCGACTGTAGGGAAAGTCTTGCTGTTTCGAAGGCTCTGTTGGTCCCTCAGGTTCTGCGTTGGGGGGTTCTTAGTGTCTCCCCAGGGGTGTGGTGGAGTGTTGAGGTCCACAGTGTCTTTGGCCATGCCCAGAGGCTCTGGATTTAGATAGTGTGGCGTAAATAAACATATTTGTTTCTGTGGAGTGTGTAATTTAGAAGCATCACTGCTAACTACCAGGTTATATTTTTAACCTTTTAAACTGTTGGTTTCTCTTAATGCATTGGGCTGTTGAAAATGAGATCAAATCAGAGATTCAGCTGAGGAGAATTGGGACCAGAAAGCAAAGCTAGAGATGTCGTATTTGATAGATCATTCTGCAGGGTTGTTCAGTAAGAGGAATGCCTTTTGTTTAACTAAGAATAAAAATAATGATTGACTCCTTTAGCCCCCTGATCTTGGTAATTGTTACATCCTCTGATGTAATTTATTGAGTGCCAAGTGTTTTTAGTTGATGTGTAAAGCATGGAATTTATATGGGACGCCTGCCAGTGGTCCCACTCTGAGGTTGAATGTGTGTCTTTCTTCTTCTCTTCTCTTCTCCGCCTCTCCCTCCTTCTCCTCCTCCTCCTCCTCTTCGTGTAGTCTGTGCTCTGAGATCATTCCTTTCCAGGGAGGCCTTGGCGGTTTGCCTTTGGCATCTTCCTCTAGGAGTCTCATGTGTACCTGCCAGTGTGGAATTAGTCTGTGTTCCAGCTCCCCTTGAAAGTCGCTTCACGCTTCCTTGCCTTCTGGATAGATGTGATGGTGTCATGCCGCCTGCTGTCTAGTCCTACATCAGCTGGAAAGTGTGACTGGGTGTTAGCATCACAAGGTGATTTTCACCCACCCAGACCCAGTAGAAACTCGTTTTCATTTACTAACTGCACTAGGGGCGAGGGCATCAAGTTTACAGGGAAGTGTCTTAAGGTGGGGTCTGTAACCTCTTCCAAAAGTGGTTTATGGCTTCTCATTCACATAAGAATCCCACAGTAACTTCTCTTTCCTTGGGAGAGACTGTCCGATTTGCACAATGAGATGATTTTCTCATGTGAAATTTGAGAAATTTCTTTTCAGCCATTGGAGTGGGTAATAAGAGAAAGAAGAGCTTTTTGGGCCACGTAACAAGTAAATTGCTTGAATATCTGGATTAAAGTGGAGGAAAAAATGAAAACCTGAGCTGCTAGAGCTTAGTGGGCCGTTGGGTCCCTATCCTTGGGCAGGACAGTGGACTCTTTCCACGTTCCCTCCAGGGAACCTGACCCCGGTTCCTGGTCACTCCAGAGTGTCTCAGGGTTGAGTCTTCCGCCAGGCACGTGTGTAGAAAAGGTGGCTTTGTGCGTGCTTCCTCTTTGAGGCTGCTTAGCAATATTGTTAGTGTGTGAAGAATGACTACTCGTATTCGTGTGTGAGCTCTAACTTTATCATCACTTGTTTAAAAAGCAAGATTGTGTGATCCAGTTTGAGGCTAATGGTTTGGATTTAAGATTTTAAGCTGTTCTGAGTGTAAGTTGCTAGTGTTCTGTATTTAGGGAGGTAAACATGGGTTCATCTTTGCAGACAGTTGGGAAACCTGTAAGAGTGATGTTTGGATCATTCTCACAGAAGTGTTGCTTGATTCCAAACGTTTCAGTCTGAAGTGGGGACAGCCAGCTGCTCTGCTTCCGGCTGCCGTTAGTGGCCTCCAGCACTGCTTCACCTGTACATTTTCCAAGAGGCTCCAGGGGATGGGTTTCCCGCAGGCAGCCTTGTGGCTGCCGCCTTTGCTGCAGACGTCGGCTGGCGCAGGCTGCCCTCTGGCTCTCCAGTGTCAGGGTGCTGAGTGGCCAGGCCTGGGCCCCCCGCCCTCACTGTGCCAGCTCCCTACGGCAGTCTGCACCTCTTATGTGCTCTCGGAGCGTTACAATGCTCAGGAAATTGCCTTCTCCAAGACCTGGCTATTTTTCTTTAGAGCAGTCATTTTTCATGAGGAGGTAAAAGTACCTTCGGGAGTGTTCTTTGAAGATCATACATGTAGTTAGCGAAAAGTGTCGAGTCCCAAAAGAAAGTGTGTTTTTACGTAGATTTTGACACAAAGCACTTACATTTGGAGTTTTAGTCCTACTGTGGAATTTGCAAAGGCGTTTTGCAGGATTTGAGCATTTCCTGTCTTTGGAATCCCCTACGACTTTTTAATCAAATCAGAGGGCAAGTGGTTCTGTGATTCTTTCTGTCTTTCAAAGACTGAAAAATATTCATGAATTGTTTTCTATAATATCTGTACAGGAAAAGACTATGAAATGGCAGCTGCTTAACAGGAATATATAGTAGGGTATTTGCCAAATTTGAATTTGTAAAGCTCTGAAACTTTGTAAAATGATTTGTCACATTTAAGAAGAAAGGCAGGTCTTATTGTTAGAGAGACGTGAATAATGATGGCATACTAAAATTTTAAAGATTTGATCCACCAAGTTAATAATAGCATTTATTTTATTTCTGACTGTAATTGATTTGTGGCATAACTACAAGTTACACAGTGAGCAAATTGTTCTCAGTATACTGTCAGTCTAGTGAAGTCTGGTAAGTCTGTTGTTCGTTCATTCAGCTGGTTTGAAGTCTCCATAGCATAATTACGGATATACTTAGTTCATGTTGAAACAATTATTTCTCCTGTGTTGTTGATGTATGTGTTTTCTCAGGTGCCTTTTCCCAGCCTGGCTTTCACTTCTCCTGCTGACTAAGTTGATGAACATGTCGGGGAGGCGGTGGGAAAGAATGGGGGTTACAAGCGATTCAAGCTGGTCCGGCCAGCAGGGAGCTGGAGGCATTTTCAGAATGTTGGCGACACAGTCACAGGGACAGCTGGGTGGAGGGGAGCCCACTGGATAAGCCACAGCATCCTTAATTATCTAACTGCATGCCTGGCTTCTGGGACACCCTAAACGGCAGGGCATTTCATACCCAGTCATTTTCCTTGGTTGGTGCTGGGGAGGAGGGCGGGAGGGCGGCAGGGAAGGGAGACAGATGGGCCAGGGAGGGTGGGGTGGTAGGAGAGAGACGTGGGGCTGCTGGACAGAGTGGGACTGAAAAATAGTGGCTTTTCTTTGTATCTGGTACCTTCAAGATTTGTCTTAGACTAATGATTAAACTATATTGAAAATTGATGTGTGTTTTGTATTCACTTGCTTATTTTCTAAGCAGAGTATCCTGTGGCTTTTTTGTGTAGTGCTATTAAAGTTTATTTCTTATTGAACCTGACTCCTTTTCCCCTATCTGTTCATTCTTTTGCCATTGTTTCCCTTTCCTTTTTTTCTCTCCTTTGGGTACGTTTCTGTTTTGGTTTATTTTTTAAATCTTAGGTTTACTTTGCCTCAGGTGCCTGAGGGCCTTTTTCTCTGTGTGCTCCCTGTTGTGTTTCAGCTTGCCTTTGCTACTGTCATTCCGTGTTGCAATTTTTTGTTTTTGTAATTAATTTTCTAAAAATTTAATTCTGGCAACCAGTGAGATTCCACTAGCACAGATGAAGAACAGAAACACCAGGGCCAGGGAAAGTCCTGACATCATCCTGTCGCACACCCCTCCCCTTTAGCCAGCTTTCTAGTTGGTAAAATCAGGCCCCTTTCTTTGGAAAGGGTGGTGCAAACCAACGTTGTCATTAAATGGGAGAGCTGGGATTTCAGTGTTTGAGGCTTGTTGCTAGGGCATTTCATTGCTGCTTAAATTGGCTTTCATTAGAAATGAATGGTTAGTTGCCTGAAAATGGGCCTGTCCTCCTCTCCCCTTCTCTGCTTCCTCCCTTGTTAACATCTTATCATGCATCTGAATGAAATGAAGATGCAGCCTGCGTGTTTATGGCTGAGTTGTGCATCCTGCCTCAGACGTGGGTATTCAGAACAGGGTATCTCCGTTGAGTGTATTTTTATCTGAAAAATTTGTAATTGTACAGAACTGATGCATCTGTCCCATTAATGTCTTTAGGGCTTATAAAGAATAGTTGATAACAACTCTCTACCCTCAGAACACAAACAGACAAACTCCTTCCTCCAATTTCAGATAACCATTTAAAATGATTTAAGAGAGTACCAGTGGTTGCTTGGTCAAATGAATCCCATTTGAATATATTCTCGTTAGGTGCAAATTAATCTAATTTTCGAAAGCAGTAAAAGCAGCAGTAAGTACAACAATAGTGTATCCTATTTTGACCGTTATAGTGAGGTCTAAAAGAAAAGTACATTAAGTTTAAGCAAATCTTGAAGATGACTCCTTCTTTGAAAAGGAGTTACTTTTGAAAGTTTCTAAGTAAAGACTGTTACGTTAAAGGGTTATGTGCACAGGCAGCACAGCCCTCAGAAAGATTGCTAATCCTCTTCAAGAGGGTGGTGGTCAACCTCTCCTTTTGGAATGACAACAGGAAAAGAGACTTTTCAAGGCTTGAAATTATTTTTAGTTTTTAACTTGATAGCCAAGGACTCAGTAGTGTTTCCAGTTTGGAATTTTGGTGCAGCTACAAGACAGGGAAAATTTATGATGCAAGAAAATCTGACAGGGTACAGTGGACGAGTGAAAGGTGGACCTGTGATCAGGAGATGACAGTTCCATTTCTTCCCAAATATGAAAATGAAATCCTTTTCTGTTCTGTCATTTCCCCGAACTCTGTTCCTAGAAGAAAGGATTACAATAGGAAATCTCAAGGTTACTCGAAATCTACAGATACAGCAGTGGCAAATTGAGGTACTTCCCAATTTCTTTTTGCAAGTAATTGCCTTTTGTTAAGGAAGCTTTAACATGTACATTGTCGAAGATGTGGAAAATACAGAAGTGTATGAAGGGGGAAGTAAGGCACTCATGGTCCCACCACGCAGAGGGAAGAGCTGTCACCCGTGCAGTGTCCCCTGACCGTCCCTGTGTCCCCTCCTGCTCCTCTGCTGGGTGTACCCACACAGCAGTTGGAGGGCCAGTGTGAGTCGCATCGTGGCACGTGCCTGCCTGTGCTGTTTAGTGGCTTCCAAGGTCTGGCGCTCTCGTGTCTGCTTATGTGTTCTCCTCTCCTCGACCCCTTAGCTCTGTGTCAGCATCCTGTGTCCTTCATAGACCATATCCTAGTTTGCATTTATTTTTTTTTAAAGATTGACACCTGAGCTAACAGCTATTGCCAATCTTATTTTTTCCTTCTTCTTCTCCCCAAAGCTCCCCAGTACATAGTTGTATATTCTAGTTGTAGGTCCCTCTGGTTGTGCTATGTGGGATGCTGCCTCAGCATGGCCTGATGAGTGGCGCCATGTCTGTGCCCAGGATCTGAACTGGCGAAACCTTGGGCTGCCCAAGCAGAGCGTGCAAACTTAACACTCAGCCATGGGGCCAGCCCCTGCATTTATTTTATGTTTACTTGGGTTTTGTCTGTCTCTCACCCTACAATGTGAGCTCTGCGAAGTGTGAGGCCCAGGTCATCTTAGTCTCCCCAGAGCTGGCAAGTGCTTGGAATATTGCAGGGCTTAGGAGAAGTTTACCAAGCAGTGAATGAACGGATGAGTGTTTCAGGCCTTTCTCTTTGCACGCTCATCTACACATAATGATATATACATGTATCCTTTACAGAATTCTTAGTTTGATTTCCTTTTTCCAGATGAGTATAGTTCCATTTAATTTTAAATGAAGAGGATGAGGTTATAATGGCACAGTTTTTAAAAAACTCTGAAGATTGATACTTATAATATTTATTTTTAGTAAAAATAGGAGTACACAGGCTTCTTATTTTAAATTAGAAAGATCCAGACTACTGCACTATATTTAAAACTTTTTAAAAATATAGGGCCAGATTTAGATCTCTTTTTTTGAACTGCAGCTCCTTTTTTTTTTTGGTTTTTATTTTGGATTATTTTAATCTTACATAAAAATTGTACAGCTAGTACAGAGAGTTCATGTATCCCCTTCACCCTGCTTCCTCTAATGTGATCAGCTTTCATAACCACAGAACAGTGATCAAAACCAGGAAATCAACACTGGTACACTGCTGGTACCTAACCACAGACCTGTGCATTCTACCAGACTTTCCCTAATGTCTTCTTTCTGTTCTAGGATCCAGTCCAGGATCTCACGTTGTATGAGTCATCGTGTCTCCTTAGACCTCCAGTCTCTGACTGTTCCTCAGTCTTTCACGATGGTGACTCTTTTGATGAGTACTGGTCAGTTAATTCGTAGGTTGTCTCTCAGTTTGGATTGGTCTAATATGTTCTCTACGCAGTTTTGTCGAGCAGTCCATAGATGTAACATGCTCTTCTCAGTGGAGCATGTCAGGAGAACATGAAGATGAAATGTCTGTCTTGATCACTTGGCTAAGGTGATGTCTGCCTAATTTCTCCTCTGTAAAGTTACTATTTTTTCCTTTGTAATTGATAAATATCTTGGGGAAGACACTTTGAGACTAATTTTTATGTTTCTCCTTAAACTTTACCCCATCGATTTTAGCATCCAGCGGTGGCTCTTGCCTGCAGCAGTTATTACTGTGATGTTTGCATAGTGGTGACTTTTGTATTTCCTTCATTTCTTTGACATTTATTCAGTGAAATTCTTCTGTAAGGAAGAGCTCTCCCTTCTCCATTTATGTATTTATTGTTCATATAAAAATGAAGTTATGGATATTTTATTTTAAGGGTCATAATCCAAAAGTATTGCTGTTTATTCTTTTGCTCATATTGTTCTGGCTTTGGCCATTAGGAGCTCCTTCAGGTTGGTTCCTGTGTCCTTGCGACATGGCCTATCCCTTGTCCATCACTTCTTGTTTTCTAACACCACAAGGTGTTTCAGGCTCATCTGTGTTTTTTCTGCCCCAACCCTGGAATCAAACACTTTTTCACAGAGACTTGGTTCCTTTTCTTGCATATTGATATTTATAAACCAATATCTGGGTGTTAAGTGAGCTATTGCTGCTGGGGTATCATTGCTTCTAGCCCGCTCAGTGGACACAGCTAGGAAAAACATGTATATGTACTAACGTACGCTTGCATATGTGTCTCTGTTTCTATATCTATCTGTATAAATATATATATTAAAAACCATCAGCTTGTACTGATACCTCTGGTTCCAGTCCAACAGTGCATGGTTCATTCTAGCCGACCCTCTTTCCTTATTTATAACTTCTTTCTTAGACAATGAGAAACCTAGTTCTCATCTACAGTATATTTAGTTATTTGTTCAATCTTGTATCATTGGTGGTTCAACTAGAGAAACAGAACGACCAGGAGATATATATTAGGAGGTTTACTGAAAGGAATTGTCTCATGTGATTGTGGGGACTGGCTAGGCAAGTCTGACATCCGGAGGACAGGTCGTCAGGAAGGGCAGGCTGGCACTCTTGGGTGGGGCGGGTGGGAGAGTGAAGCTGCCACCCATAGGCAGAATTTCTTCTCCCTCAGGGAAGCCTCAGTTCTGCTCTTAATGCCTTTCAACTGATTGAATCAGGCCCACCCAAATTATCTAGGATCATCTTCCTTCCTTAAAGTCACCTGATTATGGACTTCAGACACATCTACAACATACCTTCACAGTAACACCTAGATTATGCTTGATTAAATAACTGGGGACTGTAGTCTAGCCAAATTGACACATGAAACTGACCATCACACCTGTATGTGCCTGAAGCTGTTACAGAATTGCTAACCCATACCACTGTGAGAAACAGATGTGGTATCCCACTTTGGTTTTTGAACGCTCTGTTTTCTATGTAAAATTTATACACATAAGGGTGACTGTAGAGGAGCACTTGTCAGAATCTCCAGTTCTCCCTGTTATTTATAATCTTGTTCATTGTCCTCTTCGCTGGCCCCTGTTCAGTCTTTCCCTGTATCCCCAGGACTTGGTACCGAGCCTGGTACAGTTGTTGAATGAACAGAATGAATAAGGCCATCCATCCTGATATTTCTTTATTACCAGCTTCCCTTTTGTCAGGGTTTCCATTGAGAGAAAAGAATGAAGTGGAGGACCCAGCTTGGAAGCAGGTAGAAAGAGACCAGAAGATGGGCTCTGGGTTAAATCCTGGATTCCAAGGAAATATTTTATAGATGTTCTCTTTACTTTGGGTTAATATTGAAATAGTTCCCCAGAAGACAGAAATCTCTTCCTTTCACAGCATGCCGGCCTTGCCTTCCTTTTCCCCCACTCCTTCTATAAGTTCTGCTAGGCAGTTTTTCTGTCTTTGAGAAGAGGCTAGCTTCCCATAGTTTAAAACTTGAAGACAGGTTAGTTGAGGGCATTACAGACAGTAGCAGTTCTCGTTTTTGTTGTTTTTGGAGTAGTAGAACAATGCAAACTGTCACTTATGTAACCCTATCTTACAAGTGTTTCTCCTATGCCGTGCATTTGGACTCCAGAGGGGGAAGATGTGGACTGCTAGTAAAGCATGTGTGTTCCAGTGCACTGCTTCTCTAACTTCAGTGATACGTGGTTCTGTTTGAAAGGAAAAAAAATCGTGTGGCATTTTAGTATTGACTTATATCACTTTTGTAATAACGAATGTTACTTAGATATGTACAACCACTTAACCAGGAATAAACGCCTTATGCTTATATCTCTTTTACCACTATAAACCAAAGCCAGTTTTCAATGAAATATACTACTACAAAGTCACTGAAATCCAGATTAGCTCGATTAATTTAATGTGTAGATGATACTGTTTTGCTAAAAGCAAAGCACCATTTCCTATACAAAATATTGCATTGCTTCATAGGGGCCAAGGTTTTTGAGTTTGGCTTGCTTCTCCTGCCGTGGGCTGACTCAGTCTTCCCACCAGCAGTTCCCTTTTGGAATTCCACTGCTGAAGTGTTTGTTCTTGTAGCATGCAGTGTGATTTCATTTGGCCTTCTGTTGACCCGAATACATCATCTGCATAGTAGGTCTGCCTCTGTTGGTTTCTTGTTAGTGCCAGACAATTAAAGTGGTAATAGTTTGCCTCATTCTCATTCTAAGTGCAGAGCAAACTGGGATGCTGAAAAAGAAGACACCAAATACGCTTCTTGATGTATTACGGACCCCCAAGAATGTCTGTGACTCCCCGTTGGAGAAACACTGGTTCGGTAAGGAGAGAGATGTGCAAACATACAGTTACCATATGATGACTCAGTGCTGTACTGGAGGCATGTGCAAGGTGCACTGGGATGGTAGGAGAGGGTGTTAGCATTTAGGGTGAAATTTGAAGGAGGAGGAGTTAGAGAACCAAGAGCATGCAGAGGTCATGGGGGCCTGGAGGCTTGGCTGGTTTTGTACTGTTGGAATATACTACAGAGGAGAACTTTTGAAGTTGGTGGTAGCATTCTAACACAGTCCTTATTGTGGAATTCCAGTGTTTACGTGGTGAGAGAGAAATTTTGCTTGTGTTGTAACGCTGTGAGATTAAAGTCTTCGTTTTTCTGTTGATGAGTAGTCTGTTCTTCTTTTACAGCTTTATTGAGATATAATTGATATACCGTTCCATTTACCTGTTTCAGTGTCAAGTTCAATGGTTCGGTAAATTTGTATATTCATTTATAAATTCATCACCACAATCCAGTTGTAGAACGCTTTCATCACCCCACAGTGTCCCCTCATGCCATTTTGTAGTGAATTCCTGCTCCCACCCCCAGCTCTGGGTAACTACTGGTCTGCTTTCTGTCCCTATAATTTTGCCTTTTCTAGAAATTTCATATAAATAGGATCATACAGTGCGTAATCTTTTGTGTCTGGCTTATTTCATTTAACAATGTTTTTGAGCTTTATCCATGTTGTAGCATGTATCATTACTTCATTCTTTTTTATGATCAAATGATGTTTCATTGTGTGGATGTACCATGTTTTGTTTATCCACTCACCAGTTGATGGACACTTGGATTGTTTCCGTTTTTTGTTATGAATAATGCCGTTGTGGACACTTGCTTGGGTGTCTTTGTGTGGACATATGTTTTAGTTTTTCTTTGGTAGATACTTAGTAGTGAAATTACAGGGTCTTATGATAAGTGTATGTTTAACTTTTTAAGAAACTGCCAAACTGTTTTCCAAAGATGCTGTACCATCCTGCTGAGTATATTGTCTCATTGGCAAGGGCATAACATTGTCACTTCCAGTTACGATGTGCGGCAGCACAGTGTGTGGGGCAGAGGGAAGGAGAAGATGTGAGAGTCGCTGTGGTGCGATGGGTTGCTTCTTTGTCTCCCACTAATGTTCTGAATTCCTACACCAGCACCAAATTGTGTGGGATGGCATTCTGAGGGTATTGCTTTCTTTCTGTTTAATGTTAATATTATTTTCTCTTATGAGCCCTGGTTTTATGTGAACTATTTGTCAGACACTGAAATCTGGAAAAATACCCCCCATAGTGATCTCCCGCTGGGCTAAAGCAATACCCCCATAACTGTTGGCCTTGTGATGGAACTCTCTGGCCCAGCTTTTAGAAAGTGAGGGAGAAGCCAGAAATGTGTAGGCGGATGAGTGGATATATCTCAGTGCGTGATTTGGGTGTGTGTTGAAGGGAATACTAGAGTATTGTTATGTCATTACCCGGGGAATATTTTGACCACAGCATTATCAGTGTGACAGGTTGTCTTGGAATGGGATTTCGTGCAAGACTGAATGTTCGGTGTGTAAACAGCCCGGGGACAGGCAGGTTGAGGGTTAGTGTTTTCATAGCATTAGATGGGAAGTACGGATTGCTTCATACCTTTTGGTCACAGTATGAAGTTCAGCACCAAGGTCAGGCTCCCTCTGCCCCGTGCAGTCGGCCTCCTTCCCCTCGATTCCCTCTGTGTCGTGACTGGCATCACAAGCTACTGGACCCGAAGCTGGGGGTCAGCCTAGATCCTTCCCTCACCTCCTGCGTCGGATGGGTCACCAGGTTTATAAAACTTTTCTTCCTTACTTCTCATTTGGCTCCTCTTTCCTATCCCCGCCATGTCTGTGGCCTTCTAATTCCTTTTCGTCTTTTCTCCTTCCAGTCCATCCTTCACTCAGCTATGGAGAGATGTTAGCAATGAAGAGCAATTTATGTGACCCTGTTAGGATTTATGTAAAAATGTGTGTGTGTGACTCTAGGATAAAGCGTGAACTTTCTGGGTGTAAAGGCCTTCACAGTGCAGGCACCCCCCGCCTTGTCTAGCTCCAGACCCCACGGACAGCCTGCAGCCTCTTGGAACTACTCCTGGCTGCTTAGATGTCCTGCCTCTGGAGCTTCCAGCCTTTGCACATCCTGCTCTCTTTGCTGGGAGAGCCTGTCCTTCCCACCCTCGTCCACTCTGAACACCTAAGTTCATCCTTCCAAGACTTAGTGTAGGTGCCCAGGCTACCTGAAGCCTTCCCAGACACCTGTCCCTCCCCGCCCCTCTCTTCCTGTGCCTCACAGCGCTTCTGTGAATGTCTTTGTTTGACTTTGTCCAGGAGGACCGTGACGGTGTGTCTGCTGTGCTGCCCCCCCGCTGGACCGTTTACTCCTTTTCTTACGTGTTTGTGGCCCTGGCATCCAGCACAGTGCGTGGCACCAAGTGTGCACTCAGTAAGGATTCTCAGATGAGAGAGCCAAGGAGTCAGGGCGGAGGGTGGGTGGGAGTGGCAGACACCGTGGGCAGTGAGAGCCGTCTGTGAGCATCGCAGAAGGTGTGTGGCGTCGCTGCGCATCCTTCGAGAGGTTTAGACCCAGCCCCGCCCGCTGATTGTAAGAGTTTCGTTAAGAGAGACCATCTCCGTGTATTACTCATTTCAGTAATCAGAAGTCCTCATGCTCAGAAAATGTTGACAGATATTTTACCCAAATCCTTACTAGAGTTTGTCTTTTTTTTTTCATACTTAGTATATATGGATCTTTCTGTGAAGGTTAATAAAACATTTAAACCAGCGTTGTAATAAAATTGAAACAAGAATTGTGAAGTTAGATGCCAAAATGTACGAACCTCTTAGGTAAGCTTTAAACCACATAGCCGTGATTGTTGGAAAGTGAGGGCTTTGTGTACAGTGTGCTTCTTCCTGCTTTGCTTTCTTTCGTGCTTAGTTCTGCTGTATTCTGGTTGGGTATTCTGCACGTTGCAGTTCTGCCTTTTGTCCTTTCTTGTTTCTACAACTTACCAAGTGTAGTCACATGGGGACTTATGCTCTATAAAATGATCCTGCCTGAAGGAGCATGGAGTCGTGAGCACAATGCTGTGAGGGGAGAGAGTAAGAAAATATCCCATCACCAACTGTTCTTCCATTAGGCTTCAATAGTTCCTGTTTCCTTAGAGATCGGAGCCCACTCTCTACTTTTTTTTTTTTAAAGAAACTTAAAAATATTAATTTATTGAAAACTAACAACTATAAACCCATTACATGTTAACATAAATGGCATATTTTTATCTTAAAATATCAGTGTTTTCCCCCACAAAAAAAGAAATTAGTGAAGGGGGTCTGGCAGTTTTGCCAGCCTCAACAGGTCTGGTTCTCTGGCTGCTGTGTCAGTCTGCTGCCACGTCCCACCGTGGGGCCACCCAGGGGCAAGCATGGAAAAGCACGCACGTCTCAGGATTGCTGTTAAGTCCTGTGGCCTCATGGGTCCCCTGAACAGGCCTTGGGGACCCCAAGGGTTCCTGGACCACACTCTGAGAACTGCTGGTTTACCATCAGGAGAGATTTCTCTGCACTGGTGAATGACGGTTCTCATTCTCATTTTTTGTTTTAGTAAAGCCTCCTTGTTTCTTTTATTTTAAAAATTTAATTAATTATTATTTTTTTTTTTTTGGCAAGGAACTAGATTTTCCCTGCAGGCCGTAGTTTACCAACCCTTCATCTATCCAATAAGTCTTTCTTTTCCTTTTTCTTTTCTTTTTTGTTTTTGGTGAGGAAGCCTGGCCCTGAGCTAAGAGCTGTTGCCAGACTTCCTCTGTCTTGTACGTGGGACGCCTGCGACAGCACGGCTGGATGAGTGGTGCTGTGTCCACACCCGGGATCCCAAGCAGCGCACTCCAGGCTGCCAAAGGGGAGCATGTGGGAGCATGTGAACTTAACCACGGCGCCACCAGGCTGCCACTGCGCCCCCCTCCACCCTCCGTAAGTCTTTCTTTTATTGTGTCCAATCACTGTTCAGTTTGAGCTTTTTTTAACCTTTTTTCTTTTTTAAACTACATCACAATGTGAAGAATCTTTTTGTTGTTCTGCTAGGTTAATTTTTACCTGACCTTCAGGAGTGTATTGCCTCAGTTCATCTCCAGATTATATCACTTTTCATACCTTTGTAGCATCTGTGAATAAAATCTTAAGACCTCTCTCTATTTTTTTTTTTAAGGTCTCTAAAATATTGTGTACTTTATATTTTTGTTCTTGGTTTAAGAGCTCAAGTATCTTTCAGGGGATAATGCAAGTATTTTGTTTTACTTTTATTATTTTTAAAGGACATTTTAAAGTACATTTAATGTCTTTCCTCTTGTGTACAGAATGTACATTTTTCCTGGCTTCTTTCTTTTTTGGTGGTGGTGGGAGACTTCCCAGGTCCTGCTTGCCTGTCGCCCTCTGTGCTGGCTGTAGCTACATTGTGGACAAGATTGATGGCTTGTTTAGAAATCCGTGGGATACACATCACCAATATTGTTAACAGGAAACTTTAGTAACTTAGACCTCTATAATTATACTTGCTACCTTCCTTCTCAAGGCAGGTGTAAGGATAAATAAGGTGAAGTGCTTTGATCTCTTCAAATGGAAAGCAGTTGGAGGAGGAAATAGTACAGGGATTATATCCCTGGCAGAAAGCGCTGTGTGACTGTCGAGGGTGTCTGGTGGTTGACGTTAGGATCCAGTGTTAGCTGCCAGCAGGCCAACTTGAAGGAAGCCATTTCCCTACCTATAGCCAAAGTAAAGAAGTTCCTTTAAGCAGAGGTGAAGAATGAAGATAGATTTTAATGAATGCCATGTATGTTGATTAATCCAATATAATCTCATAACTCATTCCATTATCTATTACTCCTATGTTGAGGTTTGTTTTAACCGTTTTTAAACACATTCAGTAGTCACTTTTAATTTTTTCAGGTTCGCCTATATCTGACACAATACTGAGTGGAGTATTTGTTTATTAATGAATTTTGGGGGTACATACTTTAAGTAAGAATGTTTAAATATCTGTTTACATTCTGAGGTGTTTATATTACGGTCATGTGCCACATAATGATGTTTCGGTCAGTGACAAACCACATACACGACGGTGGTCCCATAAGGTTAGTACTGTATAGCCCAGGTGTGTAGCAGGCTGTACCGTCTGGGTTTGTGTAAGTGCACTCTATATAAACGTTTGCACGATGGTGAAATCGCCTGACGATGCATTTCTCAGAATGAATCCCTGTCCTTAAGCCACACATGACTGTACTTGGAAAATATCTTACAACCTTTTATTTCTGTGATTCTAAATATTTGAAAGGCTGTCAGGTAGAAAAGGAGGCAGACTCATTTGTGTAGCTTGAAAAGACTTGATATGAACACTGGGTAAGCACGATAAAGAAGCCAAATTTAATCTAACATAAGGAAGACTTTTAACAGAGACATGGGTCCCACCATGAGCTGGCCTCCCATGTGGCCATGTTTCGGTAGTGAACGGCAGGTTGGCCCTCTGCCTCGGGCATGGCAGAGTGGACTCTTGGCAGCACTGGAGACGCTGGAACGGATGATGCCCAAGGTTCTTTCAACTCTAGATCCTGAGGAATCTGATAGACCTTTACAGAGAAGAAGACTGAAGTCGAAGGACATTAAATATTAAATGATTATGCCTTTTGGATGTTAAGAACTTAAGGAAATGAGAGGTTCAAGAACCTTTGTCATGGTTACAGCTGGAGCTTAGAAAGAAAAGGCGAAAAATGAGATTGAGGATAAATTGGGTGCTGCCGACCCGTTTCCGGCAGTGTTGTCTGCCACACCCATCCACAGAACCCTGTGAGGCTCTCTGGGAGCAGTTGTAGGGTTTACTGACACACAGCTTTTACATATAGAATCCTTTCTGTTTCTCCCTGCCCCCTTCCCCCATTTACCTGGTGAATTTTTACTTCTGATCCAATGCATTGCTGTCCAGTTGTCTCCTCTGTGAACTTTCTTTGACCCTGGTCTGTCTTGACTTCATACTGAACTGACCCCTGGTGCTCCATCCTTGGTGCTCCTTAGTACCTTACACGGACCTGTTTTAGAACCACACTCTGTATTGTAAGTGTTGTGCCTTTCTTGGGCGACTGCACCTGCTAAACATGTTGCGTGAACTTAATGATACCTCACCGATTGAGCGTACCCATTCAGCCTGGACTTAATGAGGGTGTTTGGGTTTTCACCCCAGCTCTGCCACCCCTTAACTCTATGATGGAGGACAGGTTACTTAACCAGTGCCTCGGTTTCTCATCTATTGGATGAAAATATTAACAGACCTCCCCACACATAGGTTTGTTAAGATTAAAAGAGTTAATGCATGTAAAGTGCTTAGGACAGTGTCAATAAGCATTTATTAAATCATAGTCATTATCTGGACCAAAGCTGAGAACCAAGTGATTAAGAAACGAATTACTAATGGAGTTTATTTAAGAAAACAAAGCAAGTTTTTGGCTAAAACAAAAGGAGATTACGTTCCTCTTAAGGATACTCTGAAATACACGTAAAGAATATATCTGAAATTTAATACAGTCCTGTGCTGCTTAACGACAGGGATACAGTCTGAGAACTGCGTCGTTAGGGGGTCTCGTCGTTGTGAGAACATCACAGAGCGCGCTCGCACAGACCTAGAGGGTGTAGCCTGCTGCACACCTGGGCTCTGTGGCATCAGTCTTACAGGACCACCGTCACACATGTGGTTTGTTGCTGACAGAAGCGTCATTACGTGGTGCGTGACTAGGCGTTTGTCTTCTCGTGAACAGCCCAGTGTTGAGCAGTCCACGGTTGCTGTAGTCCACAGGGTCATTCAGGAGCCCAGGTTTTTTACGTTGTGACTCTCAGGCAGTTGCTCTCACAAAGTCCAGGCCGTCCTGTATCCCATCTGTGTTCAGCCCTCAGGGAAGACAGGGTCAGGGAAAGTGGTTGCAACTTGAAGGAGAAAAGCGAGAAGTTGTGTACATCATTTGTGGCCCTATTCATTGTCCCAGATACTCACATGACACACCTAGCTGCAAGGGAAACTGAGGGGGCCTCCCTCAGACGGACTGGTCAGGGCCCCAGCTCTGCCACTGAATGGCTATGAGGTGTTGAGGAAGTTGCTTAATCTCTGTGTGCCAATTTTCTTGTCTTTAAAATGGGTAATACGAGTACCTACCTCGCAGAGTTATGGTGAGGGTTACTTTAAGTTAATACATGAAAGCATTCAGGACAGTGCCTGGCACAAAGGAAGCATTATATACATGTCAATGATTGTGATGTGTATTTCACTGAAAGGGAGAAGGGGGAACGAGTATTGGGGGACAATGAACACTCTCTTCTGTGGGAGAAAAACCAGAGATGGGGGCTCCCTGGCCTGCCTCATTACCTGGAGTTTCTGGGTGGCCACAGCTTTCTTATAATGCCTGTAGGTTCCAGGAACTTCTAGGCTCCTGTCTTACACGGGTCTTGTTTAGGCCTCCCTTGGGTCAGGATGAGAAAGGGTTGTGAGCTGTGTTTATGGTTTTGATCTCAGTTTTTCGCTTCGCTGTCCCTTGTCATTAATATACCAAGGAAGTAAATTAAAGGAAACATTCTATTTATAACTACATTAGTTTATAATTATAGCATTCATTCTTCCTCATAGTGGATCTCTTGGTCAGAGGATGGCTGCAAAGTGAAGTGTCATGTGTTGAAATCCCTTTCCAGTTGATGTCAATTAGAAAGACTGTGTATTAATGGGAAAGGCGGTATGCAGTCCAGTTACTTCTAACTCTTGCTTTTTCTTCAAGAGGTTACCCTGTATGTTTGTAGTGGCAGTTGGCCGCATGGTATGTACACAGACCTACCTTGGCAGTTACCAAACTTTGCTGCTTAGAGCACTGTCCCAGGAAACGGTTATGCATGTGCCGTGACAGTACGATATTAGGTCAAATAGATTTGGAAGATACTGCATGCTGTATGTTCCGCTTGGAGATTTATAGGTCATATTAGCATGTTAAGAGCTGTTTGTTTTGAGTAGTGCTGCTGTAACTATTCTGGAAAACAGAGTTCTGTATATAGTGGTTTTGGCGGCATGCAGAATTCTGATCTACTCAAAGTTTAATACGTATCAGGCTGCTAATTGTACGTGTTGCCTACAATTCCTGCTCTTACTTGTCATCAGTCAAGGTGTGAATATAGATGGTACCCTGTTCATCTGGAGAGAGAGTATCAGGAAGATGGGCACATGTGAGAGGACCGAAAGCTTGACATGGCCTCCTTAGTGTGCTGGGAATTCTCTTCCTTTAGGAATTAATCCAGTAACAGATTTTTCAGATTTAAGATTTTCAAAAGTGCATGTCTTTAAGCCCTAGAAACCATTTTTAGTAATGAAAAAGGGTTATGAGAACCAGAAAATATAAAATGTACATATAGTATCATCTCTAATGTGTTCAAAATATTTAAATTCACAGGAAAAATTGAAATAAATAGACCAAGACTAAGTGATTATTGCTAGACAGTATAACGTACTGACATTTTTCTACACTAATATAACTTACAAGTTAAAAGTTTGACTAAGATGCTACATAAAATAAGTGTATGTGTGTCAAGAGTATCTGTAGTAGAAGTGGAAAACTGAAGGATTTTTAACGTTTGAAAAGCACCAGAATGATAGGCGCGCAGTGTTCTGTAGAGTAGCAGCTTCTCCCCACTATGGCAAAGCGGAGCGAATCCACACGTAGGCGGCGTCTATGAGCGCAGCCGCGTCGGTCCAGCGCGTCGTGGCCTGTCGAGTGTCAGTCAGTCCTCTTGCCATCCTCAGGCCTGACTTTATTTCTGGGTCTTGTTTCAGATGTAAATTGATCAATGCTATACCATTAAAGGTTAAAATAATGAAGCCACCTTATTTAATAAAATATATGCCTTTAAAAATATTTAATTCTGATTTAAAAAAACATACTCAACATAGGCATTTAGAAGTATAGAAAAATATAAGTAAGTATTAAATCATGTTGTACTGTCTAGCAATAATCACTTAGTATTTTGGTGTATTTATTTCAATTTTTCCTATGAATGTTAAATATTTTTGAACACGTTAGAGATGACAACATATATACATTTTGTATTTTATGGTTTTCATAATCTTTTTTTGTTACTATTAAGAATTTGTGGTAAATATATTTTCATCATGTGGAATTACATGATCTCCTTAATCTGTTACTATTGAACATTAAGGTTACTTGCAGTTTTTTGCCATTAAAAATAATGACATTGGGGCCGGCCCCAAGGCCAAGTGGTTAAGTTTGAGCACTCTGCTTCCGCGGCCCAGGGTTTCGCCAGTTCGGATCCTGGGTGCGGACATGGCACAGCTCATCAGGCCATGCTGAGGTGGCGTCCCACATAGCACAACGAGAGACACTCTCAGCTAGAGTATACAACTATGTACTGGGGGGATTTGGGGAGAAAAGGCAGGGGAAAAAAAAAGATTGGCAACAGTTGTTAGCTCAGGTGCAATCTTAAAAAAATAAGTTAAAAAAATGACATAATTAACATCTTTGTGTATACAGTTTGACTTGCATTTCAAAATTATGTGCTGAGGATAGATCCCTCAAATTAGAATTACTAGCTCAAAAAACATGAGTACGTTTAGAAGTGCGTTGATAGATATTGCTAAATTATCTTACAGAGAGATTGTACCAGTTAACCTTCTCACCAGAGATGTATTAGGGTGCTGTGTCATTTCAACAGCTTGGTAATTTTATTGGCAAATAATGAAATCTTGCCTTAATTTGCATTTTTTTTTTCTACCAATGAGATTGAACATTTAAAAAGTTCATTAGCCATTGTTATTTTTTCTCTGAATTTTCTGTTCATATTCTTTGCCAGTTTTTCTGTTATATATCTATGGGGATATCTGTGTTTTTTCCTTTACTTGTAAAAACATTTACCTATTAAAGATATTAAGCTTTTCTCATGTTATTCCCAATGCTTTTTCTAGTTTTGTTGGATATGTGATTTTATAATTTTTGATAGCAGAAGTTTCAGATGTTTACATATTTATGTGTACCGATCTTTGTCTTCATAATTTTTTCCATTGCATTTATCTTTTGGACATTATTACTGATTCAGGGACCTATGATAAATAATCAACTTTGTTTTCTTTTTTTGTTTTATGATTATTGTTCACATTTGTCTTTTGAGTATTTTAGGATTTCTTTTGTGGTGGATTGTAAGATGTGGCTCTAAACCATTTTTTTTCTTTCAAAGTGTAGGTGCTTCGTTTCTGTACACAGTTGATTGAAAGGTCCAGTTTCTTTCCTATTGACTGGTAGTCCTTTCTTCATCTTGTTACTTTCTTATATAGTCAAAGGTCTGTTGCAGGAGTATCTCTTCTGTTCTGTTGGTTCTGGTTTTTGTTCTCAAGTAATACATTGTTTTAATTATTATAGCAATAACACTAGTTTTGTATTTTCTTTTCCTACAGTTAAAGCCCCTTGTTTCTAATTTACTTTTTTGGGTTAGACTAGGACTTTTAGAACAGTGTCCAGTGGAAATGGTAATAAGAAATTGCCTGCTAAACACCTCAGAAAAGGAGCTGACTGCAGAACAGACTTCGGCTGTAATAAAATTCACATCCTTGTTTGTTCCAGATTTTTAATAACAAATGCTTTTACTATCTTACCTTTAAAAATTATAGGAAGGAAATATTCTTTTATTCTTGGCTGTTAAAACCATCAATCTGGAATGGATAAAGAATTTTATCAAATGCCTTTTTAGTATCTGTATTATTGTGAATTTAGAAGTTGTTTATAAAGTGAATTATTGTAAGTGCATCACACTTTGCCCGAACTTACATTGCAAATTCCAGAATGTGTCCCTAGAGAAAATGCTTCGGTCTCAAGCAAAATGTATTTTTTGAGGCCAGAATGTTTCCTTTCCCTGAAAAGGAATTAGGATATTTTCTTAATTACCAGATAGAAAAACATCTTCAGGCATAGAGATGGAATTTGAGAATGTCTTCTAGACTCTAGCATTGTTCTGAGAAACTCTTTTAGAAATAAAATGTCCATAAACTGTCAAATTCTAGAAATCCTGAGGACAGAATTGAACTAGGATTCAGGATCCTACTATCCGTTGACTGGGTAACCTCAAAGATGCCTCTGGCTTTGACTTGCTTGAACATATGTGGCAGTAGCATCCAGTTGGACCTTCGTGACCATGGACGGCTTCTGTAGCTCTGCCATCCAGTGTGGTAGCCACTGGCCACATGTGGCTGCTGGACACTTCACACGTGGCTGGTGTAAAGAACTGAATTTTTAATTTTATTTAATTTTAATTAAAATTTAAATAGCTGCATGTGGCTCGTGGTTACCATATTGGACAATGCAGATCTAAACAATGAATCAGTATATATCTAAGGTCATTTGTAGCTCTCAAACTGTGCCTCTCTGAATATGGCTAGAAATTTCTTACGAATCTCCTTATATTTCAAGAATTTGTAAATTGAGAGAGTTTGAGGGAAAACTTCTAACGTCCTGATTCTTGAATTCTTGATAAGATACTCCCCGTATTCAGATTATGTACGTGGCTGTTGACTGACTCCTGGTATCCATTAAAAACAATGTATTATTTGTGGTAGTTGATAATATATTTTCATGGTGAATATGAAGATTGTTTCTTTGTTTTTTCCTTTTGCAGGTGGTGGGTTAATGCCCCAAACCAAAATTAACTTCGAAATAATATGCACTAATAGTAATAATAATAGCACTGAAGAGTTGGTTGTTAGAAAAATCATTCACTACAGAGAGGCCTTTTGTGTAATTGACCTGATTCACCTACTACTTTGCTGTTGTGAAATGAGATTTTAGAGAGTGCTTCCACATTTTTATTCCTAATATTTTCTATCCTTGTGTTTCAGCCATTAGTTATATTATGTAGGTATTCTAGCAACAGAAAAGTCTTCTTTAGAAAAGTTATATGAAAGGGATGAATCCATGTAGCATCAAAATGCATGATGGAAAGCTATGAATGGCTTTATGCTTTCTAGCTCATTGAAAAGTGTTTATATTTGGTATGAAATCACTCTTCCCCACCAAATTCTGTCATGGGTAATTGAATGAAGCTAATATACTCTATAAAAAATTGTCTTGAGAACTTAATTATTGCATACAATATCAATTATATATCTCTTTAGTAAGTAATTTGTCAGGGCATTGCCCAGTAATGTTCAAAAATTGGATTTGCTTGCTCTGGCATGTCCTTATTTCTAGGAATTTCTAAAAATTTACTATGCGTACTCTAAAAGTTTAAAGTAAACAAACAGTAGTGAAGTAAAGCATACATTAGTGTGCTTCTTTTTAGGAATAGGAAGAGGCATGCCACGAAATTTTAAAAAAGGAAAAGAGATTGAAAGTAATTGTTTTAGTAGTTAGAAATAATTATGATAAGTTATGATGCGGAAGAGATTCCAATGCTAGTTTTGATTTCTGGCTTACTCACACTTTGGACCAGTAATCAGATTTCTTTGTACCATCAAATTCTTTATTTGAAACGCCCATGCCTTAGCCCATGTGAGAGGATGAGCCCAATGCTGGTGTAAGATGCTTCCTTTTCAGGCAGCCTTTGAAATGCTCACTTTTTAGATGCCTCTTACTGTAGTAGAAGTTGTGTATAAACAGATTTAAAAGAATCAGTGCTTTGCTAAATAATTAGTAATTTTGTCCTAATTCTTTTATGTCAATTAGATTTTTAGAGATTAAGACTTTTGTATACACACATTATGTAGCTTATTTGAAGGACCACAGATTTTAATTGATATAATGATTTATTGAAAAGAAAATAATAAGATGTATATTTCCATTTTTCATATCCCTCTTTGGTTAAGAAGTATGCATCTTTTTAAAAAAATCTCGTTTTCTTATAGCCAGTTTAAGGGGCACATTTGGAATTCTCTAATTTTAGACTTCTTCCTTCAGAGTGAAAGCATATTCTTTATATGTAAACTTCTGATGGGTGTATATTTGATATTTTATGTGTCTTTAGCGTAAAGTCTATAGATGCTGAGGAAGCTACTTCAGTTAATTTGCTTTTGAAATTTAGGGTATTGATTTTTGCCATATAATGCTGTGTAACAAATGCTGAGTCCCGAGACTCAGTGACTTCAAACAACCACCATTTATTCTCATGGGTTTGTGGGTTGGTTGAGGTGGCTTTGCTTCACGCTGCATTGATGTGGTTTGGATCTCCTTCAAGTGTCTCTCATCCTCCTTGGCAGGCTGACTGGGACATATTCTTCCTGTGGCCATGGCAGAGGTGCCAGAAGTTAATCCCAGCTGCTGGGCGCATTTCAATCCCCTTCTTGCAGTTAACATCCCATTGGCCAAAGCAAGTCACATGGCCCAACCCAAGGTCGAGGGCAGGGAAGTTAACTGCAGCTATAGTCATGGCAGGAGGACGTGTCTTCAAGGCAGCATGCAGAACGAGGACCACTATTTCAGTCTACTGCATACAATTTATGCACCTGCCATCTTAATTTAGGTGATTAAGAGGTTAAAATGAGCAAATGTTAAAGTGATGAAAAAGGAATATGTAGGATTTAATGTGTTTTTTCAAAATTATTAATTGGTGAAATATGTAAGTGTAGAGTATAAGGGCGTACTAATTCAAGAATAAAATACAATGATAAATCTACCTGCTTGTTCTTCATTGTACAAATCTTGTACTGTATCAAATGCATTTCTTGCTACACTGATTTTTTTTCTGTTTGTGTGATAGTTTCTCTTCTTTTAGGAATAAAAAATTACTCCAGGGTAATATTTCAAAAATAATTTTTACTCGTAGAGCAAAAAACAGATTTTTTGACATAAAGCGCTAGTGTAATATTAATATGTATTTAATCAGAGATATTTTGCACTGTTGGAGCCAACAGCAGAATAGAAGAAGTCATCGTAAATGTTTTGAGAATAACGTTAGTAGCTTCCTTCTTCCCGACACTTGGCATACCTTCAAGTATTCAGTGAAAGATGCTCTGCTGTTTGCCCCCTAGCAAAGCTCAAAAATCAAATACTCGGTACAGTAAAAACTTTTTCTTGTGTGATTCGGTGACATTACCAATTTGAAAGGAAAAAGGGAAGAGAAAGCAAATGGCTAAATATTAGATAATAAGATATTCTTTTCCTAAAGTTTTTAGGTAGACTGGATTTGCTTTGTGCTTTTTCCCGCTATGGCTGCTTGGAGGAAGAAGCCGGTTGGGAAGTGTGACCCTCCAGAGTCAGTAGGAGTTGAGTGAGTGCGGGCAAGAACAGAGGGATAGCCCAGAGTCAGCGTGGGCGAGGCTGACGTCAGGGCCTCTCCTGAGAGGGAGAGCTTTGCCCTCACCTCCCAACACCAATCTGCACCAGAATCCACCCTGGAGATTGTCTTGCCTTCCTACTTAATGGGGAAGGAAGGTGAGGTTCTGGAAAGTTTGGGGGCTTGTGCAAAGTCAGGCATGGGGTTGCACGCAGAGCCGGGATAGGTCTCCTCTTGCCTGCCTTTTTCTGCAGGGGGCTGGACGGAGTGCAAGAAGGGCTGGAAACCTACTGCGTGTGGGGTGGTGCTGTGTTCCTCATATACAAACTTTCTCACATTTCGCCTTGGGGAATATTTTGGTGTGGGGAAGCTAGAAAATCTCAAGGTAAGAGGAGGCAGCCTGAAAGTATAATGGCCACGTCTCAGCTGCCGTAAAGACTTTGGAGTTTGGAACTGCAGCAGCACGTGAAAGCCAGTCGTTAAGTGACAGCCACAGCCTTCACCCTTCTTAAACAGGGTGCTGTATTTAGTGGGATGAAATACCTTCTGTGTCCATATTGAATTGAAATGTTTGAAAGAGGTTTGGGAATCTCTTTATAAAACTGAATTTGTAATTTTGTGTTGCTGTCTTCGTAGCTGAGGAAGCAGGCCCATCTTAGGTAAGTTCACAGCCAGGAAAAGAGTTGGAGCTAGAAGTCCTGCCTCTTGAGCCCTACTTTATTGTTAGTGCCGTCAAGTCGATTCTGACTACTAGCGACCCTATGGACAGCAGAGTGGACCCTGCCTGGTCTTTCTTTGCCATCCTCTGACCTTCTGGTGCTCTATCAGACAATGCTCTGCTGCTGTTCATAGGGCACATTTTTCAGAAGTGGGCGGCAGCTCCTTCTTCCTGGTCTGTCTGGGTCTGGAAGCTCCGCTGAAACCTGTCCACCATGGGTGACCCTGCTGGTATTTGAAATACTGGTGGCATAGCTGTCAGCATCACAGCAACACACAGCTGCCACAGTACGGCAACTGAGCGATGGGTGGTATGGTTCCCTAACCTGGGCCATGGCGATCAGAGCGCCAAACCTTAACTGCTCGACCACCTGGGCTGGCTTGATCCCTACACCACTGTATTATTCTCACACTAATGTGGTGACGGTTTTATTGAGCCCCTCCTCAGTTTCAAGGTACTATGTAGAGGTGAGGGGGGTATGCAAAGAAATAGGGAACTTCTCAGAGCATCCAATCCAAATGGTGTAAGATAAATGGAAGAGTGGCTTGTGTTGTCACACAGGTCTGGTATAGAAGACTGTTATTAAGGTTCCATGACTCAAGTCACACGTGTAGGGCATGCCAAGATGTTGCCTTGTCCTAATTCAAAACTTACTCTTCTGATTTATTTTTTCCATTGTGTTTTCTAACTCACTTTCATTAGAATTTATCAGTGTGTTGTAGTTTTCTTACCTTGTCTGTCTTCTCCACCTGAGTCTGTCGAGACAAGATGTCTTTTTCCAGCCTTAGCCCTTAGCACCCAGCCCTGGGGCCTGACTCACCCTGTGTACTTCACTTGATGCGTTCTTGAATGGATACATATATTTTCATATTCTGTAGATCCGAAGTAGCTATTTGGAGCAGAGACCATTTCCAACCAGAAATGGGAAATTGAGAATTTTATTTTAAGGCCAAGCCCAGGAAGATTTTCTGAATGAATTGATGTTTGAAAAGCTGCAGCAGGTTGTCTCCAAAGGGGATAGACTGGATGGTGTTGCCATAATTAGTGCTCTGGCCAGAAATCAAAGTCTCCTGTCTATTTTATGAGACCTACAAGATGCAGCCCAGAGAAATAAACATTGTTGTGTCCCTGGGCTTTATATATAAAGATCATTCGGGCAGGGCAAGTCCAGGTCCATATGGTAGGCTAAATAATGAGGAGTTGGGACTGCAGTGGGAGAGAGCCATTGTCAGGCACTTGTTGGTGATGTGTGTGTTCTTGCACACATTGCAATAGTGCGTTCACTGTCATGGTGAGTTAGTGTGTGTTGTGTTGAGACACGTGCCGTGGTGCAGGGGTGTATCTGACGCTGTGCCCTGCCTTCATGTCTCTTGTCTCTGGTGTCACTGTCCTGGGCATCTGCACTGTAAAGTCTCCTTTGGTTGCAGTAGTTGCTTGTGATTTATCTGTACATGTTACAGAGATGTCGCTTTCAAGGGAGGGCAGAACTTTCAGTTTCTGGTGAGAAGCCAGGCTGCCTCTGGAATGTGATCATTTGATGCTGATGCCACCACTGCTTCTATAGCCCACATTCTCGCTTCCATCCATGTAGATGCTGCTCTGGGAGTTCAGGCTAGTTAAGATCAAATGTGATGCCTCCAGAATGGGACTGGGAGCCCCTGGCACCCCCTCCCTTGCTGTTGTTTCCTATAGAAAATTCTTTTTGACAAGTGCATTTTTAGGTGGCAGACATCTTCTCAAGAAGGTATCTGTGTTGTATGCCAAGAAATGCCTTGAATTTAAAGATTGTCAGGGTGGTCCACTGGAAAGAGTATGCCATTTGGAGTCAGACAAAACCAGGAGTGAATTTGGGTCCTGCCTGCCCTTTCCTAGCCATGCAAGTGTGTGTTTCAGCCATGCCAGGCTTTATCTGTCCACTGGAGTAATAACACGTCCCTCATAGGCTTTCTTGGCCCATAGTAAGTGCACAGCAGATGTTACTAAAAAAATATTAATATGTGAACTCTGAATTTTAAACCAAGAAAAACCCTTTTATTGTCTTGTGAGCTTTCTTACATAGGTTTTGTATTGTCCATTGAAGCTTCCAAATACCTTTACTATTAAGACCAACTATTTGTTTTGCATATATGAAAAATAAAATTTTCATCACATATTTACTAAATAAGTGGATGTTTTTAAGTCTTCCAAATTTTTTTTTTAATGTGAAGCTTGAAAGGCAACTTGTGGGTTTGAATCAAAATACCCCTGTTCAGCAGCTGGAACAGGTGTGTCAGCAGCTTTTGGAAATCTTATTTCTACTGAGTCACTAGCTGAAAAGCTTGCCAGACCAGGGAACAGGCTGACCTTTTATTGTGGAATGAGAGCTTTTTGCCCTTGTAAGCAGAATCTCATCTTTATGCCTGGTCTCTACTCCACTGTCCCAAAGACGGTCCTTCTGTCCGGTCACGTAGTTGGCCCAGAGGGTTTCAGTGCCTAAGTGTGTGCCCCGTGCCCTGCATCAGGTGCTCCAGATGGACTTCACATTCCCCAGCGAGAGGAAGGGTTAGATGGCAGGGGAAGGGGGATATTCGGCAACACTGTTAAAGAGGAGGTGACAGTGCTTAACTTGAATTAGATCAGGGGACGAAGGAGAGGCCGTGAGGCAGGGAGAGGGAGACTGTGCTGAAGGATTGGGGCTTGTTCCAGGCATCTCTTACTATGTAAGCAACTACCCCAAAACTTCATGGCTTAAAACAGCAACCATCTTATTTATTGCATGATTCTGTGGGCCAGGAATTTGGGCAGTGCTCAGCCAGACACTGTGCTTCTGTTCCACTTGATATCAACTGCGGTTACTTGTCAGCTGAATGATGGGCTGATCTGGAGGGTCCAAGACAGCTTCACCCACACAGCTGGTGCCTTAGTGGGTGGTTGGAAGGCTGGGCTCAGCTGGGACTGCCAACTGGACCACCTCTCTGTGGCCTCCCCTCATGGTGGGTCCCAGGTTTCTTACATGGCAGCTCAAGGCTCCCAGGAGACCCAGGTGGAAGCTGCAAGTCTTTTTACACCTGGCTTTGGAAGTCTCAGAATGTCACTTCTTCTACGTCGAAGCAGGTCACTAAGGCTAGCCCAGGTTTAGGGAGAGGAGAATTAGATTCACTTCTCGGTAGGAGAAGTAATGGGAATTTGTGGCCATCTTTAATCTACCACACTGTGGTGCTTGATAGGAGAGCCATTGGGAAGACTTTAAGGAGGAAAGGTTGGTTGGGGTGGTGGGTGCATGACATGTGACCAAATGTACTTTTAGATTCGGAGGCAAAGATCAAATGATAGTGGAGTGGTGAGTTGGCAGGTGTTGGAGGTGGGACAGTGGGTATGGAGTACTCTTTCAAGATTCTTGGCTGTGAGAAGATGGGAATGGAAGTGGAGGCTCAGAGTGAGGCTCAGGGTTGGAGGGGTTTGCTTGTTTTTGCTTTGCTTGTTTGTTTTGAAGATGGGTGAGGTCACCAATGACCCACTCTTTTCCAAATCATGGTTGTGCATTCTTGTTCTGCTAATGGCTTCTTAACACTGTTGAAATTCTCTCTTCTCTTGTCTTTGGTGATATAACCTTCTGCTGGCTTAGTTGCAACTAAGAAGGGTTATTTCATTGAATGATTATATTTCCCAGGGTCTGTCCTTCTTTCCTTTGTTATTCTGCATCTTTTTCTTGAGCAGTCTCATTTACTCGCATGATTGTAAGCGTTATACCTGTATGGTGAAGGCACTCAAGTCCATAACTTTCCTCACCTCCTCCATGTCTCCCCCTGTAATTCCTGTTCCTCTTTCTAATAGTGCCATCACCTTGGCCTAGGCCAGAAGCCTATGTGACATTCCCTTTCTCTGTCCCTCACTCTGTGCAGCCAGACAGGTCACCAAGTACTATTGCTTTTTTTCCTTTAAAATCAAGGTTCTCAACTGTGGCTACAAGCAAGCATCACCTGCACCTGTGGAACTTTTAAAACATGCACACCTGGAGCGCTGTCCCAGAACTGCTGAACCAGACTCTCTTGAGACTTAGGCATGCATATTTTTATAAAGCTTCCTTGGTAATTTTAATGTTCACCTGGCATTGAAAACAACTCTCTAAATCTTTTGTCTTAACCCTCCAACTCATTTCTGCCATTGCTGCTTTGGTTTAGGCTGTTATAGTTTTCTGTAGCTATCGTAACAAATTGCTGCAAACGTGGTTGGTGGATTAAAACAGCAGAATTTATTCTCGCACAGTTCTGGAGCCCTCCGCTCTGGAATCACGGTGTCAGCTGGGCTCCGGCGGCCCCAGGGGAGGAAGCTTCCTTGTCCGTTCCTGCTTCTGGTGGCTCCAGGCATTCCTCAGCTGTGATTGTCTGCTTCCTGTCTCGGCCTCCATCTTCACATGGTTGTCTCCTCTCTCTCCCTGTGTGTCTTTTATTATGAAGACACTTGTCATTGGGTTTAGGGCCCCCCAGGGATGCAGGATGATCTCATCTCCAGATCCCTAACTACATTTGCAAAGACCCTTTTTCCAAATAAGGTCACATTCAGAGGTTCTGAGACATGGACATATCTTTTGGGAGGCCACCATCCAACCTGCTACATTCCGCCTGTGGTTAGGGTAGTTCTCCCTTCTGATCATCCTGACTCTACCCTGTGGGTCCATCCTGCGCTGTGCTGCCCCTGCGATTACTTGATAGCCAGTCGCGTTAGTCCTTTGCTTAAATCTTACCAGCTCCTGATTCTCCTTAGAGGAAAAAGCCTCACCCCTTCCCGTGGAGTTCCAGGCTGTTGTTCTCTGGCCCCTCCTGCCTTTTACCCTTCCTGCCCACTGCTTCTCCTGAACTTTATGCTCTCACATACTGAACTGCCACGTTCCTCCTGGCCTTTGTGCATACTGTTGCCCTATATTCCCCATTTAGTATTGTTCAGATTTCAAGACAGTTCAAGCAGTGCCTCCTCCGTGAAGCCTTCTCTAATGCCTCTTTGCGTATGCTTTGTGGGACTAGTGCGTCTTGTTGCGTAGTGTTTTATCACACTTGTCTTTGTGCTTTTCCCTACTTTTAAGAGAGCGCCGAAGACAGGGACGCTGATCATCATCAGTGTAGCTCTAGTGCTTGGCATTATAAATGTTGAATGAATGACCATGTAGCTTAACCGCATTAGAACCGTGTCTCATCATGGCACTGGTTTTTCCACTGTTCCCTTAATTATTTCTGGTAGAATTTCCAATGATCATCATCTCGATTTACTAAGTAAGTAGGCAGTCTGTAAGTCTACTGGCATATTATTTGCTTAACATGCAATATCTGTGCATCTTTGCTCAGGCAATTTAAATTAAAATGTTTCTTCATATGTTAAGGCTCACATTCCTGGTTTTTGTGTTTTTCCCTTTATGTTAGGTATGACTTTGGGGTTAAGCAGCAGAAACTAACCTGACTTAGCTGAAACTAAAACAGATTTCATGAACAGGGGTCAGAGTACCTCTGGGCCAACAGAAGCCCTTAAGGATCCTCTTCCCATGGCTTCTTGTTGCTTGTCTCTGTTCACCTGCTTCATTCCTCACTCCTCTGCTGCTCTGTCACATAACAGACTGTGACATCCCCATAGCCCCTGCGCTTACATTTTACAGCTCCAGCCATCCGCAGAGACTGGCTGGTTGTCTCTCAGTCCCAGTTTCCTGTTTTCCGGGATGAGAATGTCATTGGCCATCTTGGCCAGATGTCCACCTCTGGCCATTCAGCTCCAGGGTGGTGGTGGGGACGCTGGCCTGGCCATTTCATTTGAATATGGTTCTGGGGCTCACTGAAGGGAGTTAGGGGATGGATTCCTGAGAAGGGAGGGTTGTTGTGGGCAGATCCCTAAAAAGCCTCTGCCACACTCTTACGAGGGTAGAGCCTGTTGACCAGCAGTGTACGGTTGAGAGAAAGGTGCAGCAGAGAGCAGGGAAACGTGGGGGAGGAAGCCTTGCTGGATCTTGTACCAGTTGCCTCCAGGCCACAGTGGTAAAAATGTTCCTCTGAATTGTTTAAAGTCCTGGCTTTAATTGAGGCACATATGTTTCTCTTAATGCAGAATGTTCATCTTGATTTAAGTGATATGGAAATATATTAAAACAAAGTGAGTTTGTAGTGATTGTTTACTCATGGATACCTTCATTATAGTACGATCACAAATACGTTTAAGAAAATAATGTATGTTCTTCTGATCTTGCCTCAGAAAAAGGAGAGGAATAGACTTGAAAGAAATTATCTCTGTATTCTAGAGACATTTTTATGTAGCTGAGGTTAAAAACACAGCAGGAATAACTTCTGGAGATAATTCAAATCCACTGTCATGTTGTATCTACCGAATTGTAAAACAAGCTCAGAAAGCCCTTTTATTCTGACTTTTGATGTCCTCGCTGGGCTCAGGTCCCCTTGCCATTCTGGCTACCGTGCTCTTCTGGGCGTGACTGGACAAGTGGCAAAGGCAAGATTTTAGGAGAGAGGCGGGCCCCCTGGTGTGCTGCCCCTGACTCCGAGTGACTTAAGTGATTCCTTCCCCTTCCTGGGTTCTCTTCTTGGAAAGAACTTCTGCCATGGGGGAGGAGGAGCATAGTCACGTCAGTGTGGCAATGTGAGACAGCGGGCAGAGCATCCAGAGTTAGAACGTGCAGTTGAAAACAGAAGCGCTACCTGTGATCCTGTGTTTCTTTTAAACACTCATATTAGCTTAAGGCATTCATGTAGGAAATCCACTTAAGGACGTTCTGTGTTTCTAGGTGAGTTTTTAAGTTATTTGACAGTTTGTGGACTAAAACTCATCTTTTTCAGTTTTGGGCCTTTTCATGAGAAATCTTCTTGTACAGTCATATTTTATGTTTAATTTTTGCAAGTTATTTTTTGCTAACCTGACAGTGTAGGGTTCAAATAGAAATGGGAATGAATGTAGAGAATTCAGAACTTTCAAGAATGCAAGTAACTTAATTTGGTCTTCTTACAAATAAAGATTTTACACTAACGTGATTTGAGAATGAGAGATGAGGTTTGATGAGCATACTGTTTTCTAACTAGTTCATTTAAAAATATTTCTCAAGTGTTTCTCTGGGGTCCATTAGAATGACGCCGGGTGAATTGAGCCAGCACTAAGACAACCCCTGCCGAATTCTCATTTGCTTATTTATACTCTGTCTCTTTCTAAAAGATTGGAGTGGTCTGACTTTATGGAATAGGCAGCCTGTAATTACATTCTAGATCGCCCTTAAATTACGTTTCTGGGAGTGATTGGAATGTCATTACAGCAGAAGTCTGCTCTGCAGCCTGTTCCTTTTGTGGGGTGTCTATTTAGTGGGCAATTCTTTATGACCATTCCTGTCTCTTCTCTTATTCATCTCACTTTTACTCTTAAAACTTTTAAAATCTGCAAATAAATGAACTCTTTCATCTCCATGTATAGGTACAACGGTGCTTTACCTAATGGAGACAGAGGCCGGAGGAAAAGCAGATTCGCTCTCTATAAGCGGCCGAAGGCTAATGGAGTCAAACCCAGCACGGTCCACGTGATTTCCACGCCGCAGGCCTCCAAGGTAGGCGGCTCCTGCGAGTTGGGAGGGGCTTGGCAGGTGCTGACTCGTGGCTGTTCGTTGTTATTCCTTGTCCTTTCAGTCTTATTTCTCTGTAGGACAGTTTCTCAGCCATTTGTGGTCAGATAATTCTTTGCTGTGAAGAGCTGTCCTATGCATCGTAATATGTTTAGAGCATTCCAGGCTTTGACCCGCTACATAGGAGTAGCACCCCCCTCAACTGCCAACTGAAAATGTCTCCAGACGTTTCACGTTTCCAAATGTCCCCTGGGGGTGAGGTGGGCAAACCGTCTCCTCCCCCTACCTGTGACGGATGTAGTGGAACCAGCATATGTCAATTTAGAATAGTTGTGGTTGAAAGAGAAATGATTTTCTTTATCCTAAGGATAGTTTTTATATTAAATCTTGCTGTAAACTTCATTAGGGTTTGTTATTTTCCTTCTATTAATTGAGTAGTAGGTGTTTTCACATAATCTACATGTACACGGAATTGAATTTGTGTCATTATTAGAAAGATTGGAAGTGAACAGAGCTAAGTGCTGTAAGAAGTCTGCTATTCATATTTCCTCTCGTTTGAAGTGCATACAATGTTAATTTTTATGATTACTTCTTTCGTTTTCTGATATGTGAGGGGAAGACCTGAGTTTCCATTCTGGTTGATATATTCTACCTATTAGATTTATGACAGTTTTTCTTTTAATTAAATAAGTTCTTTAATGTGTAACATAGTTTCCTTTTCTATAAAATAATTGTATTTACCTGAAGTATTTCATGTGGGGCGCTGTCTGTGCATGTTTATTTATCATAATGGGTTCGGACCATCTGGAATAAATAAGAGACTTGATTCCCATTTTTACTGAAAAGCTGTGGTTCAAAGGGAAATGAATAGGTTCATTAAAGCCATATGGTATTTATATGTAGTCTTAGAAACAGATCACCTTTGTTAATGTTTTTATTAAAAAAGCTCCTGTGTTGTTTCTGAAGTAGTGCCATGAAAAACGTTTGCTAGAATGTACCAGTTAAGATTGTCTTGTTTTGGTGAGAGAATGGTTAGATCAGAAAATATCAAACACTAAGGAAACAGGAAAGATTAACATCTAGCGGCCAAGTTTTTGGCTAGAGAAAGGGAAATAAAGTGAAAGTTTTAGGAAGGGAAGGACACTTTGTGGGGAAAACAGAGGAAGTCCGCCTCACAAAGATTCTGAGAGGAGGAGGAAGTGGAATAGCGGCAGAATCTTGGAAGGTCAAGGAAGTGTGAGAAGCATTTCATAGCCCAAAAGTAGCTGGTGGAGAAGGAGACCAAGGCAAATGTTTTTCAGCTTCTGATGAGTGACAGAAATATTCTGATGTTATAGACGTGGTCTTTGTAATTTTGTCTCTGTGCTGGCATTTATGTTTCCTGCCTCTGGCTCTGCACCTTTTTACATTTACCTTTTTTTATCTTAGATTTTATGTTAATACAATGGCTTCAGCTATTTAAAAATTTTTTATAGAAATCTGTGACTACTCAGGCTTTACGTTATGATAGAATATGAAATATAACTAGAATATGAAATATATCTTCCAGTAGCTACTATTGGAAGATCAGTGACTCTTCCTTATTTATCACCCACCTCCGTCGGCTCCGCTTTTAGCTTTTTATGTTTTACCTTTATACCTAGATTTTACCTGAAGTTATTTAGATTGTAAATCTTTTGGTAGTTGTCTGTCTAAATCTGTTTAAAAATATCACCCGCTGTACTAGTAGTAGGGAAGATTGGGCTTTGGTCTTACAACCTGGGAAAAATACAGCCTCAGGGCCTCAGTTTCCTCATTGATAAAATGAATGAGTTGGCTGTGGGCAGGAGCCATGTGGAATGAGGTAAGATACTTTGGTTATAAGCAACAGAAATGATTCTGTCTTTAAAAGAAACCAAAATGGGGCTCAGCCTGGTGGTGTAGTGGCTGGGTTCCCATGCTCTGCTTCAGCGGCCTGGGGTTCATGGGTTCAGATCCTGGGCACACACCTACACACCCCTCATCAAGCCATGCTCTGGCAGCGTCACATATACACAGTAGAGGAGGGTTCACACAGATGTTGGCTCAGTGACGATCTGCCTCAAGCAAAAAGAGGAAGCTTGGCAACAGATGTTAGCTCAGGGCCAATCTTCTCCACTAAAAAAAAAAAAAAAGCAAAAATGGAGAAACTGTTAAAGGTTTGGGTAGGAACAGCTCTCGGAATTAGGAGAAGTTGAGTAACCAGGTTTTGTGAGAGAGGAGAACTGGAGTATCAAAAGGCGTTAACATGGAAATTTTTTTAAGGGTGTTGTAAAGTGACTTGGCTCCAACTACCTTCTATAGGATTTTAAATTTTCAGGAAAGAGAATCAGACAGACCTAGCCTGGGTCAGTCAACCATGACCGAGGGAGATGAGTAGACCAGGCATATTTATTATGAGCTGATCAACTACCCCGTTGCCTTTCCCTTAGGCATCTTCCTCATCTTGGTACCTGTACACTGACGGCCTTGTACGTAGTATTCCGCCTACCTGAACCCAGCACCTTAGTCACAAATGCCTCACTCCTTCTTTTCTCTCTCAAACTCCCATCCCTGGTCTGCCTTGCCCTGCCATTCCTGCTTCAGCTGCTCTGTTGGCCCCTTAGACAGTCTCATATGTTTAACCTTTTCTTCAAATTTTCCTCCTACTGCATCACCTTGACTGAATCCTGGTTTTTTACTGATACGCTGTTTTTCCCATTTCTTCCAGTTCATAGAACAAGAAATTGTTTCGTTCCGTTTCCTTTTCAGTCTCTTCTTTTTAACCCTACATTAATTTAAGCTGCCTCTTCCCCTGCGTCTCTTGACCTCGCTCACCTACAGTTCTCCCTTCTGCGTATTTCAGTGACTCAGTATATAGCCCAGTCTCTCTCTCTCCCAACCCGTTAAACCATACGTTGGTGTCCATGGTTCTCAGTGCTGTAACACTTTCAATTTTGGAGACTCACTTCTGTTCCACTTTTCCCACTGATAATAGCCCACTGTCACTTCAAAGTGACCCTACTCTCCAGTTCTTTCTACTTGTGTATGCATGTACATACTTATCTCATCTAGACATCGAGCCCATTAGCCTGTCCCTATTTGCTGTGGTTTTTAGCCCACGTGGCTTTTCCAGTTGTGTGTTGACTTCACCCCAGATTCTCTTTTTCTGGTACCTTTTGACACCCTTCTTTGTGATCCCTGGCTTTGGGCCCTTTCCAGGCCCTGCTGGATTGTTTTTCTTGTCTTCCTTCTTGCTCACCCCATTTCCCATCAGAATACCAGAGTATGTGGTGGTTCTTGGCAAAAGTTGTTTGACCTGACTCAGCAGTGGTTTGTCTGCTCTGAAATTTCTGATTCTGCAGTATTGGTAATGAAAGGGTTATCTTTGATTGGAGTCGTAAAAACGAGACCTAGCTGGGTGGGTGTGGTTACCATTGTTAGAATTTGAGTGCTTGGCCTTTCGACTGTGTTATTTCTTCCCTCTGCCCCACAGTCTGGGGGCAGACCAAGGAGTACCCCTTTGCTGATGGTAGTGGCAGCTGGGAAATGGGACCCCTGGGTCTGCCATGCATGCCAGTGTCCAAGCTAAGTCAGATGAGGATTGCAAGTATGTGCTGCTGTTGTGTAATCTTTATTTGGGTACATATTTGCTCTTGGAATAGTAATACTCAAAGGTATTTCTCCTGTTATATAATGTTTAAACAAAATCTAAAGTCCTCTTGTACTTTTGGCAGTTCTGGTACCTAGACATAGGGCAGTTAGCAATTTATTCACCCATTCGTTTATTCAACAAGTATTTATCCAGCGCTTTTTTATGGCCAGGCATCATGCTAGGTATTAGATATACTGCAGCAAACAAAAGATGTCTGCATGGAGCTAATCATCTAGTGACTGGTTAAGTAATCGATAAGTAATCATGTGAGTACATATGTAACTGCGCATTGTGAAAAGCACAGTGAAGGAAAAGAATAAGGTGCTGTGGGAAAAGGGGCTGCAGAGTTTAGATTGGGTAGACAGAGAAGGATCTCTGGGGCAGTGGCTCGTGAGCTGCGAGCTGAAAGGTAAAGAGGAATTAGCCAGGAGAGCAGAGTTCGGGAGCTCCTGTGGTCCTGGTTGGAGAATTTGGATTTTTTTCTAAGGACAAACACTGAAGGGTGTTAAGCAGAGGGAGTGGCATAATATGACTGAGAATTTAAGTTGATTTATGTTTGTTCATTTACTTTTTAACTATGTAGCGCAACTATTTTACTATTACTTAACCAGTGAATAGTATGGTGGTGGTGATGGTGCCTGATAGGTGGATATTTTGCTGGTCACATGGTTTAACTTTAGCAACATTTCTGTGGAAAACTCATCATGATTTTTCCTTCTTAGATTGTGCTTCATTGAAATCTCCTTTTTTGGGTATTTTTACTTTTAAACAGTAACTGAAGATTACTTTGTCCCAGTTGGCATATTTCAGAATGGAAAATATCAGTGGTCTTAGAGTGACACTTTAGAGAAAAATTGGGACTATTTCATCTGATTGTTAGAACCAGGACTTGCTGTTGGTTCTACCGGTTGATGAGATATTGAAACTCTTCCTTATTGGTCAATTAATAATGTAATTGTAACTGTGAGAAGTGGTAAAACTAATATAGATTTCAGTGTAAACTCATTAGTTCAAGCTAATTTTGTAGGCTGTAGTGGGGTCTACTTTTAAAGCACTGAGTGTCTGCCTGTTTGTCCAGCGTGGTTCTTGGTAGCGATGGGTTGCATATCTCCACTGCACATTCATTATGAAGCTGCAGCCTCTGTGCTTTCAGAGAATCATCTGTTTATCATTATCCTCAGACTGTGTAATTGCTGCAGCTTTTAAACAGTTGAGTTTTGAATAGTTTTTACTTTGGTTTCTTTCATGTTGTTCTACTATAATTCTTGGGTTAGTAGTATCTGGTGTTTTGATATTTATTACTTCAAGAATTAATTTTATTGTTATAAATGAAGAGGCAACAAAGTTTGGATAAGTTTTGTCCTTTTAGATATCATAAACTTGAATATTCTGAATCTGTCAGAGAATTAAAAAAATGAAATATTAGTAATAAACTACAGCCCAGAATATACAAACCTAAAACAACATGTATTTCTAGAATGAAACACAACTTGATTATTTTAATAAAAAACGTGAACATGAACAACCTAAGTTTGCACCTCAAGGAACTAGAAAATGAAGAACAAACTTAAGCCCAAAATTAGTAGAAGGAAGAAAACAACAAAGATCAGAGCAGAAATAAACGCAATAGAGACAAAAAGACAAGAAAAAAAATCAATGAAACAGCTGGTTTTTTGAAAAGATAAATAAAATAAACAGATTTTTGCTGCATGCACTGGGAAAAAAAGAGAGAGAACTCAAAATTAGAAATGAAAGAGGAGGGGCCAGCCCAGTGGCACAGCGGTTAAGTGCACACGTCTGCTTCGGTGGCCTGGGGTTTGCCACTTCGTATCCCAGGTGCGGACATGGCATCTCTTGGTAAGCCATGTTGTGGTAGGCATCCCACATATAAAGTAGAGGAAGATGGGCACAGATGTTAGCTCAGGGCCAGTCTTTGTCAGCAAAAAGAGGAGGATTGGCAGCAGATGTTAGCTCAGGGCTGATCTTCCTCAAAAAAAAAAAAAAAAAAAAAGAAATGAAAGAGGAGACGGTACAACAGATACCACAGAAATCCAGTGCATCATAAGAAACTACTATGAACAATTATATGCCAGCAAATTGGTCAGCCTATAAGAAATGGATAAATTCCTAGAAACATACAAGCTACCAAGACTGAATCATGAAGAAATAGAAAATCTGAACAGACCACTTACTAGTAAAGAGAGTAAATTAATCATCAAAAACCTCCTAACAAACAAAAGTGCAGGACCAGGTGACTTCACTGGTGAATTCTACCAAACACTTAAAGAAGAATTAATACTAATCCTTCTCAAATTCTTCCAAAAAAGTGAAGAGGCAGGAGCACTTCCAGCTTATTTTATGAGCCCAGCATTACCCTGATACCAAAACCAGTGAAGGACACTACAAGAAAAGAAAATTACATGAGATTCTCCCTGATGAACATAGATGCAAAAATGCTCAACAAAATGTTAACAAACCAAATTCAACAGTACATTAAAAGGATCATACACCATGACCAAGTGGGATTAATTCCTGGCATACAGGATGGTTCACCATCTGCAAATCAATCAATTTGTACCACATTAACAATAAAAATCATAAGAGTGTCTCAATAGATGGAGAAAAAGCATTTGGCACAATTCAGCATCCATTTATGATAAAAACTCTCAACAAATTGGGACAGAGGGAATGTACCTCAACATAATAAAGGCCATATATGAAGAGCCCACAGCTAACATCATAATCAACAGTGAATCAGCTGTGAAAAACTGAAAGCTTTCCTCTAAGCTCAGGAACAAGACTCTGGCCACTTTTCTTTACTGTAGGAGTGGAAGTCCTAGTCAGAGCAGTTAGGCAAGAAAAGGAAATAAAAGGCATTCAGATTGGAAAGAAAGAAGTAAAACTGTCTCTGTTTGCATATGGCGTGATATTGTATATAGAAAACCATAAAGAGTCCATCAAAAAGTTGTTAGAACTAATAAATGAATTCAGTAAAGTTGCAGGATACAAAGTCGGTAACAAACTATCAGAAAGAGAAATTAAGAAATCAATCCCATTTACAATTACATCCAAAAGAATAAAATACCTAGGAATAAATTTAACCAAGGAGGTGAAAGACCTATACACTGAAAACTGTAAGACATTGTTGAGAGAAGTTGAAGAAGACACAAATAAATTAAAAGATATTCTGTGCTCATGGATTGGAAGAATTAATACTGTTAAAATGTCTGTACTACCCAAACAATCTACAAATTCGATGCAATCCCTATCAAAATTCCATAGCATTTTTCGTGCAAATATAACAAACAATCCTAAAATTCGTGTGGAACTACACAAGACACCCCCCTCCCTGCAATATCCAAAGCAATCTTAAGAAAAAACAACAAAGCTAGAGGCATCATGCTTCTTGATTTCAAACTATATTACAAAGCTATAGTAATCGAAACGGTATAGTATTCACATAAAAACAGACACATGGATTAATGGAACAGATCAGAGAACCCAGAAATAAACCCATACACATATGGTCAATTATAAAGAAGCCAAGAATACTCAATGGGGGAAAAATAGTCTCTTCAATAAATGGTGTTAGAAAAACTGGACAGCTACCTGCAAATGAATGAAACTGAACCCCTATCTTATGCCATACACAGAAACCAACTCAAAATGCATTAAAGATTTGAATGTAAGACTTGAAACTGCAAAATTCCTAGGATAAAACATAGGGCATAAGTTCCTTCACATCGGTCATGGCAATAATTTCTTGGATTTCACACCAAAAGCAAAGTCATAAAAAGCAAAAATAAATAAGTGGGACTACATGAAACTAAAAGCCTTCTGCACAGCAAAGAAAACTATCAACAAAATGAAAAGGCAACGTACAGAATGGGAGAAATAGTTGCACATCATATATCTGATAAGGGGTTTCATATCCGAAATATATAAAGAACTCATACAACTCAATAGCAAAAAACAATCTGATTAAAAAATGGGCAAAGCATCTGAAATAGATGTTTTTCCAAAGGAGATATCCAAATGGCTAACAGGTACATAAGGTGTTCAGCATCACTAATCATCAGGAAAATGCAAATCAAAACCACAATGAGAGACCACCTCACGCCTGTTAGAATGGGTGTTATCATAAAGACCAGAGATAAGTGTGGATGAGGATGTGGAGAAAAGGGAACCTTGTGCACTGTTGGTAGGAATGTAAGTTGATGCAGCCGCTATGGGAACAATATGCAGGTTCTTCAGAAATTAAAAATAGAACTAACATATGATCCAGCAATCCCATTTCGGGATATATATCCAAAGGAAATGAAAACATGGTCTGGAAGAGATATCTGCACCCACATGTTCATTGCCCCATTGTTCACAATGGGAACAACCTAAATGTCAGTCAGTGGTTGAATGAATAAAGATGTGGTGTTTATGTACATACAATAGAACATTGTTCAGCCATGAGAAAGAAGGACATCCTACCATTTAAGACAACGTGGATGGACCTTGAGGGCATTATGCTAAGTGAAATAAGTCAGATAGAAAAAGATAAATATTGTATATCACTTATGTGTAGAATCTAAAAAGCTGAACTCATAGAAACACAGACTGGAATGGATAGTTACCAAGGGCCAAGTGATGGGGGAAATGGGGAGACGTTGGTCAAAGTGTATAATCCTCCAGTTATAATTTGAATAAGTTCTGGGGATCTAATGTACAGCATGGTGATTATAGTTAATAATATTGTTTTATATAATTGAAAGTTGCTAAGAGAGTAGATTTTAAATGTTCTCACTACAATGAAGAAATGATAATTGTGATGTGATGAAAGTGTCAGCTAAGACTATGGTGGTAATCACTTTGCAATTCTAAGTGTATCAAATCATCATATTGTACTCCTTAAATTTACACGGTGTGATATGTCAAATGTATCTCAGTAAAGCTGGAAAAAGTATAAACATAAATCACTTTTCAAAAAAACTGAAATAATTACTTCCAGAAACATTTATCAAAGAGTATTACTAAAGCAAAAGGAAAGATATTTATGAAATACTAACACAATATATTGTATAGTTTAAAATAATTTTCTGACTTAAAGTGTTTATTAAGACTTCGAAAAATAGTTTTTATATTGTGTATCATGGCAGTTTAGAGTTATGGTCCTGATTGTTGCAAAACATATCTATTGAGATGAGAAGACAGCCTTTTGGAAAACTTAGAAATCAGGGGAGGAAAATTTCAGTCATTATTGACAAAGCTCCAGCCATGTCACATAGCAGTGGTTTAAGAATTTGCTTAAAATGCAATATTCAAGTCTTTGAAGATAGGTGATGGGTTTTGTTGATTTTGTGGAGCTGGAAGGAACAACATCTGAAATATATTAAACTTTATTGTCACACAGAAGAAAAATGGTTTCAGTGAAAAATATTGACATGAAAACCTTATGTATTTTGTGCAGATGGTGCAAGTATAGTGCTAGGGAAAAAAAGTCTCAGCTGAAATTCTAGAAAAACTTTTGGATATTTTCATTTGATGCTGTCTTTTTGTATTTAGTTATCTCTGGATGATGTCATAAAAGAGAAAAACCAAGTAAAGCACTTAATATTTTTTCCTGATATTTTTATACTTATATCAAATAAATACCGGAGAGTTAAATAACATATCTGAGAACTTGGAATTGAAGTAATGAAGGATGGGCAGTGTGTGGTATTATTGATGCAAACTCCATTTGGAAATCATATAAAAACTTGGATATTCACTTTAATACAAATTGTGAGGTAGCATTTGGACAATTAAATTTTTTAGTGATTTGACGTTATTACATGCTATTCTAACTATTCTTTTTTGGTTTTAGGAGAAAGAAAATTTTCAATTATTAAAATGGATAGATTTATTTGACAAATAATAGGTGATAGAACATATAAAACCAAATGCAGGAAACTGTGCTAGAGAAGCAGAGAATATTAGAGAAACAAACAAATTTGAAATAAAGCAAAATGTTGCAAGAGAAAAACTGTTAAATTATTCAGCAACGTTATGTGAAAATACACTTATTTGATGACAAATCTGAAGAATCGATTAACTTTTAATAACACCCTTTTAATTTATTGACTCTTGGAATTAGGCCAGTTGATGTTTTCAAAGCACCATAGATTGAAGGTGAGCAAAATTTTACAAAATTAAGCTAGACAATTGAATATGACAGTCCCATAAGTGATTTTCATGGCATAGGTGGTAATGGAAATAGTGAATATAAAAATCTCAATGTTATTAGGGTTGGAAGAAAACTGAATTTAATTGATGTTAGTTCAGCAGAAGATAAAGATTTACCGTGAACAATATTATGTTACGGGAAAATCTCTGTATATCAAGACTGAATTCACCAGTTCTTTTCCATTCAGTGGGGGAAGTAAGTGAAAGAGTTTGGTTTGTTATATTAAATCATAGCTCAGACATTGCTTAGCTTGTGACAGATACATCAAATAAAGGATCACATCAGTAATTTCTAACAGTTAACACATGACTTTGAGATTACTAGCATGATTTGATGAATGATTGATGCTCTAACTTGCATCACTTGGATACAGTTTTATACTATCTGTAGTTCATATTATTTAGAGAATAAATGGAAATGTTTTAAAATTTTTGATTTATATACTTAATTCTTACCAGAATTAAGTATATAAATTGTTAAATATTATCACTCTTAATATGAATAATTTTTATAAATATATATGTGATTAGTTGATTATCTCATTTTATGTTTTATATAGTGTGAGTTTTAGCATCAAGAATTGATTATTTACTACATTTCTGTAAGTTTTATAAATCAATACTTTTATGATCTTCTAAAGTTTTTGATAGTTTTGCCATTGGAAATAGTGTAAGTTTAGTAATTTGTGAGCTGTTCTTTTCCTGTCTTATTTTTCGGTTTAGCTTTGACTTCTGTTCACAAGGTTAGCAACAGTAGGCTTTCCTGTTTAAGTACGTTTTCTTTTAAATCACCTAAATGAAACGTTGAGATTTTTGTGGCCACGGTTAAGCTCAGCAGCTTGACTTGTACTGGTTGAAGATCTGAAACAGCCTAATTCCTTATACCATTTCTCTGTTCAGATGTGTGTGAGAGTCTGTAAGGTAGGTTTTAAGATATTTTATAGTATTTTTAAAATTAGCATTTGAAGTGTGATTCACAGTGCCTACTCTGAATTATTCCAGAAAGTTGAAGAATTGATTCAGAGTATCGCGTCTTTCTTAGTTTCTGCAATTAACATAGTTTGACACTATTTTTTTTTTTTTAAGATTTTTTTTTTTTTAATTTTTTCCTTTTTCTCCCCAAAGCCCCCCTGGTACATAGTTGTATATTCTTGGTTGTGGGTCCTTCTAGTTGTGGTATGTGGGACGCCGCCTCAGCGTGGTTTGATGAGCAGTGTCATGTCCGCGCCCAGGATTCGAACCAACGAAACACTGGGCCGCCTGCAGCAGAGCGCGCGAACTTAACCACTCAGCCACGGGGCCAGCCCCTGACACTAACTATTTTTAGTTTCTCTTACTCTTTTTCTAGCATATATACTTTCATTGTTTCAAGCACTAACAGCAAATGGGTTTTTTCTGTACGGAATAATCACAAGGTCACTGCCACCATCTTTTCTATTCACTGATAGTTAATCTAAATCTCTGCCTTGTGGTGTGGGCAGAATTATTCATTGTTTTCTAGCAAAAGAGACATTTATGTCTTCTTTTCTGTATTTACGATGTGATTGGCAGAATAATGGACCCCCGGAGATGCCCACACCTTAATCTCTGGGACCTATGAGTATGTTACCTCACCTAGAAGAAGGGACTTGCAGATTGTATTAAGGTCATGGAACTTAAACTAGGGAGATTCCCTTGGACTGTTGGGGTGGGCCCAATGTAATCACGAGGGTCTATAAAAGCAGAAGAGGGAGGTAGAAGACTCAGAGATGTGAGGGAAGAGGGGGCAGGAGAGTTTGAAGCCTGAGCAGGACTCAACCTGCAGTCCTGTCTCTGAAGATGGAAGAAGGGGACTATGAGCCAAGGAATGTGAGCAGCCTGTGGAAGCTGAGCACAAGTCTGGCAGACAGCTACAAGGAAATAGGAACCTCCGTCCTATTGTCGCATGGAACTCTATTCTGCCAGCAGCCTGAATGTCCCTGGAGACAGATTCTTCTCTAGAGCCTCATAAAGGAACACAGCTCTGCAGTCCATTGATTTCGACCTTGTGAGACTTGGGCAGAGAACCAGCCAAGCCTAAGGATCAACAGATACATGAGAACCTAAATTTCTGTTGTTTATAGCTGCTAAGTTTTATGGTAGCTTTTTACAGCAGCAAGAAAACTTATATATACTATTTTATGGGAAATTAAATACAAAGTGCCTTGTATTACTGAGCACTCTCGACCTTGTGTTAGGGGAAACCGAAGGATGGGAAGCCATCAAAGAACTGGGAGGCAAGGAAAGAGGTTTTTGTTTCTTTTCTTCTTTTAATTCTTTTGGATCTAGAGTGTTGGAGCAGGAAACCTTGACTCTAGCACTCAGTAACTTAATTATCAGTGTAATTATCTGCATTGTCAGCATATAATAATTATACTATTGACTTTGTGTATTAGTTGGAAAAATCATAATTAATTTGTGTTGTCCTTAAACCACAATTTTATTAAAGAGTTGCTTTTAACATGTCAGTGTGGGAGAATAATGACTCTGACTCTTAGATCTGTCCTGTGTTTTCGTGGAGGAAGAGAATCTTTTGCTGCAACTTATCTTTTTCAAAACATGAAACATGAAAGTTGGAAGGAACTTTGTTCAGATGGACTCCTCATTTTCACGTGAGGGAGTTGAAGAAGTTCGGAGAAGCCAGTGAGTAGTCTCAGGGCACAAAGCCAGGTGTGGCACCCAGGACCCGGGAAGATCGGTCCGTTGCTGCGGGGAGCAGGTGGAAAGTGCTCTAAGGGACAGGAACCAGGCTAGATTCTGCTCCTGATTCGCCCACCTCCCAGGAGTGTGACCTGGAAAAGTCCATCTCTTTCCAAACTCGGGTTGCTGTAATGATAAAATAAACGAATATGATATTTATTAGTAAAAATGGAAATTGCTTTGTCAACCTAAAGATTATTAGCACTGTTAGGATAAGCTCTCCAGTCTGAAATCAGGTACTGTGGAGAGAACCTTTTCTACAAGAGGAAGAGTGATGGAGGCTTGAAATTAAACAGCTGGTTTGTGTGCACTGGTAGTTATGACAGCAAGTAGAGAAAGGTACATCAGGGTAACTTCTGTGCGGCTGAGAAGAAGTCATAGCCATCAGGGAGAGTCATAGGCTTACCATTGACTGACTTGAATTGCTCTGGCCTGTTTTCTTACACCTTTGCCTTTCACATTAAAGTGCGTGATTGACCTTATCTTTCGTGAGAAAGTACTTCAGCCTCTGTGAAGTCCCGTGCTGCTGAGTGAGCCACAAGGATACCTACTTACAAGCTCTTTATTGATCACGCTCATGTCACAGGTGAGGCACGAGTGAGTGGCCTCAGGAACCTTTGGTGTTGTCTTACTAAAGTTAGAGTTAATGGAGCTGAGGGGGGCCTGGGCGCAGGAGCTCTCAGGTGGATAGCTCAGCATCCTGCTTCTGCCGCCAGGGGAGCCCTGCAGGACCATCCCTCTCTTCTCTGCGGTCCGGCCTGACATTCAAGCGCAAGTTCCTCAGGTGGCCCTGTTTTCGCTCGCCTCCACACCTTAGGTGTTCTCATTTCTTAGCATGTGTTCCAGCCTCGTATACTACCCTGTCCTCCCTCCATCCTCTGAAACACAGCCCGCATGTCATTTCCCCTGGAAACTCCGCCCGAGACTCCTCACTTCCAGCCTCAGCGAGAAGTCCTTTTGTGAACTCCTGAAGTTCAGAGCATGTCTACATGTCTCCCCAGCGGTGCTGATGCTGCATTAGTTGTTGGCCTGCTGTCTTGTCATGCTGGGCTGCAAGCTCCTCAAAAGCAGGGGCTGCCTTTCATGTCTGCATTCCCCCTGCCCAGCACGGTTTGTCAAATGAGTAACCGGATGGAGTGACCTGCCTTGTTCATGTGCTGGGACAGCGGTGGTCCTAATGGGTCAATAACTACTGTGTTGGTAATCTGCAAACCCACAGGCACGTCTTATGTACATGTCTGCTTTTTTTTCTTTGTGATCTCAGGAGTCACTTATTTGTTATTGAGAGTTTTAAGAAAAAATAATTGTCTTCTAAATTATGAAAATGACAATTGAATGAAAGTATGGGCTTTGGAGTTTAGACTTCCTGAGTTCTTAATTTCCCCCATTTACTAGCTATAGACTCTTGGGCAAAATACTTTTCTCTGGCTCACTTCCCACTTTATGAAACAGCGATTTGTGTCAGTCAGTATGGGCCAGGTTATCCTGCAGTAACAAACAACTCCCCAATCTCAGTGGGTTTACAATAGCACAGCATATTCATTAGTCACATTTCATGTCCATCGTGGATTGGCATGGAGGTTGTGTTCATCATGGAAATTCAGGGACGCAGATGGATGGTGCATCTTGACCTGTATTTCAGAGATCATGGAGGGAGATAAGAGGGAGAGTACAACTCTTAAACCTTCTACTTGGAAGTGACGTGTTTGCATTTCAGTGGCTAAAGCAAGTCTCGTGGCTGAGTTCAAAGGTTGGGGATGCATAATCCCTTTGTAGGGAGGACCATCAAATATTTGTGAATAGAAGTACCATCTGCCTCCAGGTAGTGACTTATGAAGGGAAACGCTTGGAACATGTCGTATGCCTACTGCGTGCTAGTGATTGGTTAATGTTAGCTAATATTGTTAGTGATTAGTTTCTCTGGAAATTATTAATTATCTAAGAAGTTATAAAGAGGCTCAGGATATGATGAAACCTAGCATCCATACTTAATTATTGGCAGTTGGATTACATAAAAGACTTTTCTTTAAAATGCACTGAGAGATTAAAAATGAAAACTGCAGCTTGATTCAAATATACGTTTCCTCTGTAAACTTTACAATTTAAATGTATCATTTCCTTTAGATCATAGCAGTGACAGTTTAATAATGAATAGTTTCTGAATTATTGAACCCGCTGACTTTGAAAATCAGTGTATTTCCTCAGTGGAAAAGTACTTCCCAATTAGAACATTTTGATAATGCATTCTTGTGAAAATGCATCTGGCCTGAATCAGTTTTAGTTCCTTGCGCATTCCTCAGACTGCCAAGGTTAGTTTCATTCTTTGCTTTTTGAACAAAGGAGTAGTTTTATATTTACAACGTAGAGTTAAACCTTTGTTTTACATGAATAGTTAGATGAAAAACTTTAAAAAAGTTTTGTTTAGTAGTGCCTGCTTGAAATTGTTAATATGAATATTGGTGATTTTTCCCCTTGGCATTTAAAAAAATCATTTTTCTTATTTTACTCTGCAACCTAGTATCATAAATCCAAGAACACCATTTTTTAAACTTGTAAATACCATAACATCTGTTTTATGAGCTTAGTTGAACTTATGTTGTTAAGTTTGGTTCCTTTAAAATGCGAAAGAATGGGAATTCTGGTAAACAGATTTTACTTAACATTTTTTATTTTAAGACGACTTTCTTTAATGTACACAAATCGTAAGTGTAGAGTTTGATGGATTTTCCTGAAGTGAACACACCCATTTAAACACAGATCGAGAAATGGCATTGCCAGTAGCCCAAAGGCCCCCTTGCTCACCCTCCCAGTTACTGGCCCCCGCCGGCAGTAACCAGGTAACCACCATACATGAATTGTCTCTGTTTTTGTTCTTTATGTAAATTGGATCTCTAGTATGCACACTTTCATTTTTGATTTCTTTCATTTAGCACTATATTTGTGAGTGAAATACTCCACGTTGGATATAATAATAGTTCATTGCTTTGTAGTGTTCTGTTGTGTGAATATTCGTTCTATCATCTGATACGCTTTAAAGTTTTAATCACAGCGAAACCTCAGTTAGGGTTTTGTAAATTATCAAAGGTACTTTTAAAAGTTAGCCGTTTTTCTTTAGGATCTGAAATCAAAGTAAGTGGAAGTCGGTAATAGCTGCCAACATTCACATTTATAGCTTGCAGCAACTTAAAACCCAGCGACTTGTGCAACAAGTAAAAGGTGTATCCTCACTTAGAAAACTGGTTAGCCTGCTAAACAGTAATGATTTTACAGAATTGAGTCTTTGGGGGAAGAACTCTAATTTTATACTAAACTTTGAATTTTATGGTGTATTTTCTTGTCCTGAAAACCTTATACCTGTGTTACAGCTGTTACAACCTGCATACCAAATTTCCCTCAGTTTTCACGTATGTGAAACAGGGCTGCGGCCTGACAAAGAGGCAGGAAGAACTCAAACTCGAGGTCGGATGGACGAGCCTGACTGGATCGTGGCTGCTGTCTGTCGGCCCTGTGATAGGACAAGCCACAGAGCCCCTCTGGGTCCCGGCCGGCTCAAGAGTGCTGTGAGGGTCAGACAGTGGACAGGACACATGCCTCCCGGCCCGTGAGGCGCTCAGGAAGTCGTCACCGCTCCCTCGGTACCCAGCAGGGAAGTTAGAAAGATGGGGTGGAATCATATGGTCTTTTGAAAGCCGCTCTCTGCTCCTCCAGTGTGGCAGTTTTTGCTCAGCATAAACTGAACCACCTACGTAAACATAATCAGGGAATTGAAAAGACTTTAGAATGATTCCCTTTTCAAGTGCCATGGAGGTTCATTCTCATTGGCTGTGTAGTTGGAGTTGAGTATTTAAAAATGTAAGCACATCCTTCATATTTAATTCCTTAATTACACACCAAAAAAATAGCATCCTCAAAACTTTATTCTGGAAGTTGAGTGACTGTCCCCAGATGCCCCCTCCCTGTGAGATCTCTGTGTTCTGGTGTCACACCCTCTCCCTTGCATTAGGCTTGTCCCAGCGAGTCTCTGTTCCCTGCAGACTGTCAGCCCCTCGAGGGTAGACCCTGTGTCTGCTGGCAGGGCCCCTGAGGAGAGCACTCAGTGACTGATGGTGTGAACAACAGTCGGCTGGCATTTTCAGAATTGGTTGCTTCTCAGTTAATTTACATGATTTCATGAAAGCCCAAAGGAGTTTAATGACTTTTGCCCTGAGACAGATGAAAGCTTTTCTCAGAATATACGTATTTTTAGCATTGTCAATAGTCAAATTGTTGAAATGTTTTCTTCTTATTTGTGAAAATTAATGTTTAGCTGATACCTGAATGGAATCCTCAAGTGGGAAAATAAAGTGTGGCAGGCTGGTAGCAGTGAGGCACGTGAGGTGGGGGTGGGTGGAGGCGGGGTAGTGGGCTTCCAGCAACGGAGGCCTTAGCTCTGCTGTTGGAGTGTTGACTGGGGTGGGCGTGCCGGGAAGGAGAAGGCCGCAGAAGTTCAGTGGTAACATTAGGCTCAGGTTGTCTGCAGCCCCTGGAAGAAGGGCCCTTATTTGAGGGGTGTTGCTAGTACCCATGAGGAGCTGCTTTTGGTCCTTGTCCCCCTTCTGTGCCTGTGGGGTTAGGTGAGACAACATGAATTCCTCTAGTGCCGTCACCACCCCACTAGAATCTTCAAAATTTGGCAACCCAAACTAATTTTGAGGACTTTTCTACTTGAGGTATGATACAAAATCAATTTTGTAAAAAAGTTTTGACTCTGGTTGCTACCTTTGTTTTGTTTTCTTTGGAATATAACACTTTTATTTAATGGGAAGGTATTTTTGTTTGTTTTTGAAAAATTGAATAAAGCTTTTAGTGCCAATTTACTGAATTTCTTTCACTTGGTCTTTTATTACACGAGTGTGTTTCTATGTTGTATGTTTCTTGTTCTTCATTATTCCCTGCACTGAGTCACTGAACAGTGATGAGGGAAGGGAAGGTTGTTAAGATGTGTAGCAAGATTATCTTAGATCAGGGATTCTCAGCCTTGGCACTGCTGACAGTTTGGCCAGGTCATTCTTTGTTGGAGGCAGTGCTGTACGCTGTAGGATGTTTAGCAGCATCCATTAGTACCCCCGTCCCCAGTTATGACAACCAAAACTCTCTTCACACAAAGTTGAATGTCCTCTGGGGGTGGGGCAGGATGACCCTAGTCGAGGACCACTGATTTAGACTCGTCAGCTCCAGGCAGTGTGGAATCCGGTTCAGAGTGCAGGATCCCAAGCACTCCCAGCTCTTCGGCCAAGTGACAATCACTCTGTCCCTCAGTTTTCTTATCTCTCAAATGATGGAAAATAGTATTATTCAACTCATAGGTTGGAAGAAGTGAGTTAATGCATGTAAAGTTTTTAACTTTTAGAATGGTGCCTGGCACGTTGTAAATTCTCAATGAATGTTACCCATGATGATTATTACTGCTTGCAAGAATATTGGGTATCATATTCCATGCCTACTGCATCTTACATGCTTACATATTACACTTACATATTATTACTGCTTGTAAGAATATTCAGTATCATATTACATCTCTCCTTCCTTCTGTTGCTGCTTCTTTTTTCACCATGTCACAGAATGGAGACCGAAGGGGAAATCATCATTGAGAGAGTTTTTCAGCAAATTAATCTTCATTTGTTGTTTATTTTTTCTAGTTTTACTGAGAAATAACTGACCTATCACTGTATAAACTTAAGGCGTACAACATGATAGTTTGATTTACATATATTGTGAAATGGTCACCATGGTAGGTTCAGCTAACATCCATCTTCTCATATAGATACAATAAAAAGAAAAGAAAGAAGATAAAAGAAAAAAAATTTTTTCCTTGTGATAACAACTTTTAGGGTGAACTCTCTTAATAGCTTTCCTATATATCCTACAGCAGCGTTGGCTATGGTCGTCACGCTGTGTGTTACACCCCTCGTACTTATTTATCTTGTAACTGGAAGTTTGTACCTTTTGGCCACCTTCCTCCAGTTCCCTGACCCTCCTCCTCTGGTGACCACAAGTTTGATCTATCTTTCTATGAGGTTGTTTTTTGTTTTTTATTTTTTAGATTCCACATGTAAGTGAGATCATACAGTATTTATGTTTCTCTGTCTGACTTCACTTAACATAATGCCTTCAAGGTCTATCCATGTTGTTGCAAATGGAAGAATTTCCTTGTTTTTATGGCCGAATGATATTCCACTGTGTGTATATACCACATCTTCTTTATCCATTCATTTATCAGTGAACGTTTAGGTTGTTTCCATGTCTTCGCTGTTGTAAATGATGCTGCTCTGAACATGGGAGTGCAGATATCTTTTCAAGTTAGTGTTTTCATTTCCTTTGGCTGTATTCCCAGAAGTAGAATTGCTGGATCATATGGTAGTTCTATTTTTAATTTTTTGAGGAACCTCTGTTCTGTCACAGTGGCTATACCAATTTACATCCCCACCAGCAGTGCACAAGGGTTCCCTTTCTCCACATCCTCACCAGCATTTGTTATCTCTTGTAATTTTGATGATAGCCATTCTAACAGATTTGAAAGGATATCTCATTGTGGTTTTAATTTGCATTTCCCTAAGGACTAGTGATGTTAATTTTCATGTTTAAAAGCCGCATTGCTGCCTGCTCTGGCAGGCAGCATGAATTGATCTCAGACTCTTCTGACAAGTTCCCTTTCCTCTAGTGATTGGGAGCTGCTTAGCAGAAACCATTGCTTGAAGTCAGGCTTTGTGGAGATAGAGGGGGCATGCTTTACAAGTGGACTTTGGATATGGGGTTAATCTGTCTTTGCCCTGCATTAGGAAGGGCTGCTCTCAGCTCTGGTCGCAGTCTCGGAGCCTCTCTCTTTGCTGGGTTGGAGGCACATTTAAGACCTTCTGTCCCCAGCCCAGGACAGAGAATGGCGAGAGACTTCTGGATGGGAGTATGGCCTGGAAGGAATGCTGATTTTCTCTACTACCCTAGTCAGTTGAAGCTCCCTTTTTCTTAAATTTCTCCCATTATCTACTCTGACAGGGACAGATACATTTGCCAAAGCCTTGATTGTGGCAGGGGTTGCTAATTTCATAGAATAAAACAGCAGCGTTGGCAAGGGTGTCAGGTGTGGCTTGGGTTTAAGTAGGGGGAGAAGGAGAAGCAGTAGCAGAGATTTTGTGGAGGAGAAACAATTTCTCTAAAATCTGAGACTGGAAAGGGCGGAGGTGAAGCAGTTGCAGACAGGCATGTAGTCGTACATAGCAGAAGAGGCTGGAAATAATTTACGTCAGCAAAGTGTCTCTTCTGCTGATGTGTGCAGCTGGATTGCACTCAGTTTATAGGTTAAAAAAAATCCATATGAGTTAATCCCAATTATGTTAATGACACGTATTCTTTTAACATTTTATTGAGTTTCTGCCTCTTAAAACACTTTTGATACAGAATAGGAATTTTCAGTCTAGAAAAATATTTTAAGTTAATTTGAGATTTTAGAATGTAAGTCAGCTTCCTTTTTTATCAAGTAAAGGAGTGTATAATTTGCCCCCAGTTAGGACACCATTTTTCTATACTATTACATTAGGAAGATTCTAGTTCCATCTGGTCACTTTTTCCAGTACAAAACTGAGGCCTGGGGTCACAGGCTATTTTTAGGATTGCTTGGTTGCCTTGAGCCTAAGGCTCTTAATTCTGTAGTTTTGTTGTTGTTGAATTCTTAATTTGGTTTGAGGATTTGATGAAAGTCTTTTACCACCTTGTCCTTTTTTATTAAAATAGTCATTGTTGGTAGGAAGTGACATCAGCATTATGGCGGAGTGAGCTCTTCCCCGAACTCCCCCTTCTAAAGTAGAACCAGATCAGAGTGTGCCCCTCCTCCTGCCCGGCACTCCAGCCCTCTGATCGCCCAGAGCCCCAGGCAGAGAGAGAGGCAACATCTGGGAAAGGTGTGCAGGTCTCTGTGATTGCTCAGAGTGCCCCTCAGAGAGAGAGGCAGTGTCTGGGAAAGGCGTGCAAGTCTCTGTGATTGTTCAGAGCGCCCCTCAGAGAGAGAGGCGGTGTCTGGGAACGGCACGCAGGTCTCCATGATCACCCAGAGTGCACTGCGGAGAGGGAGGAAGGGGCTGGGAAAGATGTGCAGGTATGAGAAGGCACCGCTTACCCTGTCCGGCGCTCCAGCTCCTTGCTCACCCAGAGTGCAGTGAGGAGAGGGAGGTCGGGGTGGGAAAGGTGTGCAGGTGTAAGAAGGCATCCTTCCCCCACCCAGCACTCCCACCCTGCGATCGCCCAGAACTCTACACAGAGAGAAAAGCAGAGACTTGGGGAAGCTCAGGTGGAAGAAAGCACCCCTCTCCCTGCCTGGCACCCCAGATCAAACATTGGTTAGAGCGTCACACAGAAAAGAAGTCAGTGGCTAGAATGGGGGAGCTCTGGGTCATGCAGGGCCCAGAATACACAGTGCCTTATCCCTACCCAGTGAAGGCAGGTGGACACTGCAACCAGATAATAACTATGTGGAGGCAAAAATACATGCCATAAAGCAGTATGAAAAAGTATATTAAATCTCCAGACTAGAAGGAGAGTAACAAGTACCCAGAAACCAACCCTGAAGAGACAGAAATTCATAACCTGCATGACAAAGAATTAAAAATAGCTATCATAAAAAAACTCAAGTTACAGGAAAACACAGAGAGACAAATCAACAAATTCAGGAGCTTATTCACAGAAGAGATTGAAACTGTAAAGAAGAACCAGTCAGAATTGTGGGAGATGAAGAACACAATGGGTGACATAAACAAAAATCTGGACTCAGTGAACAGCAGAGCTGACAATATGGAGGACTGAATTAGCAGTTTAGAAGATAGTAATGTAGCAATACTTCAGATGGAGGAGAAGAGAGAACTAAGACTAAAAAGAAATGAAGAAACTCTCAGAGGAGTATCTGACTCAGTTAGGAAGTGCAACATAAGGATTATAGGTGTTCAAGAGGGGGAAGAGAAGGAGAATGGAGCAGAAAGCTTGTTCAAAGAAATAATAGCGGAGAACTTCCCAAACCTGGAGAAAGAGCCAGAAATACAAGTGAACGAAGCCAGTAGTTCCCTTGCAGCAAGGCATATAGTGGTAAAGCTGGCAAAAGTCAATGACAAAGAAAAAATACTAAGGGCAGCAAGGCAGAAGAAAATAACCTACAAAGGAACCCCTATCAGGCTTTCAGCAGATTTCTCAGCAGAAACCTTACAGGCTAGGAGAGAGTGGAATGATATATTCAAAATCCTGAAAGACAGAAACTTTCAGCCAAGAATACTCTATCCAGCAAAATTATCCTTCAGATATAGCGGAGAAATAAAAACTTTCACAGATAAACAAAAGCTGGAGGTTCATTGCCACAAGACCCCACCCTACAAGAAATCCTCAAGAATGCCCTCATACTTGAAAAAAAAAAAAAATAGGAAGAGGGCTACAAAGCCCTGAGCAAGGAGATGAATAGGTAGGCAGTAATCAGAAAATGGCAGCTCTTTGTCAGATCAGGTTGGTAAACACTTCACTTTAACATTAAAGATAAAGAGAAGGAAAACCCCAAAGTAACAAAAGTCTCATCATTTTAACCACAAACTCACAACACAAGATGGAATAAGATATGACATAAATAGAAGAGGAAGAGGAAAAGGATGGAATCAGCATCGTCTAAGGAAATAAGAGTCTATCAGAAAATGGACTATCTCATCTATGAGATTTTTTATACAAACCTAATGGTAACCACTAGACAAACAATTGGAACAGAGACATATATGATAAACAAAGAAGAAAATGAAGAAAAATCACCATAAAAAACTACCTAACCACATTGGTAGTCTGAAGTACATGGGATGAGAAACAAAGGAAATGCAGAAGAACCGGGAAACGAGCGATAAGATGGCAGTATTAAGCCCTCATATATCAATAATCACTTTAAATGTAAATGGACTGAGTTCTCCAATCAAAAGATGCAGAGTGGCAGGATGGATTAAAAAACAAGACCCAACAATATGCTGCCTCCAGGAAACACATCTCAGCTCCAAAGACAATCACAGGCTCAGAGTAAAGGGGTGGAAGACAATACTCCAAGCTAATAATGAACAAAAGAAAGCAGGTGTTGCCATACTTATATCAGACAAAGTAGACTTCAAGATCAAATAGGTAATGAGAAACAAAGATGGACAGTATATAATGTTAAAAGGGACACTCTACCAACAAGACGTAACACTTATAAACATATATGCACATAACACAGGAGCACCAAAGTAGATTAAGTAACTATTAACAAACCTAAAAGGAGATATTAACAATAACATGATAATAGTAGGGGACCTCAATACCCCACTTAGGTCAATGGGTAGATCATCCAGACAAAGTCAACAAGGAAATAGTGGAATTAAATGAAAAACTAGACTAGATGGATATGTAGAACATGCCATTAAAAAACAGCAGAAAATACATTCTTCTCAAGCGCACATGGAACATTCTCAAGGATAGACCATCTATTGGGAAACAAGGTAAACCTCAATAAATTTATGAAAATTGAAATCATATCTACTATCTTCTCTGACCATAATGCTATGAAACTAGAAATCAACTACAAGAAAAAAGCTGGGAAAGGAATGAAAATGTGGAGACTAAACAACATGCTACTGAACAACCAATGGATCATTGAAGAAATAAAGGGAGAAATCAAAAAATGTCTGGAGACAAATGAGAATGAGAACACACCATACCAACTCATATGGGAGGCAGCAAAAGCGGTGCTAACAAGGAAATTTATAGCAATACAGGCCTATGTTAACAAACAAGAAAAAGCTCAAATAAGCAATCTTAAACTACATCCAAGAGAATTAGAAAAAAAGAACAAACAGAACCCAAACTCAGCAGAAGGAGGGAAGTAATAAAAATTAGAGCAGAATTAAATGAAATTGAAACAAAAAAGACTGTAGAAAGGATCAATGAAACAAGGAGCTGGTTCTTTGCCAGGATAAACAAAATTGACAAACCCTTAGCCAGACTCAGTAAGAAAAAAAGAAGGATCAAATAAATAAACTTAGAAATGAGAGAGGAGAAATTATAACAGATACCACAGAAATATAAAAGCTTGTAGGAGAATACTATGAAAAACTATATAATATGCCAACAAACTGGACAATGTTGAAGAAATGGATAAATTCTTAGACTCTTACAACCTCCCAAAACTGAATCAAGAAGAAACAGAGAACCTGAATAGACCAATCACAAGTAAAGAGATTGAAACAGTAATAAGAAACCTCCCCAAAAAATAAAAGTCCAGGACCAGAGGGCTTCTCTGGACAATTCTACCAAACATTCAAAGAAGATTTATTACCTATCCTTCTCAAACTATTCCAAAAAGTTGAGTAAGATGGAAAAATTCGTAATACATTCCACAAAGCCAACATCACCATGATACCAAAGCCAGACAAGGACAAAACAAAGGCGTTATAGGCAATATCACTGATGAACATAGATGCAAAAATCCTCAACAGAATACTGGCAGATCAAATAACAGCAATATATTAAAAAGATCGTACACCATGATCAAGTGGGATTCATACCAGGGACACGGGGATAGTTCAACATCTACAAATCTATCAACATGATACACCACATTAACAAAATGAGGAACAAAAGTTATATCATAATCTCAATAGATGCAGAGAAAGCATTTGACAAGATCCAACATCCATTCATGGGAAAAACTCTCAATAAAATGGTTATAGAAGGAAAGTACCTAAACATAATAAAGGCCACATATGACAAACCCACAGCCAACGTCATACTCAAAGGGGAAAAACTGAATACCATCCCTCTGAGAACAGGAACAAGACAAGTGTACCCACTATCACCACTCTTATTCAACATAGTACTAGAGGTTTTAGCCAGAGAAATTAGGCAAGAGAAAGGAATAAAAGGAACCCAAATAGGCAATGAAGAAGTGACTCTCTTGCTGTTTGCAGATTAGATGATTTTATATATAGAAAACTCTAAAGAATCCATTGGAAAATTATTAGAAATAATCAACAACTACAGCAAAGTTGTAGGATACAAAAATCAACTTAAAAATCAGTGTATACTCCAGTAACAAACTAACAGAATGAGAACTCAAGAATACAATCCCATTTACAATCACAACAAAAAGAATAAAACATCTAGGAATAAATTTAACCAAGGAAGTAAAAGACCTATACAAGGAAAACTATAAGAGATTACTGAAAGAAATCGATAATGACATAAAGAAATGGAAAGATATTCCATGCATGTGGATTGGAAGAATAAACTTAGTTAAAATGTTCGTACTACCTAAACTATCTAGAGATTGAATGCAATCCCAATCAGAATCCCAATAACATTCTTCACAGAAATAGAACAGAGAATCTTAAAATTCATATGGGGCAACAAAACACCCTGAATAGCCAAAGCAATCCTGAGAAAAAAGAACAAAGCTGTTGGCATCGTGGTCCTGGACTTCAAAATATATTGCAAAGCCATAGTAATCAAAACAGCATGGTAATGGTACAAAAACAGGTGCACAGGGCAATGGAACAGAATTGAAAGCCCAGAAATAAAACCACACATCTACAGACAGCTGATCTTCAACAAAGGAGCCGAAAACATAGAATGGAGAAATGAAAGCCTCTTCAATAAATGGTACTGGGGAAACTGGACAGCCACATGCAAAAGAATGAAAGTAGACCACTATCTTTTTCCACACACAAAAATAGACTCAAAATGGACCAAAGACTTGAAGGTAAGACCCGAAACCATAAAACTTCCGAAAGAAAAAATAGGCAGTATATTCTTTGGCATCAGCCTTAGAAGGATCTTTTTGAATACATTGTCTACTCAGGCAAGGAAAACAAAAGAAAAGGTAAACAAGTGGGACTTCATCAGACTAAAGAGCTTCTGGAAGGCAAAAGAAACCAGTATCAAAAAGGAAAAACAACTCACCAACTGGGAGAAAATATTTGCAAATCATATATCTGACAAGGGGTTAATCTCCAGAATATATGAAGAACTCATAGAACTGAACTACAAAAAACAACCCAATAAAAAAATAGGCAGAGGATATGAATGGACATTTTTCCAGAGGTGGAATATAGATGACAAATAGGCACATGAAAAGGTGCTCAACATCTCTGATCATCAGGGAAGTGCAAATAAAACGACAGTTAGATATCACCTTACGTCCATTAGAACGGCTATAATAACGAAGACAAAAGATAACAAATGTTGGAGAGGTTGTGGAGAAAAGGGGACCCTCATTCACTGCTGGTGAGAATGTAAACTGGCGCAGCCACTATGGAAAATAGTATGGAGATTTCTCAAAAAATTAAAAATAGAAATACCATAATATCCTGCCATCCCACTATTGGGTATTTATCCAAAGAACTTGAAATCAACAATACAAAGAGATTTATGCACCCCTATGTCCATTGCAGTATTATTCACAATAGCCAAAAATGTGGAAGCAACCAAAGTGCCCATCAACTGATGAATGGATAAAGAAGATGTGGTATATATATACAGTGGAATACTACTCAGCCATAAAAAAAGGCAAAATCGTCCCATTTGCAACCACATGCATGGACCTTGAGGGTATTATGTTGAGCGAAATAAGCCAGACAGAGAAGGACAAACACTGCATGATTTCACTTACTTGTGGAACATGAACAAACTTACGGACAAAGAGAACAGTTTAGCGGTTACCAGGGGCATGGGGGGTGGGCACAAGGGGTGAAAGGGCACGCTTATATGGTGTCTGACAAGTAATAATGTACAACTGAAATTTCACAATGTTACAAACTATTATAACCACAATAAAAAAATAAATTGAAAAAATAAAAAAAAATAACAGTTTCTGAACTTTGTGGAGTCTTTTGTGGTAAAAAAAAACATTTACAATAACACAACTGAGTGTAAGATATTTTTATTGTGTGGAATGTGGAGCACCGACTGTGAGCGTTTTCCGGTGTCTCTGCCTCTCTCCCTGCCAGGACAGTACCTCTGCTCTGGTCCTAAGCAGATGCTTCCCGCCTTCCGACTCTCTGCTGAACTTTCTGTCTTTGCTTGTAGTACCATCACCACCTACTCCTAGTCTACATGAGAACCTTGGTATCATGCTTAACTTCTGCTTTCCCCTGATATCTGGGCACCACCCCGCATCGTGACCCCCAGATCCTGCAGAATCTGCGTCTACCCGACCCCTTACTCCCCTCCTCCCCATCTCCATTGGCGGTCCCTTCTGTCAGCATTTGTGGTAGTTCTTGAATGGAGGATGGATGAAGCCCAAATAGTTTTCCCTTCACTCCAGGCCATAGTCGCTTCATGCCTGTTGGATGCCACATAAGTGCTCAGATGCCTTTAAGGTAGCATGCAGCTGTCTCCTGCATCCTGCTGTTCTGCTCACTGCATCACTTCACCCACTTGGCACCTGGACTCCTTCTCCGTCATACACAAGATAAGGCCCCAGGCCCAGAGAACAGAACAGAATGAAGTCTTTCCCAGAGCGACCCCATACCTTTCCAGCAACCTTTTCTCCACCAGAGCTGCTTTCTCTCATTTAGAGCTCAGTCAGTGGGAATTGTATGGGATGAACACATTTAAGATCTTGTCTTTTACGTATGTGAAAATAAGGACGGAGAGTTGGTCCTGGGATTAGAATCCAAGGGCCAGCTGTGTGACATTCAGAAGTCTCTGCACTCACTGTATGCAGGGATGGCCCTGAAGAATGCGGGAGAGTTCATTTCTGCTGATGAGAATTAAATCTAAAGCTATAAACTGGATGCTCGTTAATGTAATGTTTTTCCTTGACACCTACAGCTATTTCTACAGCTTTCGGTAAAAATGTTCTCAGGCATCCATGCAGATGGAAAGATGCATGCAAGCCAGAAATAAATAGTCTAGAAAATGAACATTAGTTCCTTTTTGAGATTCCTGGTAACCTTGTAACTGTCCCTGTAAAAGGGACCTCCCCATTAAAAAAAAAAAAAAACACCATATTTCTAAAAATCTTGGGGCTCACTCTTCGTGCTATTGACTTATAATGTTGTGTCTTTATGTTTGCTTCTTACCATTGCACATCGCCTCGTTTTCTAGTGAGGATCCTGGGGGTGGAGACACTGTACGGAGCTGTCCTTCCCTTCCTGCGTGGGGCACTCATGGGAGGTGCCGCCCCCTTGTGTCTTCGGTGCACCATGGCGCCATCCGTTTTCGCCTCACAGCTGCTTTGAGGTGGAAGCAGGTTTCAACAGCATCTGTTCATTAAGGCAGTTCTGAAGCTAGTTGGGCATTTTAGTGGCCATAAAACAGAATTATTGTGTGAAAGACCTTTTAGCAATTTAGCTAAAGGCTTAGAGGCAGTGGAGCTATTTTCACTTATGAGAATTGGCACTAATGTAACATGCGGGACACCTTTCCTCTAAATGCCACCACCTTCTGTATTAAAATACTGCAGACCACTCAGCAGAAGAAACTTCCCCATTTGGTTGTTCAACTGTAACTCAGACCCAAAGCCTAGCATAGATTCAGTGCAGTCTCTGTCAAAATTCCAATGGCATTTTTCACAGAAATAGAAAAAGCAATCCTAGAATTTGTATGGAACCACAGAAGACTTTAGATAGCCAAAGCAGTCATGAGAAAGAAGAACAAAGCTGGATGCATCATGCTTTCTGATTTCAAACTATATTACAAAGCTATGGTAATCAAAACAGTATAGTATTGGCATAAAAGCAGACACAGAAAACAGTGGAACAGAATAGAGAGCCCAGAAATAAACCCATACGTATATGGTCAGTTAATTTATAACAAGGGAGCCAAGAATATGCAGTGGAGAAAGGGTAGTCTCTTCAATAAATGGTATTGGGAAAACTGGACAGCCACACGCCAAAGCGTGAAACAGGGCCACGTAGTTCTTGTGCTTCATCTAGGCTGCAGTTGAATCCCTCTGGTGTATTTTTCAGTTCAGTTATTGCATTCTCACTGTGGTCATTCATTCTTCTCCCGAGTTCAGTGAGCATCTTTATGACCAGTACTTTGAATTCTTTATCACGTAGGTTGCTTGTCTATTTCATTGAAGTCTTTTTCTGAGATTTTTGTCTCGTTCTTTCATTTGGAACATATTCCTTTGTTTCCTCGTTTTGTTTGACTCTCTTTGTTTTTTCTATGTGTTAGGCAAAGCAGCCACCTCTCCCAGTCTTGAAGAAATGGCCTTGTGTATGAGATGAACCTTATCGTTCAACTTTGCCCTCGCTCTTGGTTCTCTCTTGAACCTCTGTGGTTGTCTGAGCAGCCTTATTTGTTCTTGATGAACCTTCCCGTTGTTGGGAGTGTGCCAAGACCTGTCAGGGCTCCAAGGGGAAGATCTCACTGGGCACCTAGTTTCAGGTTGACCAGAAGCCAGACCCTCAGGCAGCAGCTTTTACAAGTATGCAAATATGTACAGTCCTGTGGGGCTGCAGTCGTAAACCCTGCTGGAGATCTGGACGTGTCCCCTGGGCGACAGTTGCAACAATCAGGGTTCCAGACGAGTGTATAATAAGCTCCGTTCTGGGAGGTATCCTGGAGCTGTAGCGAGGCCAAGGGAGTGCGCAAGGGTTGTGTCTCCCTGTGTATGTTCTCTGAGTGCCTCTGCGGCCTCTAAATGCATGGCAGACCTGAAGCCTGTCCCTCAGGCTGAAGCTCCAGGCTAAGTAAATAGGCGTTTTTCACAGGCAGACTGGGGGTGTGTTTGCTGCTGTCTGTGCAGTCTCCTGGGGGTGGCAGCCTGCCAAGAACTGTGTTTCTGATTATTACAGTCCGTAGAACCCAAGAACAGAAGCGCTCTTGGCCACCAGGGCCAGGCTGGATCATAGGGCATTCCCTGTGTGGATTGTGCGGGGCAGCTGGAGAGTGTTGGGGCCAGGGCAAGGGAGGGGGAGAATGCCATAACCACATAACCTGCATGCTTGTCTGCTGCAGCCAGGGAGCAGAGGGCGCTGCGGCTGCCTGCCTCCAGCTTCAGCAAGGCCGCGGGATAGTGCTCCTGGACCGCGGTCCTCAGCTGGCCTTAGCGGGGGGGGGGGGGGGGGGGGCGGGCGGGCGGGTGGGTGATGGTGCCACACCCGCACTCCTGAGCTAGCAGGGCAGAGGGAGAGTGCACAGAAATGGAGTGCACCAGCGCCCAGCTATCTGCACCTCTTGCAGGTGGTTTAAGATTCGCAAATGACTATCCTTCACCTACAGGCTAGGCACTTTTCAAACTGCTGCTTTTGCGCTGGGTCCCAGGGTTTGTGAGACCGCCCTTGAGCCCTTTAAGGGGAGATTCTCAGTTCCCTCCAGCCCTTTGTGTCCTTTGGATATAAACCTGGTTGGTTTTCTAAGCTGGATGTTTTGGGGGCTCATCTCTGCAGTGCAGGGCCTAAGGGTTGGGGTGCCTGATGTGGGGCACAAACCTTTTGTTCCTCAGAGAGAAGCTTGGACGTGGGGTACCCTTCCCTATGGTGTGTCACCGTGGCCCAGGTGGAGTTTTTGGTGAGACTGTCTCTCTGCCTCTCCTACCTTCCTCGATGTGGTCCTTTTATCCTTTATTTCAGAGGAGTAGTTCAGCTAGTTTTCAGGGTTTCTTCTGAGGGAATTGTTCAGTATCTAGCTGTAGATTTGGTATGTCCATGGGAGGAGGTGAGTTCAGGTGAGTCCAGGTTCACCATCTTGGACTGCCCCTCAGATGGTCCCCTATCTTATACTGTACACAAAAATCAACTCAAAATGGATTTAAGATTTGAAACCCTAACACTCCTAGAAGAAATGATAGGCAGAAAGCCCCTTGACATTGGTCTTGGCAATGGTTTTTTGGGTTTGACACCAAAACCAAAGGCAACAAAAGCAAAACACAAGTGGGACTACATCAAACTAAAAATCTTTTGCACAGCAGAGAAACCATCAACAAAATGAAAAGGCAACCTACAGAATGGGAGAAAATATTCGCAAACCATATATCTGATAAGGGGCTAATGTCCAAAATATATAAAGATCTCATACAATTCAGTAGCAGAAAACCAAACAATCTGATTAAAAAATGAACAGAAGGTCTGGGCATTTTTCCAAAGAAGACATACAAATGGCCAACAGATACATGAAAAGGTGCTCAGTATCACTAATCATCAGGGTAGTGCAAATCAAAGCCACAGGGAGATACCACCTCACACCTGTTAGAATACATATTATCATAAAGACAAGAGGTAACAAGTGTTGGCAAGGATGTGGAGAAAAGGGAACCCTCGTGCACTGTTTGTGGGAATGTAAACTGGTATAGCCATTATGGAAAATAGTAAGGAGGATCCTCAAAAAATTAAAAATAGAACTACATTATGATCCAGCAATCCCACTTCTGGTATATAGCCAAAGAGTCTCTAAGAGGTATCTGCCATCCCACATTCACTGCAGCATCATTCACAGTAGGCAGGGTAGGGGAGCAACCTAAGTGTCCATCAGTGGACGAATGGTTAAAGATGTGGTGTGTTTATACAGTGGAATATTATTCACCCATAAGAAAGACGGGAATCCTGCTGTTTGCAACAACATGGATGGACCTTGAGGGCATTATGCCGAGTGAAATAAGTCAGAGAAAGACAAATGCTGTAAGATCTCACTTATATGTGGAATCTAAAAAAGCCAAACTCATAGAAACAGAGATTAGAATGGTGGTTACCAGGGCTGGAGAGTCGGGGGGAATGGGGAGATGTTTGTCAAAGCCTGCAAAGTTCCAGTTAGAACATGAAGTAGTTCTGGGAATCTCGTATATAGCATGGTGGTTATAGAAAGTTGCTAAGAGAGTAGATCTTAAATAGTCTCACCACAAAAAAGAAAGTGGTTATTATGTCACATGATGGTGACATAAGAGGTGACATGGTGACATGGAAGTGTTGGCTAATTATATGATGGTAATCATTTTGCAATATGTAAGTATTGAATCAAGATGTTGTACACCTTAAATTTAGACAATGTTATATGTCAATCATATGTCAATAAAGCTGGAGAAAAATGTGAATCAGATGTCAAAAAGCCTAATCTGTCCAGCTGACAGTTTTGGACACCATTCTTAGAGGCTGAGGACTGACACAAGCTGCGGTTTGCACATGCAGTCGTCAGACAGAATGCCAGTGACGCTCCTGCCGGCAGAGCACCATTTCCACAAGTATGTTCCCAGTTGGCAGAATATATCTTTTATTTGACTCCAAAATATCAATTTATGATTACTGGGGGCTAGGCGTGGGGGGGCAACTTTTGATAGAATTAGGCATTTACTTATTTGAATAGAAGAGTAGAATAGAACACAAGAATCCTTAAAATGTTAACTGTGGTTTAAGTACAGTTTCCAGGATTGTAGAGGTTATATTCTATAAATAGAATTAATACCAAGTGAATTTAAAAGCTAGAGAGAAGAAAGAGATTCCTTAGGAGTAATTTCTCTCCTTAAAATAACTGTCTCCTTCCAAAGCATTTTGTTTCTTTTGGTGCAAATTGTAAATCCTGAAACTAATGTGTTTGGCATTCATTTCTGAAGAAAGTGCTTCTGAGTCTATGTTTACTGAGAAATTTGAACCATAGAAAAATTTTAGTCCTTGATATCTTGCTGTCTGGTGATGAGACCATAATTATGTCACTGTCACTGGGCTGGTAATCTTTGCCTTGGAAAATGTATAATCTTCTGCTTCAAACGAACTGTGGATTCATTGCAGATGTGGCTGTCAGGAAAACATCTTCACTTTCCCGCACTCCTGTCTCTCACTGAAGCAGGCTGCCCGCTGCACTGTGATTGTCCACCTTTGCCTGTTTGACAAGGGACCAGTGGAACTACTTTTAAATTATTATTTTCAATCTTCAAAAATGTTTTTCATTTTTGTTTTTAACATTGTCAGTTAATTTTTTCTAATCTGATGGGCTAAAATTGGAATTCCTGTTAATTTCTTGGCATTTATTAAATATCTAATGTTTAAATTCATTGTCTATTTCTAATTGTATTGTTTGATCTTTTTAATTTGTAAGACCTCTGTTACATATATTGCATATATTTTCTCTCCTTTAACTTTGTTCAAGGTGTCTAGTCACGCATTTGAGGTTTTTTAACCTTGAGGTAATCATATCTGGAATTTTTTCACCTATGGTTTGTAAGTTTCCTGTTTGGTTTAAGAAATACTCATATATCTCGAGATTTATATATCTCCTCCTATCTTTTTGAATTCTTTTATGACTTTATGCTTTACGTTTAGATTTTTCTTCCATTTGAACTTTTTTGTTGTTTTTAAATATTGATTGAGCATCTCCCACATGCCAGGCACTGAGCCCTGCATTGGGGTAAGTAAAACAGATATGCTTCCTGCCCTAATGGAGATTACAGTGGCAGAGGCAGGCAATAAATAAGTAACCAAACACTAAATATATAATTTTCATCTGTGCTCAGTGCTGTCAAAGAAACAGTGATGGAGAATACTGTGCCGACCAGGGACACAAACTTAAGTTATGCTGAGTTACAGAGGGATACATAGCATTTAGCCTTGCAAAGAGAGAGGGGGAAAGTGCAGCATATTCGTCACCCTGAGGCAGACTTGAGGGCAGGTTAGCGAGAATTAGAGCCGGGGATAAGATGGGGTCCAGAAGTAACAGACCTTTCTAGTCTTGGAAAGGGGCCTTGGTTTTACTCTCAGTGCAGTAGGAAGCTGTTGGTAGGGTTAGGGAGAGATTTATGAATGAAGAGAGTTTTCTGGCTTTGATGTGGAGGGTAAGAATGGGAGCAGGGAGAAGCTTCTGCAGTACCAGGAGGCTACAGCAGTAGGTTAGACCAGAGATGAGGTAGCTTAGATGAATCTGATGGTTAACTTTACGTATCAGCTTGGCTGGGCTATGGGGCCTGGATATGTGGTCAGATATTATTCTGGATGTTTCTTTGAGAGTGTAATTGGATGAGATTAACATTTAAATCAGCAGACTCTGAGTGACAGATTGCCCTCCATAATGCTGATGGGCCTCGTCTAATCAATTGAAGGCCTGAATAGAACAAAAGTCTGACCTCCCTTAGCGACAGAGAATTCTCCAGCAGGCAGTCTTTAGACTCGAACTGCAGCTTTGCCTCTTCCCTGGTCTCCAGGCTGCTGGTCCACCCTGCAGATTTTGGACTTGCCAGTCTCCATTATCATGTGAGCCAGTTCCTCAAAAACAAAAAACAAAACCAAACAAAAAACCCAACTCTTTCTGTATATTTATGTTTACACATCCCATTGGTTCTGTTTGTTTGGAGAACCCTGACTAATACAACAGAGGTGGTGGCAGTGGAAATACAGGGAAGTGAACATATTTTCAAGGTAGAAACAACAGGACTTACTAAGAGGAATAAATTGTAATTGAATGGATGGCACTTCAGTGAAGTGAAGGCAGCAAAGAAGGGCCAGTGTAGGGAGAAGTTCAGAGTTTGCTTTGGGACCTGTTTAGTTCAAGGTGCCAATGCGGTATGAGTGGAAGGGTTGAGGACACAAGTTGGAGATAGAATTTTGGAATTCGTCAGTATAGAGAGGGAGAGAAGATTTAGGGCTGAGCACTGAAGAACCCAACCTTTAGAAAAAGACTGCCAAAAAGAGTGACCAGAAAACTAGGAGGAGAACCTAGAGAGCTTGGCATCCTGGAATACCAGAGAGGAGCATCTCGAGAGCAGGAGGAAGTAGCTGACAACGTCAGATGCTGCTGAGTGGTCCAAGCAGGTGGAGATTAAAAAGAAGCAACTATTAGATTTGACAACTTGCAGATTGGTGGTTACACTGGCTGAAGCAAAGTTGACAGAGTATAGGAGCAAAGTGGAGAAGGGAGTGGACTGAGTGAACGGGAGATGGAGAAGTGAAGAGCCCCGCTGTGGCAGCTCTTGCAAAGATTCGCAGTGACAGGGAACAGCAAAACTGAAGGAGGGTTAGTTCGAGGTGTCTTTTTTACCTTTTACTGATGGGTAATAGGAGGGCGTGTTCGTATGCTGAGGGAGGTGATCCAGTAAAGTGGAAGGTTGATGATGAGGAGAGAGAGTGTAAGGATCAGGTCCTTGGGAAAAGGAAACAGAGATGTGTCTCAGAGCACATATAACTGCCTGCATCATTGGCAGTCACAAGATAGGCAGCGAGGGAACAGGGCCCAGCTGCAGGTAGCTATGCATATTTGCGGCTGAGGATGAGGAGTTCCCATCTGTTGGATTTTTGCTCTCACTACCGCACAAGGGAATGGAGTAGGAGGAGGAAGTTTGAAGAAAGAGATTGGGGGCAGAGTGGGGAAGAAGATTGACTCGAGACACAGAAGGATTAGGATACTGTTGAGAGCCACTTGAGGGGCGAGACTGATTTAAAGGGACACTAGTCTGTCTGTGTTTCCAGTATAAATATTTTGCTGCTTGGCTGCGGCTGTGGACAAAGAAGGCAATTTGGTTAGAGTCTGACAAGCAGGATGGAGAGGGAAGGGTTTTTACAGGAGTGGTTCAAGTGATGGATAGAATTTCAGTTTGATGAAGAGGATACTGATGGATAATTAGAGACATCTAGGAACTGTGGTGAAGGGATTTGGGCATGTAATCTGTAGGGATGAGAGGTTATCTGTGTGGTGTGAGGTGAGGGGTCCCACTGTGTTATCTTCAGGGGAAGCAGTTGTGCCCCAACCCTTTATCAAACAGTCCCTCCTTTCTTCGCTGACTTGACTCGCCACTGTTCCCATATGTTAAATTTCTAGAGAATCCTTGGAGCTCTGGCTCTCTGTTCTGTTCCCCAGATCTCTTTGCTTCTTGCTCTGCGGGCACACACTGTTTTACTCTGGGGCAGAGCAGCATCCTTCGGGCACATGGTGGTTTCTCCAGACCTACCACTTAGAATGGATTTGCTTGGTAAGACATAATGTGTTCATCCTCGATGCCTTTAACTATTGCCAAATTGTCCTCCAGGATGTTCACAGCGTTTCACGTCACTACCAGCAATATCTGGATTTCTGTTTCTCCACATTCTTACAAATACTGAATGTTGTCAGATTTGATAGTTGATTTAGGGAGAGGGTTTTGTTGACCTCACTCTATCATGCTGGAAGTCAAAAGTTTCAAGGTTTTAAATTTTATAGATAAAATAGATATAAATAAATCTGTCTCTCTGCCTCCCTTTTTTGTGGCTTGTTCTTTTATGTCTCTTATTTAAATAATCTTTCTTTAATCTAATGTCATAGACATTGTTTCTGATATTGCCTTTTAGTAAATTTTAAAGTTTTGCTTTTCATAATTAGAACTTTAAGCCATGTGGAATTTATTTTGTGTAGGAAATAAGCGAAGTAAAGATCCAGTTTTGTTTTTCTATGTCTGTAACCAATTTTCTCTGCACTTTCCCGATTAACTTTCTCAGTAATATACTAAATTCCTACATCAACACGTGGACCCACATTGATAGCTCTTTGTTCTCGTCCATTGGTCTATTTATCCTTGTACCAACACCACACTATTTTAATTACTACACCTTTATGATAAATCCTAATGTTTGGTAAGGTAAGGCCCGCTCACCTTGTTCATCAGTAGTGTCTGGACTATTCTTAGTCCTTTTCTCTTCCATATGAATTCTAGGATCAAATTGCTAGGTCCCATCAAAAGACATGTTAGAGTTTTGATGGGAATTGCATGTAATTTATAGATTAATTTGGGGTAAAAGTTGTACAGTATTGAATCTTCCCATCCATTAACATGATTTTTGTTTATTTGGGTCACTTTTTATGATTTTTAATAAAGTTTATCTCCATAGAGATGTTTTGTCTCTCTTAAAAATTTAGTCCTAGGTAACTTATGGTTATGATTCTGTCAGAAGATTTATGTTTTTTTTTTTTTAAAGATTTTATTTTTTCCTTTTTCTCCCCAAAGCCCCCCACTATATAGTTGTATATTTTTAGCTGTAGGTCCTTCTAGTTGTGGCATGTGGGACGCTGCCTCAGCATGGCCTGATGAGTGGTACCATGTCCACACCCAGGATGCGAACCGGTGAAACCATGGGCTTGCCAAAGTGGAGCATGTGAACTTAACCACTCGGCCATGGGGCTGGCCCCAAGATTTATCTATTTTTAAAGTTATGTTTTACAGTTCTTTGTTGTTCATAAAATGAAGTGCTATTGATTTTTATGTATCCATGCAGATAGTTCTTGGTTTTGGTTTTCTACCGAGTCCGTTGGTCAGGGTTAGTAATTTTGTATATTGTTTGAATATCTTCCCTTTGCTCTGGATTTACTGACAAAGTTATACATAGTACACACATATTTCTTTTAATCATTTATATTTATAATTGTATCCCCTTTTCTGTTCCCAGTATTGTATTTTTTTGGTTTTTTTCTTTCTTTTTGATTAGATGCTATCTTTTATTTTACTCCATTTTCAGAGAGCCAGATTTTGATTTCACTTATTTTTTCTGTTACTTAGTTCTTAATTTTCATTAATTTTAGCTCATATCTTTCTCTTCTCTTCTTTTACAGTAATTCTATAAACAAAAACAATTTTATTGCCATCATCTATGAGCCAAAAATTTTGCTGCTTAAGGCCTTTCTCATGAGGCTAATCACGTGATGTTTCTGAGTCATCTTTGGTGACTGTCCTGAATGTCTCCACGTTTCCATGTTTGGAAATTGAGTATCTTTGTTCTGTTTGGGCTCTAATAGAAGTCATTTCCTCTGTTCCATTTTTGTGTTTATACCAGAGACGGTTCAGTCTGGGCCATTTCTCATCTTCATTTGTTGCTGCTGAGGCGGAATCCAGTTAAAGAGCTTCGAGCTGTGAGCAGGAAAGGGTCCAGCTCATCACAGGTGGTAGATTCCTGAACTGAATTAAAAACCACTCTTTATTATCAGGAATATTAAAATGAAAGGTTTTACTTAAAATAAAACACTAATTAAATCCACTCAGTGCTTCATGGCTCTTCCTGTTGACTTCTCAGAGTGTGGTTAGCAACGAATCAAGACTTAGAACTGGGCAAGTATGAGTGAAAACCCCCTTAAAAACAATTACAATGAATGGCCAGTTTGACACATTTATTCTGATTAAACCCAAGCCCTACTGCTTGCATAGACAGATGAAAGCTGTTTTGGTAAATTAACATGTGAACCTACATGACAAACCAGTCTCTCAGCTGTTTCTCCAGTGTTTGTCTGTAATCTCACTCAGCTTACTGGGACCCAGGGATTCGCTCCTGCTCTGCTGCAGGGTCCGTTTGTGGTCGTCCCGTATACACAGCTGGCGCTCGAGAAGGCTTTGCAGACTTGATGTTGATTGAGTGTACCTGGGCGTACCTTCAGTATAGAAATCTGCCTTCCCTGTGTGGCCACACCTGGTGTGTTCACCTGGTAGATGACAGTCTGCATCAGGGCTTAGGTTTCCTGGCAGTCAGCAGTTTAAGTGACAAACGAAGAGTTCGTGTGAAACAGGGAGTGATGATTCAAAGCCAGAATTCAAGGCCTCAATATAAATGTTTATATTCTTTGTAATCTAGTTCATAATTGATTTTCCCAATAGTTGTTGTTATTGTTACTTGAGGACAATGACCATGCCACATAATAATAATGAGAGCTCAAATATTAGTGCTTACTGTCTGCCAGATATTATGCTAAGAGCTTTTCATATATTTCCTTATTCTCTCTCTCAACGAGGTAGGACTTTCGTCATCTCCATTTCTCAAATTAGGCATCTGAGGTACAGAGTGACTAAGTAACCTCCCCAAGGTCACACAGCTGGTGAGGAGTAGTGTGGAGGCTCCAGCCTTTCCTCACAACCACACGGTACTGTTACCACGTAGGGTATAACCCGGAACCAGAAGTGATGACTAAGAAGGAAAGAAATCTTTAAAAGGTGGTGAAATAATCAATAAGACCACCATTCAACCAAAAACACATTTCCTGTGTGTTGAAATATAGGATTGTATATTTTTGGAATGCTGGTGATTGTAAGTGAACAGCCTACGGTTAAGGCAAAGATGATTCTTAAAAAGAGTAACTGAGTCCCTGACTCAGTTCTCTTCTCGTTAAAGGTGCTGTTTGACTAGTTTTTAATTTCATAGTGGGCTTTAGCAGAAGAACTTTTGGCATTTTTGTTAATCATCTTCTATTTGCATTTCAAACATTCTAATTGTCTGGCTCACAGATTTGGTCTGGTCCAGAGGCCTTTAGTGATTGTTATTAAATGAAACCGTCTAAGGATTTCACCAAGTATGTTTGGATTTCACAGGCCGCCTTTTTTACATCAAAAAGGTACACATAGTCATCTTTAATATTAAACTATGTCTGATCTAGGCATAGAACACTAAATAAAATAATGTTAAGCTCCAGTCTTTAAATGTGAACCCGAGGCGGAGCCCTGGCCTGTGAGTCTGGAGGGCTGGGGCTCGCTCCCTCCTCGGGACTTCAAAGGCCCCATTCGCTCTGTCTGAGCCCCAGTGGCGACGCTGTGAATCGAAACTCTCGGTAGTCCTGTTTCCATGCAGTTCTTCACACTGCGTTATTCTATCAAAGGATGATTCTAGATTTGCTGGTGGTTTTTCCATGAGAGTGTTACTTAGGAGAAAGGTGGAAAATACAGAGAAAGATACGCTGCAACCTGTGACAGGTGTTTTCATTTTTCTTAAGTAGGCTTGCAAGGTGCCTTCTACTTAATGTAAGAGCGTCTTTCCTCCTGGAGTCTTGGACAAGAATGTACCCAGTTATTTGAAAAGGGTAGCTGTGGCACTCTGTTTTTAAGTTCATGTTCCTGTGTACAGCAAATTTTGCATGCATTCAACCAACATTTATTTTAAGGGCCTATCATACAGATGTTGTTTTTTAAGGGAAAGAATACTTCTCCCTGTATAATTTGGTTGCATTGTGTTGTCAGACTGCCCCTGAAACCTCAGTTCCCATTGGCGCTCATCTGTTTAAACGGCAGAGTACTGTGAAGTGGAGGGCTTTGTGAGCTGCTCACTGGCTCTTGGCTGTTTCAGTGCATGGCTCAGTTGCATTTGTCATTGACCAAGATGCAGTTAGGAACATTTAGCCAGGAATTTGGCTAGCTAATTATTTACAATAATCCCATGAACCTGTGGTCAGTCAATACATACTCTTTTACTACGAAAGCTGAATTCTTACTGCTGAGTCATTTTGAAGTTCAAACAGGTTTCTTAACCTTACAATACTAGTAATATTCACTATGATTGTCAAAACATGTTGAACGTTTACTACGGTCCTGAGTATTGTTCTAAGCGCTTGACGTGTGTTAACTCATTCTCTCAACTCAGTGAGAATAGATGAACACAACCCATTTTACAAATGAAGAAACTGAGGCACAGAGACATGTGAGGTAACCTGCCAGTGTCACACGGCTAGTTGACAATGCCAGCTCTCCAAAGCCCACACTCTTACCCAACTTAAAATTATCCAACTGGGACCATGCAAGGTATTTTTATAAAGAAATAGTCTCTCATTGTCACTGAATGACAATGGGGATGATTGTAAAAATGGAAAGGAAAAGTAGAGTATCATCCTTTAGCAAAAAATTAGGAAATTTTTCCCGAAATGTAAAAATAGTCTTTTAGTTGGTAATTGGGTTCTTTTTCTTTTTGCTTAGTTTTCGTTTCTCTAGAATGGCCTTATACCTCCTGTCTGTCGTAGAAGTGTAAATCTCCCCTTCGCGTCCTCCGACTCACCAGGTACCTGTCAGTTCTGTTTTTGTTAGTGGAGACTGTCCTCCTGGAACCTCCACGTGTTCGCTTCGCTCAGAACTGGTCGCGCTCCAGTCTGCTCACCGCCCCTGGTCTCCTCGCTCTGTCTCTGCCTCTCTCCTTGGAGGCTTTGCTAAATGTCTGATGATCCATGATGTCTGTTCTCCTGTGACGCTGGTTGGAGCCTGGCCGTGGGGAAGGGGTGGGCCCCTGCAGTGTGGGCTTAACCGCAGGGTGATTACTCGAGTAGGGACACGGCGTGTCTTCTGGGGGATGTGTACCCTGACGCAATGCAGTGAGAAGTACACAATATATCATCTGAGACATACTCTTGACAACATCTTCAGCCTGAATCTGAACATTAAAAAACAGCCAGACAAATCCAGATCATGGGACATTTTACAAGTCATCTGGCCTGCGAGTCTTCAAAAATCTATGTCATGGAAGAGCAAAAAATTAAAAAAACAAAAAGGTGGGGAAGCTGTTCTTTGTTAAAGGAGTTTAAAGAGATGGGACAACCAAATGCAGTGTGTGAGCATTTCTTGGATCCTGGGTTTTTTTAAAATGCTGTTAAAGTCCAATTTTTAAATGCTTTTGGAAGTTTGACTATGGAATAAGGTAGAAAATTATTGTATGAAGGTTAACTTCTTGGGTGTGGTAATGGTATTATGAATGTGTAGGAAATTGCTAAAATATCTAGGAATGAAGTAACATACTGTCTGCAACTTACTCTGAAATAGTTCACCTGGAAAAAAGTATGTTTGCACACACATATCTCTATCTTTCCACACAAAACCTACACGCACACTGTATATATAGAGAGAGGAGAGCAAGCAAATGTGGCAAAAATATTAACAATTATGAATCAAGATGAAGAATATAATTATGACTCTAAACTTTCTGTGGGTTTGAATATTTCAAAATGAACAGTTGGGGTGGAGAATTGGCCTAGCCTTTTGTTAAGTTGAGTCATATGGCTTTTCCCCTAAAAGTCCATTCTGAGATTAAAACTTTCTCTAATTTTGGGGTGAAACACATTTATGAAGGAAATCAAAGCATACCTTGCTTTTAAAAATGTAGAAGAGTTTGAGATTAGAAGACCAGATTTCATTGATTCTACAAAATATTTCTTCACATTTTAAAAGCTCTGAAATTAAGAGTATGATTTTACAAAATTTGACATCTTGGTATTATAGTTTAATTAGCAGCATTTCTTTTTGTTTATTTGTATTTTAGTGGTACATTGAGTTGTGATGTGTCTTACAATACACAGTGTTAGTAAGATTTGGAAGACAGTGTTTAATGGAAGACCCAATTTCTGTACATGACAAAACTTGAGGACGGGAACTGTGTATGTTTTGCTCATCTTTTAATGCTGAATCCTGATGGCAATACCTGGTGCACAGGAGATGCTCAGCAAAGTGTTGAATGAATAAGTAAGTGAATGGTGTATGAAGTCAGCTTCAAATGTGCTATTTAATTTTTTAAACTTTTTACTTTAATGAGTGACATTTGTTGGTTAATGATTTGATGATTATACTGTATCAGACTTAGTCCAGTTTTTGTTGCGACGTTATCACTAAGCTAAAAGTATGGTTTAAATTTCATTTCTTACATCCATTTGTTATTGAGGGAGTCCTGTTGTTAAATTGAAACCTTTGGTATCAGTTTTTGATGTGTGTTTCAGTACTTGTGTTGTGGCTTTCTAGAGTTGTGGATCATTCCAGTGAGTAAATAATCTGGTTTTCTGCATAATGAGATGGGGCTAAAGGAGACCCTGGCTTCAGGCTGAAGATCGAGGGAAGGATGAGAATGCTTTTTCTAATTGAGAGAAAACAGGGCTGCTGGGTGGGTTTCAGGTCTCTGATCTTTAATGTTTTGATATGTGTGTGTGTATAAAATAGACATATATTTATACGGTGTATGTATATATGTATGATGTATAACGTGTGTGAGTCATGTATGTATATATGAGAATGCCCTCTGTGTGTAGAGACTTTTTTCTGGGAATTATTTGATTTATTATAAGAACATTAATGTTTGTTTCTCAGAGTTGTACGATGAAGGACAAAGAAATGATTTAAAATGCAGTGAAACAGTTAAAACATGATGGTTAGGAGCCCACTTACTTTCTTTATAGTTTATTTAACAAGATCTGTTGGGCACCTGCGAAGGGAACCTGTACTTCATCCTAGGCGACCTTGCAGTCTGGTGTAAGATCATATGAGTAATTATGGGTGTTGTTTCTGAAAGAGATTATGGTCTATATAAAAGGAGCTCCCACCCTCCTCTGAAGAGTAGAGAGAATCAGCTTCTGTAGAAAGTGACTTTTCAGCTGAGTCTTCTGAAGAAAGATTAGGAGTTAACTATGTTAAATGGGGATCTGGATAGAAGGGTAGAGGAAGAAGAAAGAGCTCGTGTGAAGACTTTGTGGCCAGGGAGGATGAGGGCGATTCCAGCCTCTGGGAGGGGTTAGATAGAGAGGTTGGAGCTGTAAGCAGAACTGAGCTCTCGAAAGAACTTGTCAGCCCTGACTATCGGGCAGGCATTAGAGGACTTCCGAGGGGACCAATGGAATCAGACTTCCATTTTAACACAGTCACACTGGTGATTGCTTAGGTGTCGTACAAATGATCGGAGATTCAAAGATTGGTGAGTAGCTGGAGGGCAGTTAGGAGCTGTTGCAGCAAGCCAGGCAAGAGGATGTGATGTTCTAGGTTGAGTGACTGTGGAAATAGAAGTGGACAGATTGGAGCGATATGCACAGAGTAGATTAATTGGATGCTTGGATCAGCCCTCAGATAGGCTGGATGTGGTGCATGAGAGAAAGCGAGAAGGTTAGGTTGACTCCTGAGCTTCTGACTTGGGGACATGGATGGATGGTGTGAATCCTGGAGAAAGGTCAGGGTCTTTCTGTTTTGGGGGAGAAGAGGATAGGAGAAGATGATTTCAGTTTGGATATGCTGAATTTGAGTCATCTGTGAGACTTACAGGAACTGACATTCAGAAGGCTGTAAGATACATGGGTCTGGAGCTCAGAAGTGAGGTTTGGGCAAGATTGGGGAGTTGGTGCAAAGATAGTATTTAGAGAAAGAGAATATGCACCCCTCAGGAGAGCTTTTAGACTGATAAGAAGAGAAGACTGGGTGTATTTTGAAGGGCCTGGTAGAGAAGGGGAGGCATCCAGAGGTTGGGAGACAGCAGTTTGGGGCTGGGGTGCTTCAAGACCAGGAGACGGCAGCAGGCTCTGAGGCTACAAAGAGAGTACTGAAAAAGCCCCACAGGTGTACTTGTGTGAGGGTCATGGGGGACCCTAATGGATACTTTATCACTGGAACATGGAGAGCTGGGAATGGTGGTTGTACAGACTAGACCAAATGGACTGTGAAGTGGTGGGGAGGTGACAACAGAGAGCAAGCCTGGGAAATTCATGCCGTTTGCCTGTGAACAGGTGAAAGTGTGATATTGGTGAGGGAATGGAGTCAAGGAAGGGATTATTCGTATTTTTTTAATGTGCAGGTGTTTTGAACATGCTAAAAGTCATGAGCCTCTGGAGAAGAGGAGATTGAAAACCCAGCGGGGGAATAATTGGGCAAGATCCTAGAGAAGGCAGGAGGAGCAGCCTGAGCAAGCATAAAATCCTCTCCCACTGTAACAGGAGGAAGGAGGTATACTTGGAGGCGTGGATAAAGGTAACGACTCAATGGAAAATTAAAATGAATGTTTAAAAGTAAAACCATTCAGTGGTTTTGAAAGTAAATAAAATTTTCTGTCTTCAAATAGTATTCCTGTGGAGCTGAGGATGTGGCACATGCTCTTGTGGAGCATTGCACCATTTGGAGGAGGTGCTGCGAGGACCCCTGATGACTGTTGAAGGGCACCTGTGTCTGGGAACACTCCCAGGGCTGGGTGCTGAGTCTTGGGGTTAGGAAGCAGTTGAGAGAGGGAGGGGAGCAGTTAATTAAATGCTGTTGAAATAAAAGGCTATTGTAAGCCTCGTTGGTGTTTAAGGGGGTAATTAGAGAATTGGATTTTTTTTCCTGTGGACTAATCAGTAACCATTATTTTGATGCATGAAAAGACTACAGATAACAATAGCAGGTAGCTTGTGAGCAAATGGTTCCCCACTAGGAAGCGTACCAGCTGTTCAGGAGTTTGCTGTCTTTTGCAAAGGTTGAGTAGTGAAGTGACACACCTCATTTACTAGGGTATTTGCAGTAGGAAGGTGACCTAATTAGAATGAAACAGTAACTTCAGGAACTTTTGGTCTTCTGATTACAGTCAGTGCCTCAAATTACTTCCCTTTACTTGATGAAACGGAATAGTTGTGACTTGTTACCAGAATTTGGAAAAATCTCTTCTGTTTGTCCTCATCTTAAAACGTTCTTGTTCACCAAGTGGATTGTACTTTGTAAACCTTTGAAGAGCTTCCTTCCAGTTTAGCATCCCTGTGCTGCACATCGCAGATGCTCCAGTTAGTTGTCATGTCAGAGCTCTGCCCTGTGCTAGGCTGGATGTGGTGTCTCTAGTCCAGTATTCCATTAAAGACCACTTTGTGTTTCTAATGGCTCTGCATTCCTAGAATACACAGAGTGGTTTGCTTTCAGATGTTTTAAAATGACAAAAATCCTGGAATTTATCACCAGTCCGTGCAGTGTTCCATGCTCCTTGAACATTTTCTTTGTTCCCTGCTGTTTAGTGTTTTATCAGTCTAATACCAATTTCCCCCTCAGTGTTTGGCTCTCATACATTGGCTGTTAATCTTTGATGTGGAACTCTGTCAAGTGTTTTCTGAAATTCCAAGATCAGTGCCACTCCTTTTATTAAGCTTGTTGGTACTGTCCTCAGAGGGGTTTGCTGCATGTTTTGCAAGAGTGGCTTGCTGTGCCTGAGAGCTTGTTGGCTGTGCCTAATCAAAATGTGCTCCACGAGTTTTCAAATAAGGGCCCTTAGTTTTCAGGGATTACGTGGCTCTGGAATTGTGAGTCTTCAGTGAAATCCTGGGAAGATGGTGGAAATTAATAACAAAGAATACCACCCAGGAGCAGAGGGAACATAGGGTTTTGAGATTCCTGAACTGCATCGTCTCTTCATTGCCCTTAGACAAATGCTCAGATTGCTAGATTCTAATGCATAATGTTCTTTGTACATTGCCAACGAGGCCAGAGAGCAAAAACCTACTGTACAGTCTCTGTGTAAATCCTAATAGCGTTGTCATTGTCATCATGTTAAAGTCAGAGCAGCTTCCACTGTTGGCCCCTGACTGTGTCCCACTCACTGATAGGCATTATGCCATTTACTTGCCTCAGTAGATATTTTTTTAGTACCTACTGTATTCCAGGTACTATGATAAGTACTGGGGCTATTATGTCCACTACCCTCCAGGAACTGACAGTTTAATAGGAGATCCTGCAAGAAGATCAGACGCCCCACTAGGACATGACATTGCTGTGAGGCCTTGGGAACAAGACCTGATTTTATAGCAGGTTCCTTTTCCTTCAGCAGATTGTATTTTCACAGGAACACAGTGTTACCCAGTATGGATAAAGCAGGATTGTGCTTCAGTGTCACCTAGACTCAGTGGGGACAGGGGTGTTGCAACTGCTAGCAGCAGGGCTGATAAGGGCTCTAGTGCCGTCACTGCAGGGCTTCCGCGCCAGCCAGTGCTGGAGGGGGGCGGCTTGAAGACAACAGAGGCCCTTCTTGTCTGGCCAGAGGGTAGAGGGCGCATGCATGGTCAGGTCCACTAGTGTGGAGCAGTGGCCCCAACCAGGAGTGAACCCTCGTGCCTTCAGCCGTCCTGGGCAGATGGTGATCATGCCTTGTCTCTGGGTGGAGTCTGAACCCTTATCCAGATGACAGGCGCATTGGAGATGGTTAGGAATTCAGGACTGGGACTCACCAGGCAAACATAAAACTTTCATCTTTTTTGGACATAGAGACAATAAAAGCAAGACACTTCTTGGATGTCAGGCATGGCATTGGTGCCTACATTCAAAGTGCTGTGTTGTCAAGTTGCATCAACTAGCTTTATGGAGAGAGCTTTAACAGTTTAGGAGTCAGTCTGGTGAGCAATGAAAGTCATTCCTGAGTGCCTCCCCGGAGCGGGAGCTGGACAGGCGCCAGTGGGGAAGAGATGCTCAGGAGCCATAAGTAGAGCTCCCTTACCGCAGCAGCTCACGGTGCTGCGGAAGTGTGAGCTCTGCAACCTGAGCCCAGTTCAGGGAGGTGGAGAGGGCTTGCCAGAGGAGGTGACATCCAAGACTTGAAAAGTAAATGAGGGGGGGGCTGGAGAGGAGGGAGGAAGTGACTGTTGAGAGGGGCACAGCAGGATCAGCTCCAGGAATCAGGGCTGTTGCTGTTTGACTGGAGGGCTTGGGTGAGGGAGGCTGTTGGGATTCTAGCGCATTTGCCTTTTCCCTCCGTGTTGACGTTTGCACTTATGGTGCAAAAACAGTGGGTGAAACTGCTGGCACCATAGCATGAATCAAGGCAGCGGCTCCGAACTGTGGTTATTTTTCCTTCATCGTCACATAGCACCTGCAGGTCAAAAAAGGCAGTTTCACTTCTTGAAGCAGTAAGCATGATTTTGATTAAATCTTGACCCTTGAGTACACAAGTCTTTTTCTGACGTGTGATGAAATGGGAAGGACATATAAAGGACATTTGTCACACACCACAGCACAGTCACCTCTGGGAAGAGCACCCTGGACATCTTTGCTTTGCAAGCTGAACTGGCCACTTTAACGAAAAAGCATTTTTACTTGAAAGAATGGCATATAAGCATGGTTATTCAGACTTGGGTATTTGGCACCCATTTTCTAAAGGAAAACTCGCAAGAGCTTTTGTTGCCTATGTTAAAATTCAAGCTTTCAAGCAAAAATTAAGATTTTGGAAAACTTGTATCTGTCATCAAGTCTTGCTAGTTCCCGATACTTAAGACTTTGCTGATGAGCTTAGTCGTGATGTTAATAAATGTGATTTTTTTCGATGTATATATAATGAAATATGTCAATATTTGGAAGACCCGTTACTCAGTAAACCGGTATTTCTCAATGACCGATGCATGATGTTGCATGTAACTCATGGTACATGTGTTACTCACACTTGGTTAAAAAGCTATTCAAAGTATAAGTTAGACTAATGGATTTGAAGGTAACAGAGTAAGAAAAGCTCATTGGTGTGATTTCAGATTCCACATTGCAGCTAACCTTTAAGACATGACCTGTTGTCGATTTTGGGTGTCGTATCACAGAAGAGTGTGATAATAGTATTGTGGTTATATAGGGTGCAAGTCCCTGTTCTTAAAAGCATTCTAAAGTAGGTAGGGGTGAAATGGCACATTCCAAAAGTTTGGCAAAAGAAAAAAAAAAGTATATGTAAAAAGAGAGGGCAGGTGTGGTAAAATGTTCACAATTGGTAAATCTATGTGAAGGGTATTCGTATATAGATATTCGTTGTAGTGTTTTTTAAAACATTGCTTTAAACATTGTACTGGTTTTTTTTAACTTTTTTATGTAGTTTTGAAATTTTTTCAAAATAAAATGTTGAGGAAGAATCTAATAGCCAGATGAAAACAAATCAAAGGTTTGGAAAATAAAAATACCTCCGAGAATGTAGAACAGAAAAGTGAAAGTGATGGAAATTAAGGAAAACAAAGAAGTTAGAGGATCAGTCTAGGAAGTCTAAGGTTCAGTTAGTATGAATCTTAGAGAAAGCAAACTGGAAGCAAAGGCGTTATCGAAGGAATAATGGAATACAATGGGGTACAGTGTCCTGAAACTGATGAAATGAGTCTCCAGATTGAACTGTCACACCACGTGCCCAACACAGCAAGGGAAGGAAAGAGCCGCATCGTGGCGCATCGTTGTGGATGTCAGAATACCGGAGAGAAAGAAAGAATCCTACCAGCTTCCAGAGAGAAAAATCATCACATATGCGAGCCCAGGACTTAGAAAGATAGTGCTCTTCGCATCAGGAACACAGTGAAGCAGTGTCTTCAAAACTGTGAATGAAAATGATTCTCAACCTAAAGTTCTGTTTCCTGTAAAACTATCAGTTAGATATGGGATATCTTCAGATATGAGAGGATGTAAAAATTTAACTGGTCTGCGCCCTTTCTTGTTAAGTTATGAGAGGATGTGCTTTGTCTAAAGGAAGGAGCAAATGAAGAGGAATGCATGGGATCCAGGTGACATCCAATGGACAAGAACGGAAAAGCAGTGACACAGGGGATCCCAGGATGGCACCTGTAGAGCAGACCCAGAGAACATTCTATGCAGATTGGAGCAGGAGGCTGAAGGTTTATGAGAGGGAATATCCCAGAAAAAAACTGGGACCAATGGATTATGCATATGATTGCCTTGTGAGAGATTTATACTTCTGTGGGAGAGTCTGGGGATTAATTAATGATAGAGACAAACAAAATCAACAAATCAAAAGATAAAGCTCCAGGGAAAACAAGTTGAACAAGAAAAGAAATTTAACTGTAGTTCACTACAGGGCTCAGCTTGGAACAATGTTAACATAGTCAGAATAATGCCAACAGTGAATATTTAACCAAAAATGGTAGTGGAACTATATTGGAAGAATGAAAAGTATGTGTGTGTTGATGAGGGGAGGGGTGCAGAGGAGGAAGAAGAGGGAAAGAGATCCATCAGTGGATAAAATCTGAAAGTGGAAAGTGTGCTGTTTAGAATTACAGGAGAAGTTGAGAAGAAACAGCCACAGGGGTTGAAAGTGATTTTCTCTGGGATGGGGAAATCAGTTTTGAAGAAGGGGCAGGGCAGGGGCTTCTGTGTCTCATTTTAAGCCTTGTAGAATGATTGAATTTTTTAGACTATATACATGTATTTCTTAAGTTAAAGTAAAAAAAAAAAAAAGCTAGAGACCAATAGGAAGGGCTTGATGAATTGCAAAAACAAATGCTGTAGAATTACCAAGTGAAAGAGTTGAAACAGGAGTTTGTGATTAGATTGGTTCAAATTTAAGATTTCCAGACATAAAGGGGTGATGAAGCTCAGGGAATGGCCTTGCAAGTAGGTGAATAGAGTGAAAGTCTTTGCAATTAATGAGGTCAAAGAATTGAAAGGCTGAGGTATCAGCTGGCCACCGAATGTGTTGATGTTGCCCCAATATTGGCAGGATTTGGAGTGCAGGCAGGCAGTGCCTGGGGTTAAAGTCTTTAATCTGGAGCCCCGTGGTCAGTAAGTAGCGGGGCTAGGACTCAGCTATTTCTGTCTTACTTATGGCAGAACATCTTCAGAGTTTTCCCTCCAGGTAAGTGAAAAATGAACCGTTTTCTCTCTAGATAATTAGTAATAATTTGAATAATCTATTGATGCTTTTGTTGGTAAGTATTGCTCAGTTCCTTGGTCTTAAGTAACTACCAGGAGTGTTTGGGCGCAGCTCACACTTCCTGAGCATATTGTGTATGCAAGACTTTTGAGCCGTTCAGAAACTTTTCTAGCCTACCTATGATTCTTCATTCTGCAACCCAAACCAACTGGGAAGCCACAATAAGGGAAGACAAAAATCTCAGGTTTTTGGGCATGTGCTCCATCACCTCTGCTGAGTACTTTGCTCCTTCGTGCAAATGGAGAACGCAGCTCCCAACCCTGAAGCAAGTCCATTTGGTTACTGTGAGTGCCACCAATTGCCTAGTTGCTGGCTGGCTGGCTGGCTCTGGGCGCTGGGAAGGTCATCATGGGGTCATGAGGTGATTGGGTTTTTTTGGTTGGTAGGTAGACCTCTGAGTTGAGATGTTACAGCATTGTTGTGTCCTGTTACCTGTGAAGCCTACCCTCAAGTTGTCACCTCTTCTCTGTGCCATCCACAGGCCGGGTTAGTGTGCATCTCTTATAGAGCATCTTGTGTTTTGTATTGTACATATTTTCTGATAAGTTTTCCAACCTTCTTAGAGTACAGAACATATTCTATTGATGTCTAGATCTTCAACTCTAATCGTAGTTCTTGGCATCTAGTGAGAAGTAAATTTATTTTGGGTGGATAGATGGTGAATATAAGTAAGATAGGCATTTGACTTACATCAAAGTTGTAGAGAAATTCTGTTATAAAAGTATTAAAGAAATGTGTTATTTTTGTATTTGTTATTTCCAGCTGGTAAGATTGCCAAATGGCTGAATGCCAAGTTGGAGGTGGGATGCGGATACTGTTAAAAAGGCTCTTTAGGGGTTGGCCTGGTGGCCTAGTGGTTGTTCGTACCCTCTACTTCGGTGGCCCAGGTCTCACAGGTTTGGATCCTGGGCTCGGATGTACATACTGCTTATCAAGCCATGCTGTGGTGGCATCCCACATACAAAATAGAGAAAGATTGGCATAGATGTTAGCTCAGGGACAATCTTCGTCACCAAAAAGCAAAACAAAAAAAAGGGCTCTTTAATTTATTTTTTACTGTAGATCTAGCTGAGTCACTTCCTTTTTTTGAGAGGAACAATCCATACTACCAAACCTCAGAATCCGTACAAATGCATGCGTGCTGGTGTTTCCCAGGAGTAGCAGTTTCATTCTGTGGAACATTGAAATCAAAGACCCAAGGTCGAATAGCTGACCAGGCACTGTTTGTCTTGGGCATCCCCTCCTCTCTTCCCTGGCAGACTGGGTCCCTGGTCCCTGGCCTGCTGGGAGAGGCTCTGTGCCTGAGACCCTGACCCTATACAGGTTTAGCTGAGCTCCCACAGGGGAGTTGGACAATATGATGGATGAAGAAGGGGTGGCACATGACAGGCTTTCTGAGGACAACTGGAGCTCCTTGAAGCTGCCTTGTTGATCTGCTTTTGGAAGAAGATTCTGACTTTGAAGTGTTGTCATAGGCCCACAGGTGGCAGCTCCACTGCCCAGCTCATGCAGTAAACATCTGCAGCTGTTGTGGAGAGCAATGAGACACCATAACTCTTAGTCTTACCTGCAGGTGTTCTGGAGCCTGGAACAGGACAGGAACGCACGTTCCAGTGGCCAGTCTGGACACGTTCCCTGGGGCTGAGCACATGCCTGCCCTGCAGGAGAGCATGGCTAAGAAATCAAGTAGAGGCCAATGGCCAGTGGTGCTGGGGGTGAAAGACAGGGTTTGGGAGACAGAGGCAGGAGGTTCTTGGTCTGTGCATGCTGTGTGCACCCTTTCTGGGAGCCCGGCTCGGAAGTGGATGGCAGGGCCTCTCCCCAGACCTGCAGTTTGCCAGTCACTGCTCTTCACTCTTCTTATTGACTCTAGTCCATCTTCAGAATTATCCCTGAAACTAGAAGGTGACTATGTGGGCAGACTGCCTGGAGTATCAGATTGTGAAGAACATGAACTGTGGCCTTGGCAGACATCGTTTTCACTTCCTCAGGAATAGAGAAACGGCTTAGGTAGTGATATCTTTTCTCCTCCAACATGCATGGATGAAGTTACAGTTTCCATCATTATGAATTTCTTTTATTTGTGTTTTGCATCTTACCTTTTGGGCCCAGGCAAAGGTTTGTACAGTAGAGGCCGAAGGAGATCCAGAAAGGGATTAGCTTCCTACAGGTTCAGCCAGCAGCACACGTCACGGGCAGCGGGAGCAGGGTCAGGTTAGCGCGGGGCTGCGGGCAAGCCCACAGGGCAGTTTAGGGCTGTTCCCAGAAGGATAGGCAAAGGCCAGCTTACAGAGAGTAATTGGAAAAAGAGCTGGGATTGAAGCACAGGTCAACTATTGTCCCTAAGAGGTTTGGCAGTTTGATGATGAAGGGAAGAACTGTGGTGGTGGTTTTAGAGTGGAGGGGGCAAGCTGCGTTTGGAGGTGAAGTTAATAAGCCCGCGGTAGACTGGGGATTGAGGTAGCAACGGCAGGGTTCGGGGTGAGCATTACTGATAATGGGTAGGAAGATGCCAGAAAAAAGCTTAGGTTTATTGATTTAGTTATATCAGTTTTCCAAATGACAAATACATGCCTCATGCATGGGTAATTTTTAGGGACTCCTTTACAGGGCTTGTCCTAATGTCATTATGATGTAATTCAGTAAAACTCATAGATCCCAAGTTGGGACCCACAGGGAAGTATGTTCTTAAATTGGTTGGGATACAGAGCTAGAAAACTTGTCTTGCTTTCTCACCTTAGCTCAGGGACTAGGGAAGCCAGCAGAGATGGGAGTCTCCGCTGTGGGGCATGGAGCTCACGGTTCGGGGAAGGGGTGCAGGGTGCTTAGAAGGCATTGAGCCCTGTGCTGTGACTTTGACAGGTGCCAGGATGACTTTGGGATAGGAAATTATGCTCCTTTTTCTCTGAGTCGTTTCTGGATGTTGATGGCATTCACCAGTTGGATTGATTGGGTTTGGGGAATAACATGCCCATAGTCATTTCTTTTTAGAATATCCTTATTTTTAGTCTCTCTTCCTCTTCCCAGTCCTCCTCCTCAGTGTATCCAGTGGGGTGAATTTTATCAAGTGGCTTCTCAGTTTGTTCTCTTAGTAGGAAGAGGGTTCAGACCCATGTGTCCTAGAGGGACCTGAACTTGGAGTCAGCTGCGGTTATGCATCGGGCAGCTTTGGAGGGGGATGGAGTTCAGAAGACAGATATCCAGCTTTTTCTAGTAGAATACTTTGTATTTTGCATCCTTAAGATATTCAGACGTTGAGGGACACAAAAACAGCATTTTGAAGTACTGTGTTTGATTAATGGGAGAAAAGTTCACTTGAAAGGGAAGTCTTGTTGAGAACGTGCTGAATGCCACACTGAGGGTGTCCTTTCAGGCTTGTGCTCCCACCTGTGGTGTGCCAGGCAGCTGGGCGGAATGCCAGGATGGGGAGGTTAAGCCAGGTCTCACCCTCAGGCTTCGCAGCCTGGGGAGAAGTGCCAAGGAGATGAACAGTGCAGGGCAGCGCTACCAGTGACTGCATGGAGTTAGTTCTCTACTTGAACATCTTTTTTCCTGATTTTTTTAAAATTTAGAGATGCTGGGAATTTTAGTAACTATTTCACTTAAACCTATATTTTGACCATTTTGGAGTTAATAGTGACACACACAGTTGGTCAGTGGTTTGAGAAGAGGAGGTGTCAGTAATTAACATCTGCTTTTTGCTTAGCTTCAAGATGCCAGCACATCTCATTGCTGAACTGCCCGATTGTGATTGTGTGTAATGGTCTCACTTGGTAATATAGATGATATCAAAATAGATCTTTATCAGTTGCATTTATTTTAAGGCTCAACAGTTGAATTTGTTCTCTTTCTTCTCCTCAAAGGTATATTTACTCACTAGGAAAGAGTTCTGTAGTAGTATCCTTTAATGTGTCTTGCAAGCTAAACCCTGTTCCTGGAGCACAAGGGGTTCCGGGAGAGGGCATTTGAGGACATAGGCCCTCTTGCACTGTTGCTGGAGCAAAACAGCCCACAGAGCTGCTGAGGGATCGCTGCTGACTGCATTGTTAGTGGGTATACTTGGGTGTTCTTCTCACACGATTTTGGGCTTCCTCAAGTAGGCGGGTAGAAGGAAACAGTACTTGTTTTCTAGATTTAAGACTTATTTATAGCTTTTTAAAAAATCATTAGTTTATGAACCAAGACTAAAAGAATTGATCAGAAATAAAATAACTTACATCTGTCCTTGAAAATTCTGTGGGTGTTAAACTGTAATAATATTTTAATTTAAGTCCACATTTGGTACCAGAACACGTGAGTTAGGGAGCGTTTTATTTTCAAAATTAACTGGGTCTTAAGAATCAAAGTCTTGAAATGTAGCCCAGTTTTGTAAATAAAATTCTTAATTGGACTCACGGTTGTTTAATTACACCTGTCAGGTCTTGTCACTGTCACCGGTGGTGTGGAGTTTAGGTACCCCATGTTTGTGAGCTTCCATCAATGGCTTAAAACATGCACAGTGTGACTGCAGGGTAGTGGCCCTGCAGTGATTTATAGAAGTCGTGCAGTTTTATTTCATAGTCACATTTCACATCGTCACGATGCTGTGGAGTGTATGTCACGTTTCACATTGTTATGATGCTGTGGAATGTATGTCACATTTCACATCGTTACGATGCTGTGGAGTGTATGTCACATTTCACATCGTTACGATGCTGTGGAGTGTATGTCACGTTTCACATCGTTACGATGCTGTGGAGTGTATGTCACGTTTCACATTGTTATGATGCTGTGAGTGCATGTCACGTTTCACGTTGTTATGATGCTGTGGAGTGTATGTCACATGTGTGCTAATGTTATAATTTTGTTTTTATATGGGAAATGTCATTGCTACTCAGGAACTTGTTTAATCTGGCTTGTATCTTGCAAAGATGTCATCTCTAAGCTTTCAAGCTAGCACTTTAGTTTTGCTTTGCTGTTTAATCAGCATCGTGGAAAAATAAAAACAAAAGCTTATACAGTCGCTGATGCTTCTGCTTTTTGTGTACTCATGAAATCATATTTTGTTTGGTTCGGATTACATGTACCAGTGTGGGTTCTTGACTGGGGTGGGGGAGGCTGTTGAGGGTCTTGGAGTCACTCTCGTTGCACCTGTTTGGTTTTGGTGTTATTTGTTAAGGTTCCTTTCTGTTTTGTTTTATTTTCTGCCTTATCAGCCAGTTCTGGAGTTACCCTGTGCTCAGTCTTGTTCTCTAGATTCATTTCCAAGTTTATTATAACAGGATATTAAACTACTTGTTCAGCAGAGTGTGAGTTGGATGTTCAAGCAGGACTGTTATTTTGTAATATACACATATTCATACTCAACATTCTGCAAAAACATAGTAGCTCCTCGAGGCAGATATTTCACGTAATTTGTATCATTTTTTTTCAAATGGATAATTCTCTTAGTTGCATGTCTGAGTTTTCATACAGTTGATGGTAGTTTTTCAGTGAACACTGCTAGGCAGTTATAAATAACCAGTTGTAGTTGCATTCCTTTTAATTTAATTCAAATGGAAGAAAGGAACAAAACTCTGCAGGCAGGGGCCGTGCTTAGAGCTCCATTGCTATCGGGATTCATATCATCAGGGCTCAATTTTCTGGCTCCTGAAAAAGCTAATTCAGTTTCTTTAGGCATTTTCTTACCCAGAGGACAGTTGGCTCTTTGCCATGAGCTGTTGACAGTTCTTCTTCTCAGGCTGATTATCATGCAGTTACAATATCGCTGTGAATAGTTTTGCTTACCTATATAATAATTTAAGAATTTAATCATTTCCAAACATGTCCTAAGTTATTCACTCGTTTGTCAGCATCTCAGTTGAGTTCTAGAAGTGTTTTTTAAGCATTTGCTGTTGGCGTAATAGTGTGTTAAATACATTAAGAAGAGTGTTTCCAGATAGGTTGTTGTTTCTAATAATAGAATTCCCCACGTTCTTTTGCTGCTTTATAGTTTCACACGAGTCTCCCTTGATGGTCGTAATAGTCCTCTGAGGCAGGAATATTAACAGAGGAGGAACCGGAGGGCTTGAGAGGGTGAAGGGTTTGCCCAGATGCACACAGCTTGTAAGTGTGGCAAGCGGGTCTCAGCCTGGCCAGCCCTTCCACCCCAGGGACCTCACAGAAGGCTGAGTGCTGGGTGTGATGGTCCGGGGAGGCTCCCTGGGCTGCCTCGCCGGGGTCCACCGGCTGCCACTTTCTCAGTGACGTTCGAGGCAGGGGTTGTTCTTTCCCCTCCCTCGTGGCCTCAGGAAGCCTTTCACATGTGCCATTTGTGAATTGGTATTAAACAAAACCTTTGATACCCTTTTATTCTGCTCCACACTGAAAGGTAGCCACATATTTCATTACCAGAAAAACAAGAAACAAAAACACGTGTAATAGAAAAAGGCTATTTATTTATTTTATCATTGTCTAACCTGGAGATTTTAATGTTGCCTCAGGCATCTCTTTGTTCTTTCTTGTTGGGTCCATGGTGCGGTTTTTCCTTGGTAGGTGTGCCGCTCCCTGTGCCTGCCCTTGACCAGTGGTTCCCATCGCCGTTGCGCATCTCCTTGAGCAAACGCTGCGTGCTCAGCTCATGCGCAGCCGGCTAATAAAGACCACTGCTTATTAAGGGCCGTTGGTCAGGCAAGCACTTTGCTGAGCACGTTTTGCATGGTATCTCGTATAAGTCCTCCCAGCCGCCGTATCAGTTGGTATTGTAGCCATCCCTGTTTCATAGATGAAAAAAGTGAGTGTAGAGAAGAAACCTGCTGCATAGCACACAGCTAAGAAGGGACAGAGCTGGGATTTGAGCCCTGTTTTGTCTGACTCCACCCCCAGTGGTCTAATAAATGAACGGACTGGATGTGCCCCTGCCTGTGGCAGTTTCCGGGGCCCTGCGCTTTCATTGTTTTCTGGGAAATCTCCTTTCATAGAGTGTAGTCTTTTTTTTTTTTTAATAGCTGGCTGCTTTTGTACTTAGATTTTTTTTTCCTGTTCTGATGTTAATCAGGCAAAATTAGTCTAATGTTTAAAATGCAAGCCAAGAATTTCATTTTCTTCTTATTTATACCTTCCTGGCTGTAGAGCAGAGAAGTTATTCCAGGTGGATCTTGTGATGATAAAAATGATTGGTGTTGAAACCAACGTTGTTACTTCTTTAATTGTTGCTAATTTGGACATATTTGAGTACTGTGTAGAAACCTTCTGTTGTATAGAAGTTAATGTTTTGTGCAAAATTTTAAGGCTAATTTATTGCTGCGTACTCTTCGACCTCTCAGAAGCTTTCCTTTGCTTTTTCCAAGAGATGGAGATTTTCATTCTGCTTTGTCTTCGTGGGCAATATGTTTAGAAAATCAGATCCAAGACAGCGTGTGTATATATGGGGAGGGTGGGTGAGGGGCAGAGGATTTGATTTGCCAAGAAGATTACAGACTAAGCTACAAAAAGCTGTTGATCTGAAACTGGTGTGTCTGTAGCATGCACTATGGTTCTTAATTTTGACCAAATTTTCTGTCTACAGACAGAAAATTTGGTCAAAATTAAATGTGATGAGAGTTTAGTTTTCAAAGGTGATAGTGTGGTGTGGTGATCATGTGACGTGTGCACGGTTTAAAGCAGCGGGGGCCGTTCTTGTGCTGCTTTTGTCTGGACTTTTACCTTCTTTTCTAATTGTAAACAGAGAAGGTATCTTCAAATACAAGCTGTTTTGGGTATCCTTGTCTCTTAATTCTTCGTAGATTTTTTTTTCATTAATGTTGACTTGCCTAAAAGTAAAAACTCTTTCCATCTCTTAGCATTCTAGTTGTTTTTACCCTTCAGGTCTCTATTTTGCCATCCTTTCCTCTCCAGTAACTACAGGATGATTTGTTTTACCCCTTAGCACTCAGCTCTTACGGTCATATCTCACCTTCTGCAGAGCCTCTCCGTCAAGCTGGAACAGACTGGAACAGTCAGGGTCAGCAAGAAAGACGACTCAACGTTCTCTGAGCTGCCAGGTGCTCATAAGAGACCCCTTAGCCCCACTCCCAGGACTCATTTGCTGTTTATAGACAATTCTTAACTGACTGATTATTCCATTTTCATTTCTGCAGCCAATTTAAAGAAAATTAGATGAGGGAAATCACACTTAGGTTGGTAAACTAAAAAGTGACATGACATACATTCGTTTTATTCAGTTAGATTCATTTGTTTATTTCTACATGCTTACACCTTGCCCCATTTCACCATGGATTGGAGGCAGCTGACATCCTTACAGAAAGAGTCCCTTGTTGTGTCTTTAATGAATACAGTCTCCTTAAAGAAGCTCAAGTTGAAAAAACACCGCAGAACAGATAACGTAAGTGTTCTGCTAACAGTTTTTATTGCTCTGTTAATGCCTGCCGTGGGAATTCTGTCACAGGCAGTCCAGGTGAACAGCAGCTGACAGCAGACACTGAGAACTTTCCTCTTTCCTCAAACATGTCTCTTATCTGCAGGCTGCAGCCATGTAGCTGTAGCTTGTTCCTTGCTCCTCTCTTCATACGGCACTGGCCAAGAGCACACCACAGACATGTCCCAGCTGCCAACTCCCTGTGACAGAGTATGGTCACCAGCGCCACGGGACCGCAGCAGCCCATGCCATGGGAATAATGGTTTAACTCTCTGCAGCTTTAAAAGCAGATTAATTTCATTTGTGCAAAGGCACACGGGCAGAGGAGTAGTTCACTGTTTAACACAGATGACAATCTGGCTGGAGGCTAGTATTTGGGGGAAAAATAAAACAAAATGATAGTTTGGAAGCAACATAGTTATAAGACACAGCGTGTATCTGTAGTTTTCTTCTGAAAAAAGTCTAAATTTTCACCCTGGAAAAAACACCCAGAAACCGAAGCAGTACCCTTCCTGTGTTTTGGCATTTATATAACAGTTTATATAAGAGGACAATTCTGTATAAAGTGATTCCAGTACTGCATGCTAATTTTGCCACCCGTGCAATGAACCAATCAGTGTTTTAGCTCTTTTGGTTTGAAATGTTTAAGAGTATGACAGTGCAAAGGAAAAAGGAGGGAGGGAAGGAGAAATGTGCCAAGTGATTGAAGAGGACAAGGTAGGAGCATGGCTTGAAAATCCAGGTCTCTACGTAAACAATTGGTAGAGAGAGAGCCACCACCAAGAGGAAGAGGAGCTAAAGGATGTGTGCATGAAAATGGTGAATAGGAAGGATGAAATGTCACCAAATGGTGCCAACCTTGGGGATAAAACCCAGGATCCTATAAGGGTTTCTGGAACATATGTACAGATTCATAGTTCAAGTTATACAGATAGTACATTTGTGCAGAGTTTTCAGAAACACGTGATTGTGTCCTGATAGCAGCACTGTGAAGGAGATGAGGCATACATAATGTAGTTTATGAATCAGATGGATAGTTAGGCCCTATGTGAGGCTGTGGCATGGACAGCAGAAACAGACCCCACACAAAGCCCACTCTCACAATGGCCATGCTTTCTAGGAAGCTGAAGTTGCATTTCATAGACTACACCTAAGACTTCTAATATCCGATCCTAAAAAGAACAAACCCCATGCAGAACACTTAATTGAAGTAACTGAGAGGGAGAGGGAGGGTCTACCCAGGGAGAATCTGGGCCCAGGGCCCGGCGCTCAGTCTCTGAGGTGTTGAAAGGAGCAGCTCAGGTGACCAGGTTAAGGTGAACTGGCTGGAGAAGATCACGCGGAGAATGTGCAGGAGCAGCGGCTTCTCCTCTTCAGCCTACCCTGAACCTGTGGTGTTGGCAACAGATGCTAAGGGTTTGCCTGCTAACTGTTGAAGCAAAAACCTGGGGATAGCACACATCTTTTCAATGCCCCAGTATCCACCTACCCACAGTGCTCAGGAATAATCATTTCATTTTATAAAACAAATTACAGGGGCCGGCCCCGTGGCCGAGTGGTTAAGTTCGCGTACTCTGCTTCAGCGGCTCAGGGTTTTGCTGGTTCGGATCCTGGGCGCGGACATGGCGCTGCTCGTCAGGCCATGCTGAGACCTCATCCCACATGCCACAGCTAGAAGGATCCACAATTGAAATATGCAACTATGTACTGGGGGGATTTGGGGAGAAAAAGTAGGAAAAAAAAAAGAAGGTTGGCAACAGTTGTTAGCTCAGGTGCCAATCTTTTAAAAACAAAAAAAAACAAATTACAGAAGACTTGGATTTGCTAGATCCCAAATTGGGACAAAGCATCTTCTCTGAAATGCCTCTGACTGCCAAGATAACAAGACCTTTAATGACTGGAGGGTCAAGACTGAAACACACACCCAGGGGTGCCAGGGATACTGTTTTTAAGAATTCTTCCACGTTTTTCATTTGTGTAGATGAGCAAAGGAAAATTGAAGGAAGCTTCCGCCATCCAAAACCGTCTGTGGATGAATGATTCTATATAGATGAGTTTTATAAATAGGTGATGGTGTCAGTATTCACGTTTTTTTAACCTTCTTTTAAGTGGCTCTGTCCTCCCTTGAGACCAATCATTCTTGTTTCCTTTTTTACAAAAGAGGGGTAACCATGTTCAGCCAATAGAATTGTGATGAGCTTAACATGCATGTCTTGGTAACTGCGGCCTCCAAGGGAGGAACTCAGCAGAGGTTGGCTTCCTGCATCATCCCTCCACAGACACAACACAGAGCAAGCAGCTGCCGTCTGCGGCCACAGCGACTGTGTGCTGTGTGTATGTCCTCTAGGCAAAGTGGCCCTAGGCTGCAATCCTTTTTTGGTTTTGGACTGCTTTTGAGTTTTTCTGCCTCCTTAACTTTTTAAAAAAGTTTACTGAGCTCCCATCGTATTATGCTAGAAGCTTTTATCTGTGTCGTCTGATTTAATCTTCATAACAAGATGTCCTTTTCACTGGCCTGCGTGTGTGTAGCTTAATTAAATAGACTTTGCCACTGTGATAGATTTTTTTCAAATTCCAGCAGTTATTTTGTCGGATATGGATCAGAAGCAGCAAATACTGTTTTCTCCTAATTTGTCTAAGGTAGATTTCTGTCACATCACTATTAAGAGTATTTGAGGTGCTAGATAAAGCCAGCATCAAAGGGCATTTTAAAAGGTAAGAGTAGTAACATCTAATACTTAGCTGGAGCTCTCCGTGTGACTATGTGCCAGGCACATTTATTCATTTATTTCAGTTAAAACAGCTCTATTTATGGAGTGATGTCAGCAACGTGGCGGAGTGAGCAGTTTTCTTTGTCCCACTTCGAACTACAACTAATTGGACATTCATCGGTCAAAAAAGGATATCCACACAGCACTTTAGAACACCTGAGAGACCTGCACTGCTATACATCGGAAGGTGGACAGACTTCCCCCCAGGAGGAGGTGGAGATAGGTGAAAACCCTCCGACCCCGAGACAGCCTAGTACCTGCAAGTGACTTTCTACTGGCTGACACGCCCATAGCATCACCACGGCACCAAGGGCGGGCGTGCACATGCATCAGCAGCGTGACTGTGGAAACAGGTGACTACAGCCCTAATGCCCCTGGGATTGCTCCTTAGCCCAGTGGGAAAATCCACGGTCCCACAGCAGCCACAGGGAAAGCCTCTACTTGGCCTTAGCCGAGAGGCCCTTCCCAGCAATCAGACCACTGGGAGGCCCTGAGGCAAAAAGGGGCTCCGCTGGCTGAGCAGCCCGTTGACTGGATCTAACAAAGCCCTGCTGCGACCCCAAGGGGGCATGGAAGACCCAGAGGGACCATGTGAATGGGCGGTGACAATTTGCAGCCCAAGCTTGACTGCTCACTGGTCCAGGGGGCAAATCCACAGTCCCACAGCAGCCGCAGGGAAAGCCTCTGTGCAGCATTAGTGGAGAGGCCCTGCCCGGCAGTCACAAGGCTGGAAGGCCCTAGGGCAGAAGTAGCACAGCTGTGTGAGCTAACCACAGACTGCAGTAGATACCCATAGCTCTGCTGCGGCCCATAGTAGACAAGTGAGATCTTCTGGGACCTGATGGCAGCAGAGCTGCGAGTCTAGGTGAACCTGCTCCCAGCCACTGTGAAAACCTATAACACAATTGCAGACCCTGAGGAGGGAGTGTGTCTAGGCGGTCTGTGACAGTAGGCACCAGCAGCCTGAGGACCCCTTGCGATTGTCCCCACAGCTGACGAGAGACCCCACAGGGCCACTGCAATCACGAGGATGGCCTCAGGCTCAGTCAGGAACAGCTGACAGGGATCCTGGTCAGTGCAGATTACACAACTGCTTCCCCCTCCCACCAGTAGAAGCAAGGGGAATCAGTAACCAAATTCTATTTCTATGAGGTGGCACAAATCCACGCCATCAAGCAGTATGAAAAAATATATTAAATCTTCAGAACAGAAGGAAAATGACAAGTGCCCAGAAGACAATCCTGAAGACACTGAAATCTGTAACCTAAATGACAATGAATTCAAAATAGCCATCGTTAAAAACTCAACGAGTTAAAAGAGAGTACAGATAGCCAACTCAATGAGTTAAGGAACTATGTCACAAAAGAGCTTGATACTATAAAGAAGAACCAATCAGAAATGTTGGAGATGAAGAACACAATGGAGGAGATTAAGAAAAATCTGGACTCTCTGAACAGTAGGGTCAATAATATAGAAGACAGAATTAGCAATTTGGAGGATAGGAATATAGAAATGCTGCAGATAGAGGAGGAGAGAGAACTAAGACTAAAAAGAAATGAAGAAACTCTCTGAGAATTATCCGACTCAATTAGGAGATGCAACTCCTATTGAGATATAATCCTATCAAGGATTATAGGTATCCCAGGGGAAGAAGAGAAGGAGAAGGGGGCAGAAAACCTGTTCAAAGAAATAATGGCTGACAACTTTCCAAACCTGGGGAGAGAGATGGAACTTCATGTGACAGAAGCCAATAGATCTCCAAACTTTATCAATGTAAAAAGACCAACCCCAAGGCGTATAGTAGTGAAGCTTGCGAAAGTCAACAACAAAGGGAAAATATTAAGGGCAGCAAGGCGGAAGAAAATAACCTACAAAGGATCCCCCGTAAGGCTGTCAGCAGATTTCTCAGCAGATAGTTAACAAGCTAGAAGAGAGTGGAATGATATATTTAAAACTCTGTAGGACAAAAACTTGCAGCCAAGAATACTCTACCCAGCAAAAATATCCTTCAAATACGATGGAGAAATAAAAACTTTCCCAGATAAAGAAAAGTTAAGGGAGTTCATTGCCACAAGACCTCCTCTTCAAGAAATGCTCAGGAATAACCTCATACCTGAAAAATCAAAAAAAGGAAAGGTGTTACAAAATCCAGAACAAAGGAGATAAGCAGAAGGACAATAACAGAAAGTAGTAGCTCTCCATCAGAACAGGTTAGCAAAAGTTAAATAAAACATTAAAGATAAATGGAACGGAAACACCAAGAATAAATATAACCTAGTCATTTTAACCACTAACTCACAACACAAAAAAGAAGAGGAAAAAAAATCTGACAATGACAACCTAGAAGGGGAAGAGAAAAGGATGGAACATTTTAATTTAAGGAAATAAGAGGCTATCAGGAAAAGGACTATCTCATCTATGAGATGTGTTATACAAACCACCTGGTAATCGCTAAACAAATAACAAGAATAAAGACACAAACTACAAATAAGAAGAAAGCCAATACATAAATTTACCTACTTGAATTAGGAATCCAAAAATCATGGGACGAGAAACAAAGGAAATGCAAAAGAACAGGAAAACAAGTGATAAAATGGCAGCAGTAGGCCCCCATGTTTCAATAATCACTCTAAATGTAAATGGATTGAACTCTCCAATCAAAAGACACAGAGTGGCAGGATGGATTAAAGAACAAGACCCAACAATATGCTGCCTCCAGGAAACACACCTCAGCCCCAAAGACAAACACAGACTCAGAGTGAAGGGTTGGAAGACGATACTCCAAGCTAATAATGAACAAAAGAAAGCAGGTGTTGCCATACTTATATCAAAGTAGACTTCAAAGCAAAACAGATAAAGAAAGACAAAGAGCGGCAGTATGTAATGATAAAAGGGACACTCCACCAAGTTGACATAACACTTATATACGCACCCAACATAGGAGCACCAAAATTTGTAAAGAAACTATTAACAAAACTAAAAGGAGACATCAACAATACAATAATAGTAGGGGACCTCAACACCCCTTTAACACCTATGGATAGATCATCCAGACAGAAAATCAACAAGGAAATTATAGAATTAAATGAAAAATTAGACCAGATGGACTTAATAGATATATATAGAACACTTCATCCAGAAACAGCAGGTTACACATTCTTCTGCAAGTGCACATGGAGCATTCTCAAGGATAGACCATATCTTGGGAAACGAAGCAAGCATCAATAAGTTCAAGAGGGTTGAAATAATATCGAGCATCTTTTCGGATCATAATGCTATGAAACTAGAAATCAACTACAAGAATAAAGCTGGGAAAGAGGCAAAAATGTGGAGACTAAACAACATGCTACTGAACAAACAATGGATTATTGAAGAAATTAAAGAAGAAATCACATATTATCTGGAGACAAATGAAAATGAAAACACACCATACCAACTTATTTGGGACGTAGCAAAGGCAGTCCTAAAAGGGAAATTCATTGCAATACAGGCTCAGCTCAATAAGCAAGAAAAATCTTACATGAACAACCTCAAATGACACCTAACAATTAGAAAAAGAACAAACAAAGCCCAAAGTCAGTAGAAGGAGGGAAATGATAAAAATTAGAGCAGAAATAAATGATATTGAAACAAAAAAGACAGTAGAAAGGATCAATGAAACAAAGAGTTGTTTCTTTGAAAAAATTAACAAAATCGATAACCCCTTAACCAGACTCACTAAGAAAAAAAGAGAGACGTTTCAAATAAATAAAATTAGAAATGAGAGAGGAGAAATCACAACAGATACCAAAGAAATACAAAGGATCATAAGAGAATACTACAAAAACTATATGCCAACAAATTGAAAAACCTAGAAGAAATGGATAAATTCCTAGACTCATACAACCTCCCCAAACTGAATCAGGAAGAAATAGAGAATCTGAATAGACCAATCACAGGTAAAGAAATAGAAACAGTAATCAAAAACCTCCCCAAAAATAAAAATCCAGGACCAGACGGCTTCTCTGGAGAATTCTACCAAACATTCAAAGAAGATTTAATACCTATCCTTCTCAAACTATTCCAGAAAATTCAGGAAGATGGAGCACTCCCTAGCACATTCTATGAAGCCAGCATAACCCTGATCCCCAAACCTGACAAGGACAACACAAAGAAGGAAAACTACAGGCCAATATCACTGATGAACATAGATGCAAAAATCCTCAACAAAATTTTGGCAAACCAAATACAGCAATACATCAAAAAGATTATACACCATGATCAAGTGGGATTGATACCAGGGACACAGGAATGGTTCAACATCCGAAAGTCAATCAGTGTGATACACTACATTAACAAAATGAGAAACAAAAACCACATGATCATCTCAATAGATGCAGAGAAAGCATTTGACAAGATCCAACATCCGTTTATGATAAAAAACCCTCAATAAAATATATTTTTAGAAGTATGGAAGGAAAGTACCTCAACATAATAAAGGCCATATATGGCAAACCCACAGCCACCATCATACTCAACAGACAAAAACTGAAACCCATCCCTCTGAGAACAGGAAGAAGACAAGGGTGCCCACTTTCACCACTCTTATTCAACATAGTACTGGAGGTGTTGGCCAGAATAATTCTGCAGGAAAAAGAAATAAAAGGAATCCAAATAGGCAACGAAGAAGTAAAACTCTTGCTGTTTGCGGACAACATGATCTTATATATAGAAAACCCCAAAGAATCCATAGGAAAACTATTAGAAACAATCAACAGCTACAGCAAAGTGGCAGGGTATAAAATCAACATACATAAATCAATAGCATTGCTGTACGCTAACAATGAACTAACAGAAAATGATCTCAAGAACTCAATCCCATTCACGATCGCAACAAAACGAATAAAACACCTTGGGATACATTTAACCAAGGAAGTGAAAGATCTGTACAACGAAAACTACAAGATTTTCTTGAAAGAAATCGATGACAACATAAAGAGATGGAAAGGCATTCCATGCACATGGATTGGAAGAATAAACAAAGTTAAAATATCCATACTACCTAAAGCAATCTACAGATTCAATGCTATCCCAATCAGAATCCTAATGACATTCTTTACAGAAATTGAACAAAGAATCCTAAAATTCAAATGGGGCAACAAAAGACCCTGAATTGCTCAAGCAATCCTGAGAAAGAAGAACAAAGCTGGAGGCATCACAATCCCTGACTTCAAAACATACTACAAAGCTACAGTAATCAAAACAGCATGGTACTGGTACAAAAACAGGTGCACAGATCACTGGAACAGAATTGAAAGCCTAGAAATAAAACCACACATCTGTGGACAGCTTATCTTCGACAAAGGAGCTGAGGGCCTACAATGGAGAAAAGAAAGTCTCTTCAACAAATGGTGCTTGGAAAACTGGACAGCCACATGTAAAAGAATGAAAATTGACCATTCTTTTTCACCATTCACTAATGTAAACTCAAAATGGATCAAAGACCTAAAGATTAGGCCTGAAACAATAAGTCTTCTAGAAGAGAATATAGGCGGTACACTCTTTGACATCAGCTTCAAAAGAATCTTTTCAGACACTGTAACCCGTCAGACGAGGGAAACAATAGAAAGAATAAACAAATGGGACTTCATCAGACTAAAGAGCTTCTTCAAGGCAAGGGGAAACAGGATTGAAACAAAAAAACAGCCCATTAATTGGGAAAAAATATTTACAAGTTATTTATCCGACAAAGGGTTAATCTCCATTATATAGAAAGAACTCACACAGCTCAACAACAAAAAAATCAAACAACCCAATCACAAAATGGGCAGGGGACATGAACAGACATTTCTCCAAAGAAGATATACGGATGGCCAATAGACACATGAAAAGATGCTCATCATCACTAATCATCAGGGAAATGCAACTCAAAACTACACTAAGATAGCACCTTACACCCGTTAGAATGGCAAAAATATCCAAAACCAAGAGTGACAAATGTTGGAGAAGTTGTGGAGAGAAAGGAGCCCTCATACACTGTTGGTGGGAATGCAAACTGGTGCAGCCACTATGGAAAACAGTATGGAGATTTCTCAAAAAGTTAAAAATAGAAATACCTTATGACCCAGCCATCCCACTACTGGGTATCTATCCTAAGAACCTGAAATCAGCAATTCCAAAAGTCCCATGCACCCCTATGTTCATCGCAGCATTATTCACAATAGCCAGGTCATGGAACCAATCTAAGTGCCCAGCAACTGATGATTGGATAAAGAAGATATGGTGTATATATATATGTACAATGGAATGCTACTCAGCCATAAAAAAGGACAAAGTCGTCCCATTCACAACAACATGGATAGACCTTGAGGGTATTATGTTGAGTGAAATAAGCCAAACAGAGAAAGACGAACTTTGTATGACTCTACTCATAGGTGGTAGTTAACATATAGACAAAGAGAACTGATCGGTGGTTATCAGGGGAAAGGGGGAGTGGGGGGAGGGCACTAAGGGTGAAGTGGTGTACCTACAACATGACTAATAATAATGTACAACTGTAACTTCACAAGGTTGTTAACTATCATAATCTTAATAAAAAAAATGATAATCTCCACCTCAAAGTTTGGTAGTTAATATTCCTTTTCTCTCACTTGCTGAAAGAAAGCTAATGTCGTGAATGACATGTTACCTGCTCCAGAAGTAGTAATATCAAGACTTAAGAAAAAATACTGTTATGGTAAATATAGTTGTCAGAGTGTATCCCTCAAGTATTTGTGGACTTTTGCAGAAATCTTTAAAAGTACATATTCTTCTTAAGGGAGACTGAGAAACTTAATGTGATTTATCAGTTTATTACGTGGTCGTCTCTCCTCAGTGGAGCTGTGGTAAGTGGCAAGACTTACTAAACTGCTTTTAGATTTTTTATACAATCATGTGTTCTAAGGGGCCTTTTCCCAAAATAAACTGTCCTGTCTTTGCTGAAAGAGAACATGAATATTTACTTTTGTTTCCCAGCAGTTGATAATTTCCTGCATCCATTGAATGGAATATTAGTGGGTCCTTTACAGTTTATTCTGAGCTTCTCTCTCCTCCCTTGAATAGAATACTCTGTGTATCATCAGTATGTCAGTTGATGATGATCCTGGCCTTTGTGATGGCTCTGGATCGAGATTCCTGGGATGGTTGCTGTGTTGTGGTTAGGATTCTTTTGATGCCAGGAGACACTCACTGGAGCTGGTCAGGTGAGGTTGGCAGGGCACAAGCAGTTGTTGTAAAGATATCCCTGAGGTCTTAGGAGGGAGAATTCAGGTGCAGCTGGGCCTCTCTAGTTCTTGCTGCTTCTCTTTTGACTCTTCTCAGGTCTCCTTTCTCTCTCTGTCTCTGCTTTTGTAGGTTCTCCACTCAGCCTGGATATGGCCCACCTAGGCTTCTGAAACCCCAGTTGACCTTGCCAACTTTCATCTTCTTAAGTTTTTCATCTTTCATCCTAGCTTTTCATCAGCTAAGGGTGGCATGTCTTTATTTAGTTTTATTTTGAGGAAGATGAGCCCTGAGCTAAAATCTGCTGCCAATCCTCCCCTTTCTGCTGAGGAACGCTGGCCCTGAGCTAACATCCATGCCCATCTTCCTCTGCTTTATATGTGGGATGCCTACCACAGCATGGCTTGCCAAGTGGTGCCATGTCCATACCTGTGATCCGAACTGGCGAACCCCGGGCCGCCAAAGCAGAACGTGCACACTTAACCACTGCACCACCGGGCCAGCCCCAAGGGTGCCGTGACTTTTTAGAGCCAGGTTGGAGCCACTGGCAAGCCTGTAGACTAACTGTCCTCAACTCAGGCTGCCAGCCCTGCTGTGGTCACCTGTGTGCAGAGCCTGGCCCGCTGGGGTCACACAGTACAAGCCTGGCAGCTCTGGCTGTAGTGATGTGAGCAGTCCTTGTTCATGCTGCGTCGTATTCACGGCACATGTAAGTCCTGCAGTTTTATTAAAGGATGGACGACGAATGTTTTTGTTTCCTTATGGCATTTCTAATACATAAGCATCTCCCCTGAAGAAAAGAGCTGTCTGCCCAGTTTTCTTGTTGGCTCATCCTTACCTGGTTGTAAACCATGGGGAGGACAGTGAAGGGAGAGGCGGTTCTGCGTACTTTCAGGCGCAAAGGCGTGCTCTGTGTCTGGGTGGTAGGGTTAGGTCTCCATTGTGCTTTTCTTTTACAAAATTTCATTAGCTTTATGATTACAAGGAGTCAAATTCAGTGGTTTAACTCTTAGTCCTTGGATTTTGCTTTTGCTTCTGTTTTGGTGCTAGTTAGATTTCACCCCCCCCCCCACCCCCCCACACACACACCCCTTTCTCTGTGTCTTTCTAGATATTTAGTGGAATATTGGGAAGAGGTTACGTTAGGAGCTATATAGCTAGATAACCTTTTAAACTTGATTTACGTTTGAAAGGTTTGAAGCTCTGGTTGAACATTTGTTCCCGTGTGGATTGCATCAAACAGAGAGTCTAATAAACCTGCTTTTGTTCATCTCTCTGGTTCATCACCTCAACTTTGAGACTAATAGTAGTATTAGTAGTATTTGGACCATGACAAGCCGTTCTAGAGAAGGAAAGCTATGAAGCAATCCCAGGGTCCTGAATTTCTAGGAGCATCAGGTATCTTTTTTATGAGGTCATTGATACCAGTGGAATGAGAATGATGCTGTCCTTGGATGATTTTGCTGATGTGTGTTAGATAAATGCACATTAGCACTAAAGTACGAAGCTAAGGAAAGAGCATTGGATAATGGAGAGTCAGAGAAACAGAATATAGATGCTAGTTTATTACTGTAAGCCTTGGTGAACGTCTCCATTTTGTAGTGAAATTTCCCAGTGTTTAATTATGACTTTAGTCCCACATTCAATTAACTGAAGACTCTCTAACTTGGAACCCATACCAGTAGGACCATTTTCCCCTTTTCCTCTATTGCTTTTTCAGTGAAAATGAGAAATGAGTTTACAGTAGAGCATTACAGGTTCAAGTGGCGGTATCTGCTGCAGAGTTCATGTGTCACTTTAACAGATTCTGTGTTTGTTGTGATTATTTTTAGTCAACTCTTTTGTGAAGTTGATTGAATTAAATTTTTAGAGCTTATAAATTTGACAACTATGCTAGTGTGCTTCAAAGTAAGCATACTTGATGTTGACTTCAAACACATGCGTAGGCATTTATGTACAAGGACTTACATGGCATTGTTTGAGCTACAGTTCTTCATACAGAGATAAGCTGTAGTCTAGTGAATACCAAGAAGAGACTTTTATTCTCACCTCTTAATTACACTTAATGTATTAACTTTTGCAGCAGCTCTAATAGTAAGAGGCTTTTGATGAATGAATGAGATTTCAGCATATCCAGAGTCTTAGCTTTGAGTATTGTGTGTGTGAGATGCATGTTTGTACATAGCTTCCATCTCAATTCTGTTTTTGAATAAATGCCTTAGCTAAAGTTTTTGTAGTTCTGATTCTATGTTGTTTTTGCTGGCTTTTGCCTTTTTTTAAATTTTTTTTTTTAAAGATTGGCACCTGGGCTAACAACTGTTGCCAGTCTTTTTTTTTTTTCCTGCTTTATTTCCCAAACCCCCCTGGTACGTAGTTGTATATCTTAGTTGCATGTCCTTCTAGTTGTGGGATATGGGACGCCGCCTCAATGTGGCCTGACGAGCGGTGCCATGTCCGTGCCCAGGATCCGAACCCTGGGCCACCGCAGCGGAGCGCACGAACTTAACCACTCGGCCACGGAGCCGACCCCTGGCTTTTGCTTTTGTGTGTATTTTTGTTAGTTCCCACTGTGAGTTCACATTTCTTAGAATTTGGGGAACTCTCTGATACCGTAGTTGACGGTAGGTTCTTCCAGGTGACTGGAGGCGCTCCTGACCCCCAACACCACTGGAAACTCAACTCTCAACTAAAGGGTTCTTGAACCTGAAGTTATTTCTGGCCACAAACTTATATGAGAGCCGGCTTGGGGTTCTGAATTCTTGGAGGTGCAGGGATCTCCCCCTTTCACTCAGCCCCAAGGTTTGAGAGAGGCAGTTGTCTATATAGTCCTGAGGTGTCGTTCGATTCTAACTCTCTCCGACGCCGAGGGGGCAGTCCTTTGGAATGTCCTATGAGGAGCTCCACTATGGCAGGCCCTAGATGGGTTGTTTTGTTTTGTCTTTCTCCTGCCTCTAGCGCCACTGTGAGACTGTGAAGCACAATTGGAAGTCCACCTGGTCCAGCGGATGCCCCCGAGGCAGAAACCACTTTTAGCCCCTTGTTCACCTCTTGCAAGTCCTGCCTTCACTTAATCTTTGATGTCTAACATTCCTTACTAACCAGCCGGGTCATATCTAGTTATCTATTTTTAATGTTTTAGCCAACATTTTTCGTTCTTAATGTGAGGATCAGTCAGAGTACCTACTTGGACAGACTCCCGGGAACAAAGTCCTCGGTGGTTTCTTAAGATTGCTTTGGGCCTCTCTCCGCTCAGCCTGTCTACTTGCCACCCCAGGGCTGGTGTCCCTTTTACGGAAGTCACGTCAGAGAGGCATCCAGACCCCACGTTAATATTCAGTGCTCACACTTGTTCAGATCCCCTTCTAGTCAGACAGCTCTGATTTTTAGATCCTGGTTTCTTACACAGAACTAAATTCTAATTCCCTTTAATTTCTCCCAGATTTAATATTCTGCTCCTTGAAGCAACACAAGGTAAATCTCCCTTTTCTAGCTGTCATGGTGTGCGATATCCATCCCCACAACATCAGGATTGCTGATGGTTTCCCTCTGTTTGGTATCGAGTTTGTCAGCTCCGCAGACATTGCGTATTCATAGCTGCATCAGATACTCTAAATACGGCCGACCGTGTCCGTGTCTGGACTGCCTGGACCTCTGTTACCTGGCTCATTACGATTCACAGAGCTGATGAGCAGTACTTCCTCCCCGCCCCGCCTGTCCACACCTTGATCTTTGTCATGTGAACTGTTTTAAGACAGATCTTGTTCATCCTGAAATTATGGATAATATGCTTCTTAAAAAGGTAAAGGATGTGCTGGTATCTGGTTCCTTTTGGGATGGGCATATTAAACCCCTGTTATGCTTCCGTTTATCTTTGCTTAAGAATAATTTACTTGAATAGAAAATAATCTAAAATCTCAAAAGCTCCTAAGCTCTTGGTTTAAAAACCTAGCACGTGACTTGATGCATTGCCAACCGTCAGCAGAAGTTGATAGTTTTTCAGCTATAATTAATAATAACGAACTATTGAATTAATATGTCTCTTGCAGCTATAGTGACTCAAAAGATATTTTACAGAGGAGTTTCGTTTGCTGTCTGTAATTTAAGGGAAGAGATTAAAGTTCTTGTAATCTCATTTCATCGAACATTTGATGTCAATTGCCGTTTTTTATTGACTGCATTAATTAGATGTTCTGCTGATTTTAGCCTTCTGGTACATAATCCATCAAACAAATCTATTCGTTATCATTTACATTCTTGTCAGAAATATTTGTAGAAGGCTGTTCCAACAGTGGTAGTAACAGGTAAAGGTGTCCAGTGTTCTGAATCTCTCTCTACAGTGATTTTGCTCTTCTCAACATAAAACCTTGGTCGCTCTATGCTCTTAAGTAATTTTTCCTGTTACGATTTCCTGACTTTTGCCTGGGGCTCTCTAGATTTGTGTAGACTCATTGTGATTACATTTATGACAGGATTTGTTCTAAATTTCAGACAATGAATTCGACATCTAATTAATCAGTGACTAAGATGATTCATGAAACTCATTGTATGGGGACATAAAGTCTGTGTTTAAAAGCCACGTGAGTGGCCGTTTCAGGACCTCTGAGCATACTTGACAAAGATGTTAACTGGGAGGATTTGTGGGTTAGTTATTTTAAGGTTCACATGAAAGGATTTGTTTAGCGAACTAGAAAAAAAATCTTTTCCGAGAGATAAAATAGGTTAGAAGAGTAACAAGTTAGGAAGGAGCTGAAGACTTCCTCCAAGTGATTGACAACTCAAGCAGTAAGTTAGGCGTGCTTTATTGTTAATGGCGAAAATTGTTCTTTCATTGATTTTGATTGGAAGCGTGAATTAACTCTCAATCTTACCACATATTTTTTGGAGAGGATTTTTTATGCTAGTATTTTTCAGTGACCTAGGGAGACTATTTTAAAGTATAAATTCATCTTAATAAAAGAATTAAAATAATTGAAAATTAGTTATTAAGCCATAAATGATATTTATTGTCTGCTGTGATCTGTCTAGTTTCAAAACAGCAAAAGAGTTGCCTTTATCAGTTTTAGGTAGTCTAGAAGGATAAAGAATATTTACGTGTTCTTTCTTTGAAATTGAGAATAGGGAAATAATCCTTAGGAAGAGACTATTTTAGACTCTCTGCTTTTGAAACTCTTGATGGGCTCTCCAGGAGAAAGCCGGGCTGTCTGACTCCGTGTAAGTCGCTTGAGTTTGGTGGTCCCGCCTGTCAGACGAGCATGACAATGAGTGGGGGAGGAGACGGCAATGCTGTCATGCTCTCTGGTTCAGCAGACTCCAGACTTTCACTTTTGAACCTGCCTTTATTAGTACTAATAAGAACATATTTGTGGAGTACGTTCCTATTTTTCTTCTCATTTGATTTCCACAAGACCTGTGAGAGGCAAGCAGAGTATTTTGTGTATCATATATGTGTGTGTATGTACACACACGCACACGACTGTATTGTATCTCCATTTAACAAATGAAGAAACCAAGACTCAGCCGAGTGAAAGGACTTGAGTAAGTTTACACAGTAAGTAGAGGATCCAGACTAGAGCCCAGATCTTCTAATTCTGAGTTCAGCGCTCCATAGATGTCCCCCGCCCCCGCTGTGTACCTGTGGAGAGAAACCATCCCTCCTCAGCACCTGTGATTTGGGAAGGCCTCTGGAAAAGCCGTTAGAGCACAGAGCTCAGGTTGAGTCATAGCTAGACCACTGAGTGATAGGATGACCTTTAGCACATTCCCTAAGTCCACATTTCTTATCTATAATCACCTCTTGGTCCTCTTTCTTAATAGAAATGACAAGAAGGGTGGATCATGTAGAATAGACAGCAAGGGAAATAATTCATCCATGGCAGAAAGAGGTGGGATTTGGAGATGAGGACCTGGGTTTAAACTCTGCTCCCACTGCTGGTGAACCAGCAATGACAACAAGTCTCTTGACCCCTTTGAAGTTCCAATTCCTCATTCGTTAAGACATTTGGGCCAGATTGTGAAGGCCTTATAAGCTATATTAAGGATTTGAGAAGTTATTTCAAGGGCAATGGGATGCCACGGAAGTAGTTTAAGCAGAAATGTGACATGATCAGATTTATATTTTACGAAAGTCATTCTAGGTGCAATGTGGAGGGCAAGACTTGAGGTTGGGAGACCTGTTAGAGTAATCCAGTGGTAAGATTATGGGGCCGGGCAGTGCAGGTGGAGAGAAGTGGGTGGACTCCAGAGGTGTGTAGGAGGTAGAGTTGACCAGCTCAGTCAATGACCAGATGTGGGGAGATAAGGAGAGGGAAGAGACAAGGGTGATGCTGAGAGTGTAAGCAAACTTGGTAGCAGTGTTGGAAAGAACAGTTTCATTGGCATTATGGGGATGAATGCCATGTTTTAGAGAACTGAGGAGTGAGACGGGTAAAGCAGTGGAGACGGTGCAGGAAAGCTACTCTTTCAAGATATTTGGCTGTGTTAGACAGTACAGAATGACAGGTCAGGGGAGATATGAGGATCAAGAGATTTTTAAGACACGTGAGTCCTAAGCACATTTGCCCAAGAAGGCGGTAAAGAAGAAGGGGAGAAGCCCAGAAGAGGAGATGAGTGGACAAAGAGAGTTTGATAGTCAGGAAAGGGAGGGTCTAGAGCTGAGGTGGAATGGCTGGACTGGGGTGGATCTGCATCTCTGAGGCACTATAGTTGTGAGTAGGACCAAGTTCTAAAGTCCGGCTACTTGGATTTGATCCCTCCCCCTAATTAGACGTAGTTTCCTTCTCTGTAAAATGAGTCACTAAGAATAATAAGACATTCTTCTTATTATTATTTCTTCTTTATATTCTACTGTGTCACCTACAGTTTTGACTCAATACATATTTCTTAAAAACAACAGGAAAGCAGAAACCAATGAGGAGTTTTTCAGAGTCACTACTAAATTAAATGAATACTTTGACCTCTGCCTGTTGTCATGGTGCACTTGGGCGGTGCCCACAGCCCATTGCCAGGGTGTGTTTGGGCGGTGCCCACCGCCTGTTGCCAGGGTGCACTTGGGCGGTGCCCATGGCCTGTTGTCAGGGTGCGCTTGGGTGGTGCCCATGGCCTGTTGTCAGGATGCACTTGGGCAGGGACCACAGCCCTTTATTAGGGTGCACTTGGGCAGTGCCCACAGCCCTTTGTCAGGGTGCGCTTGGGCAGGGACCATGGCCCGTTGTCAGGATGCACTTGGGCAGGGACCACGGCCCTTTGTTAGGGTGCACTTGGGCAGGGACCACGGCCCTTTGTTAGGGTGTGCTTGGGCAGGGACCACAGCCAGTTGTCAGCGTGTGCTTGGGAAGGGACCACAGCCCATTGTCAGGATGCACTTGGCCAGGGAACACGGCCCGTTGTCAGGATGCACTTGGGCAGGGACCACGGCCCGTTGTCAGGATGCACTTGGGCAGGGACCACGGCCCGTTGTCAGGGTGCACTTGGGCAGGGACCACGGCCCTTTGTCAGGGTGCACTTGGGCAGGGACCCTGGCCCGTTGTCAGGATGCACTTGGGCAGTGCCCATGGCCCGTTGTCAGGGTCCACTTTGGCGGTGCCCACGGCCCATTGTCAGGGTGCACTTGGGTAGGGACCCTAGCCTGGCAGGCAGGCCCATGTTGTCTTTTGGGAGTCTTTGCCAAGAGCAGGAAGATGGTACATCATTGAAAATAGGGGATCAAGTGAACCCTGATTTGCTGAATAGTGAGATCTTCAACTGTCTTCTCACACTTGGCTCCTGGAAGCTGGACCAATAGCATCAGCCAGAAGATTTGAGGATTCTTCTCTGTGGAAACTGATCAGATCTAGAGAAAAAGACCTTACAAATACCAAAATTTTGTAATTCTGTCCCCTTTAGTGGAACAAGTGAAATTCTTGATTACTCAGAGTTAGGCCTGCAAGAAAGAATGAACTAAAAACTAAAATTTGTTAACCAAATGTTAAAGCAGCTTTCAGTGATGAGGAAGATAAAAGTGAAAGAAATCTCCCAGTAGGTAGAACAATGAGGAAAAAAAAAATGGGGAGTCAATCCAAGAATTCAATACCCAGCTAATGTGAGTTCCAGAAAAAGTAGACAGGGAGAAAGTTACAAAGAAGGAGCTCAGGAAGGTGTGTGCGCCTCCAGGTTAAAGGGCCAGCAAGTACGGGCAGGCCTTGTCCTTTCCTTCCGCCTGGATTTATGAGCACCTGCTCTGTGATGGCTGCTGTGAAATGCACTAGACGTACAGGGGTGGGGAGGCAGACAAGCAGCTTTGCCATCATGGAATTTATGTTCTGTTGGAATTACATTAAAAATAAAAAAAAACTCACACCAAGGCGCTTCATTATGAAATTTCAGAACACCAAGGATAAAGGGAAGATAGTAAAAATTTCCAAAGATGAGAAAATCAGGTTATATTTAAAAGATCAGAACTCACATAGCATTGAACGTCTCAATAATAAAGCGATATGCTATTGATGAGGGGAAACGAGTTCTAGCCTATGGTGCTATATCCAAACTAAACCATCAAGTGTGAGAGTAGCGCTAAGACATTTTTAGATATACAGGGACTAAAAAATTTACCTGCCGAGGATGTGGTCCACAAAAATGAGGGAGGAAAGTTAAGAGGCAGACATGTCATCCAGAAAACAAGAGCTCCAACACGGGAAGAAAGCAAAGGGTGTTCCCAGGCTGGTGAGAGGGCATGTGGCTGTGCAGCGCTCCTAGTGGTCAGCCAACCGAGAGAGAGGCATGACAGAGGCCTCTGCAGGGAATGGCTCTGTGTAAGCGCTGTGGAAGTCAGGAGGAACCACGGACAGGTTATCTGAGGGTTTCTGTAGAGGGGAGTTTTATTGTCACGCCAGGAGGTTTGCCAATGAATTAGTGATAGGAAAGTAGAAAACTAAGGGGACATAAACAAAGATATAATTAATTCCAGGAAAGACAGAGTTATTAAGAAAGGCAGTATACTCGTGGTATACTACAGACTCAGTTGTGAGCGTTACATACATAGTCATAACCATGAAAACAGTGAATAGCAGTTTAATAAAAATTATTTTATATTAGCAACACGGGGCAGGAGAGTCTGCCTGAGAAAGCTAAAGGCTTGCCTTGCAAAATAGGAAGTCAAAACTAACATGTAACTGAAAAATCAAGAAAGAATAACTTGGTAGGTCATGTAACACTGAACCAACCTGCCAAGGAAGTCTGTGTAATTTCCACTCTTGTGACTTAAGGCACAGGATGGAAAGCCGTCATTCAGGAGTGTGGTCTTCAACCCCGTGGCTACTGAGTTCTCTAAGTGGACCCGATGCCGTCTCGGAGGGAGTGGGATGGCTTATTGCAGTGAGGTCCCTGAAGGAGCTATCCAGCACTTCCTAGCTAACACACCCTTCTGAGGACTACCCTTGGATTACAGGGACTGCTTGAGCGCGTTCATTTTACCCATAGGCCCTGGTCTCTGCAAGTATGCTTTCTCCTGTTTGATGGGGAACATAGTGTGCGAAGAATACAGGCTCTTCAGCTGGACTGCCTGGTCCTAAATCGTGGCTCTTTGTGGCCTTGAGCAGGTGAAGTCACACCTCACTTTCCCATCTATAAAACAAGGATAATAATGTTACCTCCTTCCTATGGTGATTGTGAAGAGTAAACCGGTTAATAAATGTGAGATCTTTCAACTAGTACATGGCACATAGTAATCACGCAGTGTACATTATTTCGTTATTTTCTATTTTGTTAATCTTTTCATTTTTTGCTATTACTATTGTGTTGTTTTCATTATCCAGTTCACAAAGATGGATCAGTAATTCAGAAGAGATTCACTGAAGTATAAGGAGTGACAAAAATAGGAATAAAATACTACAGCTCAAAATAACATTATAAACATAAAGTGAAAAGATACCCAGTGTAATTATGTGAATCTTAATGTCCAGGGACAAGTAAATCTGTCAGGTTGACAATTTCACTCAAGTAACAGAGAAAGAAAAATTGTAGATAGAAAGTACCACAGTGACTCTGAAAATTGGGTTTTACTTGGAGGTGATTCGTTTGTCCATGTCTCCAGCACGCTCTCTGTTGTGAAACTTTGTCACACGGTGATATGAAACCCTTAATACTTTCGAGTCATTTTTAGGCAATGTACATTGGCCTTTCTAGTAAACCAGTTGAGTCTTCCCAGATCAAGTACAAAACAATGTTTTCCAGGGTGAAGTGGATGAATTTTGTGGCTAAGGGCCCAGAATAGAACAAAACCTTAGAGGCATCAACTCAGAATTACACTTGTGGTAGTAAGAGCAGATGGGCTGAGAAGTTTGCGTCGTCACCCTTGAAGCTGGTGGCAAACATCCTCAAAGGGAAGGAGGAACAAGGTTTTGGCAAAGTCCTGTCATCAAACGCTACAGTAATACGTCAGGTAATCTCAGCGGTGTCCCCTGCAAGAGGGCACTCATGGGTGTGAATGAATGTCTTACTTTATAGGTTGTTGAAATCACTGATATGCAGAGTATGACTCAGCCCTTCGCACATGTCTGATAACACATATCAGCGAGAAGTGTAGAGTGACTTTTTGTTGAAAACCTTTGCTTTAGAAAGAGAGGGTTTTTTAGTTGCTCATTTTGTGACCTCTGATGTTGATTGGAAGGTCCCTTGACATTCCTAATGATAGAGCGGGAAGTTGTCACTCTGCAAATGCTTATCCGCGCTCCACTGTTTCTACCAAGAGAGTGATGAAAGAAAGCTCCATCACTGAATGTGTATTTTCCAGTGGGCTGTATGAGGAATATTCCGCAAGTAAATATCTCAGCTTTTCTACGTTGAATTTTGCTGGCTGTCGAGGAGATCCTTTTGAACCAAGATATGAAATAAAGTATTTGTTCATGGTCCTATTGTGAGTAAAAACCATTTCTCTGATATCACTTGGCTTAGTCAGGTGGTATATCGTGTAAGTATTTTTATCTTTTCTAATTTAATCTATCTCTTCCTGGTCAATGGCAGATATAAGATACTGAGAATTTTTAAAAAACTGGATGATGATGCTAACAAGTTAGTCACCAAGAATTTGACTCTTTCCAAGTATGTGCTGATTTTTATCAAAAGAGCAGTGATGTGTCTGGCATATGTAAAAATCTGAGGCAAGTGCACACAAAATGAATGCAGAATCCATTCACCGCTTCTTCCCAAGTTCAAACAGTCCATCTCCCAGCTTCTGAGGATGACTTAGGTTGTAATAGATGCCAGGAGAAAGCTTTAATGAGAAGTTTCTCCATAATACCTGGATGCATCATTAATGCAAATATCTGTACTACCTGCTGGAACACGACATTGCAGCCATGCCCAGCTGTCTGTAGAACACAGTCAGTTATGGTTTCCTAATTTATTTAGACTGAAATATATTAATCGGCTTAGATTTGGATCCAGGCTGTTGCTCACGTTAAATACATCACTGAACCCAGTTGTAAGAATGTGCTGATGTGGAATACTTACTATTAATTTTAAAATATTGTGTTTTATTGATACTCAAAAATTATGATGAGCATATAAAAATTTTTTATTACAATTAGTTGTCTGCATGTGTACCATATGCCCATTGAGTGAACTCATAGCTGGGAAAATTTGAGATATACTGCCTTAGAGGTTGGAGAGTTATTATTGTGGTCTGGTGTTCGATCTGTATTATTTGATCTATACAGGCAAATTTTCTTCCTTGGGGAACTGTTTCTTCATCTATAAAAATGGGAATAGCTAGACAGTTTCACTTATGGGTGCTTACTAAACTTACAGACTTTTTGAACTGATTAGCTCCTTTGAATGTCATAGATTCTGTAAATCTTAAAGTAACAGGAAACTTTAGGAGTGTCCAGTCCGTCCGTCCTCAATAGGCACGAATCTCTGCAGCACACCTGGCACGTTCTTTCTGGGAACTTTCCTTCTGGGGCAAGCAGAGGACGTGAAGCTTGCCATGACTTGGGAAGCATGGCAGGTCCAGTGCTGGGCAGCTCAGTTCCATTTTCAACATCTGTAACTCTTAGAAGGTTTATATATTTGTACCTGAATCCAATTCCTCTTTCTTGTAACTTTTGTATATTAGTTTTGGTTCTGTCTGTCAAAGCCAATCAGAAAAAAATCAAATTTTTCTTTTAAATTAATAGTCCTTGAATTATTTAAAGTTGGCTATTAATCCTCCACAAGACATCACTTCTAGGGCAGATGGCTCCAGTTTTTTCAGCCCTTCTTCCTGTCTGTTTCCCATCTCCTCCTCCGTTCTAGCCCTCTGTGTCTCTGCATTCAAGTGCTCTTCAGCACAATTGTGGTCTACCTGCATTGATTAGGATGATTTTTTTGTTATGTAATAAGTAGTGTTTACTGAGGCAGGAACTGTGTGCCAGGAAGTGTGGGCTTGGCACAGTCTTGTGTTATTTAGCCCAGATAACTTTGCAAGTAGGCTTGCTTATTGACAGCACACTGATAAGGAAACTAAGACTCAGATGTTGAGTAAATTGCCCAAGGTAACTTACCCAGGAAGGAACAGAGCTGTGTCTCCCCTTCCCCATTTTTATTTCATTGCAGCATGAACTCATATTGAACAACCTTTCTCACACTACCTCAGCCATGTTTCCTTTTTTAAATTAAAGAAGTATTATATGCTTTCTGAAAACCTTTAAACTGTCCAGAAGTATACGAAGAAAACCTTTCCCCACCCCAGTAACTTTCCTGGTGTGTGAAATGTGGTTGCCTTTTACGTTGCTGCTCCATCACTTAGCTTCTGTACCTAAATGAAATGGAGATGTGAATATGTACCTGTTTTATTGTAAGGACTAAATGAGTAAACATATTTAAAGGACATATGGAATAGTGTCTGGAACATTGTAAGTGCTCAAATGTTAGTTGCTCTTAACATATATGAAAATAAACATATATACAATCAACTAATATTTGACAAGGGGGCCGAGAAGAGAAGAGTTAACAGAGAAAGAACAGTGTTTTCAATAAGTTCTGTTGGGAATACTGGACACCCATGTGCAAAGAATAATTGGACCCCATCATACACCACTCATAAAAATTAACTCGAAGTGGATTAAAGACTTAAATATGAGACCTGAAACCATCAAACTCCTAAAAGAAAACATAGTAGAAGAGCTCCTTGACACTGGTCTTGGCAACAGTTTTTTGGATATGATGCCAAAAGCACAGCAACAAAAGCAAACAGATGAGACTATGTCAAACTGCTTCATGGCAAAAGAAACAGTCAACAAAGTGAAGAGGCAACCTGCAGAATGGTGGGAAGCATTTGCAAACCATATATGAGATGAGGGGTTAATCTCCAAAATATGTGAGGAACTCATACAACCAAACAGCACAAAACCTAATAATCCAATTAAAAATAGGCAAAGAATCTGAGTGGACATTTTTCTGGAGAAGACATACAAATAGCCAACAGATACATGAAAAGATGCGTAGCATCACTAATCATCAGGGAAATGCAAGTCAAAACCACAGTGAGATACCACCTCACACCTATTAGAATGGCTATTCTTATAAAGGCAAGAGATAACTAGTATTGGTGAGGATGTGAAGAAAAGGGAACCCATATGCACTGTTGATGGGAGTGTAAATTGGCATAGCCACAATGGAAAACAGTATGCAGGTTCCACAAAAGATTAAAAATAGAACAGTGATATGATCCAGCAATCCAACTTCTAGGTATATATCCAAAGAAAATGAAATTGCAGTCTTAAGAGATATCTGCACCCCTGTGTTCAGTGCAGCGTATTCACAACAGCCAAGACATGGAAACAACCTAAATGTCCATAGACAGATAAATGGATAAAGAATATATGGTATATATCTGCAAGGGAGTATTATTGAGCCATAAAAAAGGGAAATTCTGCAATAGGAAACAACATGGATGGACCTTGAGGGTGTTATGCAAAGTGAAATAAGGCAGAGAAAGACAAATACTGTATAATATCACTTACATGTGCAATCTAAAAAAAAGCCAAGCTCATAGAAACAGAATGGTGTTTTCTGGGGCGGGGGTGGGGGGGGGGCGGAGCGGGGTGGGAATGGGGGGGGGTGGGAATAGGGAGATATTGGTCAAAGGGTACAAACTTCCAGTTAGAAGATGAATAAGTTCTTGGGATCTAATATATACCTGGTGACTATAGTTAACAATAGTATATTATACACTTGAAAGTTGCTAAGAGAGTAGATCTTAAATGTTCTTGGTATAAAAAATAGGGTAGTTTTGTCAAGTGATGGATATATTAACTAACCTTGTAGTGGTAATTATTTCACAATATATATATGTATCAAATAAACATGTTGTACACTTTGAAATTACACAATGTTATATGTCAATTATATCTCAGTAAGACTGAGGGAAAAAATAGAAAGGTCTTCCCCACATCAGGCTAATAGAAGTTTTTCTTTCTTTTTTTTCACAAAACAAACAGAACTCCACAGATAAGTTTAACAGCAGTTTAGAGACAGATGAGAGAGAATCAATATGCTGAAAAATAGGTCAGAAGAAAATGTCCAGAATAAAAAGAAATCATAGAATAATAAACTGCTTAATCCAAAATAAAGCTTTAAAGTTACTTAAAACAGGAATGTATTACAGGTAGGACGAATAGAAAACAAAGAGTAAGAAGGTAAATAAAACACAATTATTATGTGTAAGTAATTATAATGAATTAAAAGCAATGGTCTAGATGTTCCAAATTAAAAAAAAAAAAGAAAGAATACGCACACACACACACACACGTGGAATTCTTTAAAAACAAAACAACAAGAATGGAGACAGTCTGTATATAATACCCTCAGTCTGCTTTTGTCACCCAAAATTTATCATAGACATTCTTCCATATCATTCTAATTGTCTACTGTAGTTTCTTTTTCTTTTTATAGCTGAAGTATACCGTATTCAGTTAATTTATTTAAGTATTCCTTGCCGATAGATATTTAGGTTGTCTTCATGCTGTAGGAAACAGGCTGTACACGGACATATCTTTATTTATGAGACTTGATTGTCTGAACCTACACACAGAAGTTGACATTTATCTCTTAAAAATATTTTATCTTGGTAGAGTTGTCTGTGTTTATAATGTATTGTCGTTGGATTGATTTTGACCCTGTCATCCAGTGGGTTTACTGTCCTTGGTTTTACTTCATTTTTTTATTGTGATCAACCTACTCTTCTTGATATCTTGAAAATCATGGATTAAAAAAGGTTGAATTCAGCAGAGTTTAGGAGAGAATTCTGTAGTTGCCACCAGAGGGCTCCTGTTAGGTTGAAACTGATCTTTTAGGCATAATCGTTCACCCAGGTATGAAGTATTTTCTAATTGTGTTTCTCCATTGTATATATGGAGATTCATGACAGACCTTGTCAGATGCCTTTATGGAATCTTGTTAAGAAAGTGAGTAGTCTTTGCTACCCAGTCTGGAAGGATAATACTTTTCTCTATATTTGGGGAAACTTAAAATATAAACAACAGATGTCTGTAGTTTTGGAAATGTCTGAAAAACGTCTAAAAGTGCCCTCAGTTTTATTGCGCGTGCATGTGCGCACGCGCACACACCCACACACACATACACACAGTATGAGTGCTATTTTGGTTCTCTTAGGCTAACTGACACATAACTGGCATCGGTGTTGATGCTCCATCTGGCAATTTTTTAGCAAAAGCAAATTTAATAGAATCAGTTAAAATATATTTTCAGAATATTGGGTTGATTTAACAGTTAAAAGTGGTTGCATGAATGTGAAATAGAGTACAAAAATAATTTTCAGTGTCTACTAGGCTGTTAGTATGCAGTGAACATGTCGTATGAGCCAACTAAATATATGGCTTCACTGACTATAGTAAACAATGAGAACATTGTTTTGTGCACATTTTTATTCATTCTTCAACTTTTTAAGATTTTAGAGACTAGAACCACATAGTATCATCTAATTTGAAGCTTTCAAGAACTCTGAAGTGACAGAATACAGATCATCGTTCCCATTTTCAGTCCAAGGAGTTGAGACACAGAGAAATAAAATAACTGCCCAGAAAAAGGGGTGATTGATTCTGATTGTCAGGAGAGTACTGGCACCTTCACACAAGAGGTGGCCTCTCACCAGGGCATACCGTCTTGTTAAGGGGTGGCTGTGGAGAGCGGCATCTGGGCCAAGCGGTGGCCGAGGCGGAGAGGCGTGGAAGAGCCAGGAGGCTTTGAAAGGTGCAGGAAGGCAGGTGGCTGGCACGTGTTGGGAGACTGGGCCGAAAGGGGCCATGTGAGGCCCCATCCCAGAGGGTCTCGAGTGCCAGGCTCAGGACTTTGGGCTTGCATCTGTGACAGCGGGAGGCCAGTTAGAGGATGAGAGGAGCGAGAATGACTCTCACTGGGCCAGGAACAGAGTGGAGACCTGAGGGGGTTGTTGCTGCTCATTATTATTCCAAAGCTTAGTTGTTTGAAACTCACAGAAGTTTCAGTGCCCGCGGGAGGGACGGTCGTGCACTGGTTGTCTGTGCTCACCACACCGCTGTGTAAGAGGCTTTCCCTCTGAGCGAATACCTCGTAAGTGTGGTTAATTGCCAATTCAAAAGTAAAATGCATAGTCTTCTCTCCCGATTGTTGCCTTGACATCTGTGTTTATGCTTGTGTCGGGCCTGTCCCAGGAGGGTCTGATGCTTTCATCAGTTCATTCCTGGAGAAGTTCTGTGACTGGGCCATGGCGGATGGAGTATTTGATGCTCAGAAATGTTTATGGGTTTTGAAAGATTCATATGGGTATCTTTTACCTTCCAGAAATTCACATAGGAGAATTCTAAGCTTCAGGAATTAACATCTACTGAATTCCAAACAGTACTGAGCATTTACTCCATTCTGGGCACCTGTGGAGGTGGGAGGAAAGGAAAGTAAGCCCAAGTCCCCCAGGCAGTTAATTCTCTTTGTTTGGCGTCATTTACTTACTTTTATACATTTTTTATTTATTTATTTATTTTTTATTTTATTTTTTTATACATTTGTCTGTCAGCCCTCATCACAGCGCTCAGTGGTTATTATTCACAAGTCTGATCTCCATCACTGTGAATGCCTTCCGCTTCCCCAAGACAACTTTTCCCTCATTCTATCTGAATCATCCTACCTCAGCATCCCTCTCAAAGACCACTTCCTCCCAGAATCGTCATCCCGCTCTTCCAAGACACAGTCTGTGTAATTCAACAAATCCTTCTGGAGCAGTCTCCTAGGTACAAGGACCTGTGTGAGTAACTTGGGGACAAGAACTGTGCCTAACTTAGTCTTTATAACCTCGGTCCTGAGCATGTGCTAGGCACACAGTAGGGGCTCCAGGTATGTCGTGTAAGGAAGTAAGGGTCTTATGTTCCCTGGAGGAGGCAATATGTACACACAGGCCAGAGACTTACTATCATTCGGAGCAGCATGTGCGGCCTCTGTGTTCAGTTCTGTGGCAGTGCAGAGAGGGTGGAGTCTGGAAGCACCAGCTGGGAGTGTGTCCTGTCCTGCCCTGTCCCGTTAGAATGTGTGCGTTGGCTCATTCACCCAAGGGTCGTGGCGTGCCTGCCAGGGTCAACAGTTGTTCTCGGCCCTGTAGATATGGGAATCTTGATGTCATTTAAATGCTTTTGAGGCAGGGAAAGCATTTCTGGGAGATTTGTTTGGCTTCTGTGAACAGACTAGATTCGAGAGGTGTTTCGCACAGGGAGTCAGGTAAGTGTTGTCTGGTATTCTCCAAGGGACAAAGTCTCCTTCACCTGCAGGTTTTGGAAAATCCTGTTTTCCTTCCTGAAGATGCTCTAAGCAGGGGTGTGTCCTCTCCCACCTGTAATACCGTGTGCTCTGCCCCACATTTGGCTTCTGGCTTGTTTCCAGTAACCACCAGCGTTGGCTGGACTTGTGGAGTGCTGACCTGAGGTACTGGTAGGTCCCAGTACATTTCCATTTGCTGATGGTTGTCAGACTTTACCCAGGTAAGCCAATACCAGGAGTTATTGGTGATTTCTTACATTAGGTTCTTTAGAAGCAAAGCCTGTGTAAGTGGTTTATTGAGAAATTGCTGTCAGAAGAAAAGAGTAAGGAAGTGAAGGGAGCAGAAGACAAGCAAGGAAGAAGCTGAGAAAAACGTGCTTTTAGCTGAAGTCTAGGTTCGGCCTGATCTCCTGGGGGCTCTGAAGCATGGGACCCTGCAGTTGCTCCACTTTGAGCCTGAGTCTTGTCCTCTTTTCGCTAGTTACGGAATGCAGGCTGCTCTTGGGGAAGAACATCATCTCCCAGCGTTTCTGAACTAGATGCTCCGAGAGACCTTTCCCAGAAAAGGATTCAGTGCGAAGCATCGGTAGCCAGCGCTCGGCTGCCCACAGTCCTCACAGTGGGGGGTCAGGTGCAGCGACCTGTGACGGTCGCCGACACAGGTGCTCTTCGTAAACAGGAGTTGACGTCTGTACTTCTTTAACCTTAGTGTACCTCTTTTCATTCACAAATGGAAGTACCCTCCTAGGAAGATAGTGGCATAAAATTTGTGTAGCGCTTTGATTAAAAATTGTTTATTTTCTAATTTTGCTTTATCCCAGGAAAAACTATGTAATTACGGTAAGTAGGTAGTTATTGTTGCTTTGCAGTTGAGAACATTGTAACATATGGAAGTTAAGTGACAGGGTCAAGGAGCAGTAGTTTCCACTGGGCACTCTGTTTAACACTTTCAGCAGTTTTGTGAGGTGGGTAATGTCAGCCCAGAAGTTGTGGTGCAGGGAGGTCGAGTGACATGTCTGTGCTCTCAGAGCTGGTATGTAGTGGCCTTGCAGTTATGACCACCTGTTTGACTCCACGTCCTGCTTTAGTTCCACCTTCCCCTGCTGTCTTTGCAGTTGTTAGGCAAAGCCCAAGTTTTTGACAACTACAACTCTTGGAAAGAGACCTCTAAGCATTAATGATAGGGACCATTAGATGTAAAATTTTTAGTGTTACTTGTTTAAAGCTATCATAGCATATCAGATCAAGTTGTTCAAGCTCTGGAGGTTGCTACCTCAGGAGTAGCCTCATATGTGATATTTTGGTTGAATTTATATTCATCTTGTATTCCTGTCTAGATTGACATGATAGCTTGAGACCCCAACCATTGAGCACCATAATTCTCTTAGTTTTTTCATGGTGAGGCGTAAATGGATTGTGAGGTAGAACTTTGAGAACTTTTAATTAACTTTATTTGAGAATCACACCAGGGTAGTGATGTCTCAGGCATCTAGCATGCTTGAGAAGATAGGGTACTCTAGTTCAATAATTTATTCATTTGGCCGACACTGACTGAGTGCTCTCTCTTCACCCCCCCCCCCATCTTACGGCCTAAGGGCAGTTTCCAGGCCCAAGCATAAGGATGAGGAACCAAACAGCTCTGTGATCTCACTGAGTTGAAGAGCTAGAGATTACAGTTGAGACAGCTAGAATTTGTGAAGGAGAGTACCAGAGATAAGAGGGCTTAAGAGGGAGAAAGAGCTCTAATAACTGCGGGGGCTGCCTCTCAAGCCCTTGGCTAAGGACTGCTTTGCTCACATGTGGGGTAAAACTCCAGGGTAGGAAAAGAACTGCTGGAAAGCTACTATTTCTGTAGCTCACAAAGGGCTGGGAGTTAGTTCATGTTCCCACCTGCAGAGTGGAAAGACCTCGTAATACAAGGGAAATAGGGTAAAGTCTGCAGAAGAGTATCACCTGAGTAATGAGGCTAAAGTGTCCCCAAATCAAAGTCTGCTCCAGACTTGTTCTGACAAAGCTTAAAAGCAAGCCTTGAGAGAGAAAACCGATCTGAAATAACTTGACTGCCTGCCAGAACAAGTCCAAAACCCTCCACAAAATCCAGCCCCCCAAACCACAACATTAACAGTGTCCAGCATCCAGTAAAAAATTACCAAAAATGCAAAAAGCAGTAAAATATGACCTATACTGAGGGGGAGAAAAATCAATCACATAGAAAGAAACCAAGAAATTGCAGATGGAATTAATAGACAAGAGGGTTAAAACAACTGCTACAAATATATCCCTTTGATCAAGAGTGTAGAGGAAAACATAAACATGTTGAGGAGAGAAATTAAAGTACAAAAAAGACCCAGATGAAACTTCCAAAGGTGAAAAGTGAAATGTCCGAAGTGAAAAAATACACTGGTTGAGGTAACAGCAGATTAGAAACTAAAGAAGAAAAGATGAGTGAACTTGAAGACAGGCAATAGACAGTATCCAGTTTAAGGCAGAGAGAGGAAAACAACGGAAAAAAATGAAGAGAGCCACCACAAATTGTGGAAAAATATCAAGTGGTCTCAAATATGTTTAATTGGTATCTTAGAAAAATGGGAGTAGGGAGAAAAGAGAAGAAATGGCCATATTTCTTCCAAATTTGATGAAAATGATAAATCTAAGACTCTCAATGAACCCCAAAGAGAAGAAACAGAAGGAATATCACAGTAAGACACATCACAAATTGCTGAAAAGCAATAATAAAAAGAAAATCTTGATCCATCCACAGAAAAGAGGCAATATGTACAGAGGAACAAAGATACAAATGAAAAAAACAGAATTGCTGCAAGCCAGACAGTGGATGAACATCTTTAACGAACTGAAAGGGAGGGACAGAAGGAGGGGGGAAAAAGGGAGACTATCAACCTGGAATTCTCTGCCTAGCATAAGTGTCTTTCAAAAATGAAAGGAAAATAAAGACCTCTTTCAAACAAAGCTGAAAACAGATATCCCAGCAAACCAGCACAACAAGAAATGTTGAAGTTTTTCAGGCAGAAGAGAAAAGATGCTAGATGGAAGTTCAGATTTATGCAAAGTACTCCAGACGTGGTAGAAATGAGAGCAAATATAAAAGGCATTTCTTTCTTATTCTTGATCTCTAAAAGAAAATTAACTGGTTAATGCAAAATTAATAATATGTGGGGTTTGTAACATATATGGAGACAAAATGTCTGACAGTAACATCAAGCGCCAGAGGGAGGAAATTGTAAAATTTTTGCATTGTTTATCCTGGGAATGCAAGGTTGGGTCATCATTGAAAAATCAGTCAATGTAATTCATCATACCTACTGACTAGAAGGAAAACCATATGATCATCTCAATAGATACACAAAAAGCATTTGGTAAATTAAACACTCATTCATGATGAAATCTCAGGAAACTGGGAGTAGAAGAAACTTCCCAACTTGATAAGGGGTGTCTGTGAAAAACTTACAGGTAACCATACTTAGTGGTGAAAGATTCCTCTTCTCCCTTAGACTGAGAACAAGGAGGGAATGTTTGCTTTCACTCGTTCTATTTAACATTATGATGGAGGTCCTGGCAGTATAGGATAGCAAGGAAAAGAAATAAAATGCATGTGATTTGGCGGGAGGTGGAGGGCGTGCAGTGGAAGAAGTAAAACTTTTTGTTCTCAGACAATATAATTATCCAATGGAATACCACTAATAAAGAAGGAACAACTTGCCTATACACACAACAACACAGATAAATCCCAGAAGATTTTGGTAATTTAAAGAAGCCAAATACAAAAGACTACACATTGTTTTCATTTATATGATGTTTTAGAAAAGACATAACTATAGTGACAGAAAGCAGATGAGTGGTTGCTGGGAAAGAGGAGAGGGAGATTGGCTGCACAAAGTCATGAGGGGATCATTTAGGTTGATTGATGAGATGGTTACATGCCTATATTCATTTGTTGAGTTGTGCACTTAAAATTGTTGGACTTTATTAAATGTAAATTATACTTGAATAGATCTGATTTTTTTTTTAAGATTTTTTTAGTTTTTCTCCCCAAAGCCCCCCGGTACATAATTGTGCATTTTTAGTTGTGAGTCCTTCTAGTTGTGGCATGTGGGACGCCTCCTCAGCATGGCCTGACGAGTGGCGCCGTGTCCATGCCCAGGATTCGAACTGGTGAAACCCCAGGCCACGGAAGCAGAGTGCGAACTTAACCACTTGGCCATGGGGCCGGCCCCTAGATCTGATTTTTAAAGTATGCAAAACAGATTTTCACAAGCTAAGTTTGAGGGTTTGATGATAATCCTTGTGTGAGTCAGCAGTATGATGGGTGCCTCAAGAAGCCAACACAGTCTTACACTGAAGTGACACAAGCAGAATGGTTTGCTTGTTCTTATCTGCCCATATGTAGATTGCACGGTTCTGTTACGGAGACTTCAGAATGAATGTAGACGGACAGATCTGTGTTCAGACTAGGATACCCTAGAGAGTAAAGGAATTTGAAGCCAACTGTTTTGACAAAAATTGGAAGAAATGAGAGATGTTTCACTAAGAGAAGGAAATACTGGAGGTGAGGTGCAAACCAGCTGTCTTTAGATATTTGACGGTCTCTTGTACAAGCATTGGAATTTTATTTTTCCATGAATGTTCTGGCTACAGGGAAAACTTTCAAGGTTATTCAAGTTTGGCAGTTTTTTGGACTGGGTAGTATTGGCAAGGATGGTTATTCTGTCAAGGAGATTCTCGAAACTTCTGAATAATATACCTCAATTTCAACTTATGTTAATACTTTAAAGTGTGTACTGTGATTGCACAAATGACTTCAATTCATTGGCCTCCTGATTTCTCCTGCTTAATCACTCTGCCCCAGCTGACAGTTTTGATGACTTGTGACTCATTCTTACACATTTCGCTTCCCTGATACCATACTTGCCTGGCTCTCTGCTCACTTCTCTTACGGTTCTTCCTTTCAATGATGTAAAGAGGAAATGATAGGCGACTGAACTACATTGTTTTCCAGGTGATTCCCAAAACTGTGATCTCATACATTATAAATGATTGTGAAAGTTTATGTGAATACCCTCCCTGAAACTTGGAAATTCTTTTGTAAAAAGGCAATGAAGTATAATGAAGAGAGTATGAAATGCCGTGTAGACTCGCCCATTCACTAGGGACATCACTTACCCTCTCCAAGTCACTTTCCTTATTTTACAAAATGGGGATAATTCTATCCACAGCATGGTTGTTGTGTGCACCAAACGGTTAAGTAAAATAGTATATTTGAAAATGCTCTACCTTGAAAAAGCTCTATATATGCAGAAATCATTGCTAATTTGGTTATTAAGGTGCAGATGTATATCTTATTTTATAGATGTTTTGAGTTTCTTATTTTTAGAGTTATATCCAAGAAGACGATTTTATATAGGTAGATTACTAATCTAATGAATTTTAACACATAAATATGTGACTGAAACATGTTGGCTTTCCGGGTACCATAAATGAGCCTCGTCTCCTCTGGTCACGTACTTTTATTCTTGAGAGATTGGTTTGATAGGTGGCATCTTTAGGGTTTACCATTCAGCACAGGCTTCATCCACTAGATAGCAATGTATGTATTTTATTTGTCGAATTTATTTATATTTTCTTCCCCCAAAATATTAGAGGCAGGGCTGGTTTGTTTGAAGCAGCAATCCTCAGGCCGAGTCCTGACCACATGCGTCCTTCCCTTTGTCCTCCTTTAGCTAGGGAGCGAGAGTGATCACACACCATTGACCCTGGTCGTTTTTAGCTGCAGTTCTCAGTTTTGTTCCACAGCATCACCCCAGGAGTAAGCACTATGTTATCTCCTGCATGGACAGAGCATTTAATCAATAGTAACCATCTGACTGACTTAGTAACCAAAGCGGATCTAAACGCCAGTGTACTCAGTATCAAACCGTTTTACTTTCTCATTGATTTTTTATTATCTGTAAATGGATTATCTACAGATTGTTCACATCAGACTATTTTCTCTGAGATGTTCCTTACCCCTCTTCTTGTCTTTCAGCCCTTAATTTTCAGAGTGCGTAAACTAAATTAATAATAGCTGAGGTTGGGTATGGAATGATAAAGATAATTCTTCCCCATACATAGAATGTATTCTTACAGTGGGAAATGGTTTTTAAAATCTGTGCCACTGCTTTCCTCTTTTACCACATTTGTGAAAACAAACTATATCTTTTATTACAAGCACTCGTGACTGTTCAGATAAATGTTCCATAATGTTTTTAAACACAAAAAGTAAAATCGTAAACGTGCCAGAGAAGAATGGAAAATTCTTAGCTTTATTAGGGAGGGAGGAAAGCCTTGCTAACTATGAGGTAAAATCTGAAAACCATAAAAAAAATACTAATGTTTCACTGTATAAACTTCTAAAAAAGTCTCCAGGACGAAAAAAGCCCTGGCTTAAATAAAGTTAAAATCCAGATGAGTGGGGGAATATGCAACTCATATCACAGATAATGGGTAATCTCTTTAATATATAAAGAGTACCTACACATCATTAAGAAAAAGACCAATAACCCAAAAGAGTAATGGGTAAAGGATATAAATAGTTCATAGAAAGAAAAAGAGACATCTTTTAAGCATTTTAAAACATATTCAGCTTCAGCTATGATAGTAGAAATGCTAATTAAAAGCACAGTGACATCATTTTTCACATATCAGGTGGGACAGACCATAACACTTAATAACTCCATGTTGGTAAGGATAGGGGAAACTCGCTCTCATATACATATATCTGTTGAGAATTTAAATTGATATAACTTCTGTGAAAAGTAGTTTGACAATAACTTTCAGTGTTAAAAGTACACATACCATTTGATTCAGCAATTTTATTTCTAGAAATTTATCCTATAGATATTTCCCCTTGCATGCATAATGAACACATGGATATTCATTGCAACATTGCTTATAAAATAGAAACAAAAATTTAATTTTTATATTCAGTAAATTTAAAAAGAGATTTATTAGATAAATCAGGCTACATGCAAACATCGAAAAGAACAAGACAGCACTTATAGCCAGGTGATACAGACTGTTACACGAGTTCTCCTGTGAAGTGAGGGAGACAGGGTACAGAACTCTGTACAGGGTGCCATCATTTCTTACATATGTGCAGTGCTGGTACAGACAAAGTTTCTCCCTGAAACGATACATGCAAAACTGTTAATAGTGGCCCTCTCTGTTAAGAGGACCTGAACTGGAAGGGCACACTGCTCACTGGGAACATCTGGTACTTTGTACACATAATACCTAATTCAAAATATACTTTGCCTTACAGATCAGTCAGGAACCTGGAGGACCATACTAAATTAAGTATTAAATTATCTGATAGAGATTATGAATGTTTTAGTAATAAAAATAGCTGAATAGTAATTATTATGTGTTGGGCACTGTACTCTGGGTCCTTTACAAATATCATCAAGTTTTTCTAAAAACTTTTGAAGGTAGTTACAGTTAAGAAATAGATCAGAATATGGCCAAGGACACACAGATAATAAGGGCCCTCTTAAGAAGTGCAGTTGAATGAGGCTTGAGTAACATTCAAATATATATCCAAGCTTCCAAAAAAGCAGTGACGAACGGCTCGTCTGGTGGCAGGCACACGGGTTGGGTCCATGTGCGTTTCCTTGTACTTCCAGGGAAAGACAGCCATTGTCTTATTCAAAATGTTGTGTATTAGGATTGGAACTTGCGTGGTTCCAGCAGACTCAACATCTTAAAAATACCAACTACCAAGATAAATCTTGTCTTTTGAGAGTAAATATTTTTGTGTTTCTTTATAACTATGATGTGGCCTTATTAAACTGATTTTATTCCATAAAGAAAATGAGATTCTTCAGCAGATGGACAAATTTTAAATCAAGGCCAAATCTTAATAATAGAAATCCAAGTAAAATGAGGGAAAAAGTTGAAAACAGCCTCCCATATTTTTTGCATCTTTTAAGTGGGGGCTTTTGCTTTTATCACTATAAATAATCAATAAGGTTTTGTATTTTGTTTTTTTGAGCAAGGGTAAAATTTCAGTCTTCTTCAGTACTCAAGGGATCACTTTGATGGCTGATAAACTGGCCTGCATATTAAAATAATTATATGGTAGGTCTTTGGTTATCTTAGTATAAAATTGATTTATGTCAGATTCACTTTTTAGCATCTGGAAGTTTGCCTGGTTGTGACAACAAATCAGGGCTTGCATTTTACTATGGACTCGCTATAACATATAGTGTATAGTGGATACCTATGTATTTTTTATCCAGTGCTCTTTACAAACAAGATATACCTTGTTTTACCTAGCAAATGTGTTATTGAAAAAGAAGTATGCAAATAGAATTATTGAACAATGAATTTTACTTTTTCAACTTAGTCATTTTTCAAGATGCTCCATTTTTATTTACACTTCATATTTATTAGGGTTCATTCTTTCAGGTGGCTTTGTTTTCTGTGACAAGTAGCTCATATGTGTACAAATACTGGACTGTTTAGGTAAATAAACATTGATGTTGCAGCAGACAGATTCACACGCATCCTTGAAGCACTGTCCCTTGACTAATTAAACATCTCCCCACACAGTAAGAACTCCTGTTCTTATGTGAGACCGCAGGTGGGTTTCTCTTTCTCTCTTTCTTAGTCTTAAGGTGTACAACAAAGAGAGATCTCATCGTTGTTTTAATTTTCACTGGAGTATTTGGCATTTCACAAATATATTGTCGTCTTCATTTCTTCCCATGCCACTTCCTGCTCTTGTCTAGAACCATAAAATGTTCACAAGTAAGTGTACTGCTGTTTTGAAGAAGCACTTGTTGGAGGTCCATTTCTCCACCCCTTCCCAGCCGAGTGTGGCCCCCACCCTTCTCCAGGTGACCACGGGGTGGTCCTTGCTGCAGGGTCAGGCCCTGGGCTAGCCGGTGCTTCTGACGTCTGCTGTGCGGGCCTGAGAGTGCCCGTCCTTTCAGCACCGTCCCCCTTCCTCCTCGTCTCCTGCCTTGTGGGAGCTGCCACGCAGAGTCAGTGTGGGGGGTGGCTCCAGGGTCTGCATTAAAGTGTGCGCTTTTAGAGTCACCATTAGAGGTAGATGGGCCATCATTTATGGTGTCTAGTGTACAGAATGTGACTGACAGTGTGAACATGTTTATACGTATAGACGTGTCTCCCACTCACAGCATTTCTGTGTGGGAAAACTGAACTTCACCTATATTTTCCAAAAGAAATGAGACAAATAGAGTAACTAAAAGAGGAGATTGCACTTTAAGTAAGCTTAATAAGCTTTAAAAGCACAATGAAATAATCTATACAAACTTGCATCTGAACCCTCACTTGTTCAGCCGTTTGGGCTACACTGGGTGCGTGTAGAAGTAGCTGAAGTATCTTTGCCCGTAGACAGCAATGACCTTCCTGGACACAGGACCAGCACTCATGAGATGACAACACTGAGGCACAGCGTGCTTATGTAACTTGCCCAGAGTCCCATAGGCATTCGTTGGTGGAATGGGAATTAGGCCTGATCTCTACTATTAACCACGAATATACTGCCTGAATTGAAGGCTAATTTAGAAAGACTGGAGCTCCTGCCCTCAAGGGGCTTTTCATCCGTTGCAAGTGGTAGAATTGCTGGGGACAGAGCTCCACAAGGCACGTGCACGTGCTCTTGCCCACTTCTCCAGCTACAGCCCTTGGTGTGTCACAGTTTTCCAAACCATGTCTGAGTCAGGTCGTCTCTTATGACTGGCACCACCAACCAAATCCAGCTTCAGTGTAATTAGGAGTCACTCCAAATTAGAAACAGGTTCTGCTCAGACCTCCTGACCCTCTCTGGCAGCTGTGCTTGCTGGATTGATTGGCTGCGTCTGCCTCAGCCCTGGCCAGCACTATGCTTACAGTAGGTTCTCTGCCGAGGTTTATCGAAGAATAGCTCAGTGAGCTGATCCCAGACGGGCGTGGCAGTGGCCCGATGCCAAGTTCAAAGCCATCGCCTCATCGCCTCTCACAAATAGGCTTATCATTTTGATTTATTTATTGTGTGAAACACTGTTGATTTTGATGAAATCCAAGTTAGCATTTTGTGACTTTCTAATCGCAGCCATGGTTCAGGAGCTTGCCTGAAATACGGCTCCTTGAAAAGATAGGATATTTTAAAGAGTATGTTCATGCAAAATAAATTATGGATTCCTCTAGCCACCTCCTGTCTTTAGAAATAATGCTCATACATATTTTACACATAAATTGACAAGGATGGCAGAGACCTCATCTTCCCTGTAGCAATTTGAACCAGACTGATTGAGGATTTATTGCCTAATTATACTTGTCAGCCTGACATAAAAGTCATTAGTTCTGGAAAAACATGTTTGTCATACTGGGATTATCTCTAATTAATACAGTCAATATCTACCCTATATTTAAAGCTAAACAGAACAGTAATTCCAAAGCGTATGTTATAGACTACGAGGAACTGATGCTAAACCCCTTTGGGTCGTGAGGCAGCGCTCTGAGTACCAGTCTGCATCTGAAGAGGGACACTGCCGTGCTCTACATTATTCCTTGCTTTGAATACAGTGAAAACAGTGCTGCTGATGTTGACTCTCTCTGGGTGAATTGTAAAGGGAATAACTGAAGACTCAGAGAACTTATGTGGTTTGGTTACAGTTGGTGTGACTGAGCTAGGATTCAGACCTGGAGTCCAGCGTGTGGTTTTCTCAGCATCAGAATTCACCAGCCAAGTTGATCTCTGCAGTGTCCGTGCATGGTCTTTTTCTCCTTTCCTAGAGTACATGTAAATTTGGAGCTCAGCAGGACAGACCAGGTAGTCACATTGAGACAACCATCTGCCATGCATGTGTCCTTTTGCCCGATGCTCAGGCGTGAGCTGGATTATCAGTGGATATCGCAGTGAGGAGATGCAATGCCAGTGGCCTCCTGGGGCGGCTATCACATGCCCGTATGTGCTGATACCCTCTAGTACCACTCCCCAACCCCACACACTGCCCCAGCGTCACAGTGTACACTGTGCTCCAGATGATACAATCACTCAGCAGTTATTTCCAAGCTGCTGCACAGCTCACAGCAGACTCATTCATTTGCTCGTAAATGTGCATGTTTCTACCATGAGCATAAACATCAGAAGTTGTTTTTGAACAGAAAAGGTTTGATTCATTGGCCTCATTCAGTCCTACCCCAAAACAGATTCCATTATTTTTTTACATGCCAATTAAAATGTTTCCATAGCAGTGCAGCCTGTCATGGAAGGCTTGTATTTAGTAACCAGAATGGCTGTGAGAGGTCAGTGTATTTATTTTTTCATTTTATCAGATCCTTTCTGCAATAATTTTCATAGCTATATATTTAAATTGTGTGATGGGCTGAAGTATTAACTTACAAATTAGAATTAACAGTTAAAGTGGCTGAAAATAAACTTGCCTAAAACATGCAGAATTGATTACTATAGCCTTTGTAATACCTTGTATTACCTCCAGGTTTGTTCTTTTTCCTCAGAGTTGCTTTGGTTATTCAGGCTCTTTTGTTGTTCCATATAGATTTTAGGACTTTCTGTTCTGTTTCCATGAAGAATGTCATCAGGATGCTGATTGGGATTGCATTGAATCTGTAGATTGCTCTAGGTAATATGGACATTTTAGCTATGTTTATTCTTGTAATCCCTGAGCACAGAATATCTTTCCATTTTTTTATGTTTTTAAAAATTTCTTTCAATAATGTTGTATAGTTTTCAGTGTATAGGTCTTTTACCTCCTTGGTTAAATTTATTGCTAGATATTTTAATCTTTTTCTTGCTATTGTAATTATTATTGTATTCTTGACTTCTCTTTCTGCTAGCTCATTATTATTATATAGAAATACAACTGATTTTCGTATGTTGATTTTGTACCCTGCAACTTTGCTGTAGTTAATGATTATTTCTAATAACTTTCTGATAGAGTCTTTAGGGTTTTCTATATATAGACTCATGTCATCCACAAATAGTGAGAGTTTCACTTCTTCACTGCCTATTTGGATCCCTTCTATTTCTTTTTCTTGCCTAATTCCTCTGGCCAGAACTTGCAGTACTATGTTGTGTGGCGAGAGTGGGCATCCTTTTCTTGTTCCTGTTCTCAGAGGAATGGCTTTCAGTTTTTCACCATTAAATATGACGTTGGCTGTGGGTTTGTCATATATGGCCTTTATTATATTGAGGTACTTTCCTTCTATACACGTTTTATTGAGAGTTTTTATCATAAATAGATGTTAGCTCTTGTCAGATACTTTCTCTGTGTCTATTGAAATGATCATGTGATTCTCATTCCTCATTTTGTTAATGTGATGTATCACATTGATTAATTTGCGGATGTTGAACCATCACTGCATCCCTGGAATTGTACTATCTTTTTAATGTATTGTTCTAGTCAATTTGCTAATATTTTGTTGAAGATTTTTGCATCTGTGTTCATCAGTTATTGGCCTGTAATTTTCTTTTTTTGTGATAGTTTTACTTCACAAGTAACCAGACAATTTGTCCTTGTCTGGTTTTGGTATCAAGGTAATGTTGGCCTCATAGAGTGAGTTAGGAAGTGTCCCATCTTCTTCAATATTTCAGAATAGTTTAAGAAGGATAGGTATTAAATCTTCTTGAAATGTTTGGTAGATTTCACCAGAGAAGCCATCTCGTCCTCTTTTGTTTTTTGGGAGGTTTTGAGTTATTGTTTCAATGTCTACCCCAGCAAGGGAAACAAAAGAAGAAATAAACAAATGGAACTACATCAGACTGAAAGCTTCTACGAGGCAAAGTAACCATGAACAAAATGAAAGACAACCCACCAACTGGGAGAAGATATTTGCAAGTCATATATCTAACAAGGGTTAGTTTCCAAAATATGTAAAGAACTCATACAACTCAACAACAAAAGACAAACAACCCAATCAAAAAATGGGCAGAGATGATTTGAAGAGACATTTTTCCAAGGAAGATATACGGATGACCAATAGGCACATGAAGACATGTTTGACAAACACTAATTATTCGGGAAATGCAAATCAAAACTACAATGAGATATCACCTGACACCCGTGAGAATGGCTATAATTAACAAGACAAGAAATAACAGATGTTGGAGACGTTGTAGAGGAGAGGGAACTGTTATGCACTGCTGGTGGGAATGTAAACTGGTGCAGCCTCTGTGGAAAACAGTATGGAGATTTCTCAAAAAATTAAAACTAGAGATACCATATGATCCAACTATTCCACTACTGGGTATTTATCCAAAGAACATGAAATCAACAATTCAAAGAGATTTATGCATCCCTGTATTCATTACAGCATTATTCGCAATAACCAAGACATGGAAGCAACCCAAGTGCCCATCAATGGATGAGTGGATAAAGAGGATGTGGTATATTTATGTTTTTATATATATAAATTGTATGTGTATATATATATACACGCACACAATGGAATGCTACTCAGCCACTAAAAATAGACAAAATCATGCTGTTTTCAACAGCATGGATGGACCCTGATGGTATTATGCTAAGTGAAATAAGCCAGACAGAGAAAGACAAACACCTTATGATTTCACTCATATGTGGAAGATAAAGAAACACGTGGATAAGGAGAACAGATTAGTGGTTACCAAGAGGAAGCAGTAGGGGGGCGGCAAAAGAGGTAAAGTGTGCATATGTATGGTAACAGATAAAGTATAGACTACTGGTAGTGAACACCATACAGTCTGTATAGAAGTTGATATATACTAATGTACACCTGAAATTTACATGATGTTATAAGCCAATATGATGTCAATTAAAAAAATAAATAACAAAATTTTTTAAATTAGTGCCAAGTTGTGGACATCATTTAGAAAGCTGTTGAGAACACAAGTTCACATTATGTTTCTTGGTAGAATCCAAAAGACAAAGAGGTCACTGGCTCTCTGTGTAGAGTATCGGGGACATTTGTAGTGGAAAAATTAGGTTTGGATTTGAAGAAAAAGAACTTCGTTTCATTTGAAACTCAGATTCTTGTACACATACACACAAATATTGCATTCTCTTAAATGAGGCTGACACTGGTTTAGTAAGGCAGGCCCCACTGGTATACTTAATGCATGTGGTTTCCCAAAGTTTAGCTTTATAGCTTCTAACATAACTAATTATTTTCTTCTCCTGTCTTCCTAGTATTCCTTCTATTCCTACTCTAAATGTATAAGGACCTAAGTTTGTCCCTGTCATATGCTTGGTGGCTTTTGTCTCCTCTGAAAATGCTTTACAGATTCCTTTCAAATATTAATCTATAAATACTAATATAAAATTTTCTTCACGTCTCAGTCATCCAACAACAGGAGATTATCACAGTAAAAATATACATTTGCTCTAACCACAGATAGCCTCTGGACACGCACTCAGGCGCACATGAAACTTGCATTAGAAACCCAGCCCCTGCTCCGTGTGAAGGCACTGCACTGCCTCCACCGGTCCTGTGCCCTGGGCGCAGGTGAGTGAACACGCACGGCACCGTGATGTCTCATGTGACACATCACGTAGAACAGTAGTGGCACGAGAGGGCTCAAAGATGACATGAAGCTTTTAAGTTTAAGTGATTGGAACTCAAGAGGAGAAAAATGTTTGGGCCAAACAATATAATGGTGCTTTAGACTATAGGTAACAAAATATCCAACCAAAAGCAGCCTAAAACTCCCGTTTTTCTCACAGAAGTCTGGAGACAGATAGTTTCAGATTTGGTTCAACACAAAGATGTCAGGGCTTGGTCCGCTTCTCGGAGTTTTCTGACCCTGCTCTCATGTTGCAAGATGGCCACCTCAGCTCCAAACATCACATTAACATTTTATTGACGGAGAAAGGAAAGAGTCTCTCTTGACGGCTCTCATCCCGGGAGCTCCACACCAGATTTCTCCTGAGCGCCCCTGGTCAGGATTGTGTCAGACTTCCGTGCGCAGCGCCGGGAGACTGGGAGATCCAGGACCGGCATTTTCAGGCTGCTTCACGGAAGGCCAGCTCAGCTAGCAGGGAGAAGGGCATCGGGTGGGTAACCAACGACCTCTGTCACCGTGGTGAATTCCATTCTCTGTCCCTACACAGTTGATAAAGGCCCACTTAGCAGCCTTATAGAGCTTGAATTAAATGGGCTAAATCATGACTATAGTAAATTAATATTTTCTAGAAACCAGTTAGTTTCTCAGTGAGCTTTTTCCCTTTTACTTTTGAATTGAGAGCTAACCCCACTGCTTCTTAACAAATAAAAGATTTGATTATTTCCCTTATACTTTTAAAATTTGAGTGAAAGCTCTTTGGCTGCTATGAAGATATGTATCCATCCCCTTATGCATGTTTCCAGATTGCTTTTCTGGTATCATTAGCTATTATGTATCTTTAGGAGCACCTTTATGTGTGCGCCGTGCGCATTTATAAGAGGAAGACGATTCTATAGACGTTAAGAATCACGTTCATTTGAGAGTCAGGAGGCTCTGAGAACTCCCTGATGTTTAGTTTAAATTGAACCTGGACAGACACCCCTGAATAGCATAGGGTGGCTGAGCTGAGCCGAGCCCGTGACACAAGTCGAGTAAAAATAACAAAATACAGATCCTCTGCTGAGAAGAAACTGTCTTGGCTCAGGAAGGGCCTGGTTTGGGCCTCTGGAATTGCAGAGTAGTGCTTAGCTTCTTAAGCTGAATAAAGTCGGAATCCTTTATTCTCAGGATCTGTTGTTGTAATGGTCTAATCTGTAATTGTCTCATTGTGATATTTTTAGCCCGATAAAATTCACACGTAATAAATTTGAGCTGAGAGTGTCACTATTAATACCTCTGCTGGTGAACGGTAGAGGCGAGGAGGGGAAGAGCCGAGGAGAGCAGCTCTCAGCCTCATCATGTATCTTGACCGGACAGTCACTGAGTGCCTTCCACACCCTCGGTGCAGAGGGTGGAAGGGTAAGGCCAGGCATGCCTTTCAGGCTGGCACAGTGTTGTGGGAGGGAGTCCAAAGCCTGCCTTCCTGACCGGATGAGAAATCAGTAGTGTCTACCAGGAACTGGTTGGCTGCTTCTCCTTCCAATTGTAAAGGCTTTGTTTCCACAGTTGGGGAGTTACTGTAGTGAAATCACAGTACATTACAGTGACTGTTTGAACTAAATTACCGTGAGTGCCAAGAGAAGGCCTTTCCTACTTTCTTTTCCCATATTTCAGAGAGAGATTTCAGAACAACTCGGTGCCTTGGGGAAATTTTTATTTCCGAAATACCTGAAATGGTTGACTCAAGTTAGTGAATCTGTAATTTACTAGAAGCTGTATTCCTGAAAAGTCATATTTTAAATGTTAAAAAGTAATGTTGAAAAACCGATACTTCTAACCAAAAAAAAATAGAGCTTAATGCCTTGTATACTTGCCAGAAAGATAGCAAAAACTGATTTTAAGCTTAAGCTCTCTTTTTACTTCCCCCAGCCACCTAAACCTGGCCCCACTCTAGACGTTGATGTGCAGACAAGAGCATGTAATTCCTGTAAGCAAGGGAGGTAGGCACCTCTCCCCTTATTTCTAGGATCCCAACAGTGGCCTGGGCTGTCCTGGTTTTGACTGCCACCTTTTAATGCTCCAAATCACAGGCCTGGCTTAAATTTCAGGCTTCTGGGGCCAGCTTCTCCCTGTGGGCGCAGCCTGCTGGGCCCAGGCGCCAGCACTCAGGGCTCTTGACAGGCAGCCCTCCTCTCCTGGCTTAGCATTAAGAGAGAGAGAGACCACCGCCAGAACCGGAAGCTACTTAAAGTAGCTGGAACCGGAAGCGACTTAGAGTAGCTGTCACAGGAATGCTGACTGTCCTTCCTCAGTGAGCCTGCTGCAGAGGAGTGCATTGCCTGCTGGCGCAGAGCGCTCACCGCCTTCTGGGACTCATTTCTCCCCAAAGAACTCTTTCCCCACTTCCTCCTCTTCAAATCCAGAGGTATCCAAGACATGGCCCTCAGCTAGGACTTCCTTAATCAGAAAGTCTCAGAAAAAGTGTTTTCTTCACCCAAAAAGCATTCACCTTTCCCAACCCTGGCCATCCACGTTTAGGCACATAAAAAACTGGCGGAGGTTTGAAATTGTAAATTTACTTTTGTCTCGACATCCATGGTGTCCTGGATCAGGCATTCAAGGCCTTTCTTCCCTGTTGAGGGTGGGCAGGCAGGGGTCGGCCTGCGTCTGTGCTCCCCTTTCCTGCAGGCAGTTCCCAGCTTGGCACCACTTTCCCCATCACCAATGGCCTTTTTCATGTGTTGCGTAGACTTTTAACAGTTTGAGTCAGAAGAACAGTTTTAAATTAAACACCTTAGAAGAATTGGGTTGAGTAATGGCTGAGGACCCATAAAATGACTATTTCCGGTGCCTCCCAGAGTGGCAGGGAAGTGTCTGAGGCCTCCAGGGCTGTGTGGGGTCATGGGGTAAACACAGCAAGTCTTCCTGGGGCATCGACTTCCCAGCAAATTTGGAAATGTTCAAAGGTTAAAACTAGCCACTGTGTTATGGAATAGAATACAAAATTTATAATAATTTCAAGGTAAGAGGTTTTAAGCATGAGATAGCTCACTTTAGAGCCACTTTCCCTTCTGTCTCCAGGGGTTCAGGTAACTCTCCTATTTAAGACAACTTTGCCGGAAATTTGAGGAATACTGTATTTAAGAAGGTGTCATTGTACAAAAATGTATGACTTTTTCAAAGGTGTTCTATTATGACAGTTGTTAGCTCCTAATTTTGCAGATAATTGCCAAACTACAGACATTCTTATTTTATGTAATATGCATATGCCAGGAAAGTTTTGTTTGAGTGGATGTATTTGTAAATCGAATGCTTTTTAAATGCAATAGACACTTTCTAAGGAATCCTAAAATAAATTATTTTATAAATAATCACTCCCTGATTCTTAGTTTTGTAAGTTTGAGTTTAATAACATTATTTTTCTTAAAGTGGGTTTTTTCACTTACATGTGAAGATAAACATCCATTTATCTTAAATTGAAAATAGTTCTTTATTAATTTGTCTTTCAAAAAATGCCACATTCAATACCATTGAATTTATCTGACTCAGACCAATGAACATTTAAGATTATATTTGTTAATGGAGCTGAGTAATCTAAGAAGTGTTTTTTAGATTCCTAATCATATTAAATATCTAAATTATTATTTCTAATGCTTGTGTTGTCTCAATGAAGCACGTCCAGCAAAGCATCAGTCCGATCATGAAGTTCCTCAGGGCAGATTATTAAATAACCATGAGATTAACCAGGCGAACTTCAAAGTTGATTTGGAATGTTGTACTATTTATTGCTCTAAGCAATTATATTAGTCAAATATAAATGTTCAGAGTACATTTTCATTAGCATGCTGTATACGTCCAGCTACTTCCAAAGGCTTTCTTGGTCTTCATACAGTGCCATTATTCAATAAATAGATAGGCTTGTTATTAGTTTTATTTATTATTCTTAATATAAAAGAGTGGAAATTAAGATGTTACATTAAAGTAGAATGGATAAAATGTAATTGAAATAATGTAGAGTAATTTAGGTAAACTTCTTTGTTAATTTGAAAATTTAAAACTATGTGACCACAACTTAAGATGTGTTCCAATACAGAGTCGTGGAGAAAATAAGAACAATATCGTATTACTGGTTTCTAGATTCTTTGGGAAAGATTATTAGCTTTAGTCTAGTCTAAAAATAGAAAACAAAACTAACTTAGCTACTTTATTTATTAATTCAGTAAATATCTGGGTTAAGCAACTCGTTATACAAGATATAAATGACATGTAAACAGAGTTTAGGTATCATCATCCTTGGTTAGGACAGTACATATTATATAGAAATCCTTTTAGAGCATCAGTGGTTTTTTTCAATGATTCTTCTACTATGATTATCATCTCTATCACTTAGAAAAAATATGATAGCAAAATGTTGAGGTACTGTTGTAGTGTGAAATAAATTTTAAAATTTTAAATAAATCAGTCTAAAAATTCTATCACTGAGTTAAGGTGACATGGAGAAAGTGTATTATTTTCTAGGAGTCTGATTAAATCAAGTCGTGCAGACTAGGAAATTAACTTTGATTTGACTTAAATAAAATATTGTTCATATGAAGGTAGGATATTTGGTTAAACCAGCATTGTGACTGTTGGCTCTGCTGTAATGCAGAGTGCAGCACAGGGACAGGCTCTGATCATTAGGAAAATACTGGCTTGCATTGGGTTTTGCTTGTAGCGTGATGTCTCTTAACTGCAAACAGAATTGTGGTTAAGTTGTTGAAATGAAGTTTTAATCAATTTTTATGTATTTTTATTTTATTATTAGGCTATCAGCTGCAAAGGTCAGCACAGTATATCGTACACCCTGTCAAGGAATCAAACTGTGGTGGTCGAGTACACACATGACAAAGACACGGATATGTTTCAGGTAATGTCTTTCTTCTTCAATAGAAATTTTAGCACATATTTCCTGCAATTCTGTATTTTGACGTGTAATCAGAACTTCTAGCACAGTAGTGCTTGTTGATGTCCAAGGGGAAAGAGGTGGAGTCATATAAAAATTATTTCTACTTTGTTTTTGAAAGACTAAGAAAAAACTTAATTCTAAAATTGCAAAAAGAAATTATAAAGCCTGCATTCTCAGATCCCAGTGCAATAAAAACAGACTTCAGTAACAAGAATAAAAATTCTTAAAGCCAGCCACTTTTAAAAACCAACATGTTTAAAATTTTCCTAAATAACACTTGAGTCAAAGAGGACATTAAAACTAAAATTATAGGCTTTTAAAAAAATAACTATGGGAACATTATATAGCAAAACTCATGAGATGTGACCAATGTCGTACTCAGAAGAAAATGTAAAGCCTTAAGTGCTTTCATTATTTAAAGGAAGAAAAGGAGGAAGGAAGTAAGGGAAATAAGCATTTAGCTCAAAAAATTCTTTTAACAAATGACAGTAATTAAGAAAGTACAGACAGATTCAGAAATAGTTTTAGTGGTGTACCATAGAAAGTCCAGAAATATGTCAAAAGAAAGCAGAAGGAAGGAAGTAATAAAGGGGGAAATATCAACTAATTTATAAAGAAGAGAATAATATAGCCAAGATTTGGTATTTAAAAACAATGTAAAATTAAGGCTAATAAAGGAAAAAAGCAAATGAATTGGGAGTGATGAGTCTTTGCATTTCTTTGTGGAGAGTTAAAGTATTAAATAAACGATGCTGAAACAAATGTCAAAAAGGTATCATAGAAACTGACATCAAATAGAGGATAGAAATGGCTCTTAAAAGTAAGAAATTAGGGTGAACTTTGCTTATAAAAAGAGAAATATGAATTGAAATCCCCCAGAGATACCTTTTTCACTTAGCACATGGGCAGAAATCCAAAAGGTTTTGTCAGAGATGTGGGGGAAGCAGACACTGCCCTACATCCCATGAATTGGTATGACCTCTGTGGGGCAGTGATTTGGAAATAAGTATGAAAAATACGAAATGCTTACCTTCTTTGACTCAGCTCTTCTCCCTTCAGAGATTTACCACAGAGATACCTACATACATGTAAAATGATGTTTGTACCAAGTTATTGCTTGAAGCATTGCTTAATGGCAAAAGATTGCAAACAACCTAAATGTCCTTTGGTGGGGGGACCAGTTCAGTAAATTCGAGTACAGCCGTACAGTGAAGGTGGCCAAGACTGTGAAATAACAGGAAAAAGCTCTGTGTACAGACACGGAGAGAGCTCCAAACATATTTAATGAATTAAATATTAATATTATTAAATATATTGAGCCATTGATAGTATTATATTCAATTAAGATTACTTAATGTTAATTTTTAATAAATTAATGTTATTAAATATTTTAAACAAACAGTATATTATTATTAAATTAGTATTACTAAATGATTTAAGTCATGCTTATATGCATTAAAAATCTGCAAAAGGATAAATAAGACATGAATAAAGCAGGTGCCTTCGTGAGGAAGGGACTGAGCAGGTGGTGTACAGGGAGGTGTTTCACGCTTCATGATTTTTGAATCATGTGAGTGTTAACTACTTTTAGAAAACTAAACAACTCTAGATAAGAGTCATAGTCATACACATAGACATAGTTAAGTGCCAGTTTGAACTCAAAAGTAAGATTCATCACATTTAGACAAAATATTAACAGTGATTGTGCTCTCCATGACATTTCATTAGTCTTCTAAATGTCTTTTCTTCTCATTCTGCCAAAGAAAATCTCTTTTAAATAAATGTGAGCATATACTTTGTTGTCATTTTTTTTTTTCGCTTCAGGAAGATTTGCCCTGAACTAACATCTGTGCCCGTTTTCCTCTGTTTTATATGTGAGTCACCACGCCTGGGATCCAAACCTGCTAACGCAGGCCACCAAAGCAGAGCATGCCTAACTTAACCAATAGGCCATGGGGCCAGCCCCTCGTTGTCAATATTTTTATGGGACTTCATGATAATTTCTTTTTTTAATACTTTCCAAAATTATATACCTTCAATTTATAAGATTTTTTACTACTGTTTTACATTGAAAGAGAGAATTCTCCATATTAAAAAAGTGAATCAAGAATATCTTACAGTTGTCAGCGGTGCATTTTTTGCCACATAAAACCAATGAGTTACTGTGATGACCCATGTAATTTCACGTGGTGTTCTTTAGTCACAGATTGTGACATAGTGTACTCTTCACTACCGTACGGTCACATTCTACTCAGATTGTTCACTTTCTTCCTTCTCATCTCTGCAAATGTTGACTGAGTTCAAGATTTAGCTGGATTTTTTCAGCTACCTGTTATTTTATGTGTGTCTGTGATGGGAACACAACATGAGATCCACTCTCTTGACAGGTTAAGTGCACGATACAGAATTATAACTGTAGGCACAGTGTTGTACAGCAGATCTCTAGGCTTTGTTCATCTTGCATAACTGAAACTTGATACTGGTTGAACGATTCCTCATGCCCTCAGCCCTGCAGCCAGCGTTCTGCTCTGTTTCTGTGAGTTTGACTATTTTAGATGCCTCGGATAACTGGGACCATGCAGTATTTGTCCATGACTGGCTTATCTCACTTAGCATAATGTCCTCTAGGTTCATCCACCTTCTCGCATGTTGCAGGATTTCCTTCCTTTTTAGAGCTTAATAATGTTCCACTGTATGTAGAGGCCACATTTTCTTTTTCCATTCATCCCTTGATGGCCATTTAGGTAGTCTGCATGTCTTGGCTACTGTGAATAATGCTGTGATGAACATGGGGGGACAGGCAGATAGCTCTTCAAAATCCTGATTTCAGTTCTTTTGTTTAAATACCCAGAAATAGGATTGCTGGATCATGTGGTAGGTTTATTATTAATTTTTTGAGGAACCTTTATACTGTTAGGCACTTCTAAGGGGTTTATGCATACTTCCCATTTCATCACATAGAATATTAAAAGACTCAAGATTTAGTAAAATAAATGACTTTTTGTTGATTCATCAACAGCATACTTAAGTGAAATTGGCGTTTTTTTAGCTACAGGTGCAAGGCAGTGAAGAACACAGCGGCCATTGGTACGCTTGGTGCCCCTGCCTGGACTCCTGCTGAAGCATGTCATTGCTTTAGCACCATTGGAGCGAATGCCACAGAGTGGAGAAGGCACATGGCAGCTTCCTGTTATTGTGGAAGTGACTTTGGCTTCATGGACCTGGGCCCTGGAAAAGGCCTCAGGGACCCTCAGAAGTTCATAGACCACACTCTGAGAAATCCTGATTTATACTATATTAACCTCTTAATTTCATAGTTCAGAAATCTGGGTCTTTGAAAGGCAAAGTAGCTTTAAACTAAGGTCAGAGAAGGCATTTGTGGCAGATCTAAGATTTAGGTCTCCTAAATTCCCCATGCTCTGCATGCTGCCAACTCAGCCTCTAAATAAAATGTGATAGTGCAGCAAGAATTTATAGATTTATTAAGAAAACATAACACGTTTATCATTTTTACTAAAATAATCCGATTCCATTTGCAGACTAACTGGACACATTGGAGGATTAATTTCAGATCACTCTAACAGAGTAGTATTAAGCAACTGTTAGAGGCCCTGAGAAATCAAGCTTGTTGTAATTTTTTCCTCATTTTAACAAGTTTCGATGTCAAAAACCTACCACTGCGTAGAAAGTGCTGCCATGTTCCTATTTCTCAAGCATAGACCTTGGTTTTGAGGGCTATTCATTTTAGCCGTTACTCACTACAATTATTTCTAGGTTAATTGAGCATGTAAAAGCAGAACATCAGAAAGAACCAAAAAAAGGGCCTCATGCTGCGTGCTCCCGCAGGCTCAGAACTTGGGAATTTTATCATCTGAGGAAAAAAAATCAAAACTAGATCTGAATTTAAGGGATGGATTAAGTGTGAGAAAGTCTGAGTTAATGTTTTCAGAATAAGATTTTTGTAAGTATCTTCTAGAATGGGGTAAAGAAAGGAAAGAGACAGGAGTGTAGCTCTTGCGAAAGTAAAATAGAAAGATAAAATAGTTTAGGAAAGGAACCAAAGGAAGTGATGAAATGTGTTACAAGGTCCCTAAAGTGAAGCGTGATGTCAAATGCATTCCGATCATGGGGGTAGGAAGCTGGCCAGGTCCCGAAACCAGTGCTCAGGGGTCTTTTTTCCTCTGATTTCTCAGTTTCACAGTCTTCAAGCTTGGGCGCTGCAGTGCTTTCTGTTTTGGGGTTTTGTTTGGTTTTTAATAAAGTTGGTTCATAGTCATTTTAGATGGTAACATTTAATTAACATCTATTTAGTTAAGAGAAAAATGTTAAGGAATATCTACATTTTTTCCCACTAGTTATTCCTTAAAACAGTGTACATGTTTGTGTGTCTCACGGGGTTCAAGCTCACTGTCCTAATCCTCTATTCATCAGTTTCATTTCTTGAGCACCTACCTTGTGTCAGATGCTCAACTAGTTACTGAGGATGGACAGCCTGGCTCCCGTCTCATGGAGCCTGCATTCCAGAGGAGGCAGACAGGCCTCGAAGGAGCCGGCATTCCAGGCAGAGGAAGCAGTGAGTGCAAGGTCCCAGGCTGGAGCAGAAGCAGGAAGAGGGGAGTGAAGTGAGATGAGCCTGGAGAGGAGGCAGAGGCTGAGAGAGGCAGGGCCTGTAAGCCAAGTAAAGATTTGGGTTTTTCGCACGTGTTTGGGAAGCTGTTGGAGGATGTTAAGCAGGGCAGAGGTGTAATCTGATTTCTATTTCTGTTACTACCTGGAGAAGAATCCAGGTAGTAACTGTGAAATCAGAGACACCAGTTTGGAGACTACAGTGATAATGCAATCCCAGTAAGAGCTGATGGACTGGAACCAAGGCGGGGAAAGTGGGGGTCTGAAGATGGATTTGGAGGTAGAGTTGAAGGACTTATGTGAGGTTCGAGGTGAGTGTGGAAAGAAGTAAAGAATCAAAGATAATTCTTGATCATTGATTTTTTGCTTGAGCAAATTAGATGCCAGTCTGGGAGTTGAAGGGGGATCCAGGTTCTGTGTGGATTGTGTTACATTAGAGATGCTTATTAGACATCAAGTGGAGATTGGGTGTACCAGTCTGAAGCTTGGGGAGAGATCAGGGCTTTTGGCTAATAAATGGGACTTGATGAGATTACCTAGGGAGAGAACGGAAAGAGAAGGAAAAGGGAGTATTTACCAACTCACCTGGAAGGGTTCCGTCATTTTATACCGGATACAGAGGCACCAGGACGTGCTGGCTGACTGTAAGCCTGGAAACCTCCACCAGTGTGGCTCCAGTAGAGCATGGGAGAGCAGCTCAGCTGGAGTGGGTGGAGGGGGGAGGCTCGGGATGCATAAGGAGATGGTGGCAGTAACTAGTGACAGGCTTTTCAAGAAGAATTCCCTAAAGTGAGTCAGAGAAGCAGGCCTGTAGCTTGAGGACTGCTTGCAGGCAATGGAAAATGTTTTTCAAGATGAGGGACTAGTCTAGAACAGTGCTGCTCTCAGTGCTCAGCTGAGCAGTGGAGTGTCTGTTCACAGTACAGAACGAGAAGAGTGGGAATTAAGAGGAGGCGGTTGGAAAGCTTTTATGGCAGTTTGGCACTCCTGCAACATCCAAGCAGATGATCGTTTGTTTATTTGGGGTTTTTTTTGGTTTTGGGGGGTTTTTTTGGTCAGGAAGATGGCCCTGAGCTAACATCTGTTGCCAGTCTTCCTCTTTTTGCTTGAGGAAGATTGTCCCTGAGCTATCATCTGTACCAGTCTTCCCCTGTTTTGTATGTGGGATTCCACCACAGCATGGCTTGATGAGTGGTGTGTAGGTGCACGCCTGGGACCCGAACTGGCGAACCCCGGGCCACCAAAGCGGACTGCTCAAACTTAACCACTATGCCACCAGGCTGGGCCCAGACGATTGCTTTTATAATACTCATTTTTATTGTATTTTTTAAAAGGTGACAAGCTGAAATTTAAAAAACAAGCAAACAAAAAACTGGTCCTTTACCACAGTCGCAGAGTTTGAGAAGCTCAAGAATGTGTTTGGGAGCTGGTGGCATGACCTGGTCTTAAAAGAGAAATCAATGATTCAGGGAGAGAGGAGCAGTGGTGGGAGCAGAATCCTTGGGAAGGAGTGAAGACTGGAGAGACTGGGCCGGGGTAGGAGCAGCGGTCAGACATGCTTGGATGGGGGAAGCCAAAGAGTGAGTTACAGATGCAGGCACGCGGGTAGGATCGGCCCAGGAAAGATAAGGGAGGCCCTTCCAGGTGCTTCAGTACCATCTTACCTGTACTGACTTCTACTGACAGCCAGACAAACCCCAACTTTTCTCATATATACAAAATTTAAAGTGCCAGATGATGCTGTGTCTATGGGTGACCGTAGTAGGGAGTAAAATTCTCCCTGTGGCTTCTTTATGAATATCAGATGAAATTCAGAAACATCTTGGCATATCTGTATGACTGCCCTTAAAATCATGTAGAATTGATCTAATAGTTGAAAGAAAGAACAGGCTCCAAGTTTTCCACTTTGGGTAAGTTTTCAGTAGGAAAGTGGCTAGAATTTTTCCTGGCAAAAGCAACATGAGGTTTGTGTCCTAAAGTATGAAATTATATTGGCCCTCAACAGGTTAGATTTAAATGGAAGTGAATTGATAAACAAATCTTCTATGACCAGTCAGATAAGTATTATGGCTTGAAATAATTGATCCAGGCAGTATGTTCCAGTTGGAATAAAATGTCATGCTTTACAGTCAATTTCAGTTAATTCATCAAGACGTTAATTTAATATATTGGGGTGAACTCAGAATGCGGCCCTTCTAGAAGAGAGTAATCTCTCCAGACAGGGAGCAGTTAGGTGACATTCTGCCAGAGCATGGTTTTAGCTTTGAGCTTAGAACGGAGCTTGAAGTCTCTGCCTCTTCGATGGCGGTTGACAGAAATTAGGATGGAGACTGTGTCATTGTGAGCACACAGGGTTTTGTGTGGGTGACCAGGAAATTTTAGAACTTTTACATTTCACTTGTTGGCTTCATGGGAATACAGCTTCAGGACGGGTTTGTTCCTGACTGTGGAGTAGCCTTTATTTTCTCCTTCAAACCTTGCTATATTTGTGAAATATTTTTCAGTGAGTATTTGTTACTTTTCTAATCTTTTTTTTTAAAGCCTTTTAAAGTGAAATAAGTCAGAGAGAAAGACAAATATTGTATGATATCACTTCTATGTGGAATCTGAAAAAAAGTCAAAGTCATAGAAAGAGAAGAGAAAGGTGGTTGGGTTGTTGGGGCTGGGGGAAATGGGGAGATGTTGGTCTGAGGGTACAAACTTCCAGCTGTAAGATGACTAAGTTCCGGGGATGTACACCATGGTGATTGTAGTTAATAATACTATATTATATACTTGAAAGTAGCTAAGAGAGTCAGTCTTAAAAAAAAAGATTAAAAAAAAAATTAGAGCAGTCTAAATCAGTAGAGCTTCTGAATTATGTGCCAGCTTTTAAATAAATCTAGCAGAGGGAAGATTCTGCAACTTTAGAAAGATGAATTGTATGATATGATTTTATAATACCTCTAATTTAGATTTTGTGTTGCATTTTTAAGGTTACGTGTTTTCTAAACCTGAAATGCATTCATTCAGGCAATATGCAACTATTCAAGTTGATGAGCTTCAGTGAACCCAGCAGTTGAGTTTGTTCCAGGCGCATTTCATTAGTACAAGAAATTAAGGGTGTAAAAAACAAGAGAAAATAGATGTCTGCTGTCTGTTGGTTTCATGGAGAGTCTATGCATGAGAATGTGAGATTTACAAAAGAAATTTAATAATATTGTTCCAGGAAGCAAGCAGAGCTAAATGATACAAGATGGACAGATATATATTTTTTCTCACTTTTATTCACTTGGATAAAAAAAATGTATTACATTGCTTGTGTTTTAGATAAAATTTTGAGATCAGGTTAAAGGTACTGGGAAATTGACTCTTGGGGGCCTTATATCTACACATCTGGGGCCTCTGTGTGTTCCTCCCATTGGCAGCTTCAGAATCAAAGTCACTATTATTAGGAGAGAACATTAATACCGAATTTAGTGAGAAATGATTAGTTCGCATGTAAATGATTTTAGTGTAAGAAGTCTCTTTGGCATATATAATGTTTATCATTGTTTTCTAGTTAGAGATTCATAAAACATCACTACATAAACGTTTTACTGTTCTGTCTTGAGGAGCTCCTTATTTGTAAACAAATACTTCACTCCTCCCAGTTCACAGGACAGAACAGTCCTTGTCTTATTTGCATTTATTGAATATGAAAAGCTTTGTTAGAACTCTAAGATCTTCCTAATGAAATATATTCTTTCTGGCAGCATTTAAACTTACCAAAAAAAGTAAGCCAATATAATAGGCTTGGCAACTTTTTAAAGTTTTCCAAGAGAGTTTTTTAAAATCCACAGTTGAACCTTTCGTTGACTCCGTCGCACCCTTTGCCGCGGCCCCGCAGCCCTCTGCTGTGCGCTGGGGGACGCCCCGTCGGCCGGGGCTCCTCTCCTCTGCGCTCTGAACCCCTGGTGGAGTCGCTACTCGGGGAGACTGTCCCTGGAGCTGGCAGGAGTGGGGGCGAGAGCTCCTTTGTCTGTTGGCTTCCTTTAAAATCTTGCTTTTTTCCACCTGGAACTACCAAAAAAAAGAAAAAGATTTGCTGTGAAAGTAATCTTTGTACGTGGTCCAAGAGATGAAGTCTGTTTGGGGGGTAAGATCTGTTTTCCTCGAGTGTAGAAAACTGAGCTTTTCTCTGAGCATTTAAAATCTGATGGTTGGTTACTGTGATATCTCCCTGAGTTAGAAAAGGGGCAGAACTGAACATTTTTTCGTTAAATTCTGACCTTCAGAGCAGAGATAATAAACGTTGAAGAAATCCTGAGTGAACAGAATATGGTGGCATGGTGTTTTTCAAGTGACTCATGAGTGTATTTGGCTTATTTAGGTGGGCAGATCAACAGAAAGCCCTATTGACTTCGTGGTGACGGACACGATCTCGGGCAGTCAGAACAACGACGAGGCGCAGGTCACGCAGAGCACCATCTCCAGGTTTGCCTGCAGGATTGTCTGTGACAGGAGCGAGCCCTACACAGCGCGCATATTTGCAGCCGGATTCGACTCCTCCAAAAACATATTTCTTGGAGTAAGTACTATTAATAAGAACATTGTTTCAAGAAAAACATCCATTGTTCTCATATGTCATGTTTAATTGTGGCCAAAAAATTTGCTTCACACAATGCCTCTAGTTAGATTTTGAGATTTGACTTTTCAGATGGCCAGTTGGAAAAGCTGTTATCAAAAATCTAAAAAGTCGTTATTTGTTATATTTGCTACATTGATTATAATATGTACAGTAATTACTTTTTTGAAGTATTTATATTCACATTGTACATAATGTATTTATGGTAAATTTAAGGGGCTTTATTTCAGAGGAAAAAATGAATGGTCAAATCTAGATAAATTAGGGTTCAAAGGAAGGTGTTACTTATTCATTCGTTCATTCAAGACATTTTTATTGGGTGTTCGCTGTATTTGGTGTTGGGTGTTACAGATGGCATATCACAGAGAACAGAACAGAGTAAAAGGCTCTGCCTTTGTAGGGTTTCCAGGTAAATGAAACCCAAAAGTTTTAGTGAATATTCGGTTTTAATATAGTTGCTTTTTGAGTCATGATATTTTTGCAGGAAAAAAACACTCAAAGTGTCCTAAAAAATAATAAAAATGTATTCTCTCATGGTATAAGAAGCACCAAGGAGGGCCAGCTGCAGCCATGGTTGATTCAGGGGTTCTGTGACATCCAGGGAACCAGGTTCCCTCTGTCTTGCCCTCTGCCTCTGCATGTCAGCATCCCCGGCGAGGTCTTCCCGTGGGTCAGAGACGGCTCCTGCATGGCCCCGTGTCCCCGTGGCGCGCAGCTGCTGGCTAAAGGAGGCAGCCAGGCCCCATTCTGCCTTGCTCTCTGCAGTCCAGAACGCCGCCCAGAAGACTCAACCCTGTCTCCTTGGCCAGCGCTCAGTCATGTGCCCCCACTAACCAGTCACTGGCCAAGGGTCTGAGTGTAAACCAGGATTTACCCCTGAGTCACATGAAAACATCTGGCTCTGTCCCCAAGAAAGAAGAGAGAAATCACTGTGGCGCAGGGGTGCAAGAATGTCTGTCCTGCGGCGAGCTTCCGCTTTTGAGGACAGAAACACTGATTTGTATGAAAAAAGAGGGGCCACAGCTTGTTGGCTGAACGTTTTTGGAAATTTTGTGTGTTTAATAAAAATTCTTGTTTTTTTCCTGTTTGTATGCTTCCCTGTAATGAGTTCATATAAAGCATTTTTAGATAGTCGGATGACAGCACTGCACAAACAGAACTGAAGAATACATGCCAGATTCCTGGAGTTGTGGGGGGAGGGTTGAAAAGACTCCCTGAGGGAGAGGCCCCCGGGCATTTAAGCTCCCGAGATAGATATCGTGTATCCAGTGATCAGTCATTCATCCATTTTAGCATTTCTTTCACAGTGTTGGACTAATTGCATATTTTATCCTTCTGATTATTAGCTTGAAACAGAAAATGAAAATTCATCACTTTCCTCTCCTCTGCCCCTCGTCAATACTTTGAAGAGATCCTAGAATCCGTTCATTTTGAACGTAATCTGAGCATGCTTTTTCCGTTCTGTGGTATCCTCTCCAGGAAAAAGCAGCAAAATGGAAAAACCCCGACGGCCACATGGATGGGCTCACTACCAACGGTGTGCTGGTGATGCATCCGCGAGGGGGCTTCACCGAGGAGTCCCAGCCCGGGGTCTGGCGCGAGATCTCCGTTTGCGGAGACGTGTACACCTTGCGAGAAACCAGGTCGGCCCAGCAAAGGGGAAAGCTGGTGAGTGGGCTTCACTCTGGAAAATGTACCAAACTACAAAACCCTAACTCCAGGACTGTCCTTCTCCTGCCCTGAAATTCAGAACCTTCCACAGGTACGGCGCTATGTACCCTGACCCAGAAGAGTGGGAATTCCACCCGCCCCTGAAAGTAAGCGGGACGTGGCCTCGTGTCCTTTAATGGTCAGACTCTTCCTAGAGTGGAAGAAAATGGTCTTTTGCTCCTTTACTACCTTAAGAGCATACATAATTTATTATATACTTCTCTACAAAATTCTGCTTAAGTTCACTTTAAGAAGAATAAACTTATTTTCAGTATAAAACTTTACTAATTTGGAAAAATCCTGAGTGATCCAAGACTAATTAGTGAAAATCATGAATTGCAGAATTATTTACTAGACTTCCTGGAACTAAAAGATAATTAAGTTAGCTTTGTTTCCCCTGAGTTCGTAGTAAGAAATTAATACATAATTCCCTATATAATTCACCAAAATTATATTTGCAGCTTTTTATTTGAAATAATTCACATAGTGCATTGATTTGGCATGTTAATATTTTCCTATAAATATTACTACTTATCTCAAAAGCCCCAAAGCAGCTGGTTTTTTAACCCTCTCTTCTGTGGAGAATAATTTTAATACCTTAAATGGGAAGCTTTGGGTTTCTGATCCTGCCATAGCTGTGTGGCCCAGTGCCAAAAGGTTCTTAGTAAACTTTCCTCTCCAGTACTTTTAATTAATTGTTGTTAGACAGAAGCTAGAACAAGAGAGGACAAATGTTTCCTTCGAAACCCCGCAGAAAAAATATAGGGAAGAGAGGCTGTGATCTAGCATCTTGCAGAGAGAAAGATGATAGGCAGAGGTTTCTAAGATGGAGGAAGATGGGAGACTGTTTTACTAACCTGGTTAGCTGTTCTTTATTGGATGTTTGTTTTTAGGGACTTATTTTTATTTCTATTTTACACCATTATCCAGCTGTAGGTACGGCTTCTGCGTTTTACGATAAAGCCCAGTTTTGGAGCATCATGGCTGAGTAAAAATGAGAAGCATCTTCTAAGAAAGGCCAAGCAATTTCTATAAACTTTGTTTAAACACTTTTCAAGAGATTTTAAATAGGGAAGAAAATGTGAAAGCAGTTTTTCCAAATAACTTTTCATTTTTGATCATTGGATAATTCTATACAAAACTGACCAGGTTGGCCGAACTGGTTATTAATCATTATAACAGCAACAGTAAGAAACCAGTAAATGGTCGGTGGCTGCAGGCCGTGCATTGACATTTCAGAGATGTCAGCTCATTTAATCTGCACAGCAGCCTGTCAGGGATGTGGAATGGTCCCCTCTTTATGGATGAGGAAGGGGAGGCGTAGAGAAGGCAAATATTGCCCAGTGTCGCAGAGTTAGAAGGTGGCAGCAGATGGGATTGGAACTCAGGTCCCCGGATTGAGAGTCTGGACTCCTGTCTGCCACTCAGTACCCTCTTGTGGGAGTCACACCTGGCTCTCACCCGGGATGGTTCACACCAGGGCCTTTGCCTCCCTGGATAATGATAAAGCATAGGCTGGAAGCCACCAAGGGCTCGTTTGTGCAGGAGGGCAACCCATGGGATGATTTTCTCCCCCCTCTGGTGACTGTGTAGTGACAAGCTCAGGCAGCTGTGTATGCCAGAGAAAATTGCAGTGCTCCTGAAAAGAAGCAATTCCAAAAATAGCTTGTATCAATGGGTTGTATTAAATCTAGACTAATTTGAAGTTATCCCTGTCAGCGCCCCTTAGATCGCCAACAAGCTGTGCTGTACTGTTTGATATTGTATGACTGACCTGCCCAATAATGACGGTCCCCAGGTTTCTATCAGTCTGATCTTGGGCTTGTGGGAGATGATGCTGTGGAGAACAAGGGACTGACCCTCCCTGCATGCCCTCTTGTTAACCTGAAGAATAGTCTGTCTCTGTCCAAGATGAAAACCTACTGATTGTCTGCGTTTCTGTTTCCATGTATGACTCTCTGGTCCTGTGCATGTTGCTAGTAGCATTTGATAGAAATTGTGTGTATCTGGAGATTAGATTTGGGGAACAGTCTCTGGCAGAAGACTTCATTTGCAGTTTAATATAAAAATATGGAGAAGAAAGTGATCTTCCAGAAGTCCAGAATCTTTGTTTCTTATGACAGGGGTAGATGCCACTGTTCTCAGTGTGAGGTCTTGTATTAATACCATACTCAGCATTTAACGTGGATCAATATACTAATGTGTTTTTAACAACAAATCACTGTGGTTTCTCGTCATTACAGCAAATGAGGAAACACTTTGTACTTGATCAACACAATTAAGTAAATGTGGGAGAAACATCTTTTCATCAGCTTAACCCCCTGAGTAAATAAATAGGTGAATGGACTTTGTGTCCTACTCATTGACCTAGTTGATGACAACATATAGTAACACTTATGATATTGCTCTAGTAGACTCTTGAGTATTTTATCAAATTATATTTGAGGTATTTTATTAAACTATCGTGGCTTTGTGTAAAATTAAGTACGTTCAGTTAAGTTGATTTGCTTACTTAATTTTAGGTCAAATTATAAAAGTAGCCCTAGTGTTACTGCGTGCGGGCTCTGGCAAGCGCTTTACGGTACTTTGCTCTCGGGCGACACTGGAGCAGCCCTGTGAGTCAGTGTTGACAGTGTTCCCGCTCACAGATCAGGATGGTGAAGTCACCTGTGTATAAGTGGTGGTTGGGGGTTTTAATTCTCTGCACTGAGCTCAGCTGTGTGACATGTAGGGGCCATTCTGTTTCAGCTGTCTCCTACTTACACAACACTGTCCATTCCTGGTACCTTCTCCTTGCCTTTTTCTTTTCGGTAGAGTTTAAAAAATATAATCCAAAGCCTTGCCTCTGCACAACTGTATCTTCACGGGGCTGCCTCCCACACACTGTACTCTGGAGAAACACTACACAGATAGAGGGAGCACACAAGAATAGCAGGTGAGAAGGGAACCGGGCTGCTGTTTGAGCAGCACTGGATATTAATGGTTCTGAAGTCAGGCCAGAGGCCCAAGGCCTGGTTCCACTACTTAGTAGCTCTGTGTTTTGAATCAATGACTTGCCCTCTCCGTGCCTGGCTTCACATCTGTTATATTGGAATAATGCTAGTGCATGTTTTGTAGGATTGTTGTGGGAACTAAGTAAGGATTGGAGCCGTGCTGTCCACAGTAACTGACCATAGTTGGTTAGTTCTTATGACTAAGCCGGGGCTGGGGGCTGGGAGCTGGGGCTCCAGCAGTGAACAGATGCCCAGCGTTCTGCCCTCAAACTGTCATCTGGAGAAGGTCAGAGACGGAGGCAGCAAACCATTAGGATATTGTGTGATGAGCACAGTCATAGAGAAAGTACCAGAAGGTACAGGAGTCCCTTGGAGGAACACCTATCTTAGACATGGGGGTCAAGAACATGTAAAAAATAAAAGACCATAGACTCAGAATTTGTGATGAGATCTTGTTGTTTACCAAGAACTTCCGTGCAAGAAGAAAGAAGGGGTGTTGACAGCGAGGCCACTACCAAACCCCAGTTTCTTGCCACGTCAGAATTATTGTCTTAGACACGGTCACGTGCTGTGCGCGAGCTCCTCTGAGCTTGCCCTGCGGTCAACGGGCAGGGAGCCTCCAGATGCCAGGGAGAGGGGAGGAGACGGGGGCGCGAGCGGCGGGGAGCCTTGGCCGCCGGGTTCTGCCTGTTCAGTATTAAGGTTTATCATTTAGTTGGGTCTTGAACTTTTTCCAGCTACTAATATTTGGTACTTTCTTGTGAGAGAGGGGCTGCCTTTTTCATCAGAGGAGAACTTCAGGGCAAAGTGACATCCAGTGAGACCTAGGTGGCGAGTGGAAGTTGGCCAGGCCGAGGGGCGGCCTTGGGGCAGGCTGGGCTGTGATGGAGAATTCGGGTGAGGGGGCTCTTACGCATGCCCGTGGGCGTCCGCCTGAGTGCACCTCAGACTCGGCCGCGAGCCCCTCGGTGCAGGGCAGCCTCGGTCACCCTAGAAAAGGCAGGAGCTGCACCGCGGGACTCAACAGGTGCCCGGCGAATGACACTTGAGCTTGTGAAGGAGTTTGGGCTTCGTCCTGAGGGCGGTGAACAGCCAGCAGTGCCTTTGGGTCAGAGAATGACAAAACTTCTATTCTTCCTGTACGTCTCTCCCCTTTATGTGGTTCTTTTCCTCTGCCCAGCCTTGGTGGGATGCCCTGGCTTTGTCCTTGAAGGAGCCTGGCAGGGCAGTATCATTCGCTTCACCCAGGTGCTGATAAATCCAGTGGCCTTCCGCAAGCCACCTGTCTCCCGCGCTGCAGTCCCACATGGCCCTCATGCATCCCCACTGCAGGCTGACCCTCAGACTAGTCACACCCAAACATGTTTTCCCCAAAGTCTGCGTCTCTCCTAGATTCCCCGTCTGGGGACAGCTCCATTGTGTCTGGACAGTAAGGCAGGTGTGTAAAGGTCTTCCTTCCCAAAGCTGGCGCTAAGGGCTGTTGCGTCTCATTCCTCAACGGTTAATACCCATGCCTCCTCTGTGGCGCTGACATTCCCTTTGTGCAGGTGCTCCTGCCCTCTTTGCCTGGAGAGGGAACTCCCACTGTCTCCCCACCTGTAGTCTTGTACCCGTCCAGTCCATTCTCCTCTCTTCTGGAAGTGACCTTTGGAAAGGCAGATCTGGTCTTTCATAGTTGCCTGGAAGTCCCCATTGACTCCCTTGGGGCACACGAGGCCAGCTGCCCTCTCCCATCTGGGTGTGGCATCCGCCCCAGCACGCCCTGCGCTCCATCCAGCTGTGTTCACATCTCCTTGTCACACACCTTGTTCCCTCAGTGCACATGCCGTTTGGCCTTTTCATGGCTCTTTGTGCTGTGCCTTATCTCCCATTCACTGACTCCTGACAGCATCTTTTTCAAATCTCTGTTTAAGAAAAACCCTTTTGAAAACCGTTTCTGACCTTCTCTTATCACCAGAGTAACAGTAACAAACGCTTCCATAGTTCTTACTGCCTGCCAGCCGTTGTTCTAAGAACTTTCTTTGTATTAACTTATTTAACCCTCACGATCTGCTTGTCTGCGTTTTATGGATGGGGACCCTGAGGCACAGGGAGCTTAGGTAACTGCGCAAGGTCACAGAGCTAGTACGTGACAGAGCCAAGATTCAAACCCAGCAGTCAGCTCCAGAGTCCGTGCTCCTGGCTGCGGGGGTGACGTGGCCTCGCACAGCACTTGATGACTGTCGCTGGCTGCTGCTTCTAGCGTGTCTGCCTCCCACTCTGAAGAACGAGGCTCCTCGGGTGGGGAGGAGGTTTCATTGGTCTTTGTGCCCCTGGGGCTCAAAGCACATGCTGCACATGGAGGCAGCGGTCAGATCCCTACTGACCATGTCCAGCTGCTTCTCATCAGCTGTTGATGGGTCTGTCAGTACTTGGTCATAGCACAGCCATCCTTAATCTGAAGGCTCAGAGTGAGCGCTATGCCTAGACCTTAGGAATGCAGGGTAAAAGGTAGATTGCCTGACAGTCAGGGTCCCCAGGAGTTGTTTGGACCACTGTAGTAATTACTGCAGGGCCCTACAGGGTCTGCTGGACGGGCTCTGGTCAGAAAGAGTATGAACCTTCACTGGATGGACTGGTACGCCTCTCCTGTCCCGTGTGAGATCAAAGAGTAATTGTGTTATTGACTTAGGAGGAAACAAACGTGCAAGGAGATTGTGTTCGTTAGAATAACCACTCCATCAATTGACCCTGTAAACCTCAGTATGTTGTTCATTAGGGCTTGTGCACATGGCCTGTGTGTATGTGTTATATCCCATGTTCAAATGAGGAAACCGAGGCTCAGGGAGGATGTTCCCCCAAGTCCTGTTTTTAGTAAATAAACCGCCACCCTGTGTTTTCTGCAAAGATGATTTTTGTTTGTTCTGAGAGGAAAGAATGTTAGAGTGATTTGATGAATTTTGCTGTTAAAAGGGATGTCTGTCAAACTTGTCGTAGGTGGAAAGTGAAACCAATGTCCTGCAGGACGGCTCCCTCATCGACCTGTGTGGGGCCACTCTTCTCTGGAGAACGGCAGATGGCCTCTTTCACGCTCCAACTCAGAAACACATAGAAGCGCTGCGGCAGGAGATCAACGCCGCGCGGCCGCAGTGCCCCGTGGGGCTCAACACCCTGGCCTTCCCCAGCATCAACAGGAAGGACGTGGTGGAGGAGAAGCAGCCCTGGGCATACCTCAGCTGCGGCCACGTGCACGGGTACCACAACTGGGGCCACCGGAGCGACACGGAGGCCAACGAGAGGGAGTGTCCCATGTGCAGGACTGTGGGCCCCTACGTCCCTCTCTGGCTCGGCTGCGAGGCTGGGTTTTATGTAGACGCAGGACCACCAACTCACGCTTTCACCCCTTGTGGACACGTGTGCTCAGAGAAGTCTGCAAAATACTGGTCTCAGATTCCGCTGCCTCATGGAACTCACGCCTTTCACGCTGCCTGCCCTTTCTGTGCCACGCAGCTGGTTGGGGAACAGAACTGCATCAAATTAATTTTCCAAGGTCCAGTTGACTGATGCCCTTGACAGCCATTTCTGACTTTATTAACAAGTTACTGTGAAAATTTTGCCACTAACTCTAGATTTTACCTTTTTATAATGCTGTTTATTAAGGGGAAGGGAACCTGAGGCTGGGAAAAAAGAGGGGACACATGATGAAACATGCCAGGAATTTGACAGATGCCAGTGGTGTGTTGCATGCACAAAACAGCAGCATTGTCATTGCAGTCTGCTTGATTAAACCATACTGTCTTTATAATAATCGGATTTAAGATGCCATGCTCTTATTTTAACCTTGGGTTTTAAACAAGTGTTTTCCTTTGTAGACTTGGACAGGACTTGAAATCATATTTTACAAACGTAGATGAAATTTATTCAACACTTGTTGGCTCTTAATGCGCAGCTTCCGCGCTGCGTGGTGTGGTGGTGTGGGTGTCGGCAGGAAGACGTGCAGTGTCTGGAGGTGCTTGAGCCAGGCTGGAATCTGACCAGTTCCGAGGGCGGCTCCACAACGTGTTGTTGGTGGATGGAGACCTTAGGTACAGGTGGTGGTTTTGAAATCTGGGCTTATTTTTGATTTTTTCTTTTTGGGGAGATAATATTCTTGTGTTGTCATGTTTTCTTTTTTTTAGCTTCGGTGCTTTATACACATATTCATTAAATACCTTGGCATTTCAAACAGAGAATTTTCCATAGCTTTTTAGTCTGCCTTTGTTATTTCTGTGTGCTATGGTCTGTCCCTGATGCTCACCTTGCATAGCCAGAACTGTGTGGTTGATTAAAAGATAGCAGCTTTTAAAAATTCACTGAGGGTGATTGTTGCAGCAGCAAACATGGCCTAGGTACATAATATCAAGTTTATTTGCTTACTGAATTGTTTAAGATTTGAGTGATTAAAAATAAGATTTTACTTTTTAAAACCACTTGTTGGGGTTCCTTAAGTTTTTTTTTTTCTTCCTTAAGAAAGCCAAAATTCTGTGAGCCTAAAAGTAACATATCACAATGTTACAGTCGTTTTTGTTACTCCCTTTCCACCATCTGTCACCTTCCCTCGCAGCTTACGGAGCCCTGTTAAGTTTCGAAAATGTTTGCAAATCAAACTAAATTTTAATGTGATCCTTAGATGTACACAATGCCAAGTGGTACATCTGCAGAGATAATTTGAAATTCCTGATTTCGAGAGAGTAAATGAGTGTTTACTGAGGAATAATTAAATCAGAATTTCATATGAGCTTCACCATCCTTCTCTGTTAGTCTCATTTCATGTTGAATAATGGTTCTTGGATGCTCGTTCTCTGCTTGGTACCAGCAGTGTCACTGCTCCCAGAGCGTCAAGATCCTTTAGGACGGGAGGCTGCCAGAGCTGGCTGAGAGGACGTAGATCCCTGCCACGTGCAGCACATGTTTATTTAAACTAACATTCTCTTAAACTGACCATTGCAGGTTTGTGCTACGTTTTTTTAACCTTTGTAAAGATATATAATTTATATGATTTTAATATACTGTATCCATACTTGAATTGGTGTATCCATGTTTTGCCTACTGGCAAATATTTTGCCTTTTTGCAATTGTTCCAACCCATTTTGAATGTCCTTTTTCTTAAAGTGGTAAGATGTATTACTCTTGATTACTGCTGCTTAATTTGACTTAATAGATAAAAAGTTCAGCCTCGTAGTTTTAAAATAGCTTTACTTTTCAATGGAGAGTGTTGTTTAGGATGAGGCGTTTTCGTTTTGGTAATTTTTAAGTGATGTGAAAATCCACCAGCAGTCCTCTTATCAGTAGCTTACTCTACTCTGTATAGCTTATTCTGCCTGCAGACAGAAAGTGAAAGAGAAAAGTGGAATTGCCTAGAGTGACATATTGAACGCCTTGTGATTTAGCCAGCGTCTCCAGTGACCAGCCTTCACTGATAGAGGGAGTCTTTTCAGTTGGGATTCTTTGGGCCCCACAGAATGAGAAAGGAGGCGCATGGTCCCTTTTCTTGCTATATGGCTATTTAAGGTGGTTTGAGGAGCCTTGATACCCTAAAAGCACCTTGTAAATAGTCTTGCATCCAGAAAGGCTGGATTTTACCCATCAAAAAAATTTTATGTTCTGCTATAATTTTCCACTTCAACAACTATCCATAAATCTAGTAATTCCGCATGCAACATATGCCCCAAAATAAAGCTATCTTCCAACCTGGAAAAATTTCTGATTTTTAGTAAGCTCAGATAGCTTGGTGGAAGTTGGAATTTGGGTAATAAATTCCAAGCTCTTGGAAGGGGTAAGAGTGAACTGCCCTCTGTCAGAGCCACATCTTGTCCTTTGACTCCCAGGCGAGGGCCCTCCCACACTGCCTCGGGAGCCGCAGAGAGGTGGCCAGTTTGCAAAAAGGAAACCATGCTTACCTTGGCCACCTGTAGTAAGATCCCCTTATAATTTTGGCTAATGAGATTTTTTGTTTTTAAGAGTTGAGAGTAATTTAGTTTGTGAGAACCAAGAACTCTAGCTCACCAAAATAGAGTAATAAGTTCAGAAAAGGTCACTTCTAAAGGTCGCCTTCTGTGTTTATGTCTTGCTTGCCATCCAGTTACGGGGGCGGCCCGCTCCCCCTGGTGTGTGCACATGAGAATGCCCACCACGCCCTGATCTAGGCCTCACCAAAGGCCTTTTGTGAACAGGTTTCCAGCAGTAAGGCCCCAGTGATGTATTCCCATAGATATTACTTTTTCAGTTGTTTATGTCAGTTTACTACAGAAAAAAAATGATTCAGAGTAGATGGGATACAAGTCTGAATATTTTCCTAGTCTGGAATTATTTTGTTATTAATGATAGTGCTGCCGGGTCATGCGTGCTCCAACTCTTAACATTTCCCTTACTTGGTTCCGCCTTTTGCAAAAAGGGCTGCAGTTCACACTCCAGACTAAGTATTAGGCTTTCTGGTTTTTTTTTTTTCCCCCAACTGTGGCCCAAAACAATTAAAGTCTTTTAATATAAATAGAGAGCATATTTATCATTCCTCGATAGTTAATTATAGAGTTTGGTACCTTTGTGCCTCAGGGAAGCCACATAATATAGCTGGTTATAGAATTTCAGGGTTAGGGTTTAAAGAAAGGAGAAAGCCATTGGAAAAGTGATGGGCTCCATTAAGGAGACTAATGAATCCGGATGCAGAAATATGCCAGAAACTGGCATACACGTGATTGTAGTAGAATTTATTTCCAGTATCAATAGGGAAATTATTTTAAGTTATTACATATTCTGTATTAGGAAAGTTGAGGAGAACTCTCTGCATAAAGCTTCATTGCTTTATTTTTGCTTACATAAACTCAAACTCCTGTTATTTGGGAGCTCAGTATTGTTATTTGGGCACTTTTGAGAGTTTAAAAGGAGCACGGTTTCTCCTTAATTTAAGTGTAACATAGGTTACAGAACTGTTACCTGCCGTTCTATGATTTTGATCAACTTCTTTTGTGTTTTAAAGCCATTCTGTTCTTTGGATTCACGTGAAAGGATGTATGATCACACCATTGTTAAAGCCGGCTAAAAACTAGTTATCCTCACGCAGTCCTGCCTGATAACAGTGGAATTTCTGGTGGACAAACCCCAGAACCTTGATTTTCAGGCAGATCCAGCTCCATTCCCGTGGCTGTTGATCTTCTCTCCCCATCGTTTCTCAGCCTTCCTGGGCTGCGAGAGGGAAGTTCCTCATTCAGTGCTGGGCACGGAGCACGGCCCCGTCACCGTTTGTGACCCGGGCAAAGGCCAGTGAGACAGTCCAGGATCTGTTCAAAGAATGTAAGCATTATTGAAGCAGTCAAACAAGAGAAAGGTTCAGTGTTTCTTTTTACTAAAACTGACTGACTTCCTCTCAAGTTGGTTTTCACCCTCGTGAAGGATCCCTAGAGGAAGATGGGGACAGACACTACTTTTCCAGTTCTGCTTCACTGTTTCTAAACAAACAAAAGTAAACTGAAAAGGGAAGTTGTTTTCTTTCTAACCGAGATGACAGATTGCTTCTCTGTGTTAAATAGTCTAGCAGTAAAGCGGGTGGTCCTATTTACCATGTATGGTGTTATGAGCAGTTAAATTTTATGGATATATTTGTAAGACTGTTCTTTTTATATTTCATGTCACATTGAAAAGTTTATTTCTTCACTATTGTACCTGTGGAAATACAAGCCATTTTACAGGAAGAATCTTCAAAAACTATTAAACAGATCTCAGTATATTTGTGAGTCTTTGTCTTCAGACTGTGGTTGTGCTGTGTTCATCGGGACATTCAGTAGGGCGTCGATAGAAAAGTAGACTTGATTTTTGCATTTCTCCAACTTCCTAGTTCATCCCAAACAGTTGACTCTATTACTGTTTTATATTCTGCACAGTACAAATTTAAGTCTGGATTCTGAAAATCTCCTTAATTGTTTTGTTAAAGAAATTCCATTGGTGTTTATGTTACTACTTCTTGTAACATTACATCACTGTCAAATGTAACTGGAGAATTTAACCTGGCTTGTAGAGTTAATAGATGTTCTTCGTGATCATCATAGACATATTGCTACTTTTGTGACAATCTTCATTCACTTTTAACAACGTAAGTATTGTGTGTAAGCCTTCAAGCCTTAAACGAATCATAAGAAAATAGATGTATTTATGACAGCTCTTTTTCTCATGATGCTGATATTCAAGGATTCTTAATATTGTTGAGGGAAATCAAGTTTTTATTTCCAAAAAATGGAAATTCACATTTATATAGGCTTTTATTTCAGGAGTTAAGTGTTCCATACTTTATTGAATCTAAGATGCCATGAATTATAAGACATGTTATTATAGAAAAACATAACCAGTTACAATTATAAGAAAAATCCCATTCTACAAAGATGCAAAGACTGTTTAATAGGGAAAGAATAGTGTTTTCAACACATGGAACTGGAAACAGCTAGATACCCACATGCAAAACAATGAAGTGCAAAAATTAGCAAAAAATGGATCGGAGAGCTAAAACTATATGACTCTTAGAAAAAACACATAGTAAATGTTTGTGATCTTGAATTAGTCAATGATTTCTTAAATATAACACCAAAAAACAATAAAAGAAAAAGATAAATTCGACTCATCAAAATTAAAATGTTTTGTGCTTCAAAGGACACTGTCGAGAAAGTAAAAACCCACAAAATGGGAGAAAACATTTGGAGATCATGTATCTGATGAGGGATTTGTATCCAGAATATATGAAGAACTCTTATAGCTCATCAATAGACAACCCAGTTAAGAAATGGTCAAAAGATTTGAATACGTATTTTTCCGAAGAAAAAGTACAAATAAGCACAGAGAAAGATGCTCAACATCATTAACCATTAGAGGAATGCAAATTAAAGCCATAAGATATTACTTTATACCCACTAGGATGTCTAAAGTCAAAAACAAAGACAATCACAAGTGTTGACAATGTGTTGAAAAATTGGAAACCTTATACACTGTTGGTGGGATTGTAAATGGGGCAGCTGCTTTGGAACAAACAGTTTGACAGTTCCTCAAAAGGTAAAATAGACAGTTACCATGTGACCCAGCATTTCCACTCCTACGTATGTACCCAAAAGAATTGAAAGCATTTTCACACAAAAACTCATCCATGAATGTTCATAGCAGCATCACTCACAGTAGCCAAAAAAGTAGAAACAACCCAAAAGTCCATCAGCTGATGAATGTGTAAACAAAATGTGGTATATCCATACGATAGAATATTATTCAGCTATAAAAATGAAGTACTGATACATACTACGACAAGGATGAACTTTGAAAACATGCTAAGTGAAAGACGCCAGACACAGTAGGTCACATGTATGTCAGAGGCAAATTCACAGAGACAGAAAGTAGATTAGTGGTTGCTAGACGTCGAGCAGAGAGAGGATATAAGGAGTGATTACTACATGATTACTTTCGTGATTGCACGAAAATGTTCTAAAGGCATATGGTCATGATGGTTGCACGAAAAGTCACTGAATTGTACACTTTAAAAGGGTGACTTATGGTATGTGAATTATGTCTCAAAACTTATTTTAAAAAAGATACATACTAAATTCAGAGATATTAGATTGTGAAAAAATTTGCATCTTAGAATTGAAATGGAGTGCCATAGTCTTTCAGATGAAAATATCCAGGATCCTCTAACTTTTGCCTACCTTGAGATGTTTTCCAGTCTTAGAACATTTTTGGCTTATTCCTTTCCATCATACTTCCAGTAGCCATTAGAGGAAGAAAACATACACATAAGACTGCTAAAAAGATTAGAAGACAACCTCATATTCAATTGACTGCCTTTTTTGCGTTATTAGGATGAAAAAGTAGAAATACAACGCTATTTCTGAAAGAATAGAATTGATACTGTGGAAGAATAGAATGCTATTCTGAGGCCTCAAAATCCACTCTTTAAAAAGGACTTTTGTAAATGAAAACTTTTATAATCAAAATAAAAACCAATAGAGGACCATTGTAAAAAATTTAAAACCTGGCAAGTATAAAGAATAAAAGTTATACCCATCACCGAGAGATAAACACTGTTAATACTTGGAAGTATATATTCCTAAACTTAAAGGAATTTTTAATTGTGACTTCAATTTTATTCTGGTCTTAGTTATTTAATTACAAAGACTGTTTTATATAAGTTTTGAAATGTGGCTTTGGGAACAGAGGGAAAAATTATGACTTGTGTGTCTTTAGTGGGTTTCTCAGTAAGCAGTTGCAGAGGAAGTTCTTTCTTCCAGGGCACAAAATGTGTCTGAGGCTGGCAGAATGACACCGTGGTGGTTATGGCTGCCAAAGCTAAGAAAACTGCTCTCAAACTGTTGAATTCCCCTGAACGCTCACTACCAGTAATGAGACGTGCATTGGAGTGTCCAATGGACGTTCCTTCTTTTGTCTTCTAAACAGGTTCGAGTTGAAGAATGTTAAGGTTACTCTTATTAGTTAAAAGAGGTATAATGGACTCTTCCTGGCCTAATTCCAGCTTCGAACTTGAGCTTACATCAGAGTGCCCTGAGGTGTTTGCTTAAAATGCAGATTCCTCAGCTACATCTGCAGAGGCTGACGATAATGCACTGGTTTTCTAGATCTCTCCAGGAATTTACACTGTGGACAATCTAGATGACCCTGCAGGTGATCCATATTCCATGCTTTGAGAAATTCTTCAACTCAACAATTCTATCGATTGTATGCCTCTGCAGTGCAAGTTAAGGGTTAAAGATGAGAGTTATACATAACTCTAGGAGCTTACTGAGTTCTTAAAATTGTTTAACATGATGGAAACTTGCCATGCATCAGCAAACTGGGTGTCATCACAGCACGTTTCACAGGCTTTGGGTTCCTACCATCTAGTGATGTATTTCTAATAAAACTTGGAAAGGGAAATGTTTTTAATTCCAGACGTTGATTTCTGAATACAGTCTGGAAATATACTGCTATTCAGATTCATTGGGTTAAATGGATGGGCAAGTATTTCCTCATCTATGAAATAGAAGTGAAAATGGTGCTTCTACTCCTTAGAGATGTGAAGGTAACATATATATCCTTGATGGTGCATAATAAGCACTTATTAAATGATAGGAGTTTATATTGTTCCCCTGCAGGACATTTCCCAGTATGTCATCTTCAGACCTTAAGTCCCAGAAACTATTCTGAAAAAAAAGCCATGTAACCTTAAACCTTTGGAAATAATCTAGTACATCCCAAATTTATTTGATGACAGACTCCCTTTTTTCCCATATAATGTATTTTAAATTCTTGGGGAGTGCTATAATTGATAGGCTTTAAACATTATGGACCTATTGCACACATTCTCAAAATTACTTTTATTTTAAATAAAACAAATGAGCTTGAGCCCAGTGTTGACCATTGCTATTCATATAGTTCTAAACCCTAATCTTTAAAGGAATATACTATTGTTGCTTATGCACAGCTCTGTACCACAGCCTCTATGACTTAAAACATTTTAATATGTTTTATGCTGATGATCATGTAATGATATTATTTTATGAAAAGAAATACACAGCAAATATACTTGTGACTATATTTGAGAATAAAATTGAATTACGCACCACCCTTTCAGTTGGTAGATGTTTCTCAATTTTAAATGCAGTTAATTTATTTTTGATAGTCACAAAGTTCTATTCCGTTGATTAGAATTAAGTTATTTGCTTGGAACAGTGCACCTCTCGGCTTGGGTGGATACCAAGCTGGACTATCACCTCCTGTGGCTGATGGAAAGCAAGGATGCTTGACTTGTTCTCCTGTTGGTTTCTTATATAGAGTGAGAGTAAGAGCTCATTTAAAATACTACAATCTATGCAATGAAATTCAACAAACTAGCCAAATTTCAAGTCCCTGCAGCCTACCAACATTTTCGTTGGACGAGAACTCCTTATTTACCTGGACCAATTGATTGTACTTAGAGCTTTTAATGTATTTGATTGTCTGCTTAAATTCCTAAATCTATAGAATGAAATCTGCTTTAGAAAATGAAGGTTTCATGATGAATTGTGCCCGAATCAACATGGATTAAATTAGAAAGCACAAAGCCAATGTGGACAGTGGGAAGAGCATTGAGTTAGGTGTCAATTTCTGGTAATTGTGTGACCTCTAATTAATTGTGTGATCTCAGGCAAGTTGCTTAATCTCTCTGCCTATTTTTTCCATGGGAGATGATGAAATTGAAGTAAATCAATCACATGTCAGGTCACAAAACAAGTCTCAAAAAATTTAAGAGATTGAAATTATGCTAAGTGTCTTTTCCTACCACAACGGAAGGAAACTAGAAAATAATAGCAGAAAGGAAACGAAACTTCACAAAAATGTGGAAATTAAACAGCACACTCTTGAATAACCATTGAGTCAAAGGGTAAATTAGAAAATACCTTGAGACAAATGAAAACAAAACAATAACATATCAAAACTTACATTCTAAGAGGGAAATTCATAGCCATAAGTGCATACATTAAAAAAGAAGAAAGATCTCAAACAACCTAATCACATACCTCAAGGAGCTAGACAAAGAAGAACAAACCAAGCCCAAAGTTAGGAGAAGGAAGGAAATAACAAAGAGCAGAAATAAACAAAATAGAAAATTTAAAAAAGAAAAAAAGACTGGGAATTGGGTTTTGTAAACGATAAACAAAATTGACAAACCCTTAGCTAGACTGAGAAAAAAAGAAACTCTAAATAATCAGAGATGAGAGAAGAGACATTACAACTGATGACAGAAATAAAAAGGATCATAAGATACTGCTATGAACAATTATCCACCAACAAACTGGGTAACCTAGAAGAAAGGGACAAATTCCTAGAAACATAGGATCTACTGAAACTAGGTAATAAAGAAATAGAGAACCTAAACAGACTCATCACTACTATGAGAATGAATCAGTAATCAAAAACTTCCCAACAAAGAAAAGCCCATCAACAGATAGCTTCACTGATGAATTCTACCAAACGTTTAAAAAAGAAATAATGCCAGTCCTTCTCACACTTTTCCCAAAAATTGATAAGGAGAGAATCTTTCCAAGTTCATTTATGAGGTCAGCATTATTATACCAAAGCCAAGAAAAGAAAACTGTAGGCCAATATCTCTGATGAATATAGTTGCAAAAATCCTCAACAAAATACTAGCAAACTGAATGCAACAGCACATTAAAAGGATCATATGTCACGACCAAGTGGGATTTATCCCTGGCATGCAAGGATGGTTCAATATATGAAAATCAATTAAGTGATATATCAAATCATAAGAATAAAGGATAAAAATCACATGATCATCTCAATAGATGCAGAAAAAACATTTGATCAAATTCAACATCCATTCACAATAAAAACTCTCAACAAACTAGGAATGGAAGGGGAATACCTCAACATAATAAGGGCCGTATGTGAAAAGCACACAGTTAACATACCCAATGGTGGAAAACTGAAAGCTTTTCCTCTAAAATCAGGAACAAGGCAAGGATGCCCACTCTCACCACTTCTATTTAACATAGTACTGGAAGTCTTAGCCAGAGCAATTAGACAAGCAAAAGAAATAAGTCATCCAAATTGGAAAGGAAGAAGTAAAATTATCCCTTTTTGCAGATGGCATGACCTTACACATAGAAAACCCCAAGACATCATTTAAAAAATTATTATAACTAATAAATTAATTCAGTAAAGTTGCAGAATACAAAATCAACATACAAAAATCAGTTGTGTTTCTATGCACTAACAATGAACCATCTGAAAAGGAAATTAGGAAAATAATCCCATTTAAAATAGTGCTAAAAAGAATAAAATACTTAGGAATAAACTTAACTAAGGAGGCGAAAGATTTATATACTGGAAACCAAAAACATTGATGAAATAATAAGACACAAACAAGTGGAAAGACATCTCACATTAATGGATTGGAAGACAATGTTAAAATTTCTTACTACCAAAAAAAGCAATCTGCAGATTTAATGCAATCCCTATCAAAATATCTGAAGATATTTTTTACAGAAATAGAAAAGGCATGCCTACAATTCATACAGAACCACAAAAGACCACAAATGGCCAAATCAATTCTAAGTAAGAAAAAACTGGAGGCATCACACTTCCTGATTTCAAGATATATTCTGAAGATACAAGTAACCAAAACAATACACTATTGGCATAAAAAGACATATAAAACAATGGAACAGAATAAAGAACCCAGACATAAATCCACACATACATGGTCTCTTATTTTCAACAAAGGTGCCAAGAATACACAATAGGAGAACTAGAAGGACTTACAACTAGAATATACAACTATGTACAGGGGCTTTGGGGAGGAAAAAGAGAGAGAGAGGAAGCTTTGCAATGGATGGTAGCTCAGGACAAATCTTTCCCAGCAAAAAAAGTATATATGTATATATATATATATATATATATATATATATATATATATATATATATACACACACACACACACACAATAGGGAAAAGATAGTGTCTTCAACTACTTGGTGTTGGGAAAATTGTATATCCACAAGTAATAGAATGAGGTTGGACCTGTATCTTATACACCATACACAAAAATCAACTCAAAATGGATTAAAGACTTAAACAGGAAACCTGAAACTGTAAAACTAGAATAAAACATAGGGGGAAAGCTTCATGACGTTGGTCTTGGTAATGATTTCATGGGTATGACACTAAAAGCACAGGCAACAAAAGCAAAAATAAACAAGTGGGACTATGTCAAACTAAAAAGTTTCTGCACGGCAAGGGAAATAATCAACAGAGTGAAAAGGCAACCTATAGAATGAGAGAAAATATTTGCAAACCATATATCTGATAAGGAGTTAAGCTCCAAAATATATAAAGAACTCATACAACTCAATAATAATAAAAATAATAACCCAATTAAAAAATGGGCTGAGAGAGTGACATCAGCATCATGGCAGGGCGAGTTGTTCGTTGTCTTTGTCTCTCCTCTCTAATTTACAACCAGTAGGACATCCATTGATCAACGAAAGATTTCCTACACAGCACACCAGAACACCAAAGAGATCCATGCATCTATACATCCAAAGGTAGGTGGACCAGATAGACCTCCAGGAGGCAGTGGAAAGCAGAGCAGCCCTCTCCCCTTCCCCCAGCAGCAGTGATCCAAAGTGCAGATCCTCACACTGGTGCATGAGCCACTCAACAGAGGCTGCAGGGGCAGACACGGCACTGGTGAGTTAGCCCCTTCAGCCTCCCAGCAATGGTGCTAGGCACACATGTCCTGAGGATGCAGGACACAAAGTGGAGCCAGTGACCCAGCATCCTCTGCCTCCCCCAGCAGCAGCAGTGGCACCGATCTTTCCAGCAGTGAGAATAGTATCCAAAATGCAGATTTTCCTGGCTGAGGAGGGGAGCCCTGACCTGGGGTTTCAGGGTGTGCTGGTGCACATCAGTAACCAGGGGCTGCACAAGCAGCAGTGACACTCATTCATGACTTAGCCCCCTCCCCCACCTCACCCACCCAGCAGTGGCAGGTGGATCCTGTTACCTGAGGCTTTGGGAATCACAGAAAAACCCATGATTTAGCCCCTAGTTGTGGCATCCTCAACACTGGCTCAACTAGCAGTGGAGTGGCGTAAAGACCATGGGCCCCGGGCAGCAACAGCAACACCCAGGAATCCAGCACCCCCAGCAGCAGTGCTTCCAGCACCACCAGACAACCTAGAAACAGCAGAACAGGTAGTGCACAGGGTAGCAACGCTTGAGCCTCTGGATAGCCTGTGGAGGAACATGAGAACCAGGTGACCTCAGAAGCAGCGTATGTGTTCCTAGCCTGGAGACCCCAGTGGTGACACCTGAGACTGCAGCAACAACATGAGCAGCAAGGCACCAGCAACCTCAGAGGCACAAGCAGCACATGGAGGGCGCTGGAAATGCCTCTAGCAGAGGCAGTGTATGGGGGAAAACGCAGGCTCTCAAATACAACCAGAAGCAGCTCAGAACCAAAGTAACCAGAGCCTTATGCAAGTAAGAAAGGTAGTTACTACCACAGATACACAGGCAGAAGATCAACTCATCAAACATGAAGAACTACAGTGACATGGCAGAACAGAAAGAAAAGGACAGCTCTCCAGAAACTTAAGTCACAGAAGATTACAATTTAACTGACAGAGAATTCAAAATACTTGTCATAAAGAAACTCGGTGTGCTACAAGAATACTCAGAAAGACAGTTCAATGAGCTCAGGAATAAAGTTAATGAACAGAAGGAGTACTACACCAAAGAGAATGAAACTCTAAAAAAAAAAACCCCATAAATTCTGGACATGAAGAACACTGTTAATGAGATGAAAAATAAAGTAGAAAGCGTTGAAAATAGAGCTGAACATATGGAAGAGAGAATTTGTCAGCTTGAAGAGAGGAATCCACAAATGATTCAAGCGGAAGAGGAGAGAACTGAGTTTTTTTAAAAAATGAAGAAGTTCTATGAGATATATCTGATGCAATTAGAAAAAGCAACAAAATGATAATGGGTATCCCAGAAGGAGAAGAGAGGGAGAAAGGAGCAGAGAACTTATTCAAAGAAATAATAGCTGAGAACTTCCAAAACCTGGGAAGGAACTGGATATACAAGTATGTGAAGCTAATAGAACTCCTAATTGTCTCAATGCAAAAAGACTTTCTACAAAGCATATATTAAAACCATCAGAAGTTAATGACAAAGAAAGAATATTGAGGGGAGCCAGAGAGAGGACAATAACTTACAAAGGAACCCCCATCAGGCTATCAGCAGATTTCTCAGCAGAATCTCTACAGGCTAGGAGAGAGTGGACAGGTATATTCAAAATATTGAAAGACAAAAATTATCAGCCAAGAATACTCTATCCAACAAAGTTATCCTTCAGATATGAAGGAGAAATAAAAGCTTTCCTAGACCAAAAAAAACTGACAGAGTTCATCATCACTAGACCTGCCTTATAAGAAATGTTGAAAGGAACGCTCCTACCTGAAACAAAAAGGATTGGCGTACAAAGCTGTGAGAAAGTGAAAAATACACAGACAGAATAAGAAAATTGCAACTCTGTATCAGAATAGGTTAGTAAACACTTTGTAATGCAAAAGCTAAAAGGAAAGAAAGCATCAAAAATAACTATGGGCATTTCAATTTGATCACAAACTCACACCACAAAAAAGGATAATTTGTGATAACAAAAACAGAAGGGGAAGAGGCTAATGCAGATAAGACGTTCTCAGCAGAAAAAGGACTATCTCCTCTATGAGATCTTTTATACACACCTCATGGTAACCACAAAACAATAAATCAGAGCAGTCACAAATCATGAATAGAGAGGAAACTGAGAAAAGCATCACAGAAAACAACCAAACTGAAATGGCAGACAGAAATACAAGGAAAAAGAAACAATGAAAATATAGAACAACCAGAAAACACAAGATAAAAACTCAGTATTGAGCCCTTATTTATCAATATTCACTCTAATTGTAAAAGGGATTGAATTCACCAATCAAAAGACATGGTGTGGGGCAAGGTGGTGGCACAGGCAGCCTCTGACCTCATCTCCTCCCACAAACACAACCAGGTTAGAACTATCCTTGGAAAAATTACCTCAGAGAGAGAACTGAAAACTGGATAAAAAGAACCCCCACAACAAGAGTCAGTCCTGACTGAGGCAAAAGAGGCAGAAATTCCTTCTGGAGAGAAAAAAAAAGCCATGTTTCCAAGCCAGGGAGCTTCACAGCCAGCTGGGCGGGAGCTGTCCTAAGGTACACAGCCCTCCCTGGAGAAGTGGGGACCTGACTGGGGACGTGTTACTGCTATAAGCATCCTTCAGACTCAGCACAACTGAGATGAATCTCATACTATCTGGCTTCTCTGGCTATTAACTGCAATGGGAATACCCCCCAGAAGTGCTATTGACATAAGCAGAATAAAGGCAGCTCTTAAAGAGCCAACACACAAATTCACCCATCTCAGAGAGCAATCTAAACTCACCAGAAAGAAAGGTATGCAGTCCTTTGGTGAAAAGAGATTCACCTGGTAGGTTCTAGGTTCATCTTGATGAGAGGTGGCACATCTCCAGAAACTGAGACATTGGTGGCAGCCATTGTTGTGACCTAGTACAGGCATGCTGACACAGACACTGGCAGATACCATTGAAGTTCTTCCCCTGGCCTGTTAGCACAGGGGTCTGTCACACCCACTAGAGCACTATTTAATCCAGCTCAGCCGGGGCAGGCAGCCCATGTAAGGGACTGGCCCTACACAACAGCAAGCCCTCAGGTTACTTGTCAGCCTGCATAGACTGGGTGCCTTGATCCTCTACAAGTAGATGAGTGTGTCCACCTCTGTGGGGCAGGACTGTGTGAGGACCAGGTAAATTGTGGGGGGTGTTGGTGGACAGGTAGGGACCTCTGCAATGGGGCTACTGGGTACGCTCCAGGGTTTGGGAAGTGTGCATGGACCCCAACTGTGTTGATGGTGTGTATGGGCCTGTGGGGGGTGGGGTTTATCAGTGGCAGAAGAACTGTGCTTCACAAACGGATTGGCCCCACCTTCCAAAATCTGAAACAATGGGGTGCTCCCATGCCTGGGGCCAGTCCCACTCAGCTGCAATCCTAAGAGAGCTGACAACAGCCTTGCAGGTCTAAGGCCTACAGCAACTGTAAGCCCCTGAGCCTAGCAACCAGCTACACTGGGTACCAACCAAATTAAGAGGAAAACTGCAACAGGAGTGCACTGTTAGACCTTGTAGCCAATGGTGCTAAGGCTCCCCAAACCCAACTTACAAACAGGCAGCCAGGGAGGGAAAGCCTAGACTCCCTGAGTACCTGCAGTAAGAGCAACCCTCCCACAGCAGAAGGACACAAGTAGCCCACACAGGGTTCACTCCTGGATCATTTGGACTGGTGGCAAGAGGGAAGCACACTGCTGGGCCTCAAAAGGCACCTCTTACATAAGGCCACTTCTCCAAGATCAGGAGACACAGCTGACTCACCTAATACATAGATATAACCACAGAGAAAGAGGCATAATAAGGAGGCAAAGGAATACATTCCAAGCGAGGAGACAGGACAAAACCCCAGGCAAAAAACTAAATGAACCAGAAATAAGCAATCTACCTGACAAAGAGTTGAAACAAAAACTCATGAGGATGGTCACTGATATTGGGAGAAGATTGGATGAACACAGTGAGGACGTCAACAAAGAATTGGAAAATATAAAAAAGAACCAATCAGAAGTGAAGAATACAATACTGGAAATGAAAATTTCACTAGAGGGACTCAATAGCAGAGTAGAAGATACAGAATAACAGATCAGTGAACTGAATGAAAGACTAGAGGAAATCACCCAAGCTGAACAGATAATAGAAAAAAGAACTAGACAGAATGAGAACAGTCTAAGGGAACTCTGGGAGAATATCAAGCACACTAACATGCATATTATAGGTGTCCCAGAAGGATAAGAGAGACAAAGGGGCACAGAATCTATTTGAAGAAATAAAAGCTGAAAACTTTCCTAAGGAAGGAAACAAGACATCCAAGTACAGGAAGCACAGAGAGCACCAAACAAGATAAACACAAAGAGGCCATTACCAAGACACATTATAATTAAAATGTCCAAATTTAAAGATAAAGAGAGAATCCTAAAAGCTGTAAGAAAAAGGCAACACAAAAGGAAAGTGACACACAAAGGAAAGCCCATAAGGCTATCAGCAGACTTCTCAGCTGACACCTTACAGTCTAGAAGAGGGTGGTATGACTTATTTAAAGTGCTGAAAGAAAAAACCTACAGCCAAGAATACTCTATCCAACAAAGTTATCATTCAGATTGGAAGCAGAGATAAAGAGTTTCCCAGACAAGCAAAAATTAAAGAAGTTTATCCCCAAGAAACCAGTTCTACAAGAAATGCTAAAGGGACTTATTTAAGTGGGAAAGAGAAGACCAAAAATAGGGATAAGAAAATTATATATTAAAAGAAGGCAATAAAATCACTGGTAATGGCAAAAATACAGTAAAAGTGGCAGTTCAACCACTTATGAAGATAATATGAAGGTTAAAAGACAAAAGTACTAAAATTACCTATTTCAATGATAAGAGGCTAATGGATAGACACACACAAAATGAGAGTTCAAAAACATAAAATTTGGGAGGAGGGTGGTAAAAGAGTAGAGCTTTTAGAAAGAGGTCAAGCTAAAGAGACTATTCAACTCACTATGTAGAATATTACATATGAACGTCATGGTAATCACAAACCAGAAACCTATAATAAATTAAAAAATAAGTAAGAGGAAAGAAATCAAACATATTACTAAAGAAAGCCATCAAACCACAAGGGAAGAGAGCAAAAGAAGAAGAAAGGAACAGAGAAGAACTACTAAAACACTCAGAAATAAAGTAACAAAATGTCAATAAATACATATTTATCAATACCTGCTTTAAATGCCAATGGACTAAATGCTTCAATTATAAGGCATAGGGTGACTGATTAGATTTAAAAAACAAGACCCATATATATGTTGCATACAAGAGACACACTTCAGACCTAAAGACACTTACAAACTGAAAGTGAAAGGATGGAAAACTATACTCCATGCAAATGGCAAAGAAAAGAAAGCTGGAGTAGTAATACTTGTATGAGACAAAATAGACTTTAAAACAAAAATGAGACAAAGAAGGACACTACATAATGATCATGAGAACAATCCAACAAGAGGATATAACACTTGTAAACATCTATGCACCTAATATAGGAGCACCTAAATATATAAAGCAATTATTAACAGACATAAAAGGAAAAATAATAACACAATAATAGTAGGGGACTTTAACACTCCACTTACACCAATGGATAGATCATCCAAGTAGAAGATCAATGAGGTCACATTGACCTTAAATGACCCATTAGACCAGATGAACCTAGTAGATATATACAGAACATTCTGTCCAAAACCCACAGAATACACATTCTTTTCAAACGTACATGGAACATTCTCTAGGATTGATCACATATTAGGCCACAATATAAGTCACAATAAATTTAAGAAGATTGAAATAATACCAAGCATCTTTTCTGACCACAAAGGTATGAAATGAGAAATAAACTACAGGAGGAAAATCAGAAAAGCCACAAAAATGTGGAGATTAAACAAAATGCTACTGAACAACGATTGGGTCAATGAAGAAATCAAAGGAGAAATCAAAAAATTCCTGGAGACAAATGGAAATGAAAATACAACATGACAAAATCTCTGGGATACAGCAAAAGCAGTTCTAAGAGGGAAGTTTATAGCAGTTCAGACTAGAAACAAGAAAAATCCCAAATAAACAATCTAACAGTGCATCTAAAGGAACTGGAAAAATACGAACAAACAAAGCCCAAAATCAGTAGAAGGAAGGAAACAATAAAAAATCAGAGCAGGGGCCAACCCAGTGGTGCAGTGGTTAAGTTTGCATGTTCTGCTTCTCAGTGGCCCAGGGTTCACTGGTTCGGATCCCTGGTGCGGAGATGGCACTGCTTGGCAAAAGCCATGCTGTGGTAGGCATCCCACGTACAAAGTAGAGGAAGATGGGCATGGATGTTAGCACAGGGCCAGTATTCCTTAGCAAAAAGAGGAAGATTGGCAGTAGTTAGCTCAGCGCTAGTCTTCCTGGGAAAAAAAATGATAAAAAAAAATCAGGGCAGAAATAACTGAAATAGAGACTAAAAAAAAAAAAAAAAAATAGAAAAACATCAATGAAATCAAGAGCTGATTCTTTGAAAAGATGAACAAAGTTGACAAACCTTTAGCTAGACTCACCAAGAAAAAAAGAGAGAAGTCTCAAATAAATAAAATCAGAAATGAAAGAGGAGAAATTACAACAGGCACCTCAAAAATACAAAAGATTATAACAGAATACTATGAAAAGCTATATGCCATTAAATTGGATAATCTAGAAGAAATGGATAAATTCTTAGAATCATACAACCTTCCAAAATTGAATCAAGAAGAAGTAGAGAATTCGAATAAACCAATCACCAGTAACGAGATCAAAACAGTAATTAAAAACCTCCCAAAAAATAAAATACCAGGACCAGATGGCTTCCTTGGTGAATTCTACCAAACGTTCAAAGAAGACTTAATACCTAGCCTTCTCAAACTCTTCCAAAAAATTGAAGAGGAGGGGAAGCTTCCTAACTAAGTCTATGAAGCCAAAATTATCCTGATATCAAAACCAGACAGGGCAACACAAAAAAGAGAAATTACAGGCCAATATCACTGATGAACATCAATGCACAAATCCTCAACAGAATACTAGCAAATCAAATACGAAAATACGTTAAAAAGATCATACAGCATGATTAAGTGGGATTTATTCCAGGGATGCAGGGATGGTTCAACATCTGCAAATCCATCAACGTGATACACCACATTAACAAAATGAAGAGTAAAAATCACATGATCAATCCAATTAAAAAATGGGCAAAAGATCTGAACAGACATTTCTCCAAAGAAGATATACAGATGGCAAACAGGCATATGAAAAGATGTTCAACATCATTAGCTATCAGGGAAATGAAAATCAAAACTACAATGAGATATCACCTCACTCTGGTCAGAATGGCTATAATTGACAAGACAGGAAACAAATGTTGGAGAGGATGTGGAGAGAAGGGAACCCTGGCACACTGCTGGTGGGAGTGCAAACTGGTGCAGCCACTATGGAAAACAGTATGGAGTAGCCTCAGAAAAGTAAGAATAGATCTACCATATGATCCAGCTATTCTACTGCTGGGTATTTATCCAAAGAACTTGAAAATACAAATGCATAAAGATACATGCACCCCTATGTTCATTGCAGCATTATTCACAATAGCCAAGACTTGGAAGCAACCTAGGTGCCCATTAAGGGACGAATGGATAAAGAAGATGTGGTATATATACACAGTGGAATACTACTCAGCCATAAGAAATGATGAAATCCGGCCATTTGTGACAACATGGATGGACCTTGAGAGTATTATGCTAAGTGAAATAAGTCAGAGGGTGAAAGTCAAATACCATATGACCTCACTCATAAGTAGAAGATAAAAACAACAACAAACAAACACATAGAGACAGAGATTGGATTGGTGGTTACCATAGGGGAAGTGGGGGGGGCGGGGGGAGGGCAAATTCTGTGAGTAGGCTCACGTGTATGGTGATGGACTATAATAAGTTTTTGGGTGGTGAACATGATGTAATGTACACAGAATTCAAAATATATTACAATGTACATCTGAAAGCTATATAATGTTGTAACCCAATGTTACTGCAATGAAAAAATAAATATAAAAAAGGAAAAAAATCACATGATCATCTCAATAGATGCAGAGAAAGCATTTGACAAGATACAGTATCCATTTATGATAAAAATTCTAAATAAAACGGGTATAGAAGGAAAACACCTCAATATAATAAAGGCTGCATATGACAAACCCGCAGCTAATATCATTCTCAATCTCTCTAAGAACAGAAACCAGACGAGGATGCCTTCTTTTTTTTTTTTTTTTAAAGATTTTATTATTTCCTTTTTCTCCCCAAAGCCCCCTGGTACATAGTTGTATATTCTTCGTTGTGGGTTCTTCTAGTTGTGGCATGTGGGACGCTGCCTCAGCGTGGTCTGATGAGCAGTGCCATGTCCGCACCCAGGATTCAAACCAACGAAACACTGGGCTGCCTGCAGCGGAGTGCGCGAACTTAACCACTCGGCCACGGGGCCAGCCCGAGGATGCCTTCTTTCACCATTCTTATTTAACATAATATTGGAAGTCCTAGCTAGAGCAATAAGGCAAGAAAAAGAAGTAAAAGGATCCAAATTGGAAAAGAAGATGTGAAACTGACACTATTTGCAGACAACATGATTTTATATATAGAAACCCCTAATGAAGCCACTAAAAAACTTTTAGAAATAATAAATGAATACAATCAAGTTTCAGGATGCAAAATCAACATACAAAAATCAGTTGTGATTCTATACACTAACAATGACATAGCAGAAAGAGAAATTAAGAATGCAATCCCATTTACAATTGCAACAAAAAGAATAAAATACCTAGGAATAAACTTAACCAAAGAGGTGAAAGATCTGTATATTGAAAACCATAAAACATTGTTGAAAGAAATTGAAGAAGACATAAAGAAATGGAAAGATATTCTGTGCTCTTGGGTTGGAAGAATTAACATTGTTAAAAAGTCCATACTGCCTAAAGCAATCTATAGATTCAATGCAACCCCTATCAAAGTTCCAACAACATTTTTCATAGTAATAGAACAAAGAATCTTAAAATTTATATAGAACAACAAAAGGCCTCGAATAGCCAAAAGAATCTTGAGGAAAAATAACAAAGCTGGAGCTATCACACTCCCTGATTTCAAAATATACTACAAAGCTATAGTAACCAAAACAGCATGGTACTGGCACAAAAACACACACAGAGATCAATGGAACGGAATCAAGAGCTCAGAAATAAACCCACACATATATGGACAGCTAATTTTCGACAAGGGACCCAAGAACATACAATGGAGAATGGAGAGTCTCTTCAATAAATGGTGCTGGGAAAACTGGACAGCCAGGTGCAAAGAATGAAAGTAGACCGTTATCTTACACCACGTACAAAAATCAACTCAAAATGGATTAAAGACTTGAACGTAAGACCTGAAACCATGAAACTTCTAGAAGAAAATATAGACAGTACGCTCTTTGACATCAGTCTTAGCAGCATTTTTTCAAAAGCCATGTCTGACCAGGCAAGGGAAACAATAGAAAAAATAAACAAATGGGACTACATCAAGCTAAAGAGCTTCTGCACAGCAAAGGAAACCATCAACAAAATGAAAAGACAACCTAACAATTGGGAGAAGATATTTGCAAACCATGTATCAGATAAGGGGTTAATATCCAAAATATACAAAGAACTCAGACATCTCGACAGCAAAAAAACCAACAACCCAATTAAAGAGTGGGCAAAAGATCTGAACAGACATTTCTCCAAGGAAAATATATGGATGGCCAATAGGCATATGAAAAGACGTTCAGGGGCTGGCCCCATGGCTGAGTGATTAAGTTCGCATGCTCCGCTTTGGCAGCCCAGGGTTTCACCACTTCAGATCCTGGCCTCATCAGGCCATGCTGGGGCAGTGTCCTGCATAGCACAACCAGAGGCACTCACAATTATGTGCTGGGGGTCTTTCGGGAGAAGAATTAAGAAAAAGAAAGATGTTCAACATCATTAACTATTAGGGAAATGCAAATCAAAACTACAATGAGATATCACCTCAGTCTGGTCAGAATGGCTCTAATTAAGAAGAGAGGAAACAACAAGTGTTGAGAGGATGTGGAGAGAAGGGAACCCTCATACACTGCTAGTGGAAGTGCAAACTGGTGCAGCCATTATGGAAAACAGTCTGGAATTTCCTCAGAAAATTAAGAATAGATCTACCATATGATCTCGCTTTTCCACTGCTGGGAATTTATCCAAAGAACTTGAAAACACAAATCCATAAAGATACATGCACCCCTACATTCATCACAGCATTATTCACAATAGTCAAGACTTGGAAGCAACCTAGGTGCCCATCAAGGGATGAATGGATAAAGATGTGGTGTATATACACAATGGAGTATTACCCAGCCATAAAAAAGGATGAGATCTTGCCATCTGTGACAACATGGATGGACCTTGAGGGTATTATGCTCAGGGAAATAAGTCAGAGCGATAAAGTCAAATGCCACAGGCTCTTGCTCATAAATAGAAGATAAAAACAATGACAAACAAACACATAGCAACAGAGATTGGATTGGTGGTTACCAGAAGGGAAGTGGGGAGGGAGGAGGGCAAAAGTGGTGATTAGGCATATGTGTGTGGTGATGGATTTTAATTAGTCTTTGGATGGTGAACATGATGTAGTCTACACAGAATTTGAAATATATTACAATGTACACATGAAAAAACAAAACAAAACAAATTTTAAAAGTCACAACTAATAGGTTGTAGAAAGTTACAATTTTTAACTAAAATAAATATGCCACTTTGGGAAGGGATAACTAAAAAAAGAAACCCCTGCAGTGTGGCTGAATGGATTTAAAAAAATACCCAACAATATGCAACCTCCAGGAGACCCATCTCATCTCTAAAGACAAATATAGGTTCAAAGTGAAGGGGTAGAAGATGATACTCCAGGAAAATGGCAAGCACAAGAAAGTGGGTATAGTCATACTTATATCAGAAAAAATAGACTTCAAGCCAAAAAAGATATCAAGAGACAAAGATGGATGTTATATAATGATAAAAGGGACATTCTACCATGAAAACATTATACTTATTAATATATATGCACCTAACACAGGAGCACCAAAGTATATAAAGCAACTATTAACAGACCTAAAGGGAGAAATTGACAGCAACACAATAATAGTAAGAGACTTTAACACCCCACTTACAGCAAGGGATAGATCATCCAGACAGAAAGTCCACAAGGAAACAGTGGCCTTAAGTGAAACACTAGACCAGATGGGCTTAATAGAATATAGAGAACATTCAATTCTGCAACAGGCGCATGAAAAGATGTTCAACATCACTAATTATTAGAGAAATGCAAGTCAAAACTATAATGAGATATCATTTCACACCCCTCAGAATGGCTATTATTAAAAAGACAAGAAATAACAAGTGTTGGAGAGGATGTGGTGAAAAGGAAATCCTCATACACTGTTGGTGGGAATGCAAACTGGTGCACCCACACTGGAAAACATTATGGAAATTTCTCAAAAAATTAAAACTAAAAATACCATATGATCCAGCTATTCCACTTCTGGATATTTATCCAAAGGACATGAAAACACTAATTTGAAAAGATATATGCACCCCGATGTTCACTGCAGCATTATTCACAATAGCCAAGACTTGGAAGTAACCCAAGTGCCCATCAACAGATGAAAGGATAAAGAAGTTGTGGGTATATATATACAATGGAATACCATTCAGCCATTAAAAAAAAGACAAAATTATGCCATTTGTGACAATGTGGATGGACCTTGAGGGTATGATGCTAAGCAAAATCAGTCAGACAGAGAAAGACAAATACTGTATGATTTCACTGATATGTGGAAGATAAACAAACAAAGATAGGAGAAACACATAAGGAAAATAGATTGGTGGTTATCAGAGGGGAAGTGGGTAGGGAGAGGGCAAAAGGAGTGAAGGGGTATATATATAGTGACGGATGGAAACTATACTTTTGGTGGTGAATACAAGGCAGTCCATACAGAAGCCGAGATATAATGATTCACACCTGAAATTTACACAGTGTTATAAACCAATGTGTCCCCAGTAAAATTATTTTTAAAAAGGAAAAAAATGGGCTGAGAACTTGAATAGAAATTTCTGCAAGATGATATACAAATGGCCAACAGGTATGTGAAAAAATGTTCTTCATCACTAATCATCAGGGAAATGCAAATCAAAACCATAATGAGATATCATCTCACACCTGTCAGGATGGCTATTATCAAAAGAACAAAGACAAGTGTTGAGAAGGATGTGGAGAACTTTAAACTCTTGCATACTGTTGATGGGAATGCAAAATGATGTAGCCTCTGTGGAAAACCATATGAAAGTTCCTCAAAAAATTCAAAATAGAACTTCTATATGATCCAGCAATTCCACTTCTGGATCTATAGCCAAAAGGATTGAAATCAGGATCTCGAAGAGATATTAGAACCCCCATGTTCATTGTAGCACTAGTCACAAGAGCTAAGATGTGGCAACAACCCAAATGTCCATTGATGGATGAATGGATAAGGAAAATATGGTATACACATGCAATGGTATATTATGCAAACTTCAAACAGAAGGCGATTCTGCAATATATGACAACATGGATGAACTTTGAGGACATTATGCTAAGTGAAATAAGTCCAACACAGATCACAAGCACTACATGATTCCACTTATATGAAGTATGTAAAATAGTCAAATTCATAACATCAAGGACTGGAATGGTAGTTACTAGGAGCCTGGGAGGGAGGGAGAGTTGGAGAATTATTAATCAACAGGCATGACATTTCACTTAAGTAAGATGAATAGCTCCAGAGAACTGCACAGCAGCGTATCTGCAGTTAATGAAAATGTATTCTGCACTTAAATTTGTTAAGAGGAGAGATCTCATGTCAATTGTTTTTATCACAATAAAATTTTTTTAAAAAAGAAATTGGACTAAATGGTTTTCGAATTGTGGATGTATGTGTACAACACTTTTCAAAAAGTCAAATAAAATGCATATTCCCAGTATGTAAGTAGATGGAAGCAATATTTTAGTGATATAAATTTTGTAAGTTTAAGTGGGTAAAATTACTCAAATGAGAAAAAATATAAAATCAAGGATTAGGGGAAATAACTTTATATCAGCCTTATCATCAATTGTTTTGTGTTTGGTTGGAGAAAAACAGCTGATACTTAGCTCACCTTCTATCTTGATACTCTTTAATCCAAACCAGAAGCTTGAAAGAGAAATAATAGAAAATGTCTTCAAAGTTAAATCACTAACAATATCTAACAATGACATCCATTCTTATAAATTTTCGTGTTTGACAAAAATCACGTAACTGAGTATGTGCAAAAACATCTACAGTCTCCTATCTTGCACAGCAGCTACGTGTAGGCAGCACTGAGTGGACAGACCTGAGCTGCATTCTTGTTACAGGCCTGAATTTAAAAGACAAAAAGAAACAAACTGTGTTTATGGAGAACTAACGTTGATGGCGTTCCGTTTACATCATACTCACAGTATCAGCTCTATTCTCCAACAGCCTGTGGTGGCCTAACTTGCGGCATACTGCACATGCAATTTGCAATCTACTCATGTGCACTTCTGATCATCCAAACAGGATCAGATTCTGCCCATCAAACTGTTCCTTGTCCTCCTAAACTGGCGAATGAAGACAGCAGAGGAAAACTTTAAACTTCAAAAAGACTGTTTTTAGCATGGTAAAAATATCATTTACATTAAATATATTAATTAAAAAGGAATTAAATATGTGACTATGTATATATTACTATATCTGTACATGTATGGGTGATATGTTTTACAATATTCTCCATTCTTTACAATAACGTTGTAATCAATACTTCTAAGGGAGTTTAACTTGTTTGGTAGTTAAAATGTCACCTATTTAAATACTCTGGAATACTTACCCTTTGCTAGTGAGTGTTCCTTATTCTCAGTAACCCTTTCTGTAGAAACTCTCTGATCCAACCTCTACTTCCCTTCTGACAGGATTAACCACTATTCTCCATTCCTTCTACGAAACAGACAAATGGATGCCCACAGAGGGCTCATGCTCACAGCCAGCGATCTGCTACCCTCTACTGGGACTTTGTCTTTCAAACACCACAAGACTGTCAAGAACTGTCCTCTGTCCAAAGACCAGATTCTCAGACTCTCACTCAACATCCAGAATCTGCAAATGTCCCAGGGCAAAAGAAGCTGCAGGTCAACAGCTTACTTCTCTGTGATTGTACCCTCTTCGAAATATAGACTGTCTAATTGTGATGCATGGGCATCAGCAGCGCTCTTACACCTTTTAACAGAATTTAAAATTTATGTGGCCTTGCTGGTTATTCTCGGTGGGTGCATTAGTCTGCTACATGACACCCTACACAGGGGCAGAAGTCTGAAGCCCGTATGTGACACCACAGGGCAGGGACTGTGTGCAACCGTGCAGTTTTTGTTTATCCAGTTTCTACTTCAGGAATCTAAAAACTTCTTCTCTGATCAGAAAGTCAATGCTCCTCAAGATTTGACAAACACTTACCAAAATTAACCTTTTCTCTCCTTTTACTTTTGAGTGATATTTCCATACAAAAAGATTAAGTCATAGCATTTAATGGTTCTACTTTAAACGTGCCACTCAGCAATGATTTTGTTGAGTCGACTTCATGTTAATGGGGCTTGTAGACTCATTGGGAGTCGACCAGAATTTATTTGGATGGGGAGATACATCCTCTCCCCCTGTCTTCTGAAGGAGCCCTAGTGCCTGGAGACAGAGATGGTCCAGGCTTTGTGGTGCTGGCGGGGAGAGATGCTCAATTTTGCTCTGAGGTGCTTTAGTCGGTAACTCTGGGCACTTGTGCATGAAGAGCCAGTGGACCCAACAGTGGGGGAATATCAAGATCCCAAAATCTGACTCAGCTGAAGGTATTCACATCCTGGGTGAACTTTGCCAGCAGCTGGCCTTCCTCTGAGGCCATGGCAACAGCAGGCTAGGCAAAGCCTAGGTGAACGTGGAGAATAGCTTTCACCAAATCGGAGCCCAAGTACAAGTGGGGACGTGTAAGGCGTCTGACGGCCCTGCTCCTTGGCTAAACTCAGTTTGATCTAGGACCTTGAGGAAACCAAAGTGCGTGTCGATTTCCATGGAGGATAAATGCTCATGGAAACAGTACCACCTCCCTCCATATCCACATCCCTCTCCCCCGCTTCCCTCTGTCTCCACTGTTACCTCTCAATCATCTGAAGGGAAGATCCCCTGAGCTAAAAGGGTCTTTTAAGAGAGAAGATCATTGTATTCTCTCCACAGATTACCCCTCTATTTGAAAAGCAAAGCTCTTGTCACCGGCTCGGGGGAGCATCTAGATGTTATAAACCATGCCACTGTTTCCAGTGTGTGTCCTTGTGCCTCTGCCTGATGAGTCAGGATTTTCTTTTGAAAAATACTTGACATTCTTCAGAAGAGATACATACACATTTAATGTTGCCACTATTCTAATCACAAAGCAAAGACTCGCTCCTTGTCTTAGCTGCCCTCAGCCCCACAGAGCTGTTTGGGTGTATCCCCGTCCCTGCCCCCCACCCCGTGCTAGTGCTCATTTCAAAAGCAAGAGCCAAAGCAGATGCAAGGGAGACGCACTTGTGCTCATAAAGTCAAGGAGCTAAAATAGCAACAGCTGTGGCACTTGCAGGATTTCAGCAGGTAATTGAGTAGCTAAGTGGCAGAAGCGGGCTTCAACAATTCTCCCGGGACTGCGACAGAGAACAGCGAGAGCTTGAGCTTCCGGGAGCATCTTCCCTAGCTAGCAAAAGAAAGACACCCCCTGGACTTCACCCAGTTAAGCACAGCGGATTTTCCTGCTTGTGATTCCAATCCCTGAGCAGTAGAAATACCCTTTCTTGGGTCATAACATTTGGCTTTCTTAGACTATATATCCTAGATTATATCCCACTGTTCACCTATGTATTTGGGGTGAAATTCATCACTGGCTTAAGAACATCTTTCAATAGACTTATGGAAAGATGGGCATTTTCAGGGAGGAGCACTGTGCCAATTTGGACTGAGGCTATGGGTAACGTTTCTTCTGCCTAAAGGGCAGTAATTCTTAGATGCTCACATAAAGGGGAATTTCCTTGCTCACCTTTGGGAAGGTTAGAATGGCACCTATGGGTCAGGGAGGTATATGAGGCCTAGAAAGGAAAAGGGATACTATGCCTTGTTCTCTTTTGTTATTAGACATAGTTAGGAAAGACATTCACACTCAGGGGACAGAGCCAGGTTCTCAGCGTCAGCCTCATGGCTAAGAGTACAGCCTCGAGCCGGTCTGCCTGCTTCAAATCCCAGCTCTACCGCTTAGAGGTTCTGTGACTTTGGACAAGTATCTTAACTGTTCGGGGACCCAGTTTCTGCATCTAATAATACTGGTAATACCCACCGCAAATGATCTTATGAGAAGTAAGTGATTCCCTACATGGAAAGTGCTTAGAACAATGCCTAGCACATAGTAAGCCTAGTAAAGGCTCTCTCTTTATATAAATCATGTTTGTCTTCAATATTAAGCACCTTTCCAAGTAGCACTATAGATTAAAATTATCCCTTTGATATTTTGAAAATGCTTCTGTGTTAGCTAGAACTCTTTTGGTTGCAAGTTCAATTTAAACTAGCTGAAGGGGACAAAAAATGAATTTATGGACTCTTGTACCTAGGAAGCTAGTTCAGTGGTACATTTGGCTTTAGTTGGATCCAAAGTCTCTGTCTTTCTCTCTCCATCTCTTGGCTGTGCTCACATGCTGTCTTCCACACACTGGGAATGTGGCCACCTCCAACCCTTTATTTATTCCCTCCTCATCCAGCATGTCCAGCAGAAACTCTCTCCCCTGATGCTCAAGCACAGGAGTCCCAGGAAGAACTGTGATTGGCTCAGCCTAGAACTAATCATTACGGATGGAGGGATGGTGTTATCCAGCCAGGATCAAGAGTCTTCCTTGTAAAACTTGGGGTGAGGAGTAGGGAAGGCTGAGTTGGGCAAGGAGGGTAAAGCAGCAGCTCCAACCCAACCTCACCACACCAAACAGAACCACGCCAAACAGAACCACGCCCATGGAATCAATTCCCCACGGCAAAGAGTTGCCCTGATGTCAGAGGAAAGCGGCCCTCGGGGGCTGATGTGCAGTCTGAAGGAATAGATGCCCATCTGAAGCTACCTGGGAAATGGGCTGGGTTAATTAGCAGAAGCCTACACTGCACATTTCATAAGGCAAAGATCCATTATAAACATATAAACTTCAAATTACATATCCAATTTTCTTTAATCAATAACTAATAATGTATTGACTATCTTTCAATCTACAACACTCTAAAAATTAGTTGTAACTGTGGATAGAGACAGGATCTTCATTCTTTTTTATAGAGATGGCAGATATATTAAATATGCTTCATATTTCATGCCCACCTAGAAGAGTTGGGTGTGAATTCCTAAAGCATTGTGTTGAGGGAGGGTCTGAGGTTGCATCCTTGCTCAAACAATACCTGCCATGAGTATGGTCTGGGGAGTCGTGGGACAGGTGCCAGGTGAGAACTGCATGTCGTGTCAGTTTAAGAACCCTACCCACAAACTGAGGACATTAGATATGGAGAGACTTTCAAGTAGAGCCGTGTGTCAGCACTGAGCTTCCAAACAATGCTAGAATTAATTCAAATGGCCAATTAAGGCGAAACATGGCAGGTTACGCACTTAAGCAAGCAGCTTTACGACACCACAGATGAGTGTTGAGAGACCGACTCATCTCCGTTAAGAAGGAAGGAAATGCTTATTTACCTCTTTAAAAGCCCTCTGGAGCAGCCTCTCACAAACCTTACCTCGAGATACTTTACTAGAAAACAACAAATTAAGAAAGCGAACACTAAAAAGTTTAAGTTAACTTCTTGTCCTTCTTTGAGTTTAACACTTCAAATGAGACGGTCTACGTGGTGTTTCACCACTTGCTATGCACAGTAAGTGCTTATTATGGTAGCTATTTTCATGATTATTTTCACAATTTGTCTTCCTTATAAAGCATATATTTTATTACTAAGTAAAAAGTGAGAGAATTGTGTAGCCAATGCTTATTTTAAAGATTTTCGTGGAAGATATCAAGAGAAGATCTCCGTGTATTAATCATGTTTTAAAATTTTTCTACATTTTATGGTGTTCTGATATCTTGGGGACCTTGTGGACCTGGGAAGGACTGCCCTCCCAGAGTCAGTTGATTCTTAGAGATGGCAAACAACTTGCCTGTGAGTACCCCTTTCGTATGTGAACCAACCAATCCCAAGCCTACGTCCTCAATTGCCCCTTTATCACACTCTCACACACCAAGCCAATGTCCTCTGCCTTAGATCACCCCAGGGCCAGGTGCCAACCCTTAGAGACCACCCTGACTGCCCAGAGCCTGCCAGCGTCATTCGGACCATCCAATCCTAAGCTTGCTCAAACCTGCCTATGCTGCCCCTCCTACTCTTTCTGCAGAAATTACAGTAGAGGCTTGGGGCCATGCTTTCCCTGTCCCTCCTGCCTCCTGACTGGCCCATGTGCTTCCCCCTGTGGCCCTGCATGGTGTTGCATGTCCCTTCCCCTTGGGAATTACAAGTAATAAACTCTTCTCTCAAAGGCAGGTGTCTCCGTGTCTGTCATTTTACCATACCTGATTAAAACAAATCCTAGATACATTTAAGACTCTGCCATAACCACAAACAATAGGGTTGAAGAATAATATGCAAAGAAAAAAATACTCTCAAAATTGGAGTGGAAGTAAAAATATGGGAAGAGGAAAACCTTTGAAAATGACGTGTTGCTATAATTCTTTATTCATTTTTTTTCTCTAGTCGTGTTTGGAAAAGAAGTTACCTAAATCCAAGCATCTACATATTGGAACTATGGAATTCCCGTAGGAATAAATACCCATTCGCTGTAGGGTACTTGCCAGTGTTTTAACAAATTGTGGACAGTATTAATATTAGGAGGAATAATGTCCAATATAATCTTTCACAATTCTTCAGTTACTTTAATCTCATCAAAACATGTTCAAACTTGCACCAGTCCTTTTTTGGCATTTTCTTCTTTTATTTTCAAGAACATTTAGAGTGATTTCTCTTGTTTTACAGCCAAATTTTCAAACACCAAGCCCTCGGGTTAGATGTAACATACTTGTGTATGAAATTAAGCATCAAGAGAAGAGTCAAATTCTAATGGCTTTTTGGAGTCAAGAACGAAGAGGGCAGACATGGCGACGGAAGGGCAGACCTGTGAGTTGTTGCCGTGCATGCACACGAGGGAGCAGCATCGTCAGTGACCGTCACAGGGACAAGACGGAAAGTACAGCTATGCACGTGTATTCTGCACAGAGATTCTGTGCACTGAAAGGAGGGGAAAATGATGTATAGGCCGAGAAAGACCTGGAAAAAAATTATCCGTTTTTGGAAAAATCATTTGTGCTGAAGCAATGAACACTTCCTAGCGAGCTGTTTGAGGAGGCAGATGTTTAGATAATATATTGCTCCTTTGCATTTCTATAACACCTTCCATCTAAGAGCTGCAGAGTGTAACACAAACAGTAACTAATAAATTAATTCTTGTGGCACCTCTGTATGATCGATAGACGTAATAGCCATTTTTATAGTGTAGGAAAGGCAGCACCCTGCTCAAAGGTGCTGAAGTCATTTACCCAAGGTCATGAAGGGGGAAAATGGCAAACTCTTTCAAAATGGAGTGCCAATTCTCCCCATGCTTGCACAGTGTGCTTTTTCTCACTTGGCAGGTCAGCAACTTCAAGAGCATGTGTCCTTCTGTGGGACACTTTGTGACAGTGAAGAGGGTGCAATGTCTACCCTGGTTTCCAGAGATTCGCTTCAGGAGATATCTCTTTAATTTAACCGGGAGATGCTTTGAAAATAATAAGTCTTGGATCAAAGCCTTAACTCCTTTCCTCCTGGTTTACGCGGGGATTAATTTGTTTGCTAATGCTGGTGTCTTTCCCGGATGACAGTGGCCTTTAGCTCTAGAGTTACGTGTTCATGTTGCTTAATCCGATTATGCAAAGGACCTAAAATATTACAAGAATATCAAACAACACCAATACGTCTGTGTAGGCATTAATGTAATTACTTGTATTGCTATTTTAATTTCTGGAAAGCCCATAAAATTGTTGTTGAAAATAGAGTGTAACATCTCAACAAAAGACAGTGCCATGTCCTTACCAATATACCTGGCTTGTCAGTAGAATCTTTTTCACTTGGGCAGACGTCACTGTATATCTTCCCTCCATTATCACGAGCTTGACTTAGTACCCACCTGTTCTGTAGTGGTGTTGTCTTTTTTCCTCTTTTTCTCTAATAACCCACATAGTTTCTCCAGCAGAATAATCAGGCAGAGGGAAGACAAAGCAAGGAAATCAAATATAAAACCCTGGTGCTCATAACCCTTCTAGAGAGAAAATGGCCGCCTCCGTTACACAAACTTATGATGATTTCTACCTTGTACAGGTTTTCAAACTTCTCAGAGAGTAACTAGCTTATCTCTAAGTCACTCATGTTCTTAATTTCCATTTGTTTTCTCTGTTCCATAAAGAAAATAGAAGCAAGAAATAGAAACTTTTAAGAAATGAAACAAGGCATGCTTCTCTTGTCGCTGGGTAACATTCGGACTCCTTCCTCCTGCAGGGCCTGTCCCATTCCAGCTTTAGCACTCATGTCAGATAAGACTATTCCTCATAACAAATCACATTTGGACAGTGCTTCACATTGCTCAGGAAGCCCCCAGCCTGTTAGCTCCTCGATCCTTGCCACACCCCAAACGCAGGCACCAACTGGGGTGTGGCGAGGTCACCTGGCCCTGAGGTGGCAGAACCAGGATGCCCCGCCTCCTGGTTTCCACCTTGTGTGGAACACTGGAAACCACGTGGACGTGCAGGCAGGCATGCTGGATGCAAATCCCAGTTCTGGGAAGTGGTTATCCCAAAGAAATTCTGTCCCACGTTGCCCTGGTCATCTCGAAAAGGAGTGGGTACTTATCCACAGGGGAGACTGTGCATGTTGGGAGGAGGGGGCCAGTGAGCGGCCATAGTTTAGGAGAAAAAAACACCCTAAGTAATTCTGATACAGCCTTCTGGGAGGCCAGTTGAAATCTTCCTCATAGACTATGTAGCTTTGTTAAAGTATACTTTGTTCAAGGATTAGGGCGTGGACAAGCTTTGATGTACAGTCCTTACCTGACCAATATATGGGCAAATCACCAAGGGTCAAAGAAGAGGAGATGAAGAATGACAAGTCAGCAGAAACAGCACGTTGGGCAACCAGTAGCCTGACGCGCTGCTCCATAGGCCGTGCGATTTTGCACTTCTGGTCTCCACAGATTCCTCAGAACTCTTTTGTGTGTCAAGGTTGATAAACTTAAAGGGAGAATTAAAGATCCTGTGATAGAAGAGGAAGTACCCCAGAGCGCTCGGGTTGTGAGTGAGACCATGTCTTAGCACTCGGATCTGTGGTTTGGCTTTTGGGGCCCAGGTCCTGGTCGTTCAGAGGCTCATTTGTCTCACTCGAAGAACAAGCCCCGGCTCGGCTGAAGGAACGTCCCTCTGCTCACACCCTCATTATTAAGGTGTTTAGGAAAAAAAACACAGCCTCTTCTTTGGGAGTTCGTATTGCAATCTTTGAAGAAGACATAACAAAAACCAGAGCACGTTAAATAAGTCCTTCTGATCTTCCAGGGAACTTGTGTTTTGTGACAGAAAAGGAAACTATTTCTTAATTATCTGAGTCCTGCTTGACTGACTATTGGCAACGCTGAGTAGTTTTATAACAGAAGAAGATTTGTAGCTACAAATTCAGTTAGAATTCTCACTTGAAACCATCAACAAAATGAAAAGGCAACCTATGGGATGGGAGAAAATATTTGCAAATCATATGTCTGATAAGGGGGTTAATATCCAAAATATATAAAGAACTCATACAACTCAATAGCAAAAAAAAATTAACAATCCAGTTAAAAGGGGGACAGAGGAACTGAATAGACATGTTTGCAAAGAAGACATCCAAATGGCCAACAGGCACATGAAAAGATGTTCGACATCACTAATCATTAGGGAAAAGCAAATCAGAACCACAGTGAGCTATCATCTCACCTTTAGAACATCCATCCTCAAAAAGACAAGGAATAACAAGTGTTGGCGAGGATGTGGAGAAAAGGGAACCATTGTGCACTGTTGGTGGGAATGTAAACTGGTGGAGCCACTATGAAAAAGAGTATGGAAGTGCCTCAAAAAATTAAGGATGAAACTACCATATGATCCAGCAATCTCATTTCTGGATATTTATCCAATTGAAAATGAAAACAGGATTTCTAAGAGAGATCTGACTCTCATTTTGATCGCAGTATTCTTCACAAAAGCCAAGATATGGAAACCACTTGTGTCCATCGACGGGGGGCATAGAGAAAGAAGATGCAGTGTGTGTGTGTGTGTGTATATGTATACACAACGGACTATTATTCAGCCATGAGAAAGAAGGAAATTCTGCCACTTGTGGCAGCATGGATAGACCCAGAGAACATTATGCTAAATGAAATAAGCCAGACAAAGAAAGGCAAATACTGCATGGTATCACTTGTGTGTGGAATCTAAGAAAAAGTCAAACTCGTAGAAATAGAGAGTAGAAAAGTGGTTGTCAGGGGCTGGGGGGTGAGGGAAATAGGGAGAGGCTGGTAGAAGGGTACAAGCCGTCAACTATAAGATGAATAAGATCTGAGGATCTAATGTTAAACATGGTGACTATAGCTGATAATGCTCTATTGTATAATTGGAATTTGCTAAGAGGATAGAACTTAAATATTCTCACCAGCAAAAGATAAATATGTGAGGTGATGGATGTGTTAATTAACTAGATGGGGAATCCTTTCACAATGTATATATATTAAATTGCCATGAGGTATACTTTAAATATATGACAATTATGCCTCAATAAAGCTGAAGTAAAATTAAATTAAAAAAAAAAGATTCTCATTTGGTTAAAAAACAATTGAATTCTCATTTTGACTTTGTCTTCAGTATTATTTGACAATACGGGAGAATGGAAACTTTTCTTTTTGTATTATTATTAGTGTTGGAAACTACAGAAGTTAACACAGGGTAACTTAAGTGGAAGAAGAGGTTACTAGAAGGATGTTATTGCAGAAGTATCAGGAAGGCTGGAGAAACCAGGAAAATGGGTGGGAACTAGAGGAGACAAGACACGACAGAGCTGTCCCCATTTGGTTTTGGGTGCAGCCCTGGCAGCGCTGCCCTGTCACTCAACTCCATGGAAGGGCGTCTCTGGCTGAACCTGCATCTCTGGGTCCCTCCCCCAAAATTTGGAGTCCTGGGTACGAACATTCAACTGGATGTGTTCGAGTTAAGTCTACTCCTGGCTGCCGGAGAGCAGGTGAGGGAACACCTGCCACCCTTCCGCTTCCATCGTAGATTCCTCCACACTAGAAAGGCTGTTCAGATGCCAAACACCACAGGCGTCTGCCGTGACTTAGCATATTCCTGTCTGCTGAGGAGATTCCCACCACACTGTGCAACACGTTATATATATATTCATAGTTTATATATATAGTTAAAATGTTCATACATCACTCATATATATCATATATATATCACTCTTTTTTTTAAAAAAAGCCTGATCATCACCTTTTTTAATCGAGTTAAAATATATATATGACATGATGTTTACCATTTTAGCTGTATTTAAGTGTGCAATTCTGTGGCATTAGTCCGTTCACAGGTCGTGTAACTATCACCACTATCTGTATTAAACTCAGCGGTCAGAGGGGACTGGAGGTAACTCTGGAAACCAAGATGGAAAGTGGTCCATTACAAGCAAAGATGCTTGGCTGCTTCGTTGTAGCAGCTGACAAATGCCATTCATACAATAGCACAGCTTTTGTTACCATTGTGGCTTGTTAGCACATAGCTGTTGGTTTGTGTTGAAAAGTAGACTGTCTGAATCCCTTGGTTCAAGTGTGGCCAGTTAACTTAGCACTGAGGTCTCTACTCAGCCCCCACTAGTTGTTTCATAAATAACTCCCCGTGCAAAGTTAGGAAGTTGAATGCATTCCTCTCATGAATCAGCTCCTAATAAATGAATAAAAACTGGAATTGTCTTGGGAATTAAGAAATTACTTTATTTGCCAATATGTTACCTGTAACTGCATTCTAGACACATTCACCACACTTAACATCTTCTAAGAAAAGAATCCTTCTCTGGCCCCCACTCTTGTCACAATTCTAACCTCACTGTCATTGACTGCATAGAAGTCCCATCCGCCAGTGTTCCTAGGCAAGGGGGAAGTTGCCTCTACTGCAAATAATACAACAAGGGAGTGGCACTGTTGACAACAGCCATGCAATTGATTCTATTGTCGCTAACATTTTGGAATTTTAAAAACGAAGTAATTTAGATCCCTGCCATTGATAACATCCTCAAGATTATGATGGTTGTTGTTCACATTTCCTGACCACATTAGGCAAGTTATCTGCTCAGTAGATGGATTTTATAATCCATCACTTTTCATACAAGTATTTTATTTTATTTTATTTTATTTTTGAGGAAGATTAGTCCTGAGCTAACATCTGCTGCCAATCCTCCTCTTTTTGCTGAGGAAGCCTGGCCGTGAGCTAACATCCATGCCCATCTTCCTCTACTTTATATGTGGGATGCCTGCCACAGCATGGCTTGAAAAGTAGTGTGTAGGTTTGCACCCAGGATCCAAACTGGTGAACCCCGGGCCACCAAGGTGGAACATGTGAACTTAACCGCTGCACCACTGGGCTGGCCTCTCATACAAGTATTTTAAACAGAGGAATCGAGACTGATGTGAGAGTGAGAAACACTGTCTTAAAGAACCCTGATTTGATGAAGTTTGAATAATGTGAGGGAGAAAGTGAAGAATTACACAAAAAGATGAAAAAGTTTCCATCAATTGTGCCTGGCTTCACGAGAGGGGGGAAATGAGAGTTGACGGTCAGTTATACGAGGTCAGCAGCCCTGGAAGGGTGTGAGTTCCAGGCGTTTGATAAATCCTGATCCTGGTCCTGCACAGGTACTGCCAAGGGAGAGCGTGTCTGCAGGTTGCAAGTTTGGTTCCAGTTGCTTCCGCATTGTTCCAGGTTGGTAACTGGCCTGTAATGCTGAGTTGAGGGTGGGTTCTAATCTAAGGATGACACAGAATCCTTCCCTTGGGGGAAGCACCTGCTTCCTGCCATTCATAAGCAATGATTCCACTTTCTCCTGCGAGCTTATCGTTTCGTGACAGCGTCATCTCCCTGCATTCTCTTCCCATTTCCTACTCTGCTGAGAATCAAGTCTAGAGTGGAAATGGCAATTTTAGGGAGCTTGGAAATGAAATCTTTTGTGCCTTTTTCCTCTCTGTTTTTCCTTCACATGGTGAATAGCTGGCACACAAGATTACAGAGGGCTTAAGTCACAGATGAACTCGATTTCCAGTGCTGGGATCTCCCCAAATTGCTTGTCTTCTCCTTTCTAGGCTCTTGCCAAGGAAGGTAAAGAATTACAACTTGATGAGTTACCATGGCAACCCCTATACATTGTCTTTTAAAGGTTCTAGCCCCATAGAGCCTAATTTGATTATAGAGGTTTTAATTAATGACTTCTATGTTTTGTATAACACATTTTTTAAATTAATGAATTACAAACAGAAAAAAGTAGTTAAATTAGTTTTGATTAAAAGATCATTCACTATCTTTTATACTTAGATATGCTGCTTCAATTTATGTTGCTCAAACAACTGAGTATTATTTCAACCCAAATCTTTACTGCTGAAAGACTGGTACCCACTTCTCTAACGGGGTGCAGTACTGAGAACCTGTGATGGGAAGCTCATAATTAGGGAAATCTAGTAGAGTTGGCTTTGCCACCTGTGCTTGCTGGTTGTCTCCGGATGCTATCAATGATTGGTAAATAATGAGCTATACTACAGAAGAAGATCATTTACATTTTAATATCCCTTTTGAGGGAAACATTAGGGACAATGCATAAACTTCTTCTATTCTGTTTGCACATTTGCTTGTTAAATGAGATATTATGTGAAAGACACTTAGAACAGTGCCTGGCACTTGATAAGCATTCAGTGAGTTCTCATCCTCATCATTTGCATTGTTCTGGTGATTCTGGTATAAAAGGCTTGAGTATCTTGGCCTCCTCACCATACTGTGCTCGTGTGTTGTCACCACAGTTTTACATCTTACTCTTGATTTTCTCTCTTGTGAGCTGATGATTCCCGTGTTCCACATGCCCTTTCACCTTTAAGTTTGGACAATTTTAAAAAGATTTTTGTTTCAAAGAAATTTAGGAAGAGGACGAATTTCACAACATCTTAGGCTGCAATGTTACTCGGTGGTTAAGGCGAATAGAGCTTGGGTTGTGCAAGTCCCCGCTGGGAGAAGCTTCACTAAACTGAAGAAGCAGTAAAGAAGTTGCATCGTGTCTTTAGCTTCTGGAGTTTTTTTCTAGTGCCTTCCAGAGCTGCTGCATCTGTGTGTGCCGCTGCCTCCATCCCAAAATGATTTGGAGTGATAATGCACATAACTGGAGATGGGGATGCCACAGTGGAAGGAGCTGTTTGCTGAAAGGTCAGGCAGCTCTGAGAGGGGCCTTAGAGTCTAGAGGAATAAAGGTTGAAACAACCAACGACAACTCATGGAGCTGTCCTTTGTGGCACAAATGGGAAGAACCACCTCAGGACCAATGTCCATGATCTGTGTTTTGCTGGGGTAGAGTTCCCCATTCCTCTCTGCTCTCTGGCTTCTAGCACCTCCTCCATCTCTGACACCCCCCAGGCAGCCTATCCCCTTCCCCCAGAAAGCTCTACCCCTCCACAAAAGAGGAGCAGGATGTTCAACCCCTTCCTCTGACTTGCAACTTGAATAATGCCTGGCATTTCAACCAGTCTTTGCTGGTGTTTTCCTCTTCTTGGGTGTTTTAAGTCTGGAGGAAGATAGCGATGGTCCCAAGATGTTGAAGAATTGGGGACCTCCAATCCCAGACCAGTCCCCTACCTAAGGGAGCTGTAGCTAGGGTAAACAGGTAAGCATTGATTTCTTTTCTTAGAGTCTGCAGCCTAATTTCATCTCAGAGAGAATGTTTCTTCCATTGCCATGCCTTTGGTCTTCCTCTTGATATGACAGGCCCACCACTGGACCCTTTTCTGCCCCTGAGCTCTGCTGCCTCTTAGAGAAACCACTTAGCTGTCGGTGGTCGTTCTCCTCTTTGTTCCTGGGGGGTGGAGCTCACTCTACTGTACCACTTGAGAGTAAACTGTTGTATCCCTAGGGGTGGCCGTGGTGGAGGCAGGGACTGGAGGGATGCAAGAAGGTGACTGCCAATTCATCCCATCTCAAGGGCTGGAAGGAAAAGTAGCCCTTTTGGCTTCTGGTGCTGGGGGGGGAGGGAGGTTTGTGGACAATGGGGCGCTCTGTGGGTAAAGAATTATGCCCATCTCACAACAGGTGCAACATGCATCTTTCCTCCTGAAGTCTGACTACCTTCTTGGCATCTCATTGCTCCTTAGTACCTCCAGAAAAGGCCATCGGAAAAACAAGGAGGGTAATAGGATTTTCACTGACTTTTAAAAACAATGTACTGTTTATCAAAGACTTTTCATGTGGAATAATGGTTTAATCATGGAAGTAAACATAATGCCTTTTTAAATTTTCCTGTTCTTATGTTCATCTTTGCCTTTGACTTGTCAGTTAACAGAATGATTTTCACCACCATTAGGGAACATAGCCCTTAGAGAAAGTGACAAAATGTCACTTGCTCATAAGTGAGGACTGAATGTGTGAGAAACGCCCATTTTTTAATCAAATATATTCAATCTGTGGTATGATATATGTCTGAGCAGTTACCAGAGGGTGTTTATTTATCGTGTCTCTGATTTTGACCCTCAGAAAGGTACCGAATAGAAACTTACCCCCACGTCCCCTATTCTAGGTTCTTGCAAGCAAAGCTGAGTATGTTGGTGGCTGTGTCGTGTCCTATATGGAGCTAGTGCTGCATGTAAATTATGTTGATGGATAAAGCAAGACAACTGCAAAGGGAGCTCAAAATGCTGCCCCAGCTCTGCCTCTCTGTTCAGCCCCATCCACTCTTGTTGATGGATTGCTTCTACAGGTTCCAGCCCAGCCAGGTCCACAGATCCTTACCCCCAACCTCAGCCACATCTCTGTTGGGGAAGGCAATCCTATGCCAGCTTCATCCCAAGCCTAAGTGTGATGGAGAATTTGCCAGATGAGAATCTGTGACTCAGCCTGCCAGACATTCCTTTCCAAGATCTACTCCATGTGGGAACCAACTGGGGGCAGAGACTAGGCATCAGCTCTCTAGCTCTATATCAATTTAGAGCAAAGCAAAAGGGCTGGTAGCCCAACTGAGAGACAGTATGGTGACTGGAGCCATTTTTTCCCTTAATTAGCATAACAGCTGCAAGCAATCTCTCCCATCCCCATAGTCTTACCAACAACACTGCTGGGTTCTACGTGTGTTTGTTGGCTATGTGCTGTGTGTTTAACATAATTGATAACATATATGATTTTGTCCTTAGGCACAGAGCGTGGTTTATTCTGCATATTCATTAAAAAAGAATTTTAAAGCTTTGTATATGTCAGATGTTCTGCAGATGCAGAATCATCTTCTGGTATTGAACTATATCCAAGAATTTTTATTTGTCTTTATCATGTCATGATAAGAAAGATTCATGGAAAGCTTTGGGCTTGGTGGCTTAGAATTTTTTTGGTTTCTCCTGATTTGTTTACTTTTAGAAGGCAAGCCATAAATATTAGCGGTAATGATGTGCTGAGTGGAACTACGTTCCTACATCCACCTCAGAAAAATTACACTAATCCAGAGGCCAGAAAGCCATTGCCTTTCTAAGTATCCAAACCTTGGTTGGAGTTTCAAAGGAAAGTTTTTAAGGGTAGCTTGTGATTTAAACAGCATGTTCCCTCGGAAGTTTGATTCTAACCTTTCAAAAATACAAAAGAATATGTGTGTAACATCATCAGTTATAGCATACGTAATATATAGAATGCAGATAACTGGATAAGACAGTTCACCAAATTGTACCTGGCATGTAATAGGCATTGAATAAATGTATGCTGAATGAATAAACTAAAGAAAATATGCCGTGCCTAACGGGGTCATATGTGATTTCTATGGCCAAGCTGTGCAGGGGTCTGTGAAGATAGCACCAGATGTGGCCTGAGCAAGCTGATCACCAAAATGGACATCGCTCCACAATACAGTGAAAGTATGCTTTATGTGCCTGAGAAATTCTTATAAATCATCTGAAATTAGCCACGTAAGTATTTCTTGTGTGAGTTTTCTTTTCTTCTGTAAACTCTAAGTAGGCCAGGAGTCAAGTCACTCAGGGCATCCCCCTGACTCTCGGGTATAGTCAGAGAGGTTGGCTGGTTGTTGTTGAGTTTGATCCAAAGATCCTCTTCAGCATCCTCCTCCAGCCTAAATGTCAGGGAGGCAGAAATGGGCATACTTTGTCTGGGGACCAGAAAGCCGCTCATCCTGCAGCAGCTTGGAGGCCACTGCAGAAGGCACCAGGGAGGTGACAGAGGGGTTTGAGATTGCAGATGGCAGTCCCAAAACATTTAAAGATGAAGGGAGGGGGTAGGACCCTGGTGGACTGGAAGCCCCGAAAGAAATCTCCCCTGCAAGGAACCGCATAAGGCAATTAAGGGACTATTAATAATAGCCAATGTCCATGAAACTCTTGCCAAACGCCAAACACTGGATGACCTCATGATCCTTATAGGTAGATACTGCTAAGATCTTCATTCTACCTTCATTTTACACAGAATGATAAAGTAACTTGCCCAGGATCTACCATTAGTGAGGTTTCAATCCCAGATGATTGGACCCCGAAACTGAGCTATTAATACTTGGGTAGAGTGCATTTGCATGAATGAGATGATAAGAAAGTAGCTCCTAAGATCTCACCATGACTGTGGGGCCACAGATCTCTTCATCACCCCAGGTGTTTCTGAGCCACGCCCTAGCACAGGGGCTACCTGCAACTGACTGCACCATCTGGAGAAAACCCCAGACCCTCAGAAATCCAGAGTAGCCACTGCATGATACCCACTCTCCCTGCAGGAACCATTGCATCTCCAGACTGTGTCCCTCTCTGCCCCCTTGTTTTGTCTGCATCATGCCTTTGCACACATCATAGTACCCCTTCCTTCCAGGACTGCCTTCTTCCTTGCTCTTCACTTCCCCTCCTTTAAGACGCATGAAGTTTTCCTTGGCCAATTCAATGGCGTGGATGACTTCTGGTTTTTCAACGCTGTTCACATCTGTCCACTCAGTCAACAGATATTTACTGGTATGTTTTCAGCATCAAATTACAGAAAATCCATCTTAAGCTGGATTTAGCAACAATGAAATGGTTGGTTCACATTCTGGAAGTCCACTGGGAGGCCAACATTGGGTTGCTTAGTCCAGAAACTTTAGCCCTGTTTTTCTATGAATCTCTTGTCTCTGCCCTCCTCTGTATGTTGGCTTCATCTTTATTCTTGCAGAAAGATAGAATAGAGAGAGTCAATTCCGGAAGCAGGAGACAGAACTTCTCCAGAAGCCCCTAGAAAGCTTCGCATAGGTCAGATTTGAGCGGCATGGCTAATCTTGAACTAATCACTAGCAAGAAAGATGGACTTACACTTGGTCACAGAAGTTGTGAATGGGTGGCATATAATGTTGCATCTCCTCTGCCACATTCATGCTCCACTCTCCACTGCCCCATCAGACTTTACCTACAGATCACAAGTTCAAAGATAAAATTATTAAGAGTTTCAAGGTGATGATGGCAGAGCATTTAACCAAGCACTGAGCCCTGCTGAGTGTGAGGCCCTGGGTGACTGCACAGGTCACACGTCCATGAAGCTGGTCCTGGGTGGGTAGTTACCAAAACAAGGTCAGGGTCCTGTTAGGAAGGAGGGGGTGGAGATTGAATTCCCAGCCAACATTGTCCACCGCTGGCATTATCTTCATTTTGTAGGTAAGGAATTGGGTGCTCCAAGATGTCACCTGTCTACTTAAAAAACTGATGTTCAAACCCAGACCAGCCTGCAAAACCAGTATACTTCCACTATGTCACTCCTTGGCTTGTATTCATAACTTGTAACTGGGCATTGCTTTCTGATATTTGTGTTCCAGTGGATTTTCACTGACTAGAAATCTATGCTCCTGGATCCTCCATGGAAAGTAATTGGAATTCTGCATAAATACAGACACTTCTTAATGATTTCTAGGGAGAACCATTTAGTGTGGATTTATTTATTCAATTTGTTATCACTGCTCCTATTGCTAGGAGGCGTGCATAAAAGGAAGATAGATTCAAATATTACATTAAGGGAAGCCAGTAAAAACTCCAGTAAAGGGGAGCCAGATACCAACTGTTTGGATGGCTTAGTCTCATTTTTGCAACATGCTCCCTTTTTAAATGCCTGGGGCCTTAAATCTGGAGATTCTGCTTCCCCTCCTCTGTGCTCACGAGTCCGCAGGGCACTGCTGCAGGGATGTGTTTCCGAGAATGACACTCAGGTATTGGGAAGTAAATGATGAACGAGCAGACATTATTTGGGCAATGCGGTTTTCAGACAGGGGCTGCAGGAGAATATATTTTCAGGTGCTTCAGTTGGTATTTAACTTGGAGACTGTATATACAGTAAATCAGGAAGGCCGATAATACAGTGCATCAGGCATGTTTTATGTATGGTTCTGACAGCGCGCAACGGCTGCCTCGATGCAGGAGTGTGGATTTATGGTCCCGCTCTTGCAGATGGTGGCAGCTAATATGTAGTGCGGCTCTTGGTCTATATCCGGGAGTATTTATTTTTTGGTTCATCCTGAGGTAAAGGAAAAGTGTAAGGCAAACCGTGGACTTTTTGATACAAGAAAGGCAAGCTGTGCCATGTTTGCATAACTTTACAGGATAAGAAATTGCTTAGATACAACACGCATGTTCACAGGTCTTTCCAAGCGTCAGTTTCTTGGTGGCAATATTACACAGCGAGGTGGGTGTTTTGACTTCCTTGTGTCCAGGGGGCAGGGCGGGTTTACACAACGGGAACAGGAGCGGCAGGAACTGGCACACAGCACTTTTCGGGGTGCACAAAAATGTTTTAATTTTAATTTCTTTTAAAATATGAAGAAAAATTGAGTATAATAGTAATGAATACATAATGATAGATCCAGCAGAGATTATACTTGTCTTACACCAATGAGGTTGTCAAATATTTTTAATTTTTTTTGATGCAGGAAGGAGCTCACAAAGACCAAAATGCCTGAGGCCTGTGGAAGTCACAATCTGTCCCTACGGAGCAGGTGACACTAGGCTTAAGATCCTATTGCTTCTGTCTCTCCAGGCAGACCCAGAGATAGCCGTGGCATTGGGCTCTTGGTGAGGCGAGCTGTCTCTGCTCTAGAGCTGTCTCCAAAGAACCTCAGGGAGGGACTGGCTTCTATGAACCGGGCCCCTTGGTCCATCCAGGAAGCGCTCCCATGACCTTACTCTGTTTGCACCGCCTGACCCGTGGTCGGACTCGAGACAGCTTTCAGGTGCCTTTTTTGGGCATCTCTCCAGCTTAGGAGTTTCCTAGGGCTGTCATAACAAGCGCCACCAGCCAGGGGCCTGCACGACTGGAGTCTGCTCTCTCCCGGTTCCGGAGGCGACAGGTCTCCGTCATGGTGTCAGCAGGGTTGGCTTCTTCTCAGGGCTGTGAGGAGGAATCTGTTCCTGGCCTCTCTCCTAGCTTCCAGGGGTTTGCTGGCAATCTCTGGTGGTCCTTGACTTGTAGAAGCATCACCCTGATCTCTGCCTTCATCTTTACGGGGCATTCTGTCTGTGAGCATGTCTGTGTCCATATTTCCCCTTTTTATCAGGATACCAGCCATTGAATTAGGGGCCACTCAGTATGACCTCACCTTAACTAGTTACATCTGCAACAACCCTGTCTCCAAATAAGGTCACGTTCTGAGGTCCCGGGAGTTAGGGCTTCAACAGATGGATTTTGAAGAGACAGTTCAGTCTAAAACAGCAGTTCACACTGGCCCTGCGATCTTACGATGGGCCTTGAGTGAGAGCCCCTAATGCCTGAAGTTCCAGAAGGCAGCTCAGCGTGAGTCATTGCGCAGCTCTCATTTTACCTTCTCCCAACTTCTATCATAAGGTTGGCGTGCACACTCTCACTTCCACGAGTGTAATCAGGGATTCTTGTGCCCAATGCCAGCTGGGGATGAAGGGAGAAAGAGATGAGGGTCTCCATCATGTTCCCTAGCGCCCCCAAAGCCTGCTTTTCAGCAGGAAGAAGGTAAAGAGTGGGCCATGGGGATAAGGTGAGGCAGGAGGTCACCAGACATGAGAACAGATGGGGAGGTGGCAGACAGGTGGGACCAGAGCCAGCAGGGTTTATCTGATTGTCTCTCTCTCAACTACACGTAAGTCTTTCATTAGCAGGGTAGAAGAGCCGTTGCAGGCCTGGGGCAGGAGCACAGATGCTGAGTCTGAAATGCGGGTGGGGGGCGGGGGGAAAGGGTAGGGCTGGTACTGAGCCTTGGATGTGTGGGAAGCACTAACCAGTTCAACACAGCAGCTGTGGGCATTGGCCAGCTTCCTTAATCAGCAGTGCAAGCCTCCGAGACTCAAGCCATCTTTTTACAAATATCACAATGGGCAGGAGTGAGTGCAGTGAGAAAATAGAGGGGAGTTATGCAGTCCTGGATTTCAATTCCAAATTGCGTGTCCCCTTGGCTTTAGGCAAATCACTTTATCTTTCTGGCCCCAAGTTCCAATGTCTTTATTGTGGGAATAACAATAATAAAAATAAGAATAATAATTTCTATTGCATAAGATTGACGTGAAGGCTAGATGTAGTTACGTGAAGTGCCTAACAAGAGTCCTGGCATGTGCTAGGTGATGAAGAAATGGTCACTAGCACCGATGATGAGAGAGTCGTGTACTAACCAAATGGCAGCAGCGTTCAGTCAGGCTATGTGCGTGAAGTTGAAACAAGGCTTAAACTTCAGGCGATGTTCTTTAATTTTGGGCTTAAAATGCACACAGAGTCTCGAGTATTGTCTATGGGTTAAAAGTCTTGTAAAACAAGCGCCTCCAAATAAAGGGGCCAGGATCACACTGGATGGTTTGCCCTTTGCCATTATTGACGGGGCAGCTGCCCAGTTAGTGTCCTGGCACTTTGACCTGCTCTGCTCTCCTTCAAGTTGAGGGGAAAAGTAAAGATAATAATAAACACTTGTATAGTGTTTCCCGTGTGCTGAGGCCTGTCCTTTATATAATCCCTAGAACAACCCTATGGAGCGAGCGCTACTCTTACAGCCCCACTTTTACAGATGAGAACGGTTCAGATACAAGAACAAGGGGCAAAGTCTGCTTCCAGAGTACTTGCTCATGGTCACTACACTCTACCGCCTCATCTGCTGTGTTCATTGCACACCGTGACTCTACCGAAGTGGGTGCATGTGCCTGTGTGTTGGGGTGTCAGGGGGCACCAGCCCTGGCCCTCCAGCCACTGTGCAGGAGGCAGGGCTGAGTTGTTTCATTTCAGCTGTTCTCTCTGCTTTTTGCAGAATTGGTTGTCCTCTGAAGGATATTAATACATGAAATGAATAAAGAGGGATTTCAAAACAAAATTGAGACCAAGGCAGCCTTTGTCTTATGCACATCTTATAAATAAGCCCTCACAGTAAGAAGCTCTGAGGTAGCAGACCTCTCTCCCTGGACTACGAAGTGCTCAGCACACGAGAAATGACAGCGGTGCCACTCATTTCACACACTGTGTCGTGGCCATCTGCTCAAATATCGCCCTTCCTTTTCCTATGTTACAATGGCTCATTAACTCTATGGACTATTATGTAGCCATTAAAAATGGTAACTTCTAAACTTTTAAAGTGAAAACGTGTAACAATGTGGAAGAATGTTTACGGTATGATATTGAGTGAAACAATTGCACACTAGATGGACATGTGTGTAAAATATGTGTGCACGAGGACGAGGGCATGTAGGACTTGGAAAAGGAAAATTGTTTCCAAAGTTGCAGACCTCTTTTTTAAAATTTCGTACTTACTTTTAAAAAATGGAAATAAAGCAACGTGTTTACCTGTGCCATCAATTACAAACATATAGACAGATATAGAGAGACTTTGGAGCTGAGAAGACCTCTGAGATTGATAAAAGTAGCTATTAAAATGACAGAGATTATACTGGATCTTGAAAAACTTATTATAAGACAAATAATATGCTTTCCTTATCCTGTTTGAAATTCCTAAGTGGTTGGAGAACTTAGGAGGGAGGCGATGAGGATAAAGAGATGAGCTTTTCCTTTAAAATGTTGTCTCACACTAGATACAGAGAATAAATGGGCAGCCTCAAATCCTTTGAGGAAGGAAGCAGGACATAAATAACAAGTAAAACATGGACAAAATGAAGAGTTACTTAAGCAATTTCCCTAGATACATTTTTCAGTGAACCCGAAATCTCTTAGGTCTTTTTCAGTTCTTCATTTTCTTCAGTAACTTAGAGTCTTATTTGCCCTTGTTGCTTTGTTCTACCTTTAGTTTACTAACTGAATCATTTGTCGTCAGCTTTGGGCACTTGAGATTTGCTGGAGTGAAATGAATTTTTTTATAATTTGACTCTGCTTATTAACACATCTTTTTAAATATAGACATTGCACAAAAAAGATATATTTTTTTTTGAAAAAGGTCAATGCCATTGTGTATCTGTACTTCATTTGCTCTGTTGGTCTGAGTCAACTAAGATTTCAATACACCTTAAGTATTGATGCATCAAAGGACTTAAAGAAATTAATCAGCTGCATTCCAGAACGGAGACTTCATTCTATAGGAAGTGTGGGTAATTAACAAAAACTCATTTTCCTCATTTCAGAATGTTAGAACGTAGAAAGGAAAAGGAAAATGAAATGACTTGGAGTAAGTCCAGTTCAAGACCAATTTCCATTCAATGTAAACCTTTAGGTTAGATTAGAACCAGACAAATTAATTGTCTTCCGATCCTTGGAGGTCAAATCCAGACATATTCTTGATTACTCCTGTTGCCAAAGTCCCTGGAACAAGTGCTGTGTTTCCTGCTTCTCCTTAAAGGCCTTGATCCTGTGGAGATCCCTTGAGAAATCAATTCAAATGATGTGTGATACTGGAATGAAAAAGCAATGAACTTGGAGCAAATTAACTTGCTGGGAAGGCCCCAAATGAACCCATTGTTCCTGAATAAAAAGAATCTAGACTGTTATGGCCAAGGAGTAGGTCCCAGTGGAGAAGAAGAATCATCAGAGTTTGGAAATGTGTTGAAGTTTCCATCAGTATGGCCATGGCAGAGGCTAGGCTTGTTGCTAGCTGACACGTGCTGCTGCTCTGTCCTCAAGGTCTGGCCTTGGGGAGAGGGTGGCTATCCATCTTGGCATCACCTGGAGGCCAGTTACAAATGCAGATGGTACCATGAGTGGATCTCTGTCTGTTTGCTCACTTGCATTCCCCTAGTGTCTTTTGTTAAAGTGTCCAGCACACATAATTGCTGGATGGATTAATTTCTTGAGCCCAATCCAAAATCATTGAATTAAAATCTCTGGAGGCAGGTCCCAAGAGTCTACATTTTAACAGGACCCCCAGGTCGTTCTTAGGCACAGCCACGTGTGAGAACCCTTGGATGCTGACCAATACTCTATTAGGCTTGAATGGTTCCCCTGAATACTCCACAAAATCTAGAAGCTAAAGGTGAAGGAACAGCCATACCTGCATTTCTCCTACTGCAACAACGACTGTTCCCTGACATTGTACAAAATGTTTACAGCCATTATCTCCAGTGGTTACGTGAGGCAGTTATTCTTATTCTCACTTTACAAGTAGAGAAACTTGGACATACGCAAGGTCACATAATTAACAAAATAGGCATCAAAACCTACTCCAGTAGCCAAAGGTTAGGAAATGCTTTTGGCTCCTTGGGCAAAGGCGTTGCATAAATCCCCAGCATTATTATTCCTAACACTTTGCACAGTATTAGATCACTTTCCTATAATCACTCCATTCTCTTTTATGAGACTTGAGGTTTAATTGGAGTCTCCAATAAGAGATTTTATGTGTTTAATGGATTTTGGTGTAATAATCAGAGTCTGGAATGGTAGTCAGAAGGCCGGCTGACTTCTAATGAAGCTGCTCTTGGGGGAGTACATTTTTAAAAAGACATTACACGTCTATACTATGGAAGCAGACGTGCAAATATTTAGGGAAAGGATATGTAAGGTAACTGGTTACTTCTAAAACCTGGGGAACTGACAAGTGTGTGTATCCAACACTACTGCTAGATTAGTGGATCTGGTGACAGAAATTTAAATGGCGGATTGGCCAGCACAACCTGTATGAAGGACCCCATCGGGGAAACATGGGATGCCCAGAGAGTTTGCCCCATTAGCCGCTTCTGGGGGCCCAGGGTTCTGGGCTCACCATCCTCTCCCTGTGCTCCCTCCTGACTCCTCATGCTTGCTCTCTCTCCCACTCTCCTCCCTGCAGAATGGAACACAGATTTTCCAGCTTCCCTTGCTGCGCCCCTTCCTTGCTGTCTCCAAAACATGCGCTTGCTCACATCTTTTTAATTACTTAAGGAATTTTTCAACTGGGCGCCACAAGGAAAATGGGATTAACAAAAAGAACAGGAAATGAAGAAATTAAATATTATGTAAAATCTTATATTTATAGCTGTATCAGACCAATTTCCCCAGGAAATTTTATGGCATACTGCTAGCTAGTCATTCTCTTACTTTCAGCACTCTTGGGAATATTTTAAATGCCAGACAAGCACTCTGACCACAGAGACTTACTAAGTTTAATATACTTAGAATGCTATATAGCACATATCGCAAACCTTAGTTGTGTGCCTACACATGGAAACGAACAATTCGTGAATGACCTCACCACAACCAGGGACCCTCTGCTCTCCCGAGGTGGGAATGTGAAATGAAGATTCTCTTTGCTTCTCCATCCAGGCCACACAGCTTGTGGTCCTGGAACTTCACTGCTTCTCCCTGCCGTTCGCTAAGATGTAAATAACCCTAACCAGCCTTTTTATACCACTTTTTGTAGACTTGGTGATCAGTGGTTCTCACACTTGAATGTGCATGAGAGACACCTAAAATACTCATTAAAAATTTAGATTGTTAGTCCCCAACACTACAAATTTACTCAGCAGCCTGATGGGCCTGAATCAGAACCTGCATTTGTAATGAGCTCTGAGGTGACACTGAGGACAGCTCTTTGAGCAACTCAACTCCAGATCCAGCCTGGAGAAGGACAGTGCCCTGGCCTGTCTGGGTTGGACACTGGGACCACAGCTGCTGCCCTGAAAACCACGACTGAGTCTCTGGGTTACTCCCTGGGGCCCCATTCATTCCATAGCTACTCGGGTTCTCTTGTTGGAGCTTTGGGCTTGTGGATGAAGAATTCTTCCATGCGTGTCATCTCCGAAGCTTCCCGCTATGGGCTGCAGAACACCCTGTGTTAATAAAGAGCATTAGTTAAGCTCCTTCACCTATCCTGGAGGGCCTCAATTGTTTCAGTGTGTTGTTTCATTTGCCAGTGACATTGGCTTGTAATTTCAGGCTATGGGACCCGGTTTCTTCTTAACCTGTTGTTCTAGTCATCTTCAAACTTGGATGGGCACCCAAATCATCTTCAGGGCTTGTTAAACATAGGATGGCAAACTCCCCCCAGGCCCACACAGGTAAAATTACTGGTGTCTGTGCCAGGGGCTCTGTGACTCTGTATTTGACAAGCTCCACAGGGGATTCAGGTGCCACTGAACATTGAGAACTGTTACATAAGCCAGTTATCCTCAGATGTCAGGGATGTGGGGATCTCCTAGGGGCCTCACTTAACCAAACCGCTGGACCCTACCGCCCAAGTATCTGGCTCGGTAGATCTGGGTGGGGCCTGAAAACTGGGATTTGTATCAAGTTCCAGGTGATTTTGATGCCTATGGTCCAGGGCCCACACTTAGAAAACTAACTAAGCAAACATCTGGTCCCAAGTCACACCTAGAGCCACTGTGGCACCATCATAGCAAATAGCCGGTTGCCTTGAAACAGCTTGTTATCGAGACAAAAACTGCCACTGAAACCCATGAAATTCCTGCTTCCAGCCTGGGGGGGACCTGTGTTCTCAAATCACAGAGAACAGCGGCGGTTGGGAGATGCCACGTCTCCAGCTTCTTTGTGGTCTCTCTCTGTAGCTCATCTGGAGAGTGGCCCCGTCCGCTTAAAATTACCTTGGTCGTAGCAATAATAGACCCAAGTGGAGTGCTGTCCCTCACCCTCTGCTAATTATATTATGTTGTCCAGCTCAGGTTAGCCCTTCAGGCTGTCCTTGCTTGCTCATAGGCACTTCTTCAAGGACTGTGCTCCTTCTCATATTCCATTCCTCTCCCGTTAACAGACCTGCAAAGGCGTTATTTGATAATGCTGAACTTACAGACTGTTTCATGGAAGGTGGAGAAGAGATTACATTGCACACCGTACAGCAAAACTTCATCAACATCTCCACCTTAGTTGTCTACTTCTCTCCTCTGTCCTCCCTGCTCCCCACCAGTTTTATTTTTTTTTTGGTGAGGAAGATTGACCCAGAGCTAGTATCTGTGCCAGTCTTCCTCTATTTTGTATGTGGCATGCCACCACAGTCTGGCTTGATGCGCGGTGCATAGGTCCACACCCCGGATCTGAACCCGCAAAAGCCAGACCGCCAAAGCAGAGCATGCAAACTTAACCACTACGCCACCAGGCCAGCCCCAACCCCAGCAGTTTTTCCTTAGTCTCTTCCTTCCTCTTATTGTGTAGAATAATTTAAGTGTCGTCTCCCCAACAATTTGCATCCTCCCACCTGAATCAATCCAACAGCCCAGTCTCCTCTCAGCAGTTAAGGGGTCCTCTTTGGGACCCTTCCTCTTGAGAAACCAGGAGAGAATTGTAAAAATCTAACCCTCCCCTCCCCCTGCTGCCCCCACCACAACTCCAGGACAGATTCCCTTTAGGAGAGGATGTCAGCCTTCAGGGAGAATGTGCTCATCCTCTGTGAGCTCCTTCCGTCTCCATGCAAAGCTAGCCCAGGCACAGGCGGGAGATGGAAAGTTGCCTTCTTCTCTTTCTGAGCTCCACCAGGTTGACCACAGATGGACTTTGTTGTCGTCACCACTGCCACTGTGGTGCAACATGGCCACCTGGAGCCTTTTGAGGAGGTGGGGGAGGGGATGAACTTGGAGATGCAGTATGGACGCCTGGAGCTTTCCTGCGTGGGAGGGGGCAGGGCATGTACTTCAGAGTCCACCCTCAGCTGCATCACCCTTTGGTTTGGACTACCCTCAAGGAGACAACGACTTTCTCCTCTGCCACTCCCACTGTGGTTCTTGGGCGTGACAGCCTCCCTCTGGTGGATGCGTTAACCTGGCAGCCAGCCACAAAGGTTTAGAGCTTCTTTTGAGTGTCCCGCTGCAGCACAGAGTTCCACGACACAGCATGGAATGCTCGGCAAAGGCAAATGAGGGCAGAGAAGACAATCAAAGAGAATTACGACATTTTGGTTAGAACAGTGGGAAAAGGCCATTATTAAGAGAGTGCCTACAAAGCTCAAATTGCCAAGGACTATAGTGCCGCCTGCCAGCTGGGGGCCTTTTGTGTTACTCTTGCATTGGCCCCATTCTAGAAGTTACTCTCTGGGCCCCAAACATGGCTAGGATCTCTAAGACCACTGGAGAGTGAACATGGGATGCTGTTCAGGGAGGCTGTCTCCTTGAACTGGACTCCAGAAGAGGTCATTCTGAGTCTCTCTCATGTCCTTATGGAAACTCTCTCTGTCCTTGAGGAACTGAGATGATCTGAGATGCAGAAGGATCTAAAACTATTCAAAGGTGTTGAACATGTTGAAAGAAAAGAAAGAAATCATGTTAAACCTAAAATCGAAAATATGTCCCTTTGATGTTTCGTATATGCTTAAAATTCTTCAAGCTACCATAAAATGATCATGAACCGCACTATTCATGTGACTGTGTAAAGGCCGCTGTCCTTGCTTTGTGCCCTAATTGTTGAAGGCGTCCCCTGCAGTCCATGTCCTCAGTAGACCCGTCTAACTGCGGCCTACAGCCATTTCTCCTCTGTTTGCTCTGCCCTGTGTTTATACACGGAAATGGTCCTTAAATTTGCTAATGAAGGTGGAGCCCAGTTTCAGTGAGCTCACCATTGCTGGCTGGTTATTGATCAATGTGTATCAAGCAGGCATTGATTCCAGGATCATACGGGAAGCAGAAATTCAGACATATGTTTGGAATTAGTCTTTAAATTCTAATACCACTGACTAAAGACTTTACCGCTATGTCCATTTCTCTGCTGGGTGGCTGAAATACATTTCTGTGGGCAGTAAAGTTAACTTTCTTTCTCATCGCCTAGAGGTGTTAACCAGCTGGCCCCCCGTTTAACAGCTTCTGAGAAGTGTGGTGCTCTGACAGCTCGCTGGGTGGATGGATGGAGCTGTCAGCATGTCCTCAATCCAGAGATGAGGGGGACGTTGCCTTGCCTATCAACTCTATAAATCAAATAAAAATTAGTAACAAGCGATGCCCAGGGATCCTGTCTCACTTTAGTATTCTTCGTAGATCATAATCTTTGGAATGTGCTCCAGGGAAAAAAAGACTTCAACGTCGCTTTGCTTTAAAGAATTAGCTTAGATTTACTCTACGAAAGAACTGCTCATGAGCAAGACATCTGGAAAAAGTCTGTGCTGTCTGCACAAACCTGTCCTCTGTGGCCTGGGATAATAACTTTAAGGGGTGTTGGAGGTCTGATCTGAAGGCAGTGAGGGAGACATGAGGGGAAATATCAACACCAAAAGGGGCTTGGGCAGGGAGAGCAGGGCAGAGAGGAGAGGTCAAAATGGGACAACTCAGGGTGCCCTGGAGGGAGGGATGCCTTTCCTCACCCAGCAGAGATGACTACCTCCACGGCTCCCAGCGTAGTTCCTGACAGATCTACCCACTTGTTTCTGTGTTGGTTGCCCCGTACACCCTGAACCTCTGACGACAGGAACGGAGACTCATCAGCGTTGTGTCCCAGGTGCCCAACCCTGTGCCCCACAGCAGGGACGCAGGATAAGATCAGTGAGTAAGTGAATGGGTTCAGGTACTGTGGCAAAACAGTTAGGATAACTTTGGATGAGGAAGGAAGTAGATAGTATGGCAAAAACATGTAGAAAAAATTACTCAGATGATGAATATGTGAAAAGGAGTTATGGAGAGTAAACTCCACCAATAAACACAGGTTCTTATACTTTATTCTCAGCTGAGAAAACGAAATCCGTACATTGGAAACAGATGATGCTGTGAGTGGCACAGATCAAGTTCTTCACTGAGGAAGAAATCATCAATCAGGCTCCACATTTTTCTAGGTCGCCACATTTACCACTTTGCCCTGCTCCAAGTTGGCATACACAGAATTGGTGTTCTTTCCCATTGCCCTGATGGCCATTGTCCCTCCTGTGGGACTTGGGATAGTTTTAAGCCAATCGTGACACAGTTTCCAGCTCTGCCCAGCCTTACTGTGCGCATTTTACTTCAGCTTCAGGGGCTCAGCCTCTCCATGTGTAAAATGTGAATGACAAGACCTATGCCTTGGCTGCTAAGCATGACTTGGGTAAACCCTAAGATGTCAGGGAAGGCTGGAAGGCATTTGCATGGTACAGGGGTTAAAACAGCCAAAAGGCAGCTAAATGCAATCAAATATTTTGTCATTTGCTTTGCCTTAAAATTTTCACTACTCTTCCTGAAAATGTAAAGGTGTCCTTTTGTAGGGTGACAGCTGTTATTGGTTCCAGGAAGCTGCTGTCTGCAACTGAGAAACAAATGACAGCTTCTCTGAATGGGTCCATGTATTGCCTGAAGCAGATTTGTGATTAAGTTTTTGCTGGCTTTTTTTTTTTTTGACCACTGAAAAAGATTTGGCTGGAGTGGGTACAATTCCCTCTTGACCAAATCCTTTCCGTGTTTTGAAAACTTTCCAAGTGACAAAATGAGCTCTTTCACCCAGTTTGAGTCAGATGCTCAAAACACAAGACAAAAGTAGCTGCCTGGGAAGCTGCCACCGGGCCGTGCTGTGCCCCCAGGATGGCTAACCCTCAGAGGGCCTTTCAGCGCAGGGAGCCACCTCCTCTGGCCTTTGCTGGAGGTGGTCCTTCTTGCTTTTCATTTGGGATGTCCTTCTTGTGATCTATGCAAAGTCACTGTGATTATGGAAAGGAGAGCTGGGTGTGATCCAAATGACAAGGTGCTCTTTCCAAACCATCTGCCCTGAGGTGCTTTCCCCACTGAAGGGATCAATTTTTGGACTTAAGCTACTATTTCTCATAGTAGCTTATGCATTCAGTTCTCTCTCCTGGGCAATTAGTAAATCTGATTAGTCAGTACGTCAACTGTAATAACAACAGAAATAACTTGGTTGATATTAAAAGCAAACATTCAGTGAACCTATGCCAGACACTTTATATGCGTATATCAACACCATTCCGTTTAAACCTCCTCACAAGCTCACGAAATAGATGCTAATAATAGTCTCCACTTTACAGATGGGGAAAATGAGGCTCAGGGAGGCTATGTGACTTGCCCAAAATCTCATAGCTTGAAAATGGCAGGCAAGAATTTAAAATCAGGGCTATGCGCCCAGAATATATGTCCTCAGCCAGTGTGCCATGCTGAGTAAAGTGATATTGACCACGGAGTCCTTTGGGCTTGTCAGTACTGCAATTCTGGATCTCAGTATCTCCCAATGTAACCCTTTATGTTTTGATTTAAAATAGATCATTTACAAGTCAGGCCATCCAAGGTTGAAGGCAAGAACTGGTTTCACCTGGATGGAGGTGGATGGGTAAGCACGTGAAGGGGGCCCTTCTTCCCACATGGGAAACAAATGAGCTGTGGAGCAGGCACTGGTGATTGGTGTGCACACCGGAGTTATCCAGTGTGCACACTGTGTGTACCCAGTGTGTATACTGCATGACATTATCAGCGCTCAGAGTGGGGAGGAGTCTGAGGGTCCCTGAGAAGGTGGGTGCCATTCAGGGTCCCAGGAATAAAGGTCATACCATCAGGTTCATCTAAATTGTCTTATCTAAATTTAAGTTTAAAAGTAAAAATATAAAACGTATGTAGCTGGTTATAGAAATAATAGTGTTATAAAATAAATTCACCAGTCACCAAATGTTTCGATGTGGGAGCCTGACAACCGTCTTTCATTTCATCTTCTCTGTCTCTGTCAGTCCAAGCTGGCAGTGTTTCTGATGGTGTAAAATTCTGAAAAAGCTTTCACTCTAGGAAATTTTCTTGTATTATTTTTAAAGATAATTATTCCCGGGGCCAGCCTGGTGGTGTAGTGGTTAAGTTCGCGTGCTCCACCTTGGCGGCCCGGGGTTCACCAGTTCAGATCCTGGGCAGGATCCTCTCTTTGCTCTCTGGCTTCTCACCCAAGTGAGAAGTACAGGTTTCATGAAAGTAGAAAGGTCATGTCAACAGATGGTTTCCATTTGGGGAGCACAGGTAGAGAACACCTCCACCATTGCCACGAGTGTTGGAGGTGTGGGAAGTTCTTTGGTATATTTCCCTCTAGATAAAGCTGCCAACTCTTTCTTCCTCTGTTCTGGAGATCTGGAGTTCCCTCAGGATCCACTCTGCCTTTTGCCATGGTCTCTTTCCAAGAAGACCTCCTGTTCTGTTTACTATTACTTCCTGCATGTGTCTGCTTCAGCTAGGCGGGGAGAAGGCAGAGGGCAGACGCCAAGAAGTAGGAAGAACATCCCCTGCCTCAGTTGCCCCCACTTGGAGCCTGCTCCAAAGAAAGCAGCTCCCTTCTCTGCCAAAAGGACAGCTTTCCTCCCTGCGGAGCCTTCTTCCATACATATTCCAGATTTCTTTTCTGCTCCTCCAGTTTATCCATCGATACAATATCCATTTACTTTCTCTTTGGGAAAGTCATAAAAAATCTCCGATCTGCTTATGACACTCTTACTGTTTTCACTACTACCATAGTTGGGTTTTTTTTTCCCCGTTAAATTTTGCTGCCATTTCAATCAAATCTCGAGAGAAGGAAATCGTATATACTCAATTTACCATCTTGAATTGGGGGATATCACCTGAACTCTTGATGATCTCAGGGCTTTACCATCTTAGGAATGGAAAACATGGTTAAAATTCTGACTTAGAACCCTTGGAAATATTTACTCGGTTGAGATTTGACTATAACTACTTGGCAGGAGGTGACCTTTCAGCCGGCTGCAATGTGGATAAGTAAGCATTTTCTTTTTCTCTTTTCTTTCCTGCATTAGACAAATATTTCCCTTACCCTGGGAATGTCTGAAGGTTAAACTCTCTCTGCCTTGGGGAAACAAGGATCGCTTTTTGTTTGTTTACTGGGTGGGTTGGTTGCTAATAATTTGGACCCTACGGTAAAGAACAAGAACACATTTGCCAGGTGATGGTGTGTTGAGGGTAAAGACAGGGTAAAACTGGGGACTGAGAAAAACCAGGGGCGGGTTGGGGCCAGGGGAGAATGAGATGGTGTTGAGACAGGGCCTTGGACCTCTAGGGATTGACTTGGAAAATTTGTCCAAGAAGCGAGAGATCCTGCTGTTAGGGAAGGTCTGTGTAGTAGGGGCATTTAATGCTCAGCAGATTCCCCAATTTCAATAACATAACAACCATATAAATATAAACAATCATATGAATATTGAGTGCTTTCTATGTTCCAGGCCCTGTGCTAAGTACTTAATCCATATTGTCTCATATAATACTTACAACAACCGAAGGAGGTAAGTGTCGTGAGCTGGATATGGTCTATTGCCATTTAGCATCATTCACATCCCTTTCTATGTACCTTATTATATTGCTGGTTTTGGAAATCTAAAAACTACATTTCCCAGATTTCTTTGAAGCCAGGGTTCTGTATGCAAGAAAGTTTGCCCTGTGAGAGGCAATGGCCCAAGATTTGGAAGTAGAAGTGAAATGGTGACTATTTGGTTGCTATTGTTGGTGCTAGCAAGCAAGGTTGGATGCATATGAGTGCTTGCCACAGAGAATTCCACATTTAACTGCCTGATCACCAGCTTTGTAGGGGCGAGAAGCAGTGGTGGCCGCAGCAACAGCAGCTGCGTGGGCTCTGGAACTCAGCAATGGTGGCATGCCCTTAAAGTCTGTGGTCCATTGGTGGCCCCTCAGACTTCCACTACTCCAGTTCATTCCACAATTTTGTAAGCATTATTTCCCTGTATTAGACCCATTTCTGCTTAGAATACCGGGAATGTTTTTTCTGCTTTAAACTCATGTACACTATTATCACTTCCACTTTATAGATAAAGGAAATGAGTCTCAAAGAGGTTAAATATCACATCAAAGCTTACCCAACATTAAGTGGTGAAGCTGGATTTGAACCTAGGTGTATCAGACCTAAGCTGTATGCACTTGACCACTACACTTCATTGTCTCTTATTCTCCATCTGACATTGGCTCATACTAATGTAGACTATCGGTCCTTAATATTCAAGCGTAGTCCTAAGACTAGTCCACCAATGTAAACTTTCAGCAACAGAATATAAACTTTCAGGATGAGTGGGTCAGGACTATGGCCATGGGTTCCTCTGAGGTCAAACGTTTGCCTTGATCTCATTAACTAAGTTGTTCTGAATGAGGTAACTCAACTCCCTCACACCCCTCTGCCAGCTCGGAGTTTTCCACAGAACTTAGACAGTCAATTCGGTTAACTCTGTATGATACATGCAGACGGGTAAGTGCAAGCCTTCAGTCTTTGTGAAATTAAAATAATGAGAATACTACTGATCCTGAAAACGGGAAACTTTTGCAATTTTCGTATTCCCATAACCCACCCCCACTGATACTTTATTAAAATGAGAGTAAAAGCAGAATATCCCAGAGGCAAGCCAATGATGCAGAAGATGTGTTTTAAGAATTTTTATTTTCCCAGTTCAGGAACACTTTGTTGCTATAAAGATATGTGTCATTTTAAGAGAAAGAACTTGTGAATGGTGGCTATTATACACTTGTTTGAGTCAAATATCAATAGTAACTGGTTGTTCACCATAATTAAAAGGAATTTTGGTCTCATCCAATCAGCTCAGCTTCTTCCTGTGGTTTCTCCAGTCTTATAGAGAGGAGAGAGTGCTGTAAGGATGTGCTCATTGACATCTCATTTTAGATGGAAATGCTTTGTTCCCACAGTACTGCGCTCATGATTCTGTGTGCATTTGAGCTGCTGAGCTCAGAAAAGCCTGGGGATTACCTAGCTGGTGCTCTTAAGCTGTACATCCATCACTCTGTGCACACACTAAAATCACAGATGCTCCACTTCAGATTACAAGGAGCAGGGAAGGCCATCGTAATTGGGACAAGCATCAAAGTTTGATGTCAGAAAATCACTAGTAGATATACAGAGAGGACCTGAAGAATTCTGGTTGTTATTTCCAAGCACTTAAACTATCAATTAGTCTGGACGAACAGAGGGCACCCAAGATCTAATTGAAAGCAGGTGGGATTGGGGGCTTATGTGGTATCATATTGGGAAACTGTGTTGATTCATGCAGTGGACGAGAGAGAGTGAGAGGGTGCAATTCATAGAGCTGAGTGGGCTAGAATAATACTCTTCAACCAGGTACTTCATAAAAAAATCAATTTCACAGGCCTACCCTACCTATATATAAGCATCCTACAATTGGGAGAAAATTCTCTTTAATCAGAAAATCATTCAAGGTATTAAATGCTCACATTACTGCCAGGTGTTTGTATGCGAAGGAGACCATATAGTCATTATAAACTTTCATTTGTCAGGGGTCTGGTATGTACAGTGAACTTACTCACATAAGATCTAAGGAAGATATTGAATCAATTTTTACTTTAAAAGTGTAATTTTTAATCTGAGTTTGGGGGTCTCAGCGTAGTGGTGTTATAGAGGTTCATCATGAATTTAAGAAAAGCAGTATTCACTTTTCCATGGGAATAAGTCAGCTTTTCCGTAAAAGGAGTTAATGGAAGCCTCTGACTCAAGTACATTCCAAGGATACATTTTTATCTTGTGTTTCTGAACTATCATGTTTTTGGCAGCCTTTTCTTTTTCACTTATGTCAAACATAGCTAAGAACTTGATAGGCAACAAAAAGGACCTTGGCAACGTGTTCATGAAGTCCAGTTACTCTAGGTCATACACTTTACCTACAAAAGAGTCTCTCAGGTGCTCAGCAGGGTCTCTTTACTCTTACTTTGCCCACAAATTAATGAGCTTGATTGTCTGGTTGTAGAACAGATTGGAAGCAGCAGTTAGAAGGGATGGCCAGGTAGCTACCACAGATGCGAGCTGGAACACAGGAGTAGAAATAAATGCTATCACATGTAGACATAAGAATTCAAAAAGCACAGAGGGCTGAGGTCATTTCATGTATTGGAGAACAGCCAGCACCTCAAATTCCTGAAATAAACTCCAAGGGCATATATTACATCCTAGTATAATCGTGTTCATAATGACGGCCCCCAGGATACTAAGGAAGTCTTTGGAATTCTCTTTTTAAGGTGCAGGGAAGACTGAAACACATTTTAGAAAGTTCACCATTGAGAAAAACAAAAACCAAAATTGGCAATTGAAGAGAGAAAATCTTGATTTATTTGAGACTCTTTGTGTATCCAAATGAAGTATGTAAGATTTTACTTGGGAGAGAGAAAAATAAAATGGTTTATTATCTATTCATGGCTATAAAGTGTGTGTATATATGAGCATGTGTTAATAAATTTTGTCAACATATGTGTATATATGTATAAGCATGTAAGGGTGTTGTACTGTTTAAAGTGAGTACATATGGGGGTGTATATATGGTCATGCCAAATCTTTCTGTGACTAGAACATTTTTGAAAAGTGTATGAAGGCTTAGATCTTAGTCTGGTTAGACTTTCAGTTTTGCCGTTGCTTAGTAATTCAGGCTAGGTCTGTTTATCATGGCTTCACCTTGCCCAATAGGAAACTGTGTTTTCCTCGTATGCCTAAGGTTCTTCAAATTTTCTAGACACAAGCTTTGGAAAATAAAGTGTATAGTTTTTGAAGTTTATTTTAACAATGGATTTTCCAGACTTACGAATCTGGAGCTGAGATGTAGGGCAAGAGTCATAGTAATAATGCCTAATATTTACCAACTTGGCCGTTTGCAAAGCACTTGCACTCATATGTTCCATTTGGTTGATATAGTCTAAGGCTTTTCAAATTTATAACAGTTAACCCTCCTTTCTTAGAAGAAACTGGGTCATTCCCTGTGCGGTAGAATCTCACAGTATAGATTTTGAGGATTGAGTCCACATGATGTCATTTAACATATTCCTCTACTCTCCATAATTTTGTAAACTACTATTTACATCTAAAAGCTTAAATTCAGATGCACTTTTTTAAGGGTATCTCATAGGTGTGGCTATAAACTTCCCATTGAATAACATCAGAAGGCTCAGAATGTCTGCCTGGCTTTTTAATGCTTTTAAGATTGATCAGTCAAATCAGGTGTTGTCAACTTGATCCATCCCTTATAAAATTCCCCATCAAAATTTTACCTATGGCTTTGAGCAGTCATTGATCATTGCCTAGAATTGCCCATTGTTTCAATGGGTGTTCCAAAATCGTCATTTTCTAATTCTACTATTCCTTATGCATTTATTAGCTGGAACTCTACAAAGAAAAACTCTCCCTTGTCAGCTATCTGGAAGCCCCACAGTACATTTAATACAGGAAAGGCAGGATAGCTATAAAGCCTGTGCTTTGACCACGGTCCTGTCCTGGAAAGATGCTGCTTTCCTGCAGGTGTGATCTCATACATCCGACCTGGCGTCAGAAGGCTGTAGGCAGTGGGGGTTCTCATCCATAGGTCCCAAGAGAGTCTATCCAGATTGAAGCAGGATCCTTGTTGAAAGATGGAGTGAGAAGATAGGGTGCAGCTCTAGGAAGAGAAGGTTGGGAACGTTTAGGCAGGTTTTCAGGAGCAACCCAGAGGCTAGCTCAGGCACAGAACTGGAGTATGAAAGGGAAATAGACCCAGGAATATGGACCAGGCACACTGGATGTGGTTGAAAGAGGGAGGAAGAAGAAGATTGATGGGCATGAGAGGGTTTGGGGTCTTAACCCAAGCAAAAAGGAAATTGCCAAAGTGTGGCTGGGCTCCTTGAAGGGGACAGGGAATGACAAGTAACTGTGGGACTGAGCCGTGCGGTGAGTGTTCCGAAAGGTGTCAGAAGGGCTTGCGTTTGGATGGTTCAAGGATTGTGCTGTCCCACTTGGGGCCCAAGATAACTATATCTCAGCTGGTTTGGCACTAGCCACTGTGTATAGACCCTAATTGGAAACTCTACTCCCTTCTATGACAGAACAAGAAGGACCTGATTTCCAAAAGGATATAGGCAGAGGAAATGGGGCCAATACTGACTTTATATGGCCAACACATTCACCACTAGTTCAACAGTGCTGCCTGCTCACTGAGTCCTCCATCACATTTTTCCCCGTGTCTGACTCTACTCCCATTGCAATCACATAAATTCTCAAAAAAGTGGAGTGGGAGCATTTTAGGTTCTAGAGCCCTGCTCTCTGGGCCAGAATGACTAAGGCTGTAGATGCAGAGAATTGCCAGGGCCCCTGCCCGCCCTCAGCCCCTCACCTTGTCTCCTGTTGGGAATTTTCAGAGAACAGTACCCACTATTATATTTAGTATTGAGGAATTGACTGCTATAAACCAAACGACTCGGACCGATTAAATTATTATTTTTTTTTCCTGCTGCATTACTTACACACAAGAGCACCGAGAATTATTTTTAGACTTAAAAAATAGCAGTTAGCTGGTGCTTGCCACCCAATTTGTAACAGATTTCCAGAGATTAACACTTGCAAGGTTTTTGGCCACATTTAATCACAAAAGTAATTCTGTATTCCATCAATACGCTCAACTCACGGGATGAAAATAGCAATGCAATCTGGGATAAAAATAGCGATGCAATCTGGCTGGGGGAGTCTTGGCCACGGAGCTTTGCTCCCCAGTTGCTGTTTTATTGTGGTTATAGAATTGCTGTCCTTTTTCAGGGGACGTGTTTGCAAGGCGAGGCAGACAAGGGTGGCACAGTATCTGATGTGCCGTTAGCTCAGTGAAGCTCTCTGCATGCTAGAAACAAGGTCTTTCCACAGAGCAAATGAAGACAGTAATTGTGTCTGATTATCTGGCCAGATTTTACAACTGAGAAACTACGTAGTACATGCTTTTTTAAAAAAAATTACTTTTGATAAGAAGTATTTCAGTAAGTGAAAACTCCTCCGTGACAGCCATCCAGGGCCTGGCTTATCTTTCCTGGTGGAGTGGGCTCTAACCAGCCCCCAGAGAGGGAAAGAATCTCCAGTAGGAAGTGCATACAGCAGCACAAGCCAACTGCCCCCGATTTGTTCTTGTTTTCTTGTATAACTCCAGAACACCAGGAAGAAGCTGTGGTGTCCCACAGGAAAAATGTCACTACAGTCCATATACATCGGTCATCCTGTGAAGGTTTGATTCTGGACTCTAGAAATTTCAGTGTTCTTGGGTCTCATATTTCTGCCGTGGATTTTCAAAGCATGAGGAAAGTGCCCACAGCTGCCTCCAGAGAGAGGTGTGGGGATTCATCCCTCTGATTTTGAGAACTTTAACCCTGTGTGCTGTTTTTTGCAGCATCTTAAATGATGTCTTACTCATTGTTCACCTTGTGCTATTCTGAGGGTGAAGGCCTTGATGGCAGAACTCCTGAGCCTGTAAGATCCAGTCCTCCTGTCCTTGACGACCACCGTCCCAGGAAGACATACACATCCCTGATGCTTACAACTAGAACTGATAAGGCTCAGGGATTCAAGTGGCTTGGCTAAAATCAATCTGCCAACAGATGGAACATGACCAGGTCCCACCATGATGGTTTCATCACCCTACTGAAGCTACAACCCATGTGGTCCAGTCTCAGAGCCAAAGCACAATTAAAGAAGCTCTACCCAAGAGGGAATTTTATTGTTACTTGAATCTCTTCAAGGAAAACACAGAGGACCTAAGTGGCCCCCTTTGCTCATTTTCCTGATTCTGCAGTACACCAGGCTCTCAGGAGCTTTTCAGTTACCCAAGACCTCACTGATGAAATAAGATCAGAAACACCTCCTTTCCCTGAACCCATGAAACTCCCACTGTCTCTCCTCTTCCCCTCTTTTCCATCTCTTTATTGTGTGTAGTTACTACACCTCTTTCTAGAAATCTTCATAATCCTCCTTCTGCCTCTCTGGGCTTTTCCTATTTCTGATCCAGCATCAAAAATGCCAGAAGAACTTGTCTGGCAAAGACGAACTCTCGTCAGGGGCAAGAGTGGAGAGAGTGAAGCTGGAACAGCAATGGCAAGCTTCTTTCAGGCAGACTGCGAGGTGGGACATCAAGGACCATTTTCCTGGTAATAAAGCCTTGCTCCTGCCTCCTAGCCTTTCCCCCTTGCTCCCTGTCTCTGTTCGTGCCTCTTAACCCTGCCTGTTGTCAAGGCAGCCCTCACTGCTCACTTTTACCAGCTCCCACAGGGATAGAAATATTGAGGGCTCCCTCTGGCCCCTACTTCTGAGGAACGGCCCTGGCTTTCAGTTCCACAGCCGGTAATTCCACTCACCTCACAGCCAACCACCCATCAGGGACGGCAGTCATTTACAGTAGCACATCTGTCTGAGGCAGAGATGTCAAAAATGTCAATGGTGGTGACAGTTTACCTAGGCAACCGTTGACAGAATACTTATTCTACTCAGGCCCTAAATGTGCCCCTCACTGCTGTCTCTGTTACCACAGCTCGTTTACCCACACATTTTTATTTCAGAGCTATATCAGGGAGACTAAATGTATAAGGATAAATATGACAACTTCTGGGTGAGGGTGCCCGATTTCTGTCTTCTCTGGAACATTATCTGTGCTGTGTACCTGACACTTGACCCTTTGTGTGTGGGTTTAAAGGTCTCCTCCCAGAATGCAGGTCTCTTAAATCAGTGAGACTGCCTCACACTCCTTGTAGGTGGCATATGATAAGACAGAGCTTGGAGGACTCAGCCTTGAATCCCCTGGATTCATTCTTGCCTTTCCCCTGTCTCCAGCTCCACCACCGCAATTATCCATTGATTCTTGACCTTTTAGCCTTGCCTCCTGTTCCTGGCCCTAAGCACACCCCTTGGATCTGAAGGCAGAGCTGGCCTCCCCTTCTCTCCTTTGTCAAGTTCCTCAAGTGTGATTTGCCCTGGTTCTCGTGCTCTCTCTGCTTCCAGGTATTCTGGTCACCACCTTGCTCAATACGCCCCCAGTCCAGGCCTCTGTCCTCCAGTACCCTCACTGGCCCTAATATAGTTCCTCTCATGGGCAGGAATAAGGGACAACTCTAGAAAGTGGAGCCCAGAAATAATCTTTCCTCAACTCCAAAGGATTTCCCTTTGTACTTGTGTGAGGGAGCCCTCCGGCTGTTTGTGCTGCTCCTCCTGATGACTGGGTTGAACAATTGTGAGGACTTTGGAGACAAAGTGCTCTCAAGCCAAGCCCTTGGGTTATCAGGGTGGCCTGCCACCTGCCCAGGACCGACTGGGGATCTGCACAGACGTGTCATGTAAAGATGTCCAAAAGGATGGTTAGCCACACAAGAATATCTTCTCTTCCCATTTTATATGCCTTGCTGGGTGTGAAATATCATACATAGTAAATCAACCTGAGAATATTAAATGAAAGAGAAAATTGGCTTTTAAAAACCTCAGCATAAAAAAAAAGCCCAACAGTATACATTGTTCCCTCCAAAAGAACCAGTCTGCATGATTCTTATCTCCAGTGATTTTTATTGAAGATATTTCTGATTTGGTATTTTAATGGGCTTTCTGAAATCAGATGTGACGCTCGTTATTCTTGCATGGTTGTTTTATTCTTGCATTTCTCAAACAAACAAGGGAGCCAGGGGACCTGGAGATGCTAATCATTACATAGCCCCAGCACTGTGACAGCAAGGCTTCCAACACCAGTGTGGAAACGGTAGCAAAAGTACAGCACCGAGGCCTGATTGAGGGTCCTCTGGGTCATCAGATAAATACAAAAATGAAGCTTGTCTATATTTAGATCAATTCTGCCGTGCCAGATTGTGTCTTTGGCCAATGTGTCTAACAGTGTTCCAGGGCAGATATGGGTTAGCAGAGACAGCACGGATGTGAGAAACAACAGAACCAGATGTCCAGAGGATTGTCTTTCCTTGTTTTTCTCCTTAACTCAATAATTTCCATTTATTAGTTGTGAGAATACCCTCAGCGTGGGGGTGAGTATCGGCTCCCCACCACTGTCTTTCACAAATTTCATCAGTTGCTGCCTTTACCCCCGTGGTCAAGTGTGCACCGTCCCCTCCTGATCTGGCCGGCGTCAGTGGGAGAGGTTTGTGATCAGCATACGAGTTAGATTGGGATTCTCATCTAGAGAGGCACCTGGTGCCTGAAAGAGCTCTTGGTGAGTTGGTGCGGACCATCCATGACAGCAAGGCCTGTGTCCTGAACAAGGCACTTGGAGAACCATTTCAGCTAAAGAGGAAATCAGGAAGTTCTCGGTGGTCTGGTGAGAAGTCTCTTCCTGGTTCTTGGTACAGTCACTCCAACTACCTCTCTTTCCTCTTTCTTCTACTTTCCTGTCTGTCTGCTCCCCACAATTTCCCATTGTCCTTATTTGTTCCACTTCACTTAATATTCGTGTGCTTATCTACACCTCTGAAGCATGGCTCATTCGTGCATCTAAACTCGTGATTATCTTTTTGTGTGTGTGTGTGAGGAAGATTGGCCCTGAGCTAACATCTGCAATAGTCTTCCACTACTTTGCATGTGGGATGCCTCCACCGCATAGTTGACGAGTGGAGCAGTTACACACGGGAGATCTGAACCCATGAACCTGTGCCGGCAAAGCAGAGTGCACGGAACTTTAACCACTCAGCCATGGGGCTGGCCCCAACTCGTGCGTATCTTATCCAACCACAACGGAGTATGGGGAACAGAAGAAAGGGGAAAGAAAGAGGACTGCTCCTAAATTGGGAGGCTGTGGTGCAAACAGCCAAAGAGACTGAGACTCAGATCCCTGTTGTGCCTTTTACTAGTTGAGTGATTCTGAGAAACCTACCGAATGCCTCTGAGCCTTGGTGTCCCGTTCCCAAAACGAGCATAAGAACATCTACATTTCAGGGTTGTTGTAGGGCTTAGAAACAGTGCATGGGTTCCCAGCTCACAGTAGGTGTTGAGGAGATAGTTGCCATTAATATTTTATGTAGACAGAGTTCTATTACATATACAATTTGACGTCCTGCTTTTCTCATTTAACACTACAAGATGGGCATCTTCCCATGTTCTTCAAAATTCTTTGTAAAATTATTTTAAAATGCTACAGAGTAGTCCATCAAAAGGATGTACTGTAATTATGTAACTGTTTATTTTTGGACCCTTAAGTTGGTTCTTTCTTATTATTATAAAGGGTGCTACAGTGAACATCTTTAACCATAAAGCTTTATCTGCATTTAGTACACTTTCCATGGGCTTTGTTCCTAGAAGTGGAATTACTCTGTCAAAGGGTATGGACACTTTTAAGTGCCTTGATATATAGTGCCAAATTGCTTTCCAGAACTCCTACCAGCGTGTGTGTGGCCTATCTCTCTATACCCTTGGCAGCCAGAGCAGACACCATGGGTTGTTTACCCAAGAGCAATCATTTTCCTTTTTCTCTGTTGATAGAGCCTTAGTTTGTTCAGATGTCCCTGCTTCCTCTGGGAATAAACCTGTATTAGTCTAGAGCAATCTTGGTAATCTCATTTCTCTTATCAGAGATTGGTTTAGAGGTGGGCATATGACCCAGTCCTGACTAATGAGATGAGATGTGAGGTTTACTGGGTATATTTTTTTCATTCTTAAAAAGAGACAAGAAAAAGTGTCTCCCTTCTTTCACTGGGCTTTGTTATGTGTTCATGTAGAGTCTTAAGCCGTTCCAGCCTAGGGACGAAACCCTGAGGAATGGGAGCTTGACAATGCTGTTGAAATCCTGAACTAGTCAACCCGGGGGCCACCCTTCCTTGGGACTTCTTTTCACCTGAAATAGTATATTATACATGCTATTTAGGAAGTTCGATGTGGTTGTTCCATTACCACAGCCTAAAAGTACTCTAACTGGAACACCAGCATTATGATTATTAAAAACCTTTCCCAAATTAATTCATACACACACAGGAAGCATCTTAATTTTGTTTAAATTTGCTGTTATTTAATTACTGATGAGATCATGTTTATTATTCATATGTTTATTAATAATTTGCATTGTCTGAGCAGCATGTGGCATCAAGGGAACAGTTATGGTCATGTTGGTACTGAGCCTACAGATGTCCGAGGAGGCCTGTTGCTCATTTCCAGACAAATACGCCTTCAACTTGCGGACTGTCTTCAACCCAATGAGATGGGCTTCTATCCAAAATATGGTAACGATGGAAGTCAGTCTTTCAGGGCTGTTTGTTTACAGAAAACTAGACCTCGGGGAGGACTGTCTCTCAACAAGCAGACAGGAAGTCTGGTGGGTAAAGAAAAATAAGACTCATGAAAGTGAAGGAAAGGTTGACAGAGAACAAACTCTCACTAAGGAGCTGCTGTACAGGAGCACGTGTAGCATCTCTCTGCTTGGTCCTCACTTCCCAGTTTGAAGCCACTACGGTTGCCCTCCTCCCCCGTCCCCTGCTCCACATGGCTCACCCGTGTTTCTGCTCTAGTGTAAGAACATTTTCATTAGATTTTCCATATAGAGAAATGTTTTCAATTACTCTGGTTTTGAAATAAACTTTGAAAATAAGCATTGGAGCAAGAGTCTCTGATTCATCTCCCAGAAAATGTAACATACGAAAATGATTCACACTCTCTTTTTATTAGAACATTAGAGAGTTGCAGAGTACTGAGTCATCAGCATTAAGGCAATGTCTAATGACTAGACAATTAGACATTTAAATAGTCTGGGTTTAATGGAAGGTTTTCAACATTATGAATAGTTGGTGAATTCAGGCCCGACTAAGAAATGTCCCAAATGAAGTCTTGCCAAAGATTACATGTATAATACATGGATAAGGTTGTTTTATAAAAGACTTAGTGGCTTTCTGCTCAAGGCTGTAGTAGCACCCATCAAAGTCTCGTTCTAAACCATCATAAATGAACAGATCAATAGTTAATGGTACTGCTAGCCGAGTTTAAAGCCGAATAACTCAGATCCCAAGACAACTCGATCTCGCTCGTTTGTGATTCGGAGGCACTTTGGCAGACAAGTTGATTTTTGTTTAGCCGATTCCTACGTCCCATGGTCCTAACTAAGCCTGAACCTCCTCTCCTGAAGCCCACGAAGACCAGGTGCAGAGCGGGGCTCGCTAACCCACAGCCCCGAGCTTGTTCGCAGGGACTTTGATCACCTGGGCGCCTGCGTTAGCGGCATCTCGGAGGATGAGGTCTCATCAACTGCGGTAAGAGCCTCAAAATCCCAACCAAAGCACAAAGCGGACTCCACGCCAAAGCTGGGAGGGAGGCGCATGAGAGCGCGTACGGGAGAGGAAAGCCGTGTATTTTTAAAGAAACAGGGTAGTTTGAGGGCTGTGGTGTGATGTGCGTGTGCCATGTGACCTGCGTACGTGTTCGTGGGGCATTTTCGCCACTTCACATTGCCTGTTGGTTGTGTCCACTACTTGGTGAATTTAAAAATAATATTGCTCTACCTTCAATGTGAATTCTGTTGGAAGGAAGAGAATAGGAAAAAAATAGATCATTTGTGTTTCTCTTTATGTGCAAATTTATAAAATAAACAGAATCCAAAAATAGTACTTTCTGTGCTCATCCAGAGAGATCTTCCACTCAGCTCTGAATTATAAAAGCCACCGGTTTAAACTAGACGATGAATTAGGCTCCTGTGGGAAGGAAATAGGGAAGGAGGCAAGACTAACTCTGATGCAGGGCTCAGATTCCGCTGGGTTTGTTGATGTTTGTCAGGGGAGGGTAAGTTCTTACTTCTGGGGTGAATGGTGCCACTCTGGAGGGCAGACCCCACACTTGAAGTCATGAGCTTTTCTTTTTCTTCCCCGATAAAGCTCTGGGTAGACAATATGCCTGCTGCTGCCCATTCAGCTACAGAATCAGTGAATTCTCTCAGATAGACAGTGTTGCCTGGGCCCTGACCAATGCCAGCTGTGTCAGGTAGGGCAGAGCCGTGGCGGCGTTGGCTCATAAGGCCAGAGGTTTCAAAGGCCCCTCTCTCCCCTCCAGCCTCAAACCATCGGAATTTGCATTTGGCTGCCATCTGCACAGCCAGTATAGCACCTGTAGCAGGCCCGGATTCCTGGGACCCACTGCAGACCCACTCACTCAGAGTCTCAGAGTTCCTGGGCAAGCAGGGCCCAGGAACGCACATTTTTGACAAGAACCTTGGTAATTCCTATGCTCACCTACATTTTTATGCTCAAAGTTTAAGAACTACTAACTCAAGAGTTTCTTTCATTTTCCATTTCTAGGTGGGACTATGTTTATGTTTTTTTTTTTTTAATTCTTATAAGAAGAAGAGTATTTTGACCAGGTTCTAGAAGCACTGATTATTTTGGTGACATGTGGGCTCTAGTTGGCCATCTGACTGTGACTCAGTTTGGGTCTTGGCTAATCCAAATTGGACTCCCCTGAGAGAGCCACACCAGTCACTTCCACAGTGACGGTTGGTAGCGGGCTACGTGTACCATGTCCTTTTTATCTGTTCTCAAAAGACATTTCACTGGGCCAAGAGAGGAAATGGTGTCACAAGACAAAATATCCCCATATGCTAATTGAGTCTCATATTTAATATAATGAGGAAAATTTCTTCAGTGGCTTTAATATTATTTCCTTTGTATATTCTGTGTATAGCCCTTAACCTGAAAATAATGAACTTAATATATAGAAAATTCTTGATTATTCACTTTGTGGGTTTTCTACATTTGTTATTCCAAGCTCAGAGTCTCCAGGGCTCAGAACCCTACCCAACTGCCATCTCCCGATTATGATAAGATACACATGCCTGGAAAGGGACATCCGCTACAATAGTAAGGATTCCACAGTTTGCTGTAATTTTGGTTCAAATCCGTGGTTTTCTGTTAAGGGCTGTTGATTGCAATCATTGTTCACAAGTGTTGGATGAAAGATCCAGTTTTTATTCATATTTCTGTTTTGTTCTGATTGTAGCATATGCGCCGGTGAAGTGAGCATGTGTTTTTGTTATTATTCTCCCTCTTTCATGAAGACAACTTATGATGATTAGAAAGTGGTTCTTAATCCAGGGATTATTTCGGCTATATAAAGGGTCTTGCTTTTGTGGAAGACCACTTCTCAAAGCTTACCTAGCACAGAGGAGAGGGCCCTTTACGCTCAGGCAAAGTCTGATTTAAATCTCTCCACATTATCAACTGGGAAGACACACCTTCTGGCCAGCCAGCATCTCCCTTGAGTTCTTTGTTTCTGCTCCAGCTTCATCCCTGGATGACCTGACATTTGTCAAGACTCCAGACTTGGGAGACACTCCAACATTCTGTCTTCTCTTGCCACTTCCCCAAGTGCACTCCCCAAAGCATCCAGCTAGATCCCTGGGCCTCAGAGCAGGGCTCCAGGGCCAAGCCTGCTGACAGCTGACCCTCCCAGCAAGTGCTAGAACCGAGGTTTCCCAGCTCCGACTTAACCCTGTAGACACCAGCAAGACTTAACCCAACTTCTCCTTGACCGCCTCCCTCTGTGTATTATTAGTTCTATGGTGAAGCCTCACTCTTTTGGCATACCCTGAATAGTATATTTATATGCGTTTAAACCCTCATCATATTTAAGCAATTCTTCTCAGCTGAGGTCAAGTATTTTTGAGAATAAGCTGGTCCCTAATAACTAGATCAACCATGTAATCCATCGTTCAAATCTGAGCACTATTGAAAGTGAGAGGAGGCGCTAGCTGGACAGGACGCTGGGGGCCATACAGCTATTTTACCAAGGATGCAAACAATGGTCTCCTGCCAGGGTCCTGGAATCACGTCCTTTGAACTCACCATGGGGAGTGAGGACAGTCAGAGCAGAGTGGACAGGCAGGGAGAACAAGAGGGAAAGGAGGAGGCAAAATGGGAAGAGACAGAGAGGACAGAACTCATTTTGGTCTGACCTCTGATTGATAAAGTCACAGGCTCTGAAATACGCTGACTGGAGTAAGACTGGAGAATGAGCCCAAGGATCACAGGGAAGATCACCTGAGCCGACCCCACAGTTTATCCAGCTGCTAAGCCCTCACATCATCGCGTTCCATTTCTTCCCAGGGTGCATTATGGGTGTGACTAATCTTAACAAGGACTGGGCTGGGGAAACAGGGTAGTACATATGTGGCTGGAATATGTAACTTGATAGTTTTCCGCCTCTCCTTTAACCTTGTTGTCCTTCTCCCAAAGAGTTAGTTAGTCAGCATCACTGCCTCCAAGAAGGGATGACTCCACAGAAAGCAAATAACACAAAAGGAGTCAGTTCTTAGCTTTTTAGTTTTTAACATCTTGGCCTCAAGAGAACAGAAAGAACTGGAGTGTGTACCATAGATGTGGGGGAAAAAGTGACGAGCAGTAACAAAGAACTTCTCCAATCCTCACTGCTACCCGTCCTCTAGGTTAACGTGCCCCATAACCCCTTCCATCAACCAAGAAAACAGGAAGCTAGGAGAAAAGAGGAGAGCTTCGATGGTGAGGAGTCCTTGATGAAAAATGTGTGCACCCTGATCCCTTCCTGGGATGAAGCAAGGAGAAGGTTCTACAACAGACATTCCGGACAGATTTGGGAATGGCAGCACAGAGGAAACCTCTGTTTACTTTCCCAGGTTGACTCTAGGAAGGAAGCAAGACCCCAAGGAAGTTTGGCTGTCTGCTCTGTCCTGGCGGAAGAGTTTAGAAAAGCCTCAGAGTAGACCTGTGAATGGAAGGGGTGGGGGTGGGGGGATGCGGGGGAAGTGGAATGATTCTTTTGTGCCCAAGGGCGCCATGGAAGTGCCAATGGCTATGGATGACCCCACCAAGTTTTCTGTAGCCCCAGAATGGCATGGAAGCATCAGGATTATCCTCTGTGTCCAAGAGGGTCCTGAGAGTTAGCTGACCCAGAGCCAGACCCGAAGGTACGGTATTTGGTTTAGTATGAGGATGACTTGGCAGTGACCAGCAAGTGTCTGCACGCAATCTAAGCAGTTGTGCTAGTGAAGAGTGATGCCAGCTCAGGTGGGATGTTCCCCACACCCCTAACCTTCATTCATGGGCATTATGTAAGCCTCAAACTTAGAGGCAATCACAGACCCTGAAATAACGGGAAATTAAGTTTCTGCTGCTTGGAAGAAAGGGGGTACATTATAAGTATTAAAAAACTTCATTCATAGAAAAATAAATTGACCTTGTCCACAACTGGGTTTGTGAACTAAGATTTGTATGTACTACATACAGAGATGGGTGCACCGGCACCCCACCCATGCCCCTTGTCCACCGAGTCCGGGCAGGCGCCTCGTCAGGACAGCAGACACCCCTTGTTTTTCCTAATACTTTTCAACATTGCACCAACTCTGTGAATTAGTTGCTTTGTGTTGACTTTATTGCCACGATTGCCATGGAAAGTTTCTGTCAAGTCTTTCATTGTTTCTGTGCTTTATGCATCATTTCCCTCCAGAAAACAGCCTTCTGCTCTGAAGTCAGTATAACTGCATCACCTCTGTGTTCCTTCCATTTGAGACTTGACCTTAGATGTTGTGGACTTCTAATATCTACATGAGGCTAGAGAAAATGTTCTTATCTACTGAGTCATGACCCAACACATCGGAGCAAATTGCTTTAAATAAGATTGCCAGGAGTGAGGGGTGGGGGACCTACATCTTTCTTGGTTAGCACCTCTGGAATATGCCAAAAAACAAAACAAAAGGAGTAAAAAGAGAAGGCTCTCCTGCCCCTCGATAGACTCTACTGCCTTTTACGCTCTTAGAAGCATGAACTTAGACGTACAATTAAGCTCTTTCAGTGTAAGCTTGGCATGTTAGCATTAATTTAGCTTCATAATTATATAGCAGAGAAGATTTTTAAATTCCAAGTTATCAAGTGTGCTGAGACATAACTCACTTTATTTTTCTATAACTGTACAAACAGTGTACGTGGGTCCCCTGCCCACCTTTCTCCACTGACACTCTAAGTTGGGGGGAGGCTGGGACTTCTGGCAGTGGGAAGGAGGGGCTGCCCTCCCGTACAGCTTGCTGTTCCCTGAGATGTAGCTTGTACCGTCTGGTCTTCAGACATCGTACCACGTGGCCTCTGGTCATAACCCAGTGTCTTCCGTCCCTCTCTGGCTTCAGATTATCCTGCTCACAGACGCTGTGTACGCCTCATCCCAACTGAAAGCCCCTTCAGATCCAGTGACCCCCAGTCTGTCACCCGTTTGACACCCCCAGGAGCAAGGCAAACTTCCTCCCGTGCATGTGCAGGAGAGTCCGAGGGCCGTGAAAGTTTGAACCATCTTTCCCCCTGTCTTCTTCCTGCACCATGCTGCCTGCGCTGTCTTTGAGTGTCATATTCTTAAAACCTGTTGTCTGTGTCAGGACCTTGGCTCTGGTTAATGAAAACGCCTCTTCTCTCAAAGCTGTGGTCTCTGCTACAAGCTGGAACACATACTTAAAAGTTCGAAGGCAGGAAGTCAACTTTCTTGTTCTTTCCCTTCTCTGGGGCCAAAGAATGGAACTCCTCCAAAATAATGGGGCTCCTGATCCAAATGAATGCAGCTGACTTAGGAGGCAGGGGAGAGGGGGAAGGCATTGCAACAAGGAGCGGGATGAGGGAATTTTGGTTAGTGTGACAAAATGTTATCCCCACCCCAGTCTGTTGGGTGAGATCCTTCGTTATGCACACTTGAATCATCATCTCTTCTCCCCCTTGTCCCCAATTGCTGAGGTCTTCTTTCTTCACAGGCTTTCCTTCTGTACTCTTCTTCTTTTGGCATTTTCCTTGCTCTGCATTTCTTAGACCTGCCCTTCCTTCAGAGTCCCTCCTTTCCTGATGCTGTACTGGCCAGCAGGTGCCATCTGGTGGAAGAGGAAACAGCCAGTAGTTGCTCTCTTGGGGGCCTTCTCTCCTCCCCTATTTCTCCCTCTTTTTATCCTTCTCTTCTTTCCCTCCTACTCAAGGCGTCATCTGTCACAGAGCTAGCTGCTACCAGAAGTGAGGCTGGCAAATGCAGCAGAGCCTGGGAAGGAGGCTGGCAGAGGCTGTAGGCCGTCATGCCATCTCTGTGACAAACACCACAGAGCCATATTTTCTGTAGAGTCATTGCTTTATTGACTATTATCAATTCTCTTCTTTAAATTTCTTGGGGTGAAATTTGATTTTTAAATGTTTTCTGCACTAGAAGGATAACTTTTAATCATGCTTTGAGGGGAAAGCGATTTCTATAACAACATAACCCTGAAGAGGAAACACGATTACCACAGAGTTCATTTCTATCAAGGCCTTTAGGAATGCTTGCCCTCAACAAAGGAAGGATGCCTACTATGCTTTCAAAGGCTTGGTGTGGTCCTAAGAAGGACCTTCCAAATGGTCTTTTCAAGACAGCTCTTGTCTTCACCATAAGGAAAATCCTTTTGTTATTAAACTCCCTCAACGTTAAGTGTAGAACTGACTAGTATTCATCTTAAGAACAGACTTACTCTGTGGGCTCAGGAATTCCATGTGTGTGTTTAATGCTCTTACTGTTGTGCACTCAAACACTTGTGCTGCCTCACACATTAGGCTGGTGTAATTTGTCACGCAGTACAATTTCAACTGAAAAGTTGTGTGACTTCAAAGAAATTTACATATACTTGAATTTTGTTTTTATGTATCCAGACTCCGGAAGTGAAGTAGAAATGGTTCCAATAATCAATTCAGTTCTGAGCTGAGCATCTCTCCTGTGTGAGAGGAACTGTGTTAGGCACTGGTGATAAAGATGATAAAAGATAGATAAAGGTGACGAAGGCCACCCCTGTCTGCACATAGTAATCAATGGGTGAAACAAGCATTCAAACAGAGCACCAGCATACAGGGCAGAACGAAATACATGTAGACGGGGGTACCAGCCACCCTGGGCCAGGGACACAGGGAGGAAGAGGGGCAGATTCTGGGAGGGAGTCAGGAAAGACTGTCTGGAGAAGGAGGCCTTGAGAGGTAAGGAGGATTTGGGTTGGAGGAGAACAGGAGAAAGGCCCTCCAGCATGAGGGAACAGCAGAGAGCAGTCCCTAATTTAGACTTTTAGTACTTTACTTCTAAATGTTCCATTGAATCAACTTCCTGCTTCTAGAAACTTCCCTCTTTAAGTCTTCCTGCTTATCTCCCCAAAACATGTCTTTAAGCGTATTACACTTCTGCTCAAAACCTGCCCGTAGAGCTTCAGGTCCCATTGCTGGTTGCATGAATTCCAAGCTCTTCAAGACCTTTCTTACCCTGACCCCAACTACCTCTGCTGCTTTGTCACTAACTGATCTCCTGAATCAGATGTCACAAGATGAAGGACTATGGACCAAATATGCCTCCACAATATTCTTTAGATGTTTGAATTCATTTTCTACTTTTAAAGCCAAGATGTGTATTCTCCAATAAAAAGAGCCAAGGCTCCTTGGAGAAGTGATCGATTCCAGGGCTGGGACAAGGAATATACAAGACGAGCCTGGAACATCTTATGGTACCAGAAAATAAGGAAATGCTCAAAAAGGGATCGGGCAAGTCGAAAGGACATAGGAGCCAACCCAAAGGAGCTCCCACTGACCAAAGCTGGGACAAGTTGAGCAATAAAATAGTAATGATAGTATCACATTATAACCAAATAAAAAATCCATTAGTCCATAATAAAAGAAATATAATGATTCAGTAAATAAGTAAATTGAAGAAAAGGGACAGTTTTACTTACACAAGAATTCTAACTGATAAAAGTAGAATGAATGAGGGAAATACAAAATCACCATTAGGCAAACATCACAGTAGTAATTGTTGTTGGCAAGATCCACTGATGGATATTAAAATTAGTGGACAAAAGTTTGAGAAGAAACAGGACATTTGTGTGGGTTCAAAGTATCTGCCTCAGATATTTATCATTTATAGAGGGAAAAATGGTAACTTTACAGAGGACGAACATGGCAGACACTTTCACCAAGCCATCAAAGTGGACCTCATCAGTAATAAGACACAGTGACATCATGGACCCCTGATATGATGCACTGAGAAGGGCACAGCATCACTTCTGTGGTATTTTGGCCCAAAGTGCTTAATCTCAACTTAACCATGAGAAAACATCAAACACAAATTGAGAGATACTCTACAAAATAACTGACCAGTGGGCATCCAAACTGTTCAGATCATAAAAGACAAGGAGATACTGAAGAACTCTCACAGATTAGAGCAGACCAAAGAAACACAACCTCTAAAAGCAACGTGGGATCCTGGACTGGATCCTAGAACAGAAAAAGGGCATTAAGAGAAAAACCAGTGAAATTTAAATAAGCACTACAGTTTAAGTAATACTCTTACAGCTTTTATTATTATACTATGGGTATATAAGTCATTAATATTAGGGAAAGCTGAGTGTAGGGTACACATGAACTCTGTACTATTTCTTCAGCTTTTTTGTAAGTCAAATTATTTTTAAATAAAAAGTAAAAAGAAAACCTAAGCAGGGCTGGCCCCATGGCTGAGTGGTTAAGTTCATGCGCTCCGCTGCAGGCGGCACAGTGTTTGGTGGGTTCGAATCCTGGGCGCGGACATGGCACTGCTCATCAAACCGCGCTGAGGCAGTGTCCCACATGCCACAACTAGAAGGACCCACAACGAAGAATATACAACTATGTACCAGGGGGCTTTGGGGAGAAGAAGGAAAAAATAAAATCTTAAAAAAAAAAAAAAAAGAAAAGAAAACCTAAGGTGTTTCATATGTAAATAGACACAATCTGGATTTCCATGTTATCTGGGAAAATAGAAAAGTCTACATATGACCATTTTTCATGGAGCAGCAGCTACCTCACTTTAAGTAAGGCAAGTTCTCCAGTTTGCCACAGTCCATTCCCCGCCCTATTGTGCTACACGGGGCCATGCTTGCTTTATTTATTTTGCTATATGCCTGGTTTCAAGAAGCATTTGAACTTGGGATTATTGCTCAATAAAAATCCTAAGTTCCAAGCCAAATGGTCTACCTGCTGTTCTCTAAATGGGCTTTGTCCTAAACCTTACCATATTCTCACTTTTGCTCAAGCGCTTCCTTGTCTGAACTGATTTTCTGTCTTTATTCTCAATCCTACTTGTTTCAGTCTTCCTCATCCTTCGAGACCTACCCTGCAGACCGCCTCCTCCATGAAGGCTCTGCCCATCAGTTGAGTTCATCTCTCTCCTTTGAGTAGCTAGAGCATTTAGTGTTCTTTGGAGAAGAGCATCATTTTTGCATCAATCACTTCATAGAGAGCAGTTCGTGTCAGACACATTTTCCCAGGTGCTAGGGACACCCCGTTGAATAATATGTCATTTTTGTTCATCAAAGATTTTTCAGGCCTAAAGTAAGGCAGACAAGAAAACCAGCAATTAGAATTTATGTGAGAAGTGCTATGATGGAGCCATGCACATGATGCTAAAAGTGCTCAGAGGAGGGGGCTTCCTGAGGGATGAGGCGCTTCAGTTGAAAGAAAGAAAAGAAGGAAAATGAGGAATTAAGTAGGAAGTGACGAGAACTGGGAAGTAGGGAGGGGCCTTTGGATGAGGAAAAACTTATTCAAAGGCCTGGAGACCTGAGGGGCAGCTCCAAGCAGCTTCCAGTGCATGTGTTTGGTAGGTGAGGTTGGGCAAGTAGGAGCTTGGCCTTGTGCAATAGCCAGGTTTATGTGTGCCTTATCACCCTCACTGGATTATTAACTCCTTGAGGCTAGAGGAACTTGGGGCCAGAAGGAAAGAACATTAAACTTCAAGTTAAAAAGACTTCATTTCTGTTAGAGTCTCTGTCCTTTACTGAGTTTATGACATTAATAGTTAAGGAGTGTCCACTTAAAAGATGTGTGGCCTTGGGCAAGTTACTCAATGTGTCTGCGCCTCAATTCCCTCATTTGTAAAACACTACTGACCACACAGAGCATTGAGAGCAGTCTTGATGAGAACTGCTATGATCACAGATGCTGACCAGGCAGAATGGGTGCTGCACCAATGGGATAGACACGGGCTATAAAAACCTGTAAGTGCGAACCAGGCAGGGGGTGCTGACTGGTTATCAGCCATGGTGTAAGGAACAAGTGAGCTCATCCTTGCAAACCGCTTGGCACAGTGCCTGGCACAGAGTGAGCAATTAATAAGGGTTGCTTCCTAGAGCACTGTCCCAGGCACTGGCTTGTTTTCTATCTCATTTAATTCTTCCAACTATTCTGTGAGACAGATATTGTTTTTTCTATATTTAACAATTGAGGGAAATGAAATTGAGAGACGTTAAGAAACTTGTCCAAGGTCACAAAACTGCTGAGGTTCAAAGGCGAGATCTGAAACCCCAAGTCTTGTGTTGGGTCCTAGCTACACAATTTGCAGGGCCAAGTGTAAAATGAAAAGGTGGTCCCTTTTGCAAAAATTACTAGGAATTTCAAGATGATGACAGCAGAACATTAAGCCAAGTGTGGGGCCCTTCTAAGCACAGGGCCCTGTGTGACTGCACAAGTTGTCCTCCTGTGACGCTGGCGCTGACTGTGTTGTTTCCAAAACACCAGAGTGTGCTGGGAAGAGAACCAGCCTGAAGGCGAACCTGAGCATTAGCCTCAGGAGTGAAAGCGAAAATATGAGACCAATGTGGACCCCCTTGATACTTCATAAATGCCATTGCGATGTGCTCACAGCTTCTATTGAGTACCGAGGTCATTAGTAAAATAAAGAATTCAAGAAGCAGAGAAAAGAAAAGCTCACCCAGGCATGAGCTGCTGGAATATGGAATGCCAATGGACTTTATACCACAATGTGATTTTATTGAATTATTCTGGTTTTTCCATATTCCAGGGAGTCTAATCGTGGAATGGATTAACAGTCACTAAAGACCTTTATGTATCACACTTATTTTAGTTTGAACTCAGCTGCTTCTTGAAATTGTGAGTTTTAACATGAACAAATGTATCCCAATTACTGACCACATTAGCTAATACTTTGTAAAAACCTGATGAGCAAAGAAAGTTAATTTCAACTTTGCTCAAGTAAGAAGAGAGAATAAGTAAGTAGGAACAGGATGTCCATTGAGTCATGAACTGGTCCCTCTCTCAGTTTCCCTTCTCTGTTCTTCCTTGAGCTTGCTGAAGAAGAGCCTCTCCCCTGGGTTGTAGAGAGGGCTACCAAGGAGGAGATGGTTTTCTGTCAACTCCTGCCACTTTCAGATTCTCAGATGCTGAATCCATTTTCCCAGTGTGTTAGCATTTATCTGAAGATACTCAGACACTTTAAAAATACCATCTTCATTTAAAAAATGGGAAAGCTGAGGCATCCTGGTGATACCCACTCAGCTATCCTGTATTGCAGGCTGTGAGCACTATTTTGCTTTTTTTGAGACTATATTTTTATCAGTTCTGTGGTGAAGATGAAACAACAGATCAACACGTGTTTATTTGATACCTACTGAATTTCCTTTCACAACTGTAACAAGGATTACAGAGGGACTCATCATTGGAAAGAAGTGATTTCAGGCCTTCCTGAAAGCAGAACCCTCAGGCCCTAGGGATGATGTGAGGGTGAAGGCCCCTGACATATTGATTAAGCTGGAGGTCATCGCAAAACCTATGGGATACTAAAGAACTCACCTTCAGGTCATTAAAGGTGTGGGGTGAGGAATGGCAAGAAATGGACAGTTTGACACCATGGAGTGATCCATCGGGCATCTGGCTGAAGCCCTCAGAAACTTGGAGTAATTTTTCTATCAAACAAATATTAAGCCCAGAGAGCCATTCAGACTCTACCTTGTGTAGGCCAGGACATGTAGGTGTAGGCGTGGGCCAGTTGGATGTAGGTTAAAGGAGATGTCACACTAGATTTGGCTACGTCCTTCCCATTTTGAAGAAAAAGAATTCTATCTCAGAAGAGCGGGCAAACTCAGTGGGGGGCGAGTTGCAGTAGATCGGGAGAAGGGCCTGCTGAGACAAGGCCACGTCTGCTAACAGAGTAGCGTAGTCCCCGGGCCCTGCAAAGGACGACCTGGAGGGCTTCTGCCCTGTTCTGCACACACGAAGGCTGTCAGAGAGCACCACGTGGTAGTGATGGAATACGGGGCAGAGTCTGAGTGTTCACAAATATCCTTCCTTTTAGTAACAGAACCACGAATATGACAGCCAAGTTGGAGACATTTCCTATCCTCACTATTTCTCCCTTCATCCTTTAAGGGAGTTTTCTCTTTTTTAAAGTAACGGTTGTATTGAAATGTAATTCACATACCGTACAAATTATCAATTTATAGCGTACAATTCAAAGGCATTTAGTATATTCACAAAGTTGTATAACCAATAAAATAATCGCTTTTAGAATATTTTCATCACCTGAAAAGGAATTGCTGTACCCATTAGCAGTCACCACCAGTTCCTTCCAAACCAGCCCCACCCCAGCCCCTGGCAACCACTAATTTACCTTCTGTCTCTATAGATTTGGCTATTTTGGCTATTTCACATAAATGGAATCTTACAATATGTCGTCTTTTGTGACTGGATTCTTTCATTTAGCTTAATATTTTCAAGGTCTATCCATGTTACAGCATAAGTGAGTACTTCATTCCTTTTTTGGATGAATAATATTCCATTGTATGGATATACCACATTTAAAATTTATCCATTCATCAGTTGATGGACACTTGAGTTGTTTTAGCTTGGGGCTGTTATGAATAACATTGCTATGAAATAAAATGGTTGCAGACACTTTGGAAAACATCTTGGCAGTTCCTAAAAAGATTAAATCTAGAGTTATTTTATGACCCTGCAACTCTATTCCTAGGTATGTGTATATACCTGAGAGAAATGAAAACATAGGTTCATGCAAAAGTTTATAGATGAATTTTTTTTTGAGGAAGATTAGCCCTGAGCTAACATCTGCTGCCAATCCTCCTCTTTTTCCTGAGGAAGACTGGCCCTGAGTTAACATCTGGGCCCATCTTCCTCTGTTTTATATGTGGGACACCTGCCACAGCATGGCTGGCCAAGCAGTGCCATGTCTGCACCCGGGATCTGAACTGGTGAACCCCCAGCTGCCAAGACAGAATGTGCGAACTTAATTCATCTAGGGGCCAGCCCGGTGATGCATAGGGACAAGGACAGTCACAATGACTGCTATTTTTCTATGTATGGTCCATCTTTTCCTGCTTCTTTGCACACCTTGTAAGTTTTTGTCAAAAACTGGGCATCTTAATTAATGTAAAGTGGCAGCTCTGGAAATCAGATTCCTGTCCCCCCACCCACTCCACAATTTATTGCTTTTTGCTGTTACTGTTTTTTGTTTAGTGCCTTTCCTGGACTAATTCTGTAAAGTCTGTATGTTTTGTTGTGTGCAGCTAATGATGTCTCTGCCTAGTTAGCTTAATGATCAAAAAATGATTGGACAGAGATTTTCTGAAATGTCCTGAACCAATGCATCTGTCAACTTTGCTGAGCGTGTGTCCTGGGGCACACCATTGCTGCTTGGCAGTTTCCAGCTCTGCCTTAGCCTTTACTTCCTGCTTATGTAGAGCCTCAAGGTCAGCCAGAGGTGATATTAGGACCTTTCTGTGTCTTTCTTAGGTGTGCACACACCCCTGCACATATATATATATATATATAGGCTTCTAGGTCTCTAGGAATATGTTGAAGCTTTTCCAAGCCCATTATGGACATCCCATCCCCCAGTTTCTTCTTTTGAATTTTTTGGTCAGCTTCTTGTTTGCCCCAACCGGTATTGCTGCCTAAGGCAGCTGTGATTTTAAACAATTGCTGCTGATTTTTTCCAACAAATACCCTGGGGATAGGGTTATCTGCATTGAGCAAGCTCTGAGTCAGGTCAAATAAAGACAAGCCCCGAGAATGGTGGTTTTCCAGGGAGCTGCCGGGAAGATCAAATAGCGAAAGTTCTCTGAGGGTGAGGCTTTAGAGGAAGCTCCAAATCCATTCCTCCTCCTCCAGTAGCTGCTAGGCTGCTGGGTTTCACAGCTACTGTGGTTGTAAGGCTATTCATTCTCAAGGCCACCGGGAATTGGAGAGAGGAGAACGGGGAAAGGCAAGCTAAAAGACTGCAAAGCTCCCTGTTCTTACCAAGATTCAGCTGTTTTTCTTGAATGAATGCCCCTCAGATTTTCACATGCCTTTGGTTAATTTCCAAGCTCTGAAAGAGTTGACTTTGACACTTTTTACCAGCATTTTCATTGCTTTTATGGAAGAGTCTATTTTTGGAGGTCCTTACTTTACCATTCCAGAAATGTTTTCTAAAACCTGCATTTTCACAAGATCCCCAGGTATTTGTAGGCACACAAAAGTTTAATAAACTCTGTTTATAGGATGTCGTTTGTCCCTAAACATTCCAAATATCCTCATTTGAAGTTACCAGATGGTTGTGGAATTTTCCAGCTGGTTTAATGCTACTCATATGTACATAATACCTAATACGAAAAGTTTGAACTGCCAGATCGTATGATGATCAAAAACCCATACAGTCTCTATGTAACTTAGTGCTTACATTTGGAAATGTTTGTGTGAGCTGTGATGTTTGTGTTTCCTTGTCAGCCATTAATCAGTATAAAAGTTTAAACTTTTGCTGCAATATTTTGGAGGCTTCTTAGACAATGTGGGTATTGCTGGCTCTTCTAAATGAACTCAAAATACCATATCTGCTGACCTGAGAGCAGTCTGTTTTCTGTGACAAGATGAACAAAACAGTACCTAAAGGAGCTGTTGTGTTTCCAGGGCGAGAATAAGATGAGAAGAGAGTTTACTTTTTCAGGATCCTGTTGTCCTCTGGCTGATGTGGACGTGTAATGTGGAGTGAGGGTCAGGCACTGAAGGGAAACATGGTCTAGTTTTCCTCTCCTTCCTTTTGTGTTCTCCCCCCTACCCGGCCCCCGTTTCTATTCATCGTATTTCTTACCTTTCGTTTCTTTGTCATTCTTTCTTCCTATGCCCTCCTCCTTTGTCTTATTCAGTAAGAACTCATTTATTAGCTAGTTTGCAGGATTTTCTGCTTTTCAGAGAAATCTTGGGTGTAAATTTAATTTCCTTTCCTGACTGTGTTGCCCTATGTCTTTTCTGGTCCTTCCCCCCCTTTCCCAGCGTGAGCCATCCCCTCCACCTCACCTTACTGTCCTAACATCTCTGAATCAAAGATTACTATATTGAGAGTACATCTCTCCCCCTTTGGACATGGATGTACAATTCGCCAAATTAATTTCTCTTGTCCATACTTAATGTCCAAAACTTGGCCACTTTGCCGTTAGGAAGAAAGAACTTTTTTCATTGTTTATAAAGGACAAATTGTGCTTCAAAAGATAAAGGACAAATTGTGTTTCAAAAGACAAAAATGCTTCACCATCGTAATTGTTAATTTTGCTGTAGTCTTCAACAAAAACAAAATAAAATGTAAATCAATATTTACAAAAAGAGGAAAGTGAGCTAGAAGCGAGCTGTCCTGGACGAGGAGACTGGTGGGTGTTGCTTGAGCCGAAATGCATTCTCGTGGATTTAACATGTCGGTTAAGCACAGCTCAGTGCCTTCAGCTGGTGAGAGTCAAAGCGTGAGGCTGAACACCGAATCAGCCGTGTTCCTGTACCTCACAGCGGAGCCAGAAGGAAGCAGCATTTTTCATCCCTGCACTTCCCGTTGCCTGCCAAAAAGAATTCAAAGCGAGGAAAAATATGCCTCCTGTTGTTTGGGGGAGGTACAAGATACATTTGAAAATTGATTTATGCTTTAATCGCTCTCGAAGCTTCATTATTCCAAGTATTAGGATGAAAGACTGTTGGATCCAGCAGACTTATTTGTTAATGCACCGACGGTAGCAACAGATGTGCTGTTTTTCAACTATGACCTGATCCACTAGCTGATTCATCTGCTTACGTTTTCATTTTCCTGTCATTGATTTATTAATGATGTCTTACTTATCTGTGGTTCTTTTATGGGGTGGCCTTCCTCTGGCATGGTCTCAAGAGGAATGTTCTGTACCTTCCCCCGACATCAAAAACCCAACCCCCTTTTCTAGTGTTCTTTATCACCACTCCGGGGATTAGAGACTTTAATCATTTAGTAACTGAAATAACCTCCGTGGCTTGCAGAGTTTATGGCCAATTTGTCTTCGGCACACAGAATTCAACTGCTTCTCCTTGCAAAGGAATGGGCCACGCTTGTTACACTGCTTCTTTTCACCGTGGGCAGTCAGTGTGCTGTCTGCAGAACCAATGCAAATGGTGATGGCTCTGGGCGGCTCAGGACCACAAAGCATGGCTCAGCATAGCCCAGAGAACATGTGTATGTATGCCACGAGGCTGTTAACATTTTCAGTTGCTTAGAGAGTTGGTGCGGCTTTTAGCTCCAAGCAGCAAAGACGGGAGGGTAGACAAAGAGGTTGAAGTTGTAGGACCAGTTCCAGAACCATCAAATGCCAAATGATCCCCTTCTGTTGTCTATGTCAAAAAGAATAAAGAAAAAATGATCTTGGTTTGTTTTGAAACTTGAGACCCCTAGAAAACCTAAGATGCTGTGTAAATTGAGGCTTACAAGGGCATACTTCACCATTAAATTTCACCCAAGGATCTGAAAGTAATTTCTTGTTGTGTAGTGAAGGTTTCTGAAACTCCGTGTATGTTAGTAGGTAAGTTGGTGTAGTGGATGTCAGGCTTCTCAGTCCGAATCTCCCTGGGGGACTCATTCCTTCCCTCACCTTCCCCGAGACACCCCATGCCTCTGCGACAGCTCTCAGCTAACTTCTTTCCTGGAACTTGCTCTGGGCTGAAGAGAGTCAGCCACCTTGCTCAGGGTCATGCATCCTTCCCAGAGGCAGACCTTACTAGGTGACTGTGTGAGGCAGGGCATAAAGGCCTGGCCCCCTCACCCCAATTTGGGACCACCCTGCAGGGCCTTCCCAGGTCCGGATCTCCCCATGGGATCAGCGGAGGCCTTTGTTGTGAGCACATCACAGTTCATTTTCTCCCTCTGCCCAATTTGCTTCCTTTACTGCCCCTACAAGAGTTGATCCTGAGAGCACTTCCATTTCCTAATAAGCTTTCCGTGGGCATATCTCTGTCTCAGACTTTGCTTCCCTGGGAGCCAGACCTGCGACAGTTGGTACTAAGAGTGATAAATCACAAATTAAAGGCTAAACAGGAGAGCCAGGGGGCCTCCATGCAGAGACTCATCTGCAGTTGGAGGGCAGAAAAACCGAGGAGCAGGCCAAGGGCTTAGTTGTGAAAGTAGCTGAGCTCCAGTGAAGGATGGGTTCTCAGCCCTGACCGGGCTACTGTCCGAAGCCAGGAGTGGGCCCTTGAGACACGGGATAGGGATATCTGGGTTGATGCACTAGAAAAACATGAATTCTCAGATTCTCTGAACCCTCAGGGCCCAAAGATGTGGCTCAGCCCTTCCTGTTAAAGGCCAGTGCTCTTGCCCACCTGAGATGGTGCAGAGATGGTGTTTTGCAAGACAACGCACTCCTTCTTTTCAGAGTCCACTCACAGCTCCCTTCCTGACCACAAACAAATGATGAAGGTTGAGTCACATTATAATTTGGCTGGGGAAGTCCCACGTCTGCTAAAAGAGAAAAGGGCTATACCCTGAAGGAGCTACAGGACCTGGCTAACATGGACTGACAGGAACCAGGACACTACTCATAGGACTGGATCTTGAGTGTGCTTAATCAACGGGGCAGAAAATAAAGTTGGACAAGGGAGAGGCTATGGATATGAGAACACTTGCCAGTGATAGGGAGGGTAGCTCCCTGACAAGGAGCCCAGGGAAACAGTCTAACATACTGTTAGGATGGCTCTTAGAGCTTGGAGAGATTGATGGCTCTCACAATATGAAGTGGAAATGCCAGAACTACCATGGAAGATGGCAGAAGGTGAGACCAAAAGACTCAGAGAAGCAGGCCTGCTGGAGTGGATACACTGTGTAAGGCCAGAAAGTCCTTGGAATATGCTGCCTCCAGAACTTGGGTACTCATACGCTGGGAAAGAGGGAATACCCAAACATTTAGACCCTGTCGGACACACAGTCTGAGCTGATCTTATACCTAAGGAGCTGAGGTGTCTTCTAGGTCTCCTGTTAGAGGGTGGGACAGGGAGGCTGGGGAATAAATGAGGTCCTGGTCAGGTTCAAATCTCAGTGTGTCCACTAGGTGCGCAGATGCACCATGTGTCTCTTCCCCAGACCTGGAATGTATAATTGGAACAGAAATAATTGGTAGTTGGCAGAACACACATGTTAGCTCCTTAGCTGTGGGGTAAGAGCTATCATTGTGAGGAAGCCCAAACAGAAATGACCCCTTTTCCCCACTGACCAAGATAGTAAATAAGAAACAACTTCACAACCAAGAGGGAATGGCAAAGATTAGCACTACCCTTAAAGACCTAAAGGAAGGAGCGGGTAGGGGGCGGTCCCCATCATATCCTCACTAATTAACCAGTCTGGCCCCTACAAAATCCAGATAGATCTTGAAGAATGAGATAGTGAATTGCTGCAAACTCAACCAAATGGTATCCCCAATTTCAGATGTCGTGCCACATGTGGCATCTTTGCTACAACGAATTAACATGACCTTGGTTCATGGTTGGTGACCAATAATATGGATATGTGGTTTTTTCATTACAGTCAGAAGGGAAGATCAGAAACAAGTTCAAAGTCACTTTGGAGAGACCAGAAAATGCATTTATGGTCTTTTCCCAGGACTATGTTAACTCTTGCACTTTCTGTCATAAATAGGGTGAAAGTGGTGCATCTGGAAATGGGCACAAACAGGGCCAAAGGGCAAAAGTCAGCTACATGAGCGGGTGGCCCAGAACCCCATGCCACCCACGGATACACTGGGGCCTCTCCCTCAGCTCCGCGAGCACCTGACAATGGAGAGTAAAGGTCAAGCTTGGCTCATGGATGGATCAGCTCAGTATGTAGGTGCAAGCTGGAAATCCTCACACTGGGCAAAGCTTTGCATGATTCACCTGCCTGTCTACTTTGGGCAGAAGGAGAAGTGCTCTGAGTTAGAATAGATATGGACTCATGGACAGTGGTCAATGCTTGGCTGATTCAAGGGCCTGGCAGGAGAAAGATGAGAACGTTGAGGACAAGGAGGTCTGAGGAAGAGGGGCTGGCTAGGGGAGAGAATACCCAGGGAGGATGGGGTTCCATGCTCCAGAATGTGGGGTTTACTCTAAATCAACAACCATTCAATGGCAATGCAGAAGTCTAAAGGTCTGTCCTGCTCACCCCAATTCAGGAACCCCGCAGGGCCATCCTGCCCCAAAGCTCCCGGTGGGATGAGCTGAGGCTTTTTTGGTGACTATCACAGCCGAACTTATTCCACTGCCCACTCCTGCCTCCTTCAGTCCTCCACAGACAGCAGTCCCCAGTAAATCACTTGCACTCCATCTCACATTCCGTTCCCTGCAGACCCCCCTGAGACAATTGCCACATGTGTTTTCATCACTGGCATTTTTATTTACAAAGCCCCAGACCACTTTTGGTCTGACAGGCAGACCAGTGTAAACCAGTAGGGAACCTGCAAAAAAGAAAGGAGTGATTATTTGGCCTGTCACCTAATTTGGTGGTCAAGTTTTACATGAGCCACGGGCCCTGTCAGTCCTCGAAGTTGAAGATCAGCACTTGCCCGGGTGGGCCCAAGGGCCCCTCGCAGTCTGACAAAGGCGTCGTCGAGCCTCCTCTGCACCCCCCTCCCCGTTCTCCTGTCCTACCCCCCACCCCTGGCATGTCAGGGCTGTATTGAGGGGTGGTAAGAAGGAACAGAAGAGAGAATTTAAGAAACCAGAGGTCAATAAGAAGATTGCTAACTGGCCATATAGGCTATGAAGTCCAGGCTCTGCGTTAATGTTCGTCCGGCCTCCTTCCACGAACCCACATGTAATGGGACTCCTGAGGAAATCCTCATGCAGCCTTCTGCTCCCGTGCATTCCACCTCCATAAATTAAAGTGTATAATTAGTCACCCCTGTGTTTAGGAATATATCAGGTCTCAAACCTAAAAGACCTTTCATGTGAACCAAAACCTCGTCTCTCCACCCTAATAACACCGAGAGTTGATTGCTTTGCTCACAGCGTGCTCTCCTGCCTCCCCATCTGTGGAAGCACATGCTGTTTGTGGGGAGCTTGGCTGCCTGATGCCTCAGAAGAGCGGAGATATTTAATTGCCTCGTGTCTGCGTCTCTACTGGCCTCCTCTGCGGTGCTGGGCTTTCCTTAGGCATCTTCAGAGAGCCCCGAACAGCCATAGTTCATCCCCCTCTGCTGGACCTTTCTTACTCCTGTGCTTTGACTCATTTACTCTCATTCAGTTAGAAGATTTCACTTCGTTTCCTCTCCTCCTTGCTCCCATCTCCTCAGATTCATCTCTCTTTAGCTGCCCGACTCCTCTTTGGGGCTAAGCAAATACAGAGCCAAACCTGGGGATCAAATGTGCGAGGACTTGTTTTAACTTTTTCCATTTTTAAATTTCAGGCTCACATAATTGAATTGCAAAGTGAAACGTCCATGTGACAGAAACTCAGCGGCTTTAAGATTGGAGAAGGGATGTGAAATTCAAATTCTTGCTGCTTATTACTAAAAAACCGTAATGATCCACTCGGATGAAGCCAGCATTGTTGGAAATTCCTCTCCCGCCCTGCCCCCAGCTCTACCAGCTGCAGGGACTGACAGGTCTGAAGGTCCAACCAGAGCCAGTCCCTAAGCCCATTGAACAAGCTGAGAACATCATCTAGGCTCCCATACCCATCATGCATGAGACTTAGAATTCTGTTCTTAAGCTTGGTGGTTGCTGCTCAAGGAGCTGCAGTTTTCTTGAGTAACTTTTTCTGTGTACTTTCCATAGCAAGGAGCTTTTGTACTGCTTTGTAAATTTTTTTTTCTCCTTGGCTCGGAGCTGCCATGAACCCCAGTCCCCCAGTTCAACACTATGACCATCTGCTTCGTCCTGTCTCCCTGCAGAGCTGCGTACTGTGTTTACACACACCCACCTCCCATCTACCCCAGCTTGAGGCTGTTCTGCTTCAGTCCACGTGGATGCCATCCTTTCTTAGAAGGCACTGCTATTGTCCATGTGTGGAGAAATATTCTCTCCATCCAGAGACACCATCCGCGAGTTAGACTATTTGGACAGTAATACCATCCTGGGGGGGGACCCAAGCTTCCCATGTTCCCAACTCATTACCTTTGGGGGCTGGTCCTCTCCCTGAGAGGCCAGTGCTATAGCTGCATCATCCCTCTGGTCCTGACCCCATCAGTTCCAGCTTATTTTCATTTCCCCAAAAATGCACCAATGGGAACTGGGATTACTTGCAATTGATCCAAAATTGACTTGCAAAGAAATTTCAGTAGGAATAGAACTTGGAACACATGCTCCCATGCAACCTTTCCCAGGCTTGTCTTTAATAGTAGCCACCAGATTGGATTATTTATGCATGAGTCCAGTGATTCTTATGGATGTTTTTCTCACCCAGAACCTTTTGAAATCAGAGATCACATCACATGAAATGCACACTTGGCCCCAAAAAGGCCATTGAAATGCACCTTGGGAAATAGTAGCTTACCCTGAACAATTCAGGTAAAAGTTGTCTTTATCACTTTTCCTCTTGTGAAAGCTATCACCTCAGAGAAGTTTCATGCCTTTATTTTCTGCCGGTAAAATTCTGGATCTTAAAGTTCTTAGGGATATTCATTTGACTGATGTACCAACCACTTCTGAAGGTTAATTCTCTAATGCATTTCACATCTAGGAACAGAAAAATAAGAGAGTTTTATCTAGATATTTGTTTATTTCCCAAATCAGTGAGGCCCAGGAGTTAGGCTCTCATGGCAGTGACCCGGGTGAGAGCTAAGGGTCCATTTCTGTCTGCCATCTACTTTTTGTGCCTTAGGTTTTGTGAAAACCCCTTGTTCCCTATTTACCCAACTACAGAATGTAATTAGGGTTTGATACTCACCTCCCTGTTGAGAAGAGGAACTAAGAAAATAACGTCTTATGAAAGTCGAAACGTTTCACATCCGTTTATTCTAAATGGAATTCACAGTTTTTTGATCCTAAATGAAATACAGAACTTTTTAGCCACCGTCTGACATTATTTGATTGTGATTATATTCGTTTTTCTATTGCTGCTATAACAAATGACCACAAGCTTAATGGGTTAAAACAATACACGTTTATTATCTTTCAGTCTCACTGGGTAAAGTCGAAGTCTCGGTGGGGCTGCATACCTTCTGGAGACTCCAGGAAACAATCTATCATCTTGCTTTTTCCAGCTTCTAGAGGTTGCCTGCATTACTTGGCTCGTGACCCCCTTCCATCTTCAAGTCAGCAACGGCTAGTCAAATCTTTTTCACATCTTGTCACTGACGCTGACTGTCCTTTCTCCCTCTTTCACTTATGAGCATCCTTGTGATGACATTGGGCCCACCCTGATAATCCAGGATCATCTCCCCATCTCAAGACCCTTAATCATGTCTAATCATGTCTGCAAAGTCCCTTTTGCCGTGTAAGGTAACATGTGCACAGGGTCTGGGGAGTAGGACACGAGCATTTTGGTGGTGGGGGCATTATTCTACCGACCAAGATGGTATTAAAGCATAAACAATTTTGCATATTCTTTGTTGAATATTTTCATTCATTTTATAAGTCAGAAAGTGACTCCTGAGGAAGTTTTAGAGAGTGGCTGAGGTTATTCCAGAGGATTCCCCACTACTCTATTGCTTAGTTACGACTCATCCAATTTCTTGAGGGGAGAGTAACGTTCTTTGGATCTGAGACACAGAAATGACTGCATACATTTGTCGCCGTCACTTTGCCAATTCTCCATTTTATTTAATTCTTTGGAGACTTGGCATATTGCCCTTGGAAACTGGCCACTCCCTAGAATACTGCCAATTTGGGATTAGATGAGAAAGATTATGAGATGGTTGCTCGAAATAGTGCTGCTTGACTGAAGATGTATTACAACATCATTAGCAAATAATAAGGAAAAGGAGATGTTTTAAAAAGCGTTTGTGTCGGGGTTTTGTCTGAAACCAGTTTACCCCTTCCTGCGTTACTCTAGCATGGTGATTCTCTTCATTTCGGTCCCTGTTGCAGTGTTTCTATTTGCAGCACTATACGAGTACCAGCTGATGCGACGCAGCCAGCAGCTGCCCCATGTGTTAGGAATGCCCTGGAGCTCACCACAGAGAATCAGGACTTCATTCATTTACCCTGCTCCTCCAGGCCTCTCTCTGCCAACACAGCTGCAGCTCAGCCCTCCCATCTAGAAACCTGGCAGCCATCCCAGCCGGGTGTTACCTGCCAACACTTTTCTGAAGACCAGCCAGAGCAAGGAAGAACAGGAGGGCAGGGGCTAAGGAGAGAGGGAAGAGAAGATCCAAATCTAATTGCATTGGCCTTCAGCCTCACTAGGGCTCCATGCTCCCAGAGGTGGTGATACACTTGTATTCAGCAGCCGTCACTGATCTTGCTTGTAAAAGTCCTATTTCGACATGGGCATGCTTTCCTGAGGTTTGAGTCTCTGGAATTACCCTAATTTTCCTCTGGATTTTGCAGTTATGGAGATCTGGGAACACCCCACTGGCTGGAATGGTGCCTCCCATGCAGAGGAGTGGTGAGCTGCTGTTCTTATTCTGTTTACTGATGTGCTAGTCATTAAATTACGTACCTTTTCTCATCCCCGTAATGACCTACCGCAGTCCCGTCCAACTTTTCTAGGATGAGGACCTTTTGTAAATGTCAGATTTTACAGCCTTCCCACAGGGTAGTAGTTGCACTTTTTGCATCAGTTGATTTTTAAAGAATATGACCCAAAGCGTCTGAGTTCAGTAAGCTTTTGGATAAATTTGTGTTTTGTTAATCACAACAGTATCTAATAACATTTAACAGCCAGTGAGGACAGACTGTGGCCAAGCACGTGCTCTTTCATATTAATGGAGTGAATAAACACAGGCCTTGTTGTGAATATGGATTCACAGGCCTCTTGACAACGACTCGACACCCTAGAGGGGGGGTGGCTCCCAGGAGGGGGCACCACTGGAGGAAACAGGGACCAGACTTGCCCAGTTTTGTGTGTGCGTGGGCTGAGTCTGGGAGCAGCTCTGTCAACTTGCTCCAAGAATGCATGTGCCCTCGGGACAAAGATCACTGTTCAGAGCAGGCCCACCCACAGGAAGCCACATGGCTGACACCCCCTCCTTTCATGGTTCAGAATTCTTCAAAACAAACAAAACCACCCTGTCGGCTGGGGCTTCACTTACTCCCTTTTGGTTTATATTACAAATCTTACGAGGAAAAGTGATCCCACAGCAGCTGGAACTGGGAGGGGAAGCGGTCCACACAGGCGAGACTCCAGCCAGGCATCCAGCTCTAGTCCACAAGAGGAGCCTCCCCAGGGGAGTGCTTCCAAGTTCTCTGCTCTCCTGCAAATGAGTTGGAGACCAAAGAAGAGGGGTGTGAAGAGACAACTGGGTAGAACCAGTGATAAGATATCTGGAAACAAGTAGGGCACGGGGCGGTGATGCATTCCAAAGTTTCAGAATGGACCACTAGCCAGAGCACTTAAGGAAGTCCTGGAGCCCACCCCTTTTACCCTCTGTCCTAATGAGTCATCATTAACCCTTTGGTTGCTGGATCAAGGGAAGGCGAGGGGTTCCAAGGTGGTTGGGGTGGTCGTGCAGGGACTCCATGCGGAGGCAACTTAGCATCCAGTAAGAACACATTTCAACAGTTAGCAACTGGAAAAGCTACGCCCCTGCATACTGGCTGCTGAAGTCTGTGATCAAGAACTCTAAAGTGGCTCATAAAGGGTTTTGGAGCCATGGAGAGAAACTCTTGATAGAATTCCATTCCTTTGTTTTCTCTCACTGCTGCTATAGCAGATTCAAACCTATACTCCCTTCTCCTGGGAGAAGGAGATTTCTGGATAAAAGCATCTTCTCCCGAGGTAGAAGGGGAAATCACTGTGCCAGCCCCTGGATCACAGTTTTACTTTCCTCACAACCCCTACCTGTGGACACTTATTATTCTCCTCTTACAGCTGAGGAGCGTGGTGCCCAAGGTCACACATCTAGTAAAGAGTGGATCCAAATTCCACCCAAGTCTACCTGACTCCTGAGCTGGTGCCCTTCCTTCCCACCACAGTGCAATTTTGAACGTTTTCTTGTAAACCTGTTGGGGATACAGTTCTCGAGGTGGACATTAACACTGTGTATTTCGTCAAACAGGTCCATTGTATTCTTTTTAACCCCCCACCTGAGCTCTTCTTATATAATAATCATTTTATCTCCATTTATTAAATTAACTAGTAACTCATTAATCAACCTAATCACATTGAAGTTATCACTTTTAATGGAGCAATGAATGAAGCCACATTTAACTTCCTGTTTGAAATACAGGCTTACTGTATATAGCAACGCCTTTTGGCTTTGAATTTTTCATTTAGGCTTCCTTATTATCAAAAGTAAGAAGTAGTTCAATTAAAAATGCATACATATGCACATATGCAGAGACATTCCCCCGGAAGATAACAGTTGCAGTAATTCTGAAAGATTTCCTTGAGTTTTCATCTAACGCATTTTCCATGGAAATCAATTTCGTGGACTTCTTAATGTGAGCAAGCTCCTCACGATTATGTCCTTTCATGAAACCTTTCCAACCCTCATTACTCCGCAGTCTTTTTTTCTTCCGCTGTGTTGTTGATAGTATAGTGTTATAAATACCCATCAAACACAAAGCAATAATGATAAATGTCTGTCTCAATTAATTTTATCTAACATCTATTACACACCAGGTTGCTAAATGGTGGGGCAATGAACAGAGCCTTTCTGGTGGGGAGTGAGGCTTTTTGGAGCAAAATGCCTTTGTTTCTGACTCCAGCCCTCTTGCTCCTTCCCAACCTCCTCATGTAACGTGTCCAAATTTCATCCTGCATAGTGAAAAGGCAAAAGGCCATCATCTCCTTTCTGGGGCTGTGTGCAAGAACTATGTGAATGAAAATGAGCTTTGTAAGGATTAAATGCACTTTGCATGCAAAAAGACAAAAATTATCACTTTTATATTCCATTGGGTCTAAACAAAGAACAGAATAGTCTACTGCTAATAATTTAGGGTTTGACTCCATAGCTGATGGATTCTAGTGCTTTTACCCTGGGCAAAGATTGAAAACACTGTAGGCCCTGGATGGCAATTATCCTATCTGGACTTCTTATGAACATGGAACGCTCCAGTTCCTCCTCAAATTCATCAAGCACAGTGAGTTTCAAAAGGTAGTCCTACTTTCTGCCTCAATGCCTGCTTTTCTTAATGTAATTTTACATTTAAAATATATTATACAATATTTAAGACATTCCAAAAAAAGGATTAGGAAATATACAAGAGATACCCTTGTATCCATTACTCAGCTCAAAAACAGAATGTTGGGAAGACAGTTATTATGTCCCAGGGCTTCTTGACAGAGCTGTTACTTCCGAAGAGGTTATTCCCTGAGAGGTCAGGGACCTGGATGCTTGGCTCTGTCCATCTTTCAAGGCCCTGCAAATGCCCCTTATGTCTCTGGCCTCTGTGTTGTCAGAGTCAGGGATGACCGTGAGATTTTCAAGGTGTGTGTCGGACATGCAATGTCTGCACCTTGGCTATGACTTTTGGGTCCTTTTCCTCTGGCCTTGTCATCAGATGAAAGTACACACAGCTTCCCAGGACCACCTCTTCCAGAGTGTTCAGTGAGAGAGCCCAAAGCACTTAACCATAATTCTGCATTTGGGGCAGCCAGAGAGGCCAGAGGAGCTGGCAAACTCTCTGAACTTGAGGCGGACTCGCCTCATTGTGGAGGAAGAGGTGTCACTGCCTCCTGGAGTCTCAGCCCTAGAGTGACAACTTTGTGCTGCAGGATGGCCCCGGCTTTGGTTGGTGCCAGGGTTTGGGGCGGGTCCAGCTGTCGCTCCACTTGGTCTCTTCTGAGCAGGGCTTCTTTTTCCGCCATGGGACTGTCCTGGCTGGAGAGCTATGGGCCAGTGCCTTCCCAGATCCTCGTCTGAGTTCTGGCTTCATAGGTCATTTTTGGTGAAGAGGGAACTCAGAAATATTAATTATATTTTATATTATTCTGTAGGCATTGGTCTTAGGTAAAAATAATACTTTAAGGCCCAATGATTTTAAAAGTAAGAAAAAAATGCAGAAAATTTAAGGAGTCATTTGCCCTGTTGCTCCTGTGTATTGCAACCAAATAAACACATTCTCATACTTATTTATGTTGCAGACCAGTCATTTTTCCTTACACAGGTATCTTATTAAAACAATAAATCAGTGTTAACCTGGGTTTTAAATTGGCCCAATATGTTTGGAGAACTTGCTGGTTTAATTTTCCTATTTTTCATTTTCAGTTAACTAATTTAGTTTTCCCAGTTGGAATACCACAACCTAAACATATGGATTTATCTTGAAACCAGGAAGCCTGACATACACTGCTGCCAAAACAAAGGAGAAAATGCAACGTTTTGTCCTGTAATGAGACAGCAAAGAAGCGCGGGTCCAGAAGGTATCCATCCTGATCATTTCAAGGTGGCAGGGCCTGGGCCCAGGGGAGCAGGCAGCTCCCTGCAAGTTCTCCTGAATATTCCGTTCTGTATTTCTCCGTATCTCCTTCGACAGCATCTCTACTGCATCTCTTAATGGACCAAATGTTTGTGTCCCCCAAAATGTCTATGTTGAAGCCCTAACCTCGACGTGACTGTATTTGGAGGTAGGGCTTTTATGGAAATAATTAGGGTTAAATGAACTCATAAGGGTGGGGCTCTGATCCAATAGGATTAGTATTCTTATAAAAAAGGCACCATCAGAGAGCTCTCTCCCTCTCTTATGCTTTCTTTTTCTCTCGCTCTCTGACTGTGCACACACAAGAAGAGATCGCACGAGCACACAGCGAGATGGCGGCCACCTGTAGGCCAAGAAACGAGGCCTTAGAGTGAAACCTACTTTGCTGGCACCTTGATCTTGGACTTTACAGCCTCCAGAACTGTGAAAAAGTAAATCTCTGCTCTTCAGCCATCCTGTCAATGGCATCTTGTTATGGCAGCCCAAGCAGACCCAGACAATCTCCTAGCAATGCTTTCCTAGGAACACTGTGACAATTGCTGGTGTCCCTCAACCCCTCCTCAGGGTCCCAGCATGTGTGTATGACTGGGCAGATCTCGGCGGGCACCTCTAAGGGGCCTGGCCCACCACAGCTTAGGTAGGTTGCAACACAGCCCAAGATCCCAGAGTAGAATTGGAAACCAAACACCAAGGGAGGCTTTCTCCAGCCGCCACTCCCCAGAGGAATATGTGGGTGTGAGCGTGTGTCTGTTGAGAGGGGTGACTTTTGCAATGGCCCAGTACTAGAAGTGTCCTCAGCCTCGTGGCTGCGTTGGACTTGTTTTCCACCCTGAAGTGTGCAACTGGGACTGTGGGTGTGGCCTTGGGAGACGCAGGCTCAGTGAGCCCTGCTTTTTTGGTAAGCTGTTCTGCATCATGGAAAGAGCAGCGACTTTGAGGTCAGAAAATGCTGGGTTCAAATTCCAGGTTTTTTACTATTGTTAATGAAAATAGTATAAGCAAGGGCTTCATTGGCTCATGTAACTGAAAAATCCCAAGAATTGTTTCCTTTCAGGCACAGCCACATCCAGGCACTCAAAAGATGTCACTGGAAATCTGTTTCCTACCCTGTTTCCACTCTGATCATTTATCTGCTGGCCTCACTCTGAGGAGTTACAACAAATGTCTTGGTGAGGTTGCTGATCTGCCGGTTCTGAGCACATGTACACTCCTAGGTGGAAGGGTTGGGGGATGGTTGGTCCCATTTGAACTGGGGAAAGATGGTGCTGTACTTAAGAAGGAGGAAGGCGTGCAGGGCAGGCCAAAAGCACAGAGGTCCACAGAGACACTAACAGGCTCTAGGACTCCAGGTGAGTTATTTAACCTCTCTGATCCTTGAGTTCCCTTTTGTAGAATGGCCATACCAGAACCTACCAATAGGGAAGTCTTGAATACTAAGTGTGCTCCTAGTATAGCTCAAGGCATAGAATGGAGGGGTAATAACTGTCCCCTCCCTCCTTCCTTTCCCTGCCCCTGGACCTCTCCTGGAGGCCTGGGGAAGTGCGAGGGGTTCCATTGGTGTTGAAGATGCCATGCCATTTCAGGCTGGGGAGACTTGGACAGTATGAAAACTTTAGAACCCACTCAATCGGGCTCCTATGCTGGGGGTTGGCTCTACTTGAGAATGGTGGCCTAGGGACACAGGGGGGCTCTGAGAGTCCCTGGTTGGAAGATCCAGGTAGGCTGGCGGAGGCCTTCTGAAGGGTGAGCGATGTCTGCTCTTCCCTGGACAGGAGGGCTCAGATCAGCCAGCAGAGACCTTCCTGTTACTCTCTGGAATTCAAAACCATGCCCCCACTACATACTTTCCTGAATAAATTAGGCCCTGTACAAGGCACACAGTCCCTGTCAGACCTGTGGAGTTTCTCACCCCAACAACCACTCACTACTTGAATTGACCCTTATGAACTCTAAAGAATCCTAACATAAATTTACCTCTGAAAATGCCTAAAAGAGCCTACTTTAACTGGAATCATGGACCTGCCCAGCTGGCAACAGGGTTAAAACTGCCCAATTTGTCCTTCCCACTGCCACCTGCTCTCCTCCCTAACCATCCTCACAACCCTCTATTCCTGTACCCATAGGCTAAAAGAGTATAGGCACCTGTACCCTAAGCTGTGTGTAGACTTATGATGGGCCAGAACGGAGCATATGACTGACCCTCTGCCAAGCACACTCATGTCCACCGGAAGCAGGTCTGGCATCTCAGTGGCCCACTTTGCCCTGACATTGCATTTTTAAAGGTCACTCACAGGTTCTGAGGAAATCCGAGAGACTAAAAAAAGAAATATCACTTAAAGGATTTCTTTGAAGTCCTGTTACCTCGTTCCCTGGGATCCACCTTGATTTACTCTGGGACCTTGGCGCAGGATCTTGTTTTCCTGCTGCTGTGGAGGATATCAAGATAACCTCTCCTCGTGTCTCCAGAGACTTTCAACAACGCCTTCCCCCTCCTGGGAAGAGGCTGTGGAAATAGATGCGATGAGGTGTGTTAGCCTGTTGTGAGCTCTTGGGTGCAGAAGTTCTATATGACCTGAAAGCAGCATGATTATCCATGGCAGTGAGCGTGATCATTTTCTCCTTGGGTAATCAGTGGCTCAAAGCAGTGGATATCTAGGGGCAATGGACAATGATCCTGGTAATGACTTGGCGGGGGGCCGGTGGGCAGGGCAAGCTTAAGCTGCAGATTGGAAGAATGTGCTAGAAAGTTGTTTCAGTATGAGCACTTAGGTGGTTTTGGAACCATCCCCTCCTTCAGAGACAGTGATTTTTGGGTAAAATTGCCGGAGTTGGTGTGGCTCACAAAGATCTTAAAGTAAATGGAGACAATAGTGTCAACACAAAGAGAGACTCATATCAATGCACCTGGTTTGACGTCTTTCAGGGATCCAGACAATTTCCAATTTATGTAATTTGGGTCCTTCATTTAGAAGTCTATTTCCCTGGGAGAGTTTTAGTATGTGCAGTATATGGGGATTGCCAATCTTTAAAGGGCTTCTTTTGAGACAATGAGGGAAAGACTGCTGGTGGGAGTGTGAAACGGTACAACTTCTTTGGAAAACATCTTTGCAATACCAAGCCAAATTAAAAATGCAAAAATCCTACGACACAGCGATTCCATTGTAGGAGTAGATCCTGCACATATCCTAGCATATGTGCACAAAGGGCTGTGTGCATATATCACACCCCAATGATGGATTCACCTGTGCACTACAGCACAGGTCAAATGAACTGTGGATAACCACAGGATACTGTGTAGCTGTTAAGAGGAATGAGGCAAATCCATACATGAAAATTTGGAATAATCTGTACAAGTTAGATGCAGAAACAAAAAAACCAAGGTACACAGCAGTGTGCATGGTATGCTTCCATTTATATAAAAAATTGCTGTGTGTGCATAGAAAGCTACTGGAAGGACACACCAGAAATTATTAACAGGTGTAGCAAGACTGGAGGTCTGAGCTGAGATTGGAGCTTACTCTTCATTAGGTCTTCTCATATTCTTTGAATTTTTTTAATCCTGTTCATGCATTTCTTTTTCAACTTGAAAACAAATGAATAGGCCCCTTTCAAAAGGGACCCCAATTTCCAAAGCAAAAGCTCCCGCCAGCCAGGAGGAGGCAGCTCTGGTCCTGCAGACAAGAGAGTGATTGCCCTTCTAGCCAATTGCTTTTTAAAGAACACCCGTGTCCACTGCTGGAATAGCAGACGTTGATTTGGGGTCCTGTTTAAATTTGAAGGAAGGAATCCTGGGGATGCTTTCCCTTGGTGCTCCTGTTGGGACACACTGTGAGCCATTGCCCAGCCTGCCTCTCTGTGCATAGTTCTGGTTTTATCGCTGATGGGTGAGGTCATGGGAATTAGTGCGGCCTAGGAAGGTGGCAGGACCCAAAGCACACGCTCAATTCTGGAACCTCCCAAGCCTGGGAAATGGAAGTGGGCTCATGCTCCTCCCAACGTGTAACCACCCCCTAGTCATCTGCATTTTCATTTGATGACATTAATTTAGGTGCCGAAAACTAGAGAAACCTTAAGAAACTTAGAGAAGCTTAAGAAAGTACTGAACTGAATTTTTTTTATTACCACTTGATTTATTTGCTTGTTTGTTATTAGTGATTTATTATTAGTGATTCCTTACATAATGTCTTCATATTTTATATAACAATAAATCCAAATGTGAGGCGTTTAAACAAGACATCTTTGTTTGTTTATCAGATTGGTACAGCTTTAAGAATTTGGGAGTCTAAGTGTTAGCAAAAGCATGAGAGGACCAGGCAGGTGGATTGATGTAACAGTGGTGGGGGATAAATGGGCTCGATGCTCCTAGAAGACAGTGTGACAGTATCTGTTCAAATTAAGACAGGCATTGTCCCTGATCCGGAAATTCCCCTTCTAGGAATTCCTCTTGCAGAAACACTTGCAAACACTTGCACAAAGATTATTTTACAAGAACTTTATGCATTACTGTTCCCCTTCAGGAATGCACATCAATAGCAGGTTAAACAATGGTGGCGCTTCTGTGCAATGGGACACCGTGGTGGCGTAAAAGGAGAGAAGCAGCTTTACGTGGACTGATGTGGAAAGGTGCCCACTATTGAGCCAAGTTGAAAAAAAGAAGGCAAAGTGAAAGCAGCATTATGTATGTTCTTATTTCAATTTATATATGCTATAAAGATCTATAATAGCCTGCACTGAAAAAATATCTGGACAAATAGAAACCAAGCAGTGTTTATCTCTGGGGTTATAGGGACTTTTACTGTTTTATGGCATACACTTCGTAATTTTTATTATGGCCATGTGTTACTTTTATTATCAGAGATAACAATAATGATTTTTACAATAAGAAAAAAACTATTGATCAGAAAAAAGTGCCACACACTCATTCTTAAAAACAACTGACATGAGAACTTGTGATGTTACTCTGAAAAATTGGGGTGTTTCTCTGAACAGATTTGCACACCAGGGACTAAATTTTGGGAAGAGAAAGTTCTTTACTGTATATTCTAACTTGTCATGCAATGACACTGTGCATCATTAAAACGCATTTTTTCCTTTCAAAAATTAAGCAGTAGCCTAATAGCTTATTTCCTAAGATTTTAACTAGAAAAGCCCACAAGTTGTTTTAAGATGCTGACATGAACACCATTTAGAAAGTGACAAGCCTCTCTATATGATACATTAATGAGAAGAAGGAGGAGGGGTGTGAGAGGAGAAGGAAGAGCATTTGGAAGCTCTATTCAGGAAGTGGTATTCCGTTTCACCTCCATTGTTAGAAACGCACTCTGCAAGCCTTAAACTAGAAGGCAGTGCTTGGAAGTTCTTTTATACTCTTCTTCTCTACAGGCACACCTCGGATATATTGCAGGTTCAGTTCCAGACCACCGCAATAAAGCTAATATGGCAATAAAGCTAGTCACACAAATTTTTTGGTTTCCCAGTACATATAAAAGTTATGTTTACACTATACTATAGCCTATTAAATGTGTGATAGCATTATGTCTAAAGATCAATGTATATACCTTAATTAAAAAATACTTTATTGCTAAAAAATGCTAACCATCTATGTGAGCCTTCAATACATCATAATCTTTTTGCTGGTGGAGGGTCTTGCCTCAATGTTGCTGGCTGCTGATTGTTCAGGGTGGTGGTTGCTGAAGGCTGGGGTGGCTGTGGCAATTTCCTAAAATAAGACAACAATGAAGTTTGACACATCTGTTGACTCTTCCTTTCATGAATGATTTCTCTGCCGCATGTGATGCTGTTTATAGCATTTTACCTACAGTGGAATTTCTTTCAAAAGTGGAGTCAACCCTCTCAAACCCTGCTGCTATTTTATCAACTAAGTTTACATCATATTCTAAATGCTTTCTCGTCATTTCAACAGTCGTCACACCATCTTCACCAGGAGTAGCTTCCATCTCAAGAAACCGCTTTCTTTGGTCATCCATAAGAAGCAACTCCAGGGGCCGCCCTGTGGCCGAGTGGTTAAGTTCACACGCTCTGCTTTAGCGGCCCAGGGTTTCGCTGGTTTTGATCCTGGGCGCGGACATGGCACCGCTCATCAGGCCACGCTGAGGTGGCGTCCCACATAGCACAACCAGAGGCACTCACAAGTAGAATATACAGCTATGTACTGGGGGGCTTTGGGAAGAAGAAGAAGAAAGAAAAAGAAGATTGGCAACAGATGTTAGCTCAGGTGCCAATCTTTAAAAAAAAAAGGGAAGCAACTCTTCATCCAAAAAGTTTTTTCATGAGATCACAGCAATTCAGTCACATCTTCAGGCTCCACTTCTAATCCCAATTCTCTTGCTGTTTCCACCACATCTGCGGTTACTTCCTCTGCTAATGTCTTGAACCCCTCAATGTCATCCATGAGGATTGGAATCAACTTCTTCCAAACTCCTGTTAATATTGATATTTTGACCTCTTCCCAGGAAGCACAAATGTTCTTAATGGCATCTAGAATGGCGAATCTTTTCCAGCAGGTTTTCAATTTACTTTGCCCAGGTCCATCAGAGGAATCAGTATCTATGGCAGCTATCACCTTACAAAATGTATTTCTTAAATCATAAGACTTGAAAGTTGAAATTACGCCTTGATCCATGGGCTGCAGAACAGCTATTGTGTTAGCAGGCATGAAAACAACATTAATCTCATTGTACCCCTCCATCAGAGCTCTTGTGGGACCAGGTGCATTGTCAATGAGCAGTAATATTTTGAAAGGAACCTTTTATCTGAGTAGTAGGTCTCAACAGTGGGCTTAAAATATTTCACAAACCATGTTGTAAACAAACATGCTGGTCATCCAGGCTTTGTTGCTCCGTTTATAGGGCACAGGCAGAGTAGATTTAGCATAATTCTTAAGGGCCCTAGGATTGGGGGAATGGTAAATGAGCTCCGGCTTCAACTTAAAGTCACTAGCTGTATTAGCCCCTAACAAGAGAGTCAGCCTGTCCTTTGAAGCTTTGAAGGCAGGTGTTGACTTCTCCTCTCCAGCTATGACGGTCCTAGATGAAGCATCTTCCAATGTAAGGCTGTTTCATCTACATTGAAAATCTGTTGTTTAGTGTGGCCACCTTCATTAATGATCTTGGCTGGATCTTCTGGAGAACTTGCTGCAGCTTCTGCATCAGCACTTGCCGCTTCACCCTGTGCTGTTATGTTATGGAGATGGCCTCTTTCCTTAAACCTCGGGAACCAACCTCTGCTGGCTTCAGAGTTTTCTTCTGCAGCTTCCTCCTGCCTCAGCCTTCACAGAATTGAAGAGAATGAGGGCCTGGCTCTGGATTAGGCTTTGGCTTAAGAGAAGGTTGCGGCTGGTTTGATCTTCTATCCAGACATTCAAACTTTCTCCACATCAGTAATAAACCTGTTTTGCTTTTTTGTCATTTGTGTGTTCACTAGAGTAGCACTTTTAATTTCCTTCAAGAATTTTTCCTTTGTATTCACAGCTTGGCTAACCGTTTGGTGCAAGAGACCTAGCTTTCAGCCTATCTTGGCTTTTGACATGCCTTCCTCACTAAGCTTGATCATTTCTAGTTTTTTGATTTAAAGTGAGAGACATGTGACTCTTCCTTTTGCTGGAACATTTAGAGGTCATTGTAGGGTTATTAATTGTCCTAATTTCAATATTGTTGTGTCTCAGGGAATAGGGAGGCCGGAGGAGAGGGAGAGAGATGGGGGAACGGCCAGTTGCAGAGCAGTCAGAACACACACAGCATTTATTAAGTTTGTGGTCTTATATGGGCACGGTTCTTGGTGCCCCAAACAATTACAATATTAGTAACATCAAAGATCGCTGATCACAGATCACCATACAAATATGATAATAATGAAAAAGTTTGAAATATTGCCAGAATTACCAAAACATGACAGGGAGACGTGAAGTGAACAAATGCTGTTGGAAAAATGGTGGTGATAGACTGACTAGATACAGGGTTGCCACAAGCCTTCAATTTTGTATAAAAACCCCCACAATATCTGCAAACCTCAATAAAGTGAGGTGCAATAAAATGACGTATGTCTGTATTTAACTTTTCAGGCCAGGGTTTTTGTGAATTTGTACCACTTCTGAAACTCCTAGTGACAGTGGAAACTACTCTGCTTTTATAGAATGGTTTATGGTGCCCTCTCTTGGATTTCCTTTTACATTCCCAGGCTGGTGCATGACCAGGGCTGCTCCAAGATGAACCTAGGAGAAGTGGCAAGGACTGGGTTCCCACTGAGCTAATTGCCTATTTGGTTTGGTTTGGGATATGAGCAGGGGGGGATTCCCATTCACACTCTTGTCCGGCTAGTCCAGGGTACCGAAAGGGACCAACCTGGTGATCCATTCCAGCTTCCCCATTCACAGTGAGGAACTGTAGGCTGGGGGTGAAATGGCTTGTTCCCTGCAGCCTAGAACAGGCAGCAAAACCCAGGTCTCCAGACTGCTATTTTAGTTAGCAACCCCACCTCATCTTTCTATGGCAGTATAATGAAAGTTGTTCAAATGAAGATTTCTGTCTTTATTGTGGTGGAATGTCTCAGGTGTTTGATCTGAACGATGAAGTGCATACTTACCTTTCAGCTCATGCACAATCCACCAAGCCTTCTCACTATCATATTCCGCTCAATCTTTGCCCATTGAGCCCTGGCCGTCTTCCTGGAATGTCATGGCTTTAATTCCAGGGGCTGCCTGAGCCTACTGCCCCTCCAATGCTGCTGCCAGTGCTGCCAGCCTTTGCCTAGATCAAGGGACACCATGTTGAAGCACTTCAGTCTTCAACCTGGGAGATGAAACCTGAACTGCACTCAGGGGCAGGATGCCAGCTTCCTGGAGAAACAACAGACTCTGTCACCTGGAACGGAGCTGCAACATCAGAGTGGTGAGGTGAAGCCCAGAGCGGCCTGAGGGGTAGAGGTCAGGAGCTTAAGGCCTGGGGGTCTACACCCTCTGAGGTGACGAGCTAGAGGGCTCCACACTTTGAGTCCCTTTCTGGTTATTGGTTTATGAATGTCATCGATTCAAAGAGTAGGTAAGACAGTCACAGCACAATAACACTGGCAGTGCCCTGAAATTGTAGCTCATTACGAAAGACCTCTATACTAGGGATTTTCTCAAATTGGACAACATCCTAAGATTCATGTGATATGTCCAATAATGAATTTGTAAAACTGAAATAAAGGGCTAAACTGTTAATATTAAAAGCACATTTTATCAATCATGGTAGAGGAAAGAATGAATTTGTTTTCTAGGCTCTCTTTAGCAAGTGATATTACAAAATTGGTAATATATGAAGAGGTGATCAAAGAACATTCAATAAAATAGAAAAAAAACAACTAGAGTGGTGTGTCAGGCTGTTAATGAATATAATGTGTTGTTTTCCTGGATGTTATAATGTTTGTCGTATTTCTATTTTAGATTTTTAATTTGTTTTGATTTCTTTTTTCACTCTAAATAATATTCATTTTGGTATCTAATTTCATACTCTTTTACTTAAAGAGGGGCTTCCAAATTGCATACACGTCATTCCCTACAAAACCTGGATCAGCTTCTGTACGCCCTTCTTGCTCTGGTTCCTAGCTGCACGTGTGTGTCCGACACTGACTGGGCATCATCAACATTATCATTATCTCTTTTGTGACTGTTGCTTCTGACTTTTCAAAGAGCTGTCACATCTATGATCTTGGATCTAGTTTAGAGACTATGGATGTCTTGTACCATCTCCTAGTTGCTTCAACTCTCTGTGCCTCAGTTTTCTCATCTGTGAAATGGGGATAATCCTGGTACCTACTTTATAGGATCGCTGTGAGGGTTAAATGAGTACCGTGCTCAGAACAGTGCCTGGCACAAAGAAAGCTTTGTGTCAGAGCTTGCTATTATTTTACTGTCTTCTTTGCGCGTCTAGAGGCAAGTGCGCATGTGCGAACTTCACACTATGCAGTAGAACAGACCTGACTTCCCTCAGCTTTCCGCCCTCCTCCCCTCATGCGATTATCCCGGGAGCTAGCAGGTGGGAAGGAGGTTGGCAGGGGTGGGACTCGCGATGAAACGCAGCAAATCTTCATCATACAGGAAGTCACAGATAAAGCAAAAATTCACAAAGCCAGAAGGCACAATGGAAGCACGTTATCTAGAAACACAGAGGCAAACTCAGGAGAGACGGCTAAGAGGTGTGAAAGCTGCGGCCTCTGAGGAGAGGAGGAGCAATGGGACTGGAAATTACTGCTTTTTATCACAAGCTTTAACTCTTTGACCTATGTGCATGTGTATCTTTGATTTTTCTATTTCAAATATTTTTAAAATGTTACAGACACAAATAATTTGACTAAAAATCCGCTTTCAAAGCATTCTTTTGATTGTAAGAACTGGATTTTTTTCCTGATGTGATAATGATGCTGTTGGTTACTCTTTGCAGTCATTTTACTAAGAAAAATTAATAAGCAGAAAATTGCAACAAAAAGGAAGAGGGTTTGTTTAGGTGAATTGTAAGTAAGCTCTCCCTTGTGGAAGCCTTTGCTTAACTGGGCTGTAGCTGGTGCTAATTTATTCTCTTCAGTGGGTCTCATTTTGGTGTTGCATGCGCGTTTGCACATGTTTTAGGCTTCACACACTTTGAAGCTTCGTTTGATGGCGGGAATTTGGATACAACTGGACCTGCTCACGAGCAGCTTATCCTAAAGAAGAATTCACTGTTCTGTTTGCTGTACACCTGGGAGCTGCTGATCGTAATTGGAGCACGGCTGGGACGAACTAGGTTGGCGGGTTACTACATAATCATATTTGATCTTATTTTCCCGTTATATTGTTCTCTCGGTTCATTCCCTCCCCGCCCCAATTCAGTGTTTAAGGTGCCGTGGGAGTGAGTGGAGGGCCAGGATGAAAGGAGCTCTGATTGGCCGGTTAATGCATACACTGGTTCATCGAGCGTGAAAATCAATGTTTGCGCTTCTTTCTAGAAAAGGCGGCATTCTGGGCACAAAGTGGTGAGGCAATTGGCTTTTTTAGTTTGAAAAATGGAGCATACCACCTGGGCATATTTGTCTTGTGCCTAGGAGTATTTCTGCTGGGTCTGCTGGACACCAGTTGCATTTCATTAACATCTAACAAATGGCATCAGTCATGGTCCCATCTCTTCGTGGCTCACAGGAAGGAGCAATGAACAGAACTTATTGTTGTTGATTTTTTTCTGTCTAGGTACAAGGGGAAGATTTCATTTCATTACTGAATTGCAAGTCATACTTGCAGCTGAGACTAATCACTTGGTGAAGATTCATACTGTTCATTTTTCCCTGTTGGTATTTTACAGAGCCAAAACCTGGCTTTAAAAAAAAAAGTAATGAGGCCCACCCGGTGGCACAGCAGTTAAGTTCACACGTTCCGCTTCTCGGAGGCCCGGGGTTCGCTGGTTCTGATCCCGGATGCAGACATGGCACTGCTTGGCAAAAACCATGCTGTGGTAGGTGTCCCACATATAAAGTAGAGGAAGATGGGCATAGATGTTAGCTCAGGGCCAGTCTTCCTCAGCAAAAAGAGGACGATTGGCAGTAGTTAGCTCAGGGCTAATCTTCCTCCAAAAAAAAGTAATCAGAGCCCAACTGCCAGCTGTTTTGTAAGGCAAAACTGGCAATTTTGAGTTTGAGACATATTAAATTAACAAGATACTACTGTTACTCTCCCTATAAAGGTCTCACGAATGAAGTATTGAAAGTCACTTTGTTTAACAACAAAGCATTGTCAAACCTTGAAAACATTACGCTAAGTGAAAGAAGCCAGACACAAAAGGACAAATATTATACGATTCCACTCATGTGAATAGTCTAATAGAGACAGAGACGGAAAGTGGGATGGTGGGTGCCAGGGGCTGGGAGGAGGAGGGAATGAGGAGCTAGTGTTTAAAGGGTCAGAGTTCCTGTTTGGGAGGACGAAGAAGTTCTGGAACTGGACGGTGGTGATGGCTGCACACCATCGTTAACGTACCTAATGCCACCAAATTGTGAACCTAAAAATGCTTAAAATGGTAAAGTTCAGGGTACGTATATTTCACCACAATAAAAAAAAAAAAGAAAGAAACCCCATGTTTCCTGTACGATGCCATGCATTCCAAATGATATACATGAACACATTATGCAATTTTGTAAAACTTAGAGATATTTACTCCCCCATCCCCCAGTCACTCCTTGGCCTTTTTTCCCGTATTGTTCCTCAACAAGAATAAGCAAGGGAAACAAAAGGAGAATAAATTTAACCTTACAAATACTGTTGATTATTGACCTACTCCACGATCCCCTTGGAACTTGGGGTTTATTACAGCCTGCTCAATATTTACATTTAGGGACTATCAGTAGATTTCCAGTTTTTCTCATCCTGCTTCACCTCAGTGGCTGTGGATATGATGTTTGGATGTGCAGTAGCTCTGTGCTGTTATTGCTACTCTCTCCTGATTACGACCAGCCTCCTCAACAGCTGCAGAAAGAATTTCCGCAATAGCTCAGCCCAAGCGGAGCGGTGGGAATTCTGCAGGATTAGGGCTGGAATGTGGAACTCCAGCGGAGAGCCTGGGGATGGACACTGAGGCTATTTGTTACATAAGCTTTTGCAAAGCACAGCTAACTCTTGCCTGTGTTTTCTTATCTCAGAATAATCTCCTTCCTGCAGCACCAATAAGTAGGAACCACTGGAAACACCCCTTTGTATCATAGGCCAGTGTCCCCGGGAGGTCTGCTGGGGGCAGTCAGGCGTCACTGAGGTGAGACAGCCCACACGCTCAGCTGGAGGAGTCATTCGCTGCTTCAGGACTGCGCTTGCTCGGTAGCGATGGATGGATTATCGGAAGATAAGCAGTCAGAAGATCCATACGTTTTACACTTTCCTCATTTTAATATATTTAAGATCATGCCTATCATGTTCTACTGTTTCATCTCTTCTTAGAGTATTATAACTTTAGTATGTCAATGTTAATGGAGAGGAAATAAGTTCCTACGTCTTTGTATCTCTGATGAAGTCATAATTATGGTATCTTTAGCCCAGTGTCCCATAATGCTAGGTGCAGACTGGTGCATAGTGCGTGGCTGGTGCTATTCAGTTTTCTGTATGCATATCTTGTTCTGGGGGATAGGGTAAATGCACCTAACCATCCATAGATTATTCTAAATAAGACAGCATGGGGAGAGGGTTAGGGAAGCCTTAACACTCAAAACTGTATTCAGTATATTGTTCTCTAAAATAATAGGTTTTATCATAGAAACCATTGTTGAGCAAAGAATTTTTAAGTGATTGGTATACTTAGAGACGTTGAGAGGAAAATACAGTTGTTTTCTAATGTTAAGGGAAAATCATATTCAAAACTTGAGAGCCAGCCTTGGTGGCCTCGTGGTTAAAGTTCGGTGCTCGCTCCTTCGGTGGCCGGGCTCAGTTCACGGGTGGAACCACATCACTCATCTGTCAGTTGCCGTGCTGTGGGGGTGGCTCACATGGAAGAGCTAGAATGGCTCACAACTAGGATATCCAACCATGCACTGGGACTTTAGGGAGGAGAAAAAAACAAAAAGAGGAAGATTAGCAACTGATGTTTGCTCAGCGAATCTTTCCCTGCCAAACAAACAAAGAAATATGTTTTCTTTAAAAAAAAAAAAAAACCTTGAAAATAGGAAAAAGGATGACAGCATACATTTTCTATGTCACAGTGGAGCAATGTCCCATGGGCCCACTTGGGGATTACCTAATTCTCCAGGGGTGTGTTATGTACCTTTGTTTGCCTTAATATTTGCTGTTGATTTGTATATGTTAACTTGTAGTAAACTTTTAGCAATGCAAATAATTCTTCTCTGATAGCAATACAAATGAATTTTTCCCACAGAGAAGTTGTTTCTGCCTGGTGAAAAAGATTACCCAAAGGTGTAAGTTTTATTGCCCTGTATGACAGTAACCAATTTTGTGTGTGATTTAGTCATTTATTCCAGTGTGTTTTTTTTCAGTGACTACAAATACGTCTGTTTCTCCTATATTCCTTTGGGCCAGTCTTGGTCCTTCACTGATGAGATAAGTAGATCTTTAGTGTGTGACAGTCATGTTTTTAACCTTGTGAAAATTACGTTTTGACATCAATGTACTTCTCAAAGCCTGAGAAAGCAAGTAACCTATGGTCAACTGATAATGCTGGTTAGAAGCCACAGTTTTCTCAGTAAACATCAGAAACCAAAAGATGAGTTTCTGTTAAATATCACTGTTGCTTGTTTTTCAACTTGCCCAAAGTCCAGAGGAGCTTAAAATTGCCAACAACTTGCCTAAGCATTGAACTAAGACATTCTAAATTCACTATCAGAGGGAAAGATGGCTGTGTGGGCAGGAAAGGGGGAGGTGTGGGGAGGGGAGACAAAATGGAAAGACCATCCTGTCCAGAATTACTTTGTTAATCCAGAATGTGAAGGGCCCGTTTACTGACAGTTACAAGCACAAACCCAAACAGGTAGGAGCTACACTGTATGCTCTCAAATACTGGAGCCTTGTTAATAATTCAACTTCAAATATGATAGAAAGGAAACTTTCATATCTAAAAAGGGGAGGGGAATGGTCAACACTCCTTCTGCCTTAGAGTCCTAATGAGATTCATCATTGACCGGCTCTTTCTGGCGGGAAACACAAAGCTCCCTGGACCTGAACTGGGACGGGAAGACTAACATGAAGAGAGATCAATTGGTCTGTGTAATACAGTAAAAGAGTTTTCTGGAAGCTTTTCTAGAGGGAGGAAGTGTGTGGTCCCTGAAGGACTTAGAGAAAGCGAGGAGAAGCGAGAGAAGTTTCCATGAGAGAATGGGCTGTAAGACTGCAGGGGCAGCTCCTTCCATGGAGAGGATAACCTGGAGGAAAATCACGCCCAGTATTTAATTCTGAATCTTTTCCTGCTGCTGGGTCCCCTCAGCCTCTCAGCAGAAATCTGTTACCTTAAGCAGATGCTTTGGCGGATGAAGGCAGAGGGGCTGAGTGCATGCATGAGAGGTAGCGAGAAGAGGGAACAGTAGTGACAGAGTTGGGATGGCTAGGAGGGGGAATTTAGCCTGAGAGGAACAGGAGCAAGTCACCCCTCTCCTCTCTACCCAGCTACCAAGAAACTTTAGAAACGGGGGAAGCATGCTGGATTCCCCACGTCTATATGAAAGGGGAGCTCAGTTCATTTTTCTTAATTAAAGGGAAAAGTGATCCCAGAATCCCAGAGAACTTGGGAATCCAGGTCATATAAATGTGGCTGAAAAATCTGGAGTGAAAGGACTGTGAAAAGCGTTTGAAGTCATCAAACAACCCTATTACTGTCTTGGTGGTTCGTAAGCCTGGCGTGTTCCTGCCAGCTCAGAGCAGGGGCCGAGTCGGCTTTCAAGAGCTGGCTCTTTAAGATAAGAACACCAAATTACTAAGAAAAGAGATACAGAACCTGAGAAGGGGCCCCTCACTTGAAAGCTCTGAAGCTGAAGTTTTATTTGCTTCGTGTACCTCGGCCTCTGGACTTGAGGTACCTTTACAGCAAGGTTTAAGGAAATGAACGAGATGTCTAACCTCTCAAGTCAAGATTATATTTAGAAAAGGAAAGCTTGAGTCCTCGTCAGAGCAGTTCCAGTGCACGGATCTATGATAGCAGGTTCCGGAGCCGGTTCCTGTTCCAGGGCGGTGCTTGTCTGGGCTGACGCGGGCGGCTCTAGAGATGATTTACTGCGATAAGAAAGGGCTCCGCCCCCCAGGACTGGCGCCACAGCCGCCCCACAGGAGAGGGCAGACTGAAGATCCAGGCACCAGGGGCCCTCCCTAAGAGAGGTCACCCGACAGCAGCCACACACGGGCAGGGTTTCCAGGTGGTGTGGGACCAGGCCTCCCCCTCCTCCTCGGCTTTTAAACGGATTCAAGGATTTGGTGGTAATCCTTTTGTTTTCACTGTTTGGTCTGAAATCCATTATCTTGGGTGGTCCTGAATCTATTTTGTTAAAATTCTACACTCGGGGCTGGCCCCACAGCGAAGTGGTTGAGTTCACGCGCTCCAGTTCGGTGGCTCAGGGTTTCACCGCCTCGGATCCGGGGCGCGGACATGGCACCGCTCATCAAGCCGTGTTGAGGTGGCATCCCACATGCCACAACTAAAAGGACCCACAACTAGAATATACAGCTATGTGCTGGGGGGCTTTAGGGATAAAAAGGAAAAATAAAATCTTTAAAAATAAAATTCTATACTCATTCTTGTATCAGTAATATATTTTAGAGGTGTTTTCTTTCTTTTTTTAAAAAAATTATTTTGAGTTAGAAAAGAATATGAATACTGAAAAGGTGCTGGCAGCAGGCTAGAGTGGGATAGAAGGCATTCACTTGGCTTTTTAGGAATAAAGTGCCTGGAAACTCTCCAGGTTTAGAAATTTTGTGGTTTAGAAATTATCTCACAGGTTTAAAAATTATCTACTTTTATAAGACTAATAAAAACTTCCTCATGCCATATAGAAACACATCCAATGCTGTGCGTTTTCTGAAGTGCATTTAGAGGCTTGATTTCAGGTCTGTACATCTTATTTCCCCTCTCCTCTGCTCTTTCCCCACTGCCCGTGGTCCTCCCCCGTGGAATTTAGTGACGGTAACATGGAAACAAGCCTGGTGGGGGCCTCCATGCGGCACAGCAGCCAGTGGGGACTCAGATCAGATTTCAGGTTTCCTGACCCCGTGGTCCATTGGCCTTTCCTTTTGTATCTGTAAATAAATTCTCCTGCTAATTTCTTTCACTAATTAGCTGGAGTTGCTGTCCATGTCATTATTCCTCACTCCCGTTTGCCCTGACCTATGGTTCTGGTGGCTCTAAAATTATTATATCCCAGGGCCTAGCTCCACCAGAAGCCGAGGACATTTACGTTGAGCAAGCAGGGGGATGTGGGAGGGCCATCGTTAAACGAATAAATGAATGAATGGATGCGTGAACATACTGCAGGGCAGGATTGTGGTGGAGGAAGGAGACGCTGCCCTGCCTTTCTCAGGGCATAGGGAAGGGTCTTCCTGCTTCTGGAGAGCTCACTCCATTGTGCTCCCACAGTCTTTTCTGGTTTTCATCCTTTCTTCTCTGGCCACTCCTTCTGTCTTCTTTGCAGGCCCATCCTTCTCTACCTGGCCACTAAATGTGGGTGCTCCTGAAGGCTAGTCTTGATACTGGCCCTGATTTCCATTCCTCTACATTAAACCCAGCATATATAGAGTTAAACCAAAGCACTCATCACCTTTCCCTGCTTACTCCTCAGTTTCCTGGCGCCAGAATCCACTGCCCACCGTGGAGGCAGACAACCAAGGATATCTACCTGCAGATCCCCTTATCTCACCATCCCCCTTTCTGCAAGCAGCCTCACAAGCCTAAACGCAGGCTGGTAGGAAAGCACCGACCAGCAAGCCATAGGCTCCCTGTCCCTATGAGCAGCCACATTCCTTGCAACCTTTAAAACCCCTTATCTCCCATCTTTCAGGGAGACGAGACTAATTTGAGGGCTCACTCTCGTCTCCCAGCTGATGTCACCCAAAATAAAAACCCTTTCCTTGCCATAAGCCTGGCATTCCAGTTTTTATTTGGCCCCTCATATGTGGTGGATAAAGAACCTGTTTGTAGCCAGTAACAGTCTCAGGCCCTTATTTCTTATCCTGTACTCTCTCCATGAGTGGGTTCAACCATGCCCTCTCCTTCAAATGTCATCTACATGCCAATAACCCCCAAATCTATTTGTACCCCAGATCTCTCTGAGCTCTGACTCTTAAATCCAGCAATGTGGTTAATACATCTACTAGGATGTCTCAAATCCTCAACATGCCCTCCTCCTCCAAACTAGTTTTCTTCCAGGATTTCCTATCTCCCACTCCTCCCCCCGCGCGAGTCAGACATCTATAAGTCATCCTTGGAACTCCTCTCTTTCACCCTCTAGAGCCTATACATTACCAAGTCCTGCTGAGTACCTGGTGACTTTGACAGCTTCCCTTCACTCCATCAGCATCCCCTCAGTCCAAGCTACCATCATCTCTCATCTGGGCCTGCTATAAATAGTGTCCTACCTATTCCTCTCAAATCCACTCTTGTTCCTTTCTTACTCATTCTTTACACCAAAGGCCTTTCAAACCACGCATCTGATTGTGCTGTGCATCACCACACTGCCCCTCACTCTCTGTACTGTGGCCACACTGCTGTCTTTTGGTTCCCTGCCGCACACATACTCCTGTGCCTCCTCTTGCTCCCTCCTCTCCAATCACCACCCTCACAGGGCCTTTACTCACCCGTCTTCTCTATGCGTGGGAACTCCCCACCACACACACACCCATGCAACGGCCTAGTTACTTCCTACTTATCCTTCAGACCTCATCTCAAGCACCATTTCCTTAAACCCTAGTCACATTCCTTTGTTAGACACTCACATAGAATCGTGCTCTGGATACACATATCTCAGATTTGTAATCACACCTCCTTCATTCCATCGACTACCCTTTACTGTGCACCTGCTTATACCAGGCACTCTTCTAGGCCCTTGAGACCCATCAGAGAACTAAACAGACAAAAATCCCTGCTCTGAGGGAGCTTACATTCTATGGGTCATTATATTCTATGAATAATTATAAATTCATTTCTGTGCTTCTCTTTTTAATGTCTGTTCCACACTGGGCTCTATGTTCCATGAGAGCTGAGATTGTGTCTGTATTTGCTGACAAGTATCATCAGCCCTCAGCACAGTGCTACCTCCTAGCAGGTACTCAAGCATTTGGGAAATTCATGGATATTTGCATTTGTAAATTAACAAATGAATGAATACATGTAATTTTAATATTGTAACTTGGCTTACTTGAACTTGTAATATTTTTAATATTTATAAATATTGTGATAAATGATCAGAAAATAAAGTCCTTGTATAATCACCAAGACAATTTTTCTCCTACTTACCCATTTACATTTTTTAATATTCCCCTTTTTTCCAGTTTTATTGAGAAATAATTGACATACATCACTCTGTAAGTTTAAGGTGTATAGCATGATGGTTTGATTTACATATGTTGTTAAATGATTACCACAATAAGTTTAGCTAGCATCCATCATTTCATATGGATATAATAAAAAAGGAAAGCAAAAAAAGAAATTTTGTTTTTCCTTGTGATAGGAACTCTTAGGATCTATTCTCTTAACAACTTTCCTATATATCATACAGCAGTGTTAGCTGTAGTGGTCATGCTGTATGTTACATCCCTAGTACTCATTTATCTTATAACTGACCACCTTCCTCTAATTCCCCCACTCCACACCCCTGCCTCTGGTAACCACAAATCTAATCTCTTTTTCTATGAGTTTGTTTTTCGGTTTGTTTTTTTTAGATTCCACATATAAGTGAGATCATACAGTATTTGTCTTTCTCTGCCTGACTTATTTCACTTAGCATAATGTTTTCAAGGCCCAGCCATGTTGTGGCAAATGACAGGATTTCCTCTCTTTTGTGGCTGAACAATATTCCATAGTATATATATACCACTTCTTTATTCAGTCATCTGTCAGTGGACACTTAATTTGTTTCCATGTCTTGGCTGTTGTAAATGATGCTGTTATGAACATGGGGTGCAGATATCTTTTCGAGTTAGTGCTTTTATTTCATTTGGATAGACTAGAACTACTGGATCGCATATTAGTTCTGTTTTTAATGTTTTGAGATCCTCCACACTATTTCCCATACTGGCCGTACCAATTTACGTTACTACCAACAGTGCACAAGTGTTCCCTTTTCTCTGCATTCACACCAGTGTTTTCTCTCTCTTGTCTTTTGGATGATAGCAATTCTAATGCTATACTTGAGTATTTGCTAACCTGTTCTGATGTATAGCTACAATTTTCTGATTTTGTCTACCTATTTATCTCCTTATTCTGTGCTTTGTAACCTCTTTCTCCCTTTTTTTTTTCAGGTATGAGGGCCTTCTTGAGGATTTCTTATAGGGAGAGTCTTGTGGCTATGAACTCCCTGAGCTTTTGTTTATCTGGGGAAGTTTTTATTCCTCCATCATGTCTGAAGGATATTTTCACTGGATGGAGTATTCTTGGCTGAAAGTTTTTGTCCTTCAAATATTTGAATATGTCATTCCAGTCTCTCCTAGCCTGTAAGGTTTCTGCAGAGAAGTCTGCTGAAAGCCTGATAGGGGTTCCTTTGTAGGTTATTTTCTTCTGCCTTGCTGCCCTTAGTATTCTTTCTTTAACATTCATTTTTGCCAGCTCCACTACTATATGCCTTGCCGTAGGTCTTTTTACATTGACATATTTAGGAGATCTGATAGCCTCTTCCACATGGATTTCCATCTCCTTCCCTAGGTTTGAGAAGTTCTCTGCTATTATTTCTTTGAACAAGCTTTCTGCCCCATTCTTCTTGTCTTCTCTTTCTGGAATATCTATAATTCTGGTGTTGCATTTCCTAATTGAGTCAGATATTTCTTGGAGACTTTCTTTGGGTTTTTTTAGTCTTCGTTCTCTCTCCTCCTCTGTCTGGAGCATTTCAACATGTCTATCCTCAATTATGCTGATTCGCTCCTCTATGATGTCTGCTTGAGCCTTCAGGGAATCCATATTTTGTTTTATTTCTTCCACTGTGTCTTTCATCACCATTATTTCTGATCGATTCTTCTTTAAAGTTTCAATCTCTTTTGTGAGGTAGCTCCTGAACTCATTGAATTGTTTCTCTACATTCTCTTTTAACTCATTGGGTTTTTTGATGATAGCTATTTTGAATTCTCCATCATTTAGATTACATATTTATGTGTCCTCAGGACTGATTTCTGGGTACTTTTCATTTTTCTCTCTGGTCTAGAGATTTAATATAATTTTTGGTACTGCTAGAGGGTGTGGCTCTGTTTTTGTGCATCATGGTATTATTTGGTCATAGTTACCACCTATCCCACAGGGTGAGGGTCAGGGGGTCAAGAGCCACATATTTTGAGCCCTCTGCATGCCACCAAGACCCCAGGCACTGGAGCCAGTGCTGGGTGGGTGAGGGGAAGGGGTGCTTTCTTGTGCATGCTCTCTGGATTTGCTTGCTCTGTCCTCAGTATCTGCTCTCCTAGGGTGTTGACTTGATGAGTTGACTCCCTGCGATTGCTTTCACCCTGGTAGAGGGCTTCCCACTAGGCTGTGAGAGCCCTCAGGGATCTTTGATGTTCCCATGAACGAACGTCTCCTCTCCTGTTACCTCTCAGAAGCTACCCATGGCCCCAGATCCCAGTCTTTTGGGGAGGGAGTGAAGTTTTCTCTTACCCTGTTCCTCCTCCTCCAAGGGGGGCTCCAGCCTCTCCACCCTCCATCATATGGCTGCATGGGTCTCTCAGATGTCATTTGTGTTGTGTTTGGATGTCCTCTGTTGGAGTTTGAATGTCTTTTTTGTTGTATGGTGGAAGGGAGAGATTACTGGGAGAGCTCACGCCACCATGATGCTGATGTCGCTCTGATGATAGCCATTCTAACAGGTGTGAGGTGATATCTCATTGTAGTTTTGATTTGTATTTCCCTAATGACTAGTGATGTTGAGCATATTCTCGTGTACCTGTCAGCCTTTTGTATATCTTCTTTGTAAAAATGTCTATTCACATCTTCTGCCCATTTTTCATTGGATTATTTGGGGGGGGGGTTGCTATTAAGTTGTATGTGTTCTTTATATATTTTATATATTACCCTTTTTTATATTTATGGTTTTCAAATATTTTTTCCCACTCCATAAATTGTCTTTTCACTTTGTTGATTGTTTCTTTTACTGTGCAGAAACATTTTAGTTTGATGTAATCCTCCTTGTTGATTTTTTATTTTGTTGCTTGTGCTTTAGGTGTCATATCCAAAAAGATCTTTGCCAAGACCCATCTCAGGAGCATTTTTCCTGTCTCCTTCTAGGAGATTCATGGTTTCAGGTCTTACATTTAAGCCTTTAATTTATTCCAAGTTAATTTTTGTGAGTGGTGTAAGGTAGGGGTCTAGTTTTATTCTTTTACATGTGAATATGCAATTTTCCCAACACTGTTTATTGAAAAGACTGTCTTCTCTCCATTGAGTATTCTTGGCTCCCTTTTCAAATATTAGTTGACATATACACTTGGGTTTATTTCCTGACTCTCACCCATTTACCTTTAAGAGATGTGAATAGCTGTTCCCTTCTCTCCTAGCTTTTGAGAAGTGGCTTCTGAAGAACTAGCTGAACTTTGCTGCCATCTTTTGACCAAAGTTAATACCACAGAGATGAAAGCCCCATCCCATCATATTTCAGGTTCTGGGTATCAAAGAAAAGCCCCAACACTGAGTTGCCTAAAAATGCAGGTCCATGTTGCTGGTTACATGGACGTGTATGGCACACCCAGTGGCACCTCTACTGTAACTTTTAAAATTTATTTGTATGTTTGCATAGCTATCTCCTCCCTCCCTCTTCCTCCCATATCTCAAAACAATGGTAAATGCTTAATAAATGTTTGTTTTTTTAGATATGAACAGTGAATGAACAACAGTTTTATATTGGAATTGGTGGGGCACAGACACTCTGTAGATATTTAGTTATTATTGTTGTTATTATTATTTTTTTATTTGATTTTTTTCCTTTTTCTCCCCAAAGCCCCTCGGTACACAGTTGTATATTCTTCATTGTGGGTCCTTCTAGTTGTGGTATGTGGGACGCTGCCTCAGTGTGGCTTGATGAGCAGTGCCATGTCTGCGCCCAGGATTCGAACCAACGAAACACCGGGCCGCCTGCTGCGGAGCACACGACCTTAACCACTCAGCCACGGAGCCAGCCCCTATTATTGTTATTATTGACATCATTATTATAAGAACCCTCCCTTGCAAAGCAGATGAGCTAAAGAAAACTAGTCCTGCTCTGAGTTCTTCCGTGCAGGAGCACACCCAGCCCAAACTCAAGATTTTCTCTTTTCCTCTCTCCCGTCATCTCTCTGTCTCTGTCCTTGTTTCTCTTTCCTGGAAAGCTGACTGAAACTACTTTTTGTTGCTATCTCACCCTTTAAACTTAAACTATTTACATATGTATATTAAGTGTTTTATGGTTTATATTCTATTTTATATATCTCCAATAAAATTATTAACTTCTGGTTGCAAAGAAATTGTATTTTAAACTTAGAATCTTCTACAGTACTCAGTAAACTCAATAAACTGTTACAGAATGTATTAACGGCTCTTTTCTGAAATGAAGGATGTGAAGAAATATTTTGTTTTGCTCTAACATATTTTGTGTGAAAACTGTGGTAAGAAAATTATGACAGGTTCTCAGAAAGCTAGCCACCACATTTTAAAATAAATATTTGAAAATTATATCCCTTTGGAAAATTCACACATTTGAAAATATGTCCTCTTTGAAATAGCTGTAGTGCCAAGGAGCCTTTGCATATTTGAAGCTGAAGAACAGAAATAAGAACCAAGAATCATGGCAAAGTTAATGTCTTTAAACAAAGACAGCGAGGGAGATGAAAAGAATTTGGATTGTCCTATGAGGAAAAGTCTAGAAGGATTTCATGCATAGACGTTTGAACAATATATAGACTCGTTGAAAGAACAGATATTCTTTGGAGTCTCTGAAGAATGTCTATAGCAGAACTGGCTTCAAGAAAGTGAGGTTATCGGACAATCCTAGAAAACAAAAAGCTTGAAATGAAGAGATTTGTCATCAGCTTGAGATCAGCCATCTGAGCATAATGGAGAAATGCCAGAGCTGGAGGAGAGACCATTTCATTCCATGCACGTGCCTTGTACATGTTACATCGTCGACAAATGCCATTGGATGAAGGAGGACCTTGATTGGCCAAATTCTTGCCTTTACTTACTCTTTACTACGGTTCAGTTCATGGTGATTTAACGATTCTAAACACCCAACTTTAAATGTCCAGTTTTCAACAATTGGTTCCAAATAGGGGTGTCACAAAAAAATGACGTTTTGAAATGTAGTCTGCCATGTGGTTGAGAAAACTAAAGTTATGAACAGAAATTTGGATGATTTAACATTTAGAAGCTGCGTCACATGTGCTTTTTACTTATCTTACCAAAAATGTTGCTCGTTTTCATTTTGCACAGAAACCATTCTGAAAATTGGATGCTGTCTTTGGTCCTTGACATGGGATGGACTGGTTCATCAGAGATGGAACAGCTTTGCTTTGGGGAAAATCTTCCAGTCCCAACTGAACACATATGCAAAGCACTGAGCAGTATGACCTCTTTGTTTTCTCAGCCTCTTGCATGAAAGAAGAGACCTGCTGGCAATTTCCTGTGCTGACAGATTAGCCAGGAAGCCTCTGAGCTCCAGGGAAAGTGGGAGAACTGGCTGGATCAGGCTGGTCATTTGGGAAGACGAACCTTGGCTACGAGGCACCTGCTGAAGACGTCACCTGCTTATTTAAAAACCTCGTGTAGTTCAATGAGCTAAATGGGAGTTCTATGCAGAGGACAAGGAACTATTCATTTCTCTCAGGTTTAAGTTTTCAGAAAAGCCCTGAAAATAGAAGGCCCCTCTATTTTGAGAGCACTAAATCCTCTTGGTGACTTTGGTGAAAGAGATATGAAGTAACTTATGGAGACAAATGTGTTTCAGATGGAAAATAATGGTTCTTGGAATGGAATGCCTGGTGAACATCTGGTGTCCCTTTATCTTGAATGAACATCTGTCTCCCTTAGTTAATAGATTACATCTGTTGACCCATTTCTTAGGTTTGGCTTGGACTTCCTGACTTTTTTTAAGGCTCCCCAGGTGTTTTTAATATGCAGCCAAGATTGAGAACCCCAGTGTAAGCAGGAGACTGATAGGTTGGGAATATGATTTATTAATGCAAAAGATATTTAAACAATTTAAACAGAGATATGAATTGTTTATGGAATTTTTATCATGCATTGAAAACAGTTTTAAATGATTTTCTTTAAGTTGAATTATCATTTTTAACAGTTTTCGACAGCTTTATATTGGATTTATTGAGCTGTCGTCAATATTACAAACACATCCTGAGATGGATAGGTGTCCACTGTGCCAGTGATGGGCAATTATTAACAAACAGAAAAATTAAACAAGTCTACATATTGCTCACCTATCTATGCATGCAATCCTTTCAGACTTTTCCTCGTAGGACTGCCCTATAGTTGGTTACCTGCGATTGAAGACAATCTGAGGTGACCACTTGATGTTTCGTTACTTTTTTTATTTTATAACTAGCTCATATTGTCAAATTTTGTTTTTAACCATTGGATAAACATGACTAGGTGACTGGGTGAGTCTTTGTCTTTGTAGAACAGGAGACAACTTAACTTATATTAGTAGAAATATGATTCTAGAAAAACCTGTTAAGAAGTCTATGCTAGTGAAAGATGACTTGAACTAAAAATGACTAAACTCTGGTGCCAATAAACCATCCTCACATAGGCAATACCATGCCCTGGTATCTTCCACTATCTTGCAGACTTAGTTTTAATGACTATTAAGGCACGATCACAAAACAGACAGGAAAACATAATGCAGGACTAAAGTCCTGACCTGGTGCAAATTTATAGATCTACAGCACCCCCCACGTATCAGCTATAACTGAAAACTCCTAAAACCTTAAAAAATGTGCCTATTTGAAACCTTTATGGCTACCACTTTGTTTCATGGTGGCAGATTGACCAAGTAGTCAACTTAAGATGTACCTTAAGATTACATTCTTTACGATAAACAAGGGTCAAACAAATATAAAATGCCTGATGGTTTAGTAAAAACAGAGAGTTCACTTTATCCCTTCATCCATTGGTTGAGTCATCCAAGTAGCTGCTGTGTGATAAACAAATATGTATTTCTCCTTTAAGGGTAACTAAGATAAAACCGCAAAGCAGAGCAGCTTAGTCAGGAAAGCCACGGTGTTCTATCAGTTCTGATCTGGAATCTTTAAAAGACGTTTTCATTATAAAATTGAGTATAATTTTTTCAAAATCTTTATTTTCCACAGATTTATTTTCACATTTATTGGTGGTATTTTCACTGTAAATCATAATTTTTCTGGGCCTCAGTCCCTAATTTATGAAGTTGTTGATCAGGACACAGAGGCTAAGCTGCCAAAACAGGAGACTCAAAATCACGGTGGTTCAATGGATGAGATAAGACAGAGCTTGATTTCTCTTCCATGTTCAAAGCTGAGCTGGCATTCTGGGATAGTTGGGTAGCTCTGCTACACAAGATCATCCACTGACCCAGGATGGCTAGTCAGCTCTGCCATTTTTAATACGTTGCTTCTATCTCTGGGCCCAAGGTATCTACTGCAGCTGTTGCTGCTTCCCAACCAGCAGGAAAAAGGAAGCATGAGAGCAAGTAGCTACTTTGCTAAGGAACTGACTGGAAGTTGCATGCATCTCTTCTGCTCACGTTTCATTGTTTCAAATTTAGTGACACGGCCATCCCCAGCTGCAAGCGAGCACGGGAAATGCACTGTGCTGTTGGGTAGTCATGTGCTCCTCTAAATCTTGGGGAGCTCTATTACTAAAAGGAAGAAGAGGATAGTGCATCGTGGAGGACCCTTAGCAGTCTCTCCCATCTGAAGGGTTTAGACTACATGATTTTTAGTATTGCATTTGCCAATTAAATACTATGAATCTATGATTTTGACCAGTGTGTGCTCTTTAATTTTGAACCTGAAGTGTGTGTGTGTGTGTGTGTTTGAATGTGTCGTTTGGGTAATGGATGGAGAGGAAGGCAAACAAATGTGCTGTAACTCAATCATCAATTAGCCCAGTGCCTTTTAAACTTGAATGTTCATACGAATCACTTGGAGATCTTGCTAAAATGAAGATTCTGATTCGATAGGATTGGAGTGGGACTTGGGATTGTGCTTGTGATTCTGCATTTCTTGCAAGCTCCTCTGATGATGCTGATGTTGATGCTGCTGGGCCACAGTTAACACTCTGAGTGACAAGGAGCCAACCCATCCCAATAAGAAGGCAAATGCCAGCTGAGGCTCTTTAGAGGCAACAGATTACATCAGGGAACCATCCAGTCTCTTACCCTGCACCTCTGATGGAAGTGGAAGCCGGCAAGGGTCATCTGGGTCAGCACAAAGCCGTCACTGCTCTTGATAAAAACAGCAGCCTAAATGTCAACTTTACTCATAGATAGTGGATTAGGGAAAGATTGTATATGATGGGTTCAGAATACTTTTGATACTAACTCATATAAATTCTCAATAAGCGACCTACAATCTAAAATTAAAAGTAGATAATAGAATAGTTATGTAGCATTGTTTTGGACTTTGGGGGCGTTTGCCTCCATTTCTATATGTTTATTTATTTTTGACTACTGTTTCTTTTAAGTGAAATCTACCATCACTTCCGCACAGAAAGTTAATCTCTATCAGACATACAAAGTACATATGATACCTTAAAGGCCATTCAGAGTCATAAAAATGTGCCCTTCCCTCAGACTTGTCTATGTATTTCAATTCAACTGGACATTATTAATATCAGTAGACACATGTGAAATTGTACTTACCTACCACTTATTCATTTTATAGGAGATGACAGAGTCTGCTGCCTTTTTCTTGATATAAAATTCTTGCCCATTCTTGTCTAATTTAAGAAGTTTCTTTTTTGGCACTTTGTTTTCACACATTGGTGAGACATATAACTTCAAAAGAGAAAATTGGAAACTTTCCTGGCATCCTCTCACATGACATATTTTGTCCATTTCCTGGACTTCACACCTGAGAAGGGCACAGTGAATTCTGAAACAATTATCTACCACATTAAAGGAGTTCTGATAGAGCCATTGGCCTTGGGAAATGACTCTGGAGCTGAGTTTCCCTGTTTGAAAATGAAGGAGGCAATTCTGACAGGTCTTCAATATCCTTCCCGAGGTCTTTGGATGGTTCTTCCTGCCTCCCACGAGTGGAGAGCTGCCTCTGTCTCATCAAAAGTTTAGAGGCCACTGTCCCATGAGAGGAGGTGAGATTTGGGGAAAGAGCAAAAGAAGGGATGAGTTAAAGTCCTATATAAAAATATAAAATACAGTTGACATATATAAATATAAATGAATATAAAAAACAGTTGACAGCGTTTATCCCTGGGTGGAAGATTGAGAGGCATTTAGTTTAAATTTTCTGTTTTCAGGATTTTTTAAAATCTTACTGTATATTACTTTTATAATCAGATAAAGTTCAAGTTAAAAGTAAATATATTAGTGAATTCACAAGAAAGAAATAAAAGAACAAAGGAATGAAAGAAGTGTTGGAATAGATGACCTCTACCATTTCTCCTTGGTTTTAAAAATAAACTCTACACTATGAATCTTATGACTAGGCTGAGAATAGACAAGATGGTCACCATGGAGAATTTTAGGCCTAGCTTCCAAAATTTTATGCCAAAAAAAAAATTCTGAATTTGGAGAGAGGATCTTATTTTCTCTGGGCCAAGAATATTAATCACCAAAATGCTTGGTTGACGCAGGGCTGGCTTCTGCCCACTGGCACTCAGCTAGGCCTTGGTATGTCATCTGATGACAGCTTAAAACAAAATAAAAGAAGATACTAATTAAAATAATAATCATAAAAACACTGGGAAGTTTATGATCTGCTCTATTGTTTTTCCATTAGTTTTGCTGGTGAAAAGCTACATGTGGGCATAAAATGCTTTCTCTGTTCTTAGATGTAGCTGTGAATAATGCCAACCTCATGCACTGAAATTTTTAGCCCTCTGTTTCTCCTCTATCAATAGTATCAATTCCAAGCTTGGTCATCTTCACTGATGTTAGGATTTCTATTCCCAAGGACTCAAAAGAGAGACGTAGGCTTTGGTTACCCTGCCACACCAGCATGTAGAGCAAATAAGGACGTGGCTACCTATTGTAGTAGACATTGACCCCATCCGTCTTCCTGCTTCCAGTAAGATCACCAGGTCTCGAAATGGCAGCTCCTCACGCAGTGTCCTTCCATCCCCTCTCAGAGATCCAGGATCATGGTCTGGCTCAGGAAGCAGTTAAAGTTTTCTGGTTATTGCTGTGTCCACTGTCATGGCCCTCTGACTTCTTCTTCCATGGCTATGCCATAGCCGCTCCTTTGCGCACACCAGGGACATCACTCACAAGGAATACCATGAAATGTGCCCACTAGAGTTGTGCAACGAGCAGCCCTGGCTGCTCTCACTCCTGTAGGCCCTTCTCCAGTGGGAGCTTCTCTGAGCCCACTGGGCCCCTGCAGTTTCTCCTGCTCTCACTGAACTACAGGAGGTATCTTACCTTCCAGGCACAGAGCTCCCCTAGAGAGCCTGAATTCTTACCTTACAGGCTTGTCTTCAGAGGAATTTGGTTGAGCTTCTTGGGGCAGCCCCATGGCCATTATGAATGGCTCCATCTGCATTCTACTCAAAGGCATTTCTCTCTGCTCACAATGTAACAGGTCCCCAAGTGAGAAAGCAGAATCTAAAAACCTGTCTGGCTCCCGGTGAATGCCCTGCCCTCATAGGCAGATCCCCCAAAGCCTTCATTCTCTCCCTCTCTCTTACACACACACCGCCCCACACAGTTTAAGAGTATTAATTTCTATGTCTAAGGGCTAACCAGTAATTCCAGGGTATCTTCCAGGATGTCCAGCAAGTTATGCATCAGAACAGAACTTCTCAAATGTTCCACTGTTGTCCCGTAGTCCCTGAGGTAAGCTTCGGAGCCTGTGCTTAGTTTGTTCCTATTTAAAGATAGGCAGGCAGGAGTGACTGGTTTAATATGCAATGCTGCAAGGTCTGCCCATCTTACCTATTAGAATTTCTCCTTGGGGGCAGAAGATCACTAATAAAAAGCTGGAATCTTACTTTCTCTAATTAGCGCCTGTCATTTTACAGAGTGAAAACCCCAGGAGTAAGGTTTCCCATGAGAAGGTGTACCTTCAGGAAGAGGATTGAGGCAGGGGAGAAAGAACGTGCTCCCAGGGAAGAGGGAAGTGTTTCTGGCCTTTGGATGGGGGTGAGCTGCCAAGGAGCATTAGGACTGATTGCTGGGCATGAGAGACGCAAGAAGCAGAAGAGGAGTGCTGGGTACCAACTGGACCTGTCTTGCACTTTCTTTCAGTTCTTTTTTTTTTTAGTAAGATTAGCCCTGAGCTAACATCTACCGCCAATCCTCCTCTTTTTTTGCTGAGGAAGACTGGCCCTGAGCTATCATCCATGCCCATCTTCCTCTGCTTTATATGCGGGATGGCTACCACAGCATGGCTTGCCGAGCGGTGCCATGTCAGCCCCCAGGATCCGAACCAGCGAACCCCAGGCCACAGGAGCAGAATGTGGGAACTTAACCCCTGAGCCACGGGGCCGGCCCCTCTTTCAGTTCTTTTGCAATGCACATCAATTCTTATGCCTGCCTGGCACGTCATCCTCCTTGGGGAAACTGTTTTCCCCCTTTACAGCAGCCTCCACACCCAACCACTTAGTGGTGCCAGTGGGTGCTACCAGTCATTATACTCCATTCTCTTGGTCATGGAATCTGGATCAGGATACAGGTGCATGACCCAAGCTGGGCCAGTTGGAGGCCCCCTCTAGGGTTCTTGAAATTGGACCTGACACCAGGAAACCCTTTGCATCTTGAACAGCAAAGATGGGAAAATGTGAGCCCAGGAACTGTCAGAGGCCATGGTTCTAGCCCCAAGGAGAAAATTGATTTGTGGTAGAGGAAAGTAAAACTGTCGCTCGGAAAAAAGCAGGGACAAAATGTGAAGAAAGAGTCTGGACGGTTCATTTACCCATTTGAGTTGTTTTGAGTGACATCCTTTTCCTTTACAGTCACTTGAGCCAGTACATTTTCTATCTGGCCTGGCTCCTTTGAGTTGAAGTCTTTGTAACGTGTAACCCAACATCTTCATTAACACCTACTACTACTGCGTGTATTCCTCCCTCACTTATTTCCTCCCTCTCTCTTTCAAAAGTTGTTTAAAGAGATTTGCTCCATCACCTCCAAGGAAAGGAGCCAATTTTCTGAAAATTAGTGACTAGTCACAGGCAATTAACCCACAGTTAATAAAGAGACATGCAAAGTACTCAAAATTGTCCTGAGCATAAAAAAAGTACTGAGTGTCTGTTATTAATGTTGTTATTGGCAGTACTTATAGCAGTATAGAAGCCAGAATAGATACAGCAGCACATGGTGGTATAATGTGACGGGCCAAAAAACCCTTCAAGATTCATAGGACTTGGTTATGGATTGTTCAAGAAAACACATAAAATGGTAGGTATGGATCAATCCATTGTTTCCCACTGCCTCATTTTTGACCCCATGCCTTAGAGATGCGTTCAGCCAATGACCTGCTTTTGCAGCCCAGCACATTTCATTTCCTTGCTCTCCATGCAGGGAAAGCCAGTGATCCAGCACGTTCTATGATCCATCATTTTGTGTAACAACTGCTTGAATTGCCCATTCTAATTTTCAGTCACACTGCTACTTTGGGAGGGATAGGAAAATGAAAAGACTACTTTGCATTGTATTTCTTGGCCTCTCCTGCCATCTTCATTTCATAGAATGTGTTCTTCTATCTGCTAATATATCAATTGAGGGTCAGAATTGATGGAAGTCTGTATTTCTTGTCTATTAATTGTAGACTACGCTGAGGGTGGACAAAGTTTAAACTAGAAAAAAAATGTCATTACCAGGCAATGTAACTTAAAAGTACCTGGTGCTATAGACAAAGGTTCAATATAGTCAATATGCCTGTGTGTGATGGCCCACACTCCTTTGGGTTCTGTTCTTTGAACAAACGTGGATTTGTCTTTTGTTGTTGGCGAGCTGAGCAATCCTGGGAGACATATGTAGTTCTAAATGTTGTCAAAGGGACGTATGAGGGTAGAACCCCATATTCCATAGCTCACGGTCTCACAGTATCCACTCGTCTTGTGGACCCCACTTACCACCTGTAAAACCCTCACCAATAGATCGATCTTGATGTTTTTATTAGCATCACTTTTCTTTTCCATGTATGACAAGTAGGCATCAACATGAGCAATCCATATTTGAGATCAAAATGCCCATAGCTTTTTCTGTAAATTTTGACCATAAATTAGGATATTTTTAATACTTGCCAGACAAAACAAGTCCTAGCCCAAGAGCTCATAGAAGCTCTTTGCTACTGGCTAAGTTCATATAAAAATACACAGGAACATGAGAATGCTTGTTGGGAGGTATGGAGAGTCAACCAAAACACTTTCTCCTTAGCCCATTGAACGGACTTATACTTGTCTTCCACCAGAGTCTTTCTGGTGACTGAGTTAATTGAGAAGTGCTCAGTAAAATAAACTTGACCATGGCCATGTTTTTTCAAAGTCATATACTTGTATACTCACAAATCCCTATTGCCAGAGAGAAATCTTATGGTGAGTTCAATTTTGGCTCCAGAGCTGCAGGTGCCAGTTATGGATCCTACGGACCACTGCCAATTCACTTCCTTCTGTATATTCCTTACTATACCATTTCTTTCTAATGAGTAACCTCCTTTGAGCTGTCCCTCTAATATCTAAATATCTTTCAAATGTCACTCAAGACAGTTTTGGAATTTCTGGTCTTAGAATTATTTTGGAGTCCTTTCATGGGAGATGCCATCTTAACCAGATCAATAGCTGACAAATGTCTTTCAAAAGGAGCGCAATGGGCAGCTGCATTAGGTAATCCTCAGGTTCTAAAGTCCCAGCTAACATTCCTCCTGGCTTCTGCCAGAGGCTTGAATCTCAATAGGTCTCTATTGCAGAGACTGCCCATATTATAGGATCAATAAGTTCATAAGGAACTGGCATCTGCTGTGTTTCTCCTCATTTAAAAATAGTCTTTTAATGTGAATTTTGCCAAAGAGATCTCCAAAATACACCCAGGTACAAGATGACTTCTCCACTATCCACACAATTCTGTCAGCCCACTTGCTTCCATCTCAGGTGGAATTAGAAATGTTCTCAGCTAACTTTTCAAGCCAAGGATATGCTTAAGATACTCTTAGGACTTTCGTTAGTCCTTCCATTTAGATATAGTCACCAGCCAACAAGATGATGTCATATTTTCAATCATCTACAGATAAAAATGTTCTTCTTAATCATCACCAATTTAAAAAATATGGTTCATCTTAAACTATTTCAAAATAAAAAGTTATTACTAAGAAAAAAATATTGTGGTTATCATGGTCAGATTTCTCCTTACTTCTTACCGTAAAAAGAAGAATTAACGTAGTCCTAGGATAAGACAGTAAACGTATATTGCATTCTGTCTCATGTAAAAGCAAATGGTCCCTGCTTGACCTCTCTCTTAGGGTGGAAAAGAAGGCATTATCAAGACAATATCAGGTTAAGTCACTGCATCCCATTGAACTTTGTTTGCTACAATTATGGAGCTCATTCCAGAGTAAATAGCTCCTACCTAATGTTCTCACGGCCAAATTGAGTGAACGTGCAAAAAGTTAGTGTTTATTAATGCCCATGCATTCACTGTTTCTTTAACTAAAAGTTCTATCTCTGGGGCCAGCCCAGTGGCTTAGTGGTTAAGTTTGTGTGCTCCACTTCAGCAGCTTGGGGTTTGCAGGTTTAGATGCCGGGCGCAGACCTACACACCACTCATCAAGCCATGCTGTGGCAGCGTCCCATATACAAAGAAGAGGAAGATTGGCACAGATGTTAGGTCAATCTTCCTAACACACACTCACAAAAGTTCTATCTCCTATTATTTCCTGAGAGCCTGAACTATTTTAAATTTATCACGCCTCTCAGCTTTGACAAATCCAGAGATTTCCATTTAGTATGGCCATGTAAAACAGAGAAAAGGGCACATTTTTTGTGCCCTAGACACCTGGGTGATAGCCAGGAAGTTTTTCTTTCATTCATGATATTCATTCTAATTAAATATTTAGATATTGGAGTAATCCTCACTTATCAACAGAATCTTGTTAGCGATGTTTTTACTGATCTTTTGCCTGTTTTCCACTGCATCTCAAATTCCCAGAATAAGATTACTTTCAGCCCTGCTCCAAGTAGTTGGGTATTTCTTCTCAATGAGTCTCTCTATCTAGAAGTCCCATTTGTGCTCCTTTAGCTCCCTCTATTGGCTCAATGATTTTCATCAGAGCAATACAGAATAGCCAACGCATGTCTAGTTTTACACTCCTTCGGAAAAAAAAATGCTCGGCTCTATTTTAAGTTAGCTAGCTCTAGACCCAGACGCAGAAGGATAAGGGCCCTGCTCCACACAGATTTCTTCCTGTTATGCATCTCAAGCCCTTAGCTGCCTCAAACCACACATGCTCAGCTGATCAATCCGACACTGATATCATCTTGGTCCCTTGGTCTCTACTGGGTCTGGAATAATGTCTTTACTCCCACCTCTGCCTCTAATCTGCAAGGTGACTGTATGGACAGATGTCAACAGCAAACTTAGATTGATGGAAAAACCAAACTCAGGCACCATCTGGATAAAGCAAACAGTATTGCAGTCAGGGCAAACAATGCAGGTATGTGGGGCAGGCAGAGGCAGAAGTTTTCCGACTCCCAAATCCTCACAAAAAGGAGTGCAAAGTTGGGCTAAAAATATCCTTATGGCTGAGCATCACAAGAGGATGAAATGCCCTCCAATTTTATGAGATTGGAGAGCTCTGTACATTAGCTAGTTTGAATATATGCCAGCAACCACTCATCTGGGGCCGACGTGTCTCAACAATCTCGACATTAGCCAATAAACAGCATGACTGCAGAGCTGGCACAGGACAGTGTGCTCAGGCAGGACCTCAGTTCTCGGTCTCTAGAGGCTAATGTCATCTAGTTTCACTCATGAACTACAGACCTGCAACAAGAGTCAGTTCCTCAGGCATCTCCGAATCATACTAGCAGCCCCTCAGGTTAACCATAGGATCTATCTGACAATCTGTGGAGACCTCCATTCGAAAAGGCCTCCACCCTCGCCTGCTTTCTGTTCTCAGCTCCACGGCTTTGACCTCTGCTAACGAAATGGGTATAACTGGCTCTCCAGGAGAATCCTGAGAGTCCTCTCTAAGACTGTGGGGATATTCACTATTGACCGGAAGAAGGGCTTTTCCCTCCAACTCACTTTGTGAGCTCAGAGCTCGAAGCTTCAAAGCCAGACCCTCTGCTGGCTCACGTTTGCTTTTCTTTCCTCTTCTCCTTTGTCCTCTAGGGTCATAATACAGTTTAGATAAGATTTTATACTTTACATGATGCTCAGTGGTGGCCAAAGATTGCCCCTGCGGTGGTCCATTCCTGTACCCCAGCACTGCACATGAGGACAGGCCCTTGTGGGCCGTTGTACTAGGACCCGAGAGGACAGAAGTTGTTAAATGGGACATGGGCTTAGAGGGGAGACAGGTGCGTGTCCACATCCGAGCTTCGTCACTGAGCACAGTAATGATATGACCTTGAGCGAATTATTTAACCTCTCCACACCCTCGTTTTATCTCTAAAATGGAGGTAATAACACATTGCAAATTTGTTGTGAGGATTAAACAAGAGAATGCGTTTGGAACACTGGAACATAGAAACACTTAGTAAATGGCAGCTACACCATCATCATCATCACCATCATTATTCCCAAATCTAGTTCTGGCCTAGACAGGAGAATTTACTTGGCTGCTTTACAGAAACATTGCAATCTGGCTTGCCCCATATGTTTGGGTAGAAGGATGGAATGTTAAATTCTAAGAAGAGTTACCCAAATTAGTTTCATTTTCCTCTCCGCATTTTCAAAAATCTTCTTTAGAACAGCACTGCATGGATTCCAGGGAACTTGAGAGTTCTAGTTCCATCTCTGCTAGTAACCATTTATAGGACCTTGGCCTTCTCAGACTCAGTTTTCCTAGCTGGAAAATGGAAATTTATACATTCTTTGCAAGACTGTTCAAAGAATTGACGAGGTAAGGTACATGAAGTTCTTCGTATAGTCTCTGGTATGTTGCAGGGGTGCCACAAATGCAGGTGCGCCTTCCACCCCCCACCCCCGCCGGCTCTGGGCTTCTGCACCTTTATTTGTAAAAGAAGGGAGTTGGACTACTTTTTCTCCAAGTTCTCTCTCTTCTAATGTCCTGTGACTCTTGCAACACTCTGTCGTGGTACACATTGTCAGTTCTCAAAGCACAGAAAAGGAACTGGGAGAGAGGCTCCTCACGGAGGTCTCTTAGCTCCATGGCACCGGGTCGCCTCACACGGCTGTCTGGGCGCTGTCTCCCTAATTTCCTTTGATAAACTCTGTAGTTTTCCTGTACCTCTTGAAACCTAAATGTTTACCTTGATTTGCCTGGCATGATTGCATAATACATTGTTTTGAAGAAGAAGATTAGCACTGAACTAACATCTACCACCAATCCTCCTCTTTTTGCTGAGAAAGGTCGGCCCTGAGCTAACATCTGTGCCCATCTTTCTCTACTTTATATGTGGGACGCTGCCATTGCATGGCTTGATTAGCGAGGTGTAGGTCCGTGTTCAGGATCCAAACTGGCAAACCCTGGGCTGCTGAAGCTGAGCGTGTAAACTTAACTACTGGGCCAGCGAGCCGACCCCATAGCACACTTTTTAAAGAGTTGTACTGTATTTTGTATCCAACCATGAAGGCCATGACCTGATTTGCTTCCCAAACCTAACCCTCAGGCAGTTTTCCTCATCTTGGTATGTACCATTTCCTCCCAACCAATTAAAAGTTGAGGTGTCATTCTCAAGTCCTCACTTTCCCACACCACCCACACCTAAGCCATTCAACTAGTCCTGCTGATTCTACCTTTAAAACATATCCAAACACGGCAGTTCCCTCCACTTCCACCCCTGCGGTACCGGAGCAAGCCGCCCCCATTTCCCAAGGAGGACGGCTACAGCAGCCGCCTAGCCGCTCTTCCAGCTCCTCCTTTGCTCACTTAGAATTTATTCTCCACATCGTAGCCAGGGTGAGTTTTTAAAGAATATGAATCAAATCATATTATCCCCCTGCTTGATTCCTTCAACTTCTTTTTCTTCAGTTTTTCAAGGCCCTACACAATCTGGCCGTGACCTATATCTCAAGTCATTCTCTCCATCTACCATGCACCAGCCACTCAGACCATCTTTCTGTTCCTCAAACACCCCATGCTTATTTCTGTCGTAAGATTCTCACTCCAGCTGTTTCCTCCGCCTGGAATGCTCTGTCTCCTGATCTTCGTGTGCTGACGTATCTTGGCATTCAGATCAAAGGGCAAATAGCACCTCCTTAGGGAGGCTGTTCCGGACACTCCAATCTAAAGTATCCACTCAATCATTCTTGAGCACGTCCCCCCGTTTTAATTCTCTGCAAAGCAAGTGTCACTATCTAAGATTTTTCTTATTTAAACTTTAATTTTCTGTCTCCCCCATTAGAACATATGCTCCTTGAAGTTAGGATCCTGACTTATCTTCTTTGTTGCTGAGCCCAGAACTATGCATGGCACAGAGAAGCTGTTCAGTGAACTGTCGAGTGAATTCAAATTCGGTGAGCCTTTGCCTCACATCAGTATTTAGCGTATCTCACCACTAGAGGGCGATAAACCACCTGATTGAAATGAGGACGTCAATGTCTTTCACACCACCTTCCAAGACGAACTTAATTGATTTTAATCATTAATGTGACCGACATTTATTTAAGAAAAACACTCCCATTCTCAAAAAAAGGGTGGGGGGGGGGGGCGCGGAGGGAATCCTCCAGATTTTCAAACCAGCCACCAGGTCCAAGCCCAGGAGAAAAAGTTTATTCCAGGATTACAAACGGTGAAAAAGTTTCAACAGACTTCCTGTTTAAAGATGTTATTCAGATTTTTAAAAATCTCTTTATATAAAATGAGAAAGTACTGACTTCAGTGACATGGCATGGTTTGGAAAGTCGGAGGGAAATTAAGCAATATCATATTTCGTCCATCTTTTTACATATGCACACACAAATATATATTGCTTGGTCACTATTCTTATTTTTGCTTTTAAAAGTTTGAATCCTGGTCAGTCTCGTGGGAGTAGAGATTCTGAAAAGAATTTTATTTTTTCTATTTTTGTTATTCCATTCATTCTGAGCTTCTACTTCTAAGCTTTTCTTTGAAAGAAAGCAACATGGTATGTCCAGGATATGCCATCAGTCAGTAAGACATCAGATGTTTCCATCAACAGGTCACCTCATGGCCAGGACAGCCCAAGTGACTGCTGTCCAGTCATAAGGGCAAGGTTTCTGTTTCTTGAGCCTCTGCAGAGCCTGTCATCTGAAGCACAGAGAACTTTCAATCACACAGCTGGCTGTTCAGTGACAGAAGGAGGGCACCATTCCCAGTGAACTCATGGTGGCGGTGTAGAAATGCTTGAGGTGAATTTCCCCGCTGAGGTTGAGCTATTCAGTGAAGGACTCCTGTAATGGCCGGTTGGTTGTAAAGACAGTTCCCAAATCCTCAGTGAGTCGGTTACCATGACAACAGGAAGGCTGTACTGGAATCCATAGCTTTCTAGTTGTCCTGTCTGTAGAGGTGATAATTGGCTTACAGAGGAAAAGTTTGAGCCTGGATGGGAAAAACTTAATTTTTTACCGTTGCTGATGTGACTTAGTGGGGCAGAGAGGCTGTCAAAGTGTGAGTACTGACGGCTGTAGGAGCGGGGCTTGGTCAGATGAGGCTGGGACCTATGCGTTTCCACAGATCCGATGGAGGTAAGAAGTGGCCTAGATTTTTCTAGTCACTTAGTAACAGTAAGAGTGGTTTAGGGCATATATCACGTGTGTTAGGAGGAGGGAATAATCAAGACTAGCTTGCTTGCTTCCTTAAATTCTTTTGAGTAGGGCAGGCCCTATTGAATCCTCAGATCTATGATAACGTATTTCAGTAACTCAGTAAGAAGGACGCAAAAAGCATGAGAATGAGTCCTGCGAGGCCTCCTTCACGGAGGAGAGAGAATGTTACCTTCTACCCCCATATTCTAAACTTTCCACCACAAAAGACACATTCACATATCCATCTGGCAAACATTGACTTGTTGAACACCCGCAAAAGAGTTACTACACTCAAGGAGTCAAATGGAAACAGAGAATTAAGTTACGAGAATTATCAACAGAATAGCATGGAGAATTCAAGGAACAAACATTTAAAGTTTCCGGTAAGAGGAAATCAAGTAATCTGTCATAATCAATCACTTTGGTCTTAAAGAAGGAGTAGGATTTTAGGTTGACAGAGTTGGGTGATGAAGGAAAGGGCGCCTCAAACAAAGGGATAGAGTAAGCAAAGGTGCGAGGTGAGCTAATTGAGAGTGTGTGGAGACACAGAGAGTGCAGGCAGGGTGTGTGGACAGTAGGAAGGTGAGCCAATTCAGAGTGTGTGGAGATACAAAGAGGGCAAGCAACTGTGGGGAGTAGTAGGTGAGAAGCTTTAGAGCAGTGTTTCTCCACCAGGAAGCTTTTGCCACTTAGGCGACTTTTGGCAATGTGTGGCGATATTTTCGGTTGTCACAACTGGGTAGAGATTGCTACTGGCATCTCGTGGGTAGATGCCTGGGATGCTGCTAAATATCCTACAGCGCACGGGACAGCCCCCTCAACAAACTTGTCTAACCCAAAATGTCAATAGTACCAACGTTGGGAAGTCCCGTTTCTAAGGAAGGATGTTACATGTCAGGTGAAGGGATGCACCTTATCTGGCAGGCAAAGAGAGATGTAGAAGGTTTCTAAGTGGGAGAATAAATTTAGCAGCATTATGATTTACGGGAGTTACGTGGATAAAAATGTTCACAGCCTTGCCCTTCCTTCCTCATTTAAAGAGAAAGCCTGTTTGCACTACTCGGCTAGCCAGCCTTTGTTGTACTTTATTGTAATAGGTAGAGACACAGAATTGGAAACCTAGATAATCTAAATTAATCTCCATATGTAAGGACAGGGAACCTCCAAGAGAAGAACAGATCCAAGAGATGGGGATGAGAGAGGCAAGAGAGAAGAGTGAGGGAGAAAAGAAAAGAGTCGGCAGAATCTGAAGTTAGGAGAGAGCTCTAAATGTTGGGGAGGTGCCAAGATACAAGCCTTGCTTCTGTCCTTGATGAGCTTATTTATAATTTCCTAAAAAAGATCGTGCATAACCAAGTCTCCATTATTCACAAGAAGGAGTACACGTATTTTCACAAGGCTCTGTCATTTCCCCAAACTTTCACTGATGAGTAAACTCTAGGTGGCTTCAACTCCAGAGCAAAAGTCATTTTTGGCTGCTTTTCTTTTGATTTTTTCTTATATTACATGTGAAAGAAAAAACTGACAGAATCCATCCAAGTCTGGTATTAAATTATTTCTGTCTTTTGGGCTGGAGATGGATTTGACACAGATGACTAAATATAGCCAGTTGCCCCTTGTTCGAAGTTGGCCATCACAAATTCGGCCAATGGGAAGCTGCAGTGGAGACGCTGTTAAGTCTGCAAGAATATCAGCTCTTCATGTCACAGCTGCTCTGGTCTGTGCGCCTCTGCCAACTTCCAGTGGCTAATAAGCTTTTGGCCCAGCAATAGAAGCAATGGTGCCAATGACAGATAAACAAGGTCCTCTGCCAGGAGCAAAGCTGAAATCTGGTAATTGCAGCCTGACATGTGCATGGCCCCAGGATCCTGGGCCATCCCCACCACAGCCATTTCCTGTCTGTAGTGGCTCCAGGGACCTCACGTGGTATGATGGCTGCCATAGTGCTGCATTGTCATGAATATGCCAAGGCAGGATGGCCATGTCCTTCTTGTAACTTCCCAGAGAAAATACAGTCGGAAATGGATGGACGTTAGGAACAACACCCACAAAGCTCAGCCTGTCTTAGTAGTAGTCAATCAGAGATGAAGTTCATGCACCAAATTAAGAAAAGCTGTTGATGGGGGGAATTTTAAAGAAAAAGTAGAGAGAAAACTTTGTTTCTCTGCTTTTAGTTGGAAATACTCTGTACCATATAAAAATGTTTTTGATTGCTACTTACTGCAAGCCCAATAATGATGGCTTATTGTTTCATTGCCTGACAAGAAGTCCTACATGGGTGGGCTTGTGGTTACAACAACTTCTCTGAGATGCATCAAGGATGTAGCTTATTTCTATCTTTTCTACCCCTCACTCTTAGTATGGTGGCTTTTCAGTTTTTTATTTATTGCTTCACGTGGCACCAGCCACTTCTGCCTCTTCCATCAGGAAAGGAGAAACTTTCCCACTGCATACCATGGACAAGACTGTGTCATGTGGTCACCTCAAGCTCTAAGGGAGGCTGGAAAAATGAATGTCTGTCTAAGAGGAAGAGAGCTGTCATGATTGGTTTAGACCAGCCATGATTTATCTCCAAGAACCAGGCCATTTATTATCACAAACAAAATTGAGGTTCCATTAGCAATAAAGGAGGGGAGTTATTGGGTAGACAAGTAACAGTGGCTCTCACCACCTCTTGCCATGACAGACTCAATGGCCCGCAAATGTGGTCCTTAGCTGATATGGGATGGAAATACAATGGACTCCATCATTCTTTGCATATGTTCCTGCAGCCTTGGATGCTTTCTTTTCCTTCCCTCCCTCTTCTGAATTAGCCTTTCCTTAGATGCACAGGTTAGATTCCTAGTAAATCTTGCTCATCTTTAAGATCCTACTGAAATCGTCTTTATGAGACCCTTCCTTGACCCATATCCCAGTATTAGGCATGTCCATGCCTGCTCCTACAACAAACTCTACCCTGGCATGTATCACATTGAATTGTAGCAGTCTCTTTTCTTATCTTTGTTCACTGCCAGCTTGGGCTCCTTGAGGGGTCTTATTCATATATGTAATATCATAATAATATCCCCAAGAGAACTCCAAAAAGAGTTTTGCTACATGCTTTAATTCCCTAAGAAATGATGTTTCTGGATAAAGCACACACAGAAAACTTCATTATCTGCGATTGTAAAAGAGCACAGCGTTCAAAGAAGAGGTGCTCTGTCTCTAAGAGAGGATGATCCTGTCTGGGTTTCCTACCTTTGTCTGCTGGCTTCTAGTGCCAACAGGCACTCCACCATCCCCTCACCTACCCCAGCTCCCCGAATGTATGCGGTGGAGTGAGATTGCCCTCATCCATGGGCCATCCCTGGGAAGGCAGTGTTTCACTGCAAAAAGAGTCTGAGCTTCAGAGGTTTGAATCTTGGTTTGGTCATTAGCACATTCCTCTAAGGAACAACACGAGCTAGCCTGTTAAGTAACCTCACTGGTCTTCAGTGTGCTCTTCAGTAGAGTGTAATAGTAAGAGCTTCACAGGGTTATCTTGCGTATTAAATGACAAAGCATATGTAAAGTTGCCCAGCACATGGTAGATGCTCAAAAAAATATTATGGTGAATGAATCTTGGATCTTGAATTATGTACACTTATCAAGTCAAAGGTCTCTTATTTGCAGGTGATTTCACTGCCCTATAGCCAAAAAATTCTGTATCACACAATGAAGTTGAGAAATTTCTTAGCTTCATTTCATGTGTGTATTTAGACAGCTCTATATCCAAAAACCTGAAGATAATTATATGCCTAGTTTCAAGGAAACGTCACAGAATATCCCCATAGGAACTGCTATGTGTTTTACATTTCAGTCTTGATGTACCCATGAAGACCTACTTATGGTAAGGTCATATGCATTCTAAATACAATCATGCTCTGCATAACTGTGTTTCAGTCGACAACAGACCACGTATACAATGGTGGTCCCATAAGATTAGTACCATATAGCCTAGGTGTATGGTAGGATATACCATCTAGGTTTGGGTAAAGTACTGTTGGGGAGGAAGACATTTTTCTCTACCCTTCTAGATTCTTCTGGCTGGTCAAAGAATTAAATTGACATGAGACACGGGCAGGCCCAGTGGCACAGCAGTTAAGTTCGCACATTCTGCTTCAGTGGCCTGGGGTTCACTGGTTCGGTTCCCGGGTGCAGACATGTCACCACTCATCAAGTCATGCTGTGGCAGTCATCCCACATATAAAGTAGAGAAAGATGGGCACGGATGTTAGCTCAGGGCCAGGCTTCCTCAGCAAAAAGAGGAGGATTGGCAGCAGTTAGCTCAGGGCTAATCTTCCTCAAAAAAAAAAAAAAAAAATTTGACATGAGACAGATTAACAGGAGAAAAACAAACAAAACTTTAATAACGAGCGTACATGGGAAGAACCCAGGAAAATCAAGTAACTCCCCAAAATGGTCTAAGTCCTCACATTAACGCCATCCTCAGCTAAAGACAAAAGGTGTTGGAGGTGGGGAGAGTCAGGGACTTCAAAGGGAAGGAAGGCAATTCATGGCTAGGTGAAAAGGAGCAAATGTTTGGAAAACAAGTGTTTGGCCACTCAGAAACAGAAGAACACAGAGTGAAGCCCAACAAGCAGGTTTTTCTAGGTTCCTCCCTGTCCGCCACCTCGTTCATGTTATGCTAAGGTGATAGCTCACTTCCTGAGACAGGTTTTTTATCTGAATTCTTTTAGGCAGTTAAGAGGGAGGTAATAAGAAAAAGTTTTTGAGACTTTTGTTTCTTAAAAATAATCAGCCTAAGATAATCCTCATGTTAAAGAGACACATTTGGGGGTAGCAAATTTTGTTCCCCTTCAGTATACTCTATGATGTTCTCACAACGATAAAATCACCTAACAATGCGGTTCTCAGAACATGTACTCGTCCTTAAGCCACACATGACTGCATACGTAAAGGAATTTATAACCAACTGCCATTCATTCTTTCATCGAGATATAATCTACATACCATAGAATTCACCTTTAAAGTGTACAATTCAGCGGATTTTAGTATATTCTGAGTTAAGCCATTATCACTATCTAACACTAGAATATGTTCTTTACCCCAAAAAGAAACCCTACACCCGTTAGTTGTCATGCCCCAGACCTCCCTCCCTCCAGTTCCTAGAAATCTCTTTCCTGTTTCTATGGCTTTGCTTATCCTGGACATTTCATATAAATGGAATTAGGCTTTTTGTGTCTGGCTTCTTTCACTTAGCATAAGGGTTTCAAGGTTCATCCATGTCGTAGCACGTATCAGTACTTTATTCCTTTTTACGGCCCAATAATACTTCACTGTATGGACATGCCATATTTTGTTTATCCATTCATCATTTGATAAATATGTGCCTTGTTGTCACTTCTTGGCAATTATGAATAACACTACTATGAACTTTTGTGTACAAGTTTTTGTGTGGACGCAGGTTTTCTTTCCTATTGGGTATATACCTGGGTCCTAGGCTAACTCTATGTTTAACCTTTGGGGAACTGCTCGACTGTTTTCACAGTGGCTGCTACATTTTACATTTTCCTCAGCAATGTCTGAGGGTTCCAATTTCTCCATATCCTCATCAACACTTATGACCTGTCTTTTGATTCCAGCCATCCTGGTGAGTATGAAGTGATATTTCACTGAGGTTTGACTTGAATTTCCCTAATGACTAATAATGTTGAGCATCTTTTCAAGTGCTTATCAGCTATTGCATATCTTCTTTGGAAAAATGTCTATTCAAATCTCTTGCCCACTTTTTAATTGGATTGTTTGTCATTTTATTTTTGAGTTGTAATCATTTTTATATATCCTGGGAACTAGGCCTTCCTTAAATATATGATTTGCAAATATTTTTTCCCATTATGTGGATTATCTTTTCACTTTCTTCATAGAGTCCTTTAAAATCCGAAAGTTTTTCTTTTTGATGAAGGCCAATTTATCTGTTTTTTTCTTTTGTTGCTTGTACTCCTGGTGTCATAGCAAAGAAACCATCGGCTAATTCAAGGTCACAAAATTTACACTTATTTTTTTCTAAGAGTTTTATAGTTTCAGCTCTTACAGTTAGGTCTTCGATCCATTTTGAGTTAATTTTTCTACGTGGTATGAGGTAGGGGCACAACTTCAACCTTTTGCATATGGATATACAGTTATCCTAGCATCATTTGTTGAAAAGACTATTCTTTCTCCATTGAATTGTTTTAGCACCTTTGTCAAAAATCAATTGACCATAAATGTAAGAATATAGGGTTTATTCCTGGATGCTTAGTTCTATTCTGTTGATCTGTGTATCAGTGAAGGCAACAGAACCAGCAGCAGATGTACAGAGATAGAGATAGAAATATGTATGTATATATATATACGTATACATACATTTCTATATATGTATGTACAGATAGATACACATACGTGTATGTGTGTATATATACATATACATATATATGTACATATATATGCATACATATACATACATACAGAGAGACATATACATACATCTACATATATACACACACACATACACAGACAGACAGAGAGATTGCTTTATGGCAAAGAATTGGCTTATGCAACTGTGACAAGTCTGAAATCCACAGGGCATTGGTGAGGAAGGGCAGGCTGGCACTCTCGAGCATGAGGTGAAGCTGCCATCAACAGGCAGAATTTCTTCTCCTTCAGGGAAGCCTCAGTTCTGCGCTTAAGGCCTTTCAACTGATTGAATCTGGCCCACCCAGATTATCTAGGATAATCTTCCTTCCTTAAAGTAAACTGATTATAGACTTTGTTCACATTAAAAATACATTTACAGCAACACCTAGGTTAGTGTTTGATTGAATAACAGGGGACTGTAGCCTAGCCAAGCTGATACATGAAAGTGATCATCACAATCTATATGTCTCTCTTTATGCCAGCACCACAGGGTCTTGCTTTGTGATAAATTTTGAAATTGGGAAGTATGAGACTTCTAACTTTGTTCTTTTTCAAGACTGTTTTGGCTCTTCTGGGTCTTTTGGATGTCCATAGCAATTTTAGGATCAGCTTGTCAATTTCTGCACCCATGTTCACTTTTATGTTAAGATAAATGGATAAATCGATAGCTTTGAAATTTAATCCATGTGACTTAATGGGCCAAGATGACCTGCTCTCTCTCTTAAGATCATTCCACGTATTTCCTATCTCACGCAAGCAACAGTCTATTCTACCTGCCAGTGTGAAAGACTGAGATGAAAAAGCATCATGGAATAAATGAATTAATATTATGTCCAATAAGCAATTTCAAGTCTCAAATACCATAACTTACGTAGTGCTTCCGCCTCCTGTCTCTCAAAGAGCAAAAGCAGCATGTTCCACATTCATTACTTGATGTGGTTATTGGTGGCAAAACAAATGATATCTACACCTTCTGGAGGGGAGCACCCAATGCACCCTCAAAATAAACGCATTCGTTTACCCTTAAGCCTCTTGAGACTTTACAAAGCCTCCAGCCCTACGAAGTGACTTGAGACTTGAAGAGACCAATAAGCATGGTTTCTATCACAGCAAATGTAATCAGCCAAAATGAAGAAACCAGGAGCCAGCCTGTCTTGCCCTTTGGCCAGTGGCACATTTTTCACCCAAGTATCTAACGTGCATTCCTTGCTCCCACTGACCCGACCATTTTCTGGTCATTTCCACCTGGTTGACTTTTTCAAAGACACGCCAGGTGGGGGAGGAGTGGTCAAAGGGGTAAGTGACAGTCCAGTGATAATTGCAGCCAACCCCACCTCTTCCTGCTGGCGCCGCCCCCTCCAGCCAGCCCCGCCTCCTCCTGCCGGCCCCGCCTCCTCCTGCTCTCTCAGCGGTTTGGTTCTCTGGGAAGAGTTCTCAGCGCTCAAGCGACCTGAAGTGATTTGCGAGGCAATGGGTATTGTTAAGAACCAGATAATAGCCACTTGCCTAGAAAAACAGCTAATTAGTAACTGGCCCTTTGGAGGCTTACTTTGAGGGCTCCTCACCTTTGCTTGTCACTGGCTTTGAGAATTCTCGTCAGGAATGGAGCTGAAAGCTCCTTAGAGATTGAAGAAATAAGGCTGCATTTTACAAGAGGCTTTCTTTCTTCTTTCCCCTTTCTTATTCGATAGTCAGATACCTGTGAAAGAGATGTGACACTGAGGCTAGGAATTGAGAAGCTAAATGTCTACTACTGCTCAAAACTGCGCGCACAGCTGATGTGGGGACTGAGAGAGAAGCTGGTCCTTGAATTTTAATTGAAGACGTTACGCACTATGTGATGAACATGTCTCTTATGCCATTGTGAATAAGTCCTTAAAGGACCATTGAAAATACACCATTCATACAACACACCAAAATCTTTTTAACCATGCTCCTTATGATTACGCACTTAAATATAAAAGGATGGTTTGTTTTTCAAAATAAGGCTGGTCTGGGTATAGATGTTGATTATTCTTGAGATTCTCACACCAATGAAGCAGAAAGTGGCGCCACCCTCCACCTCCCCCTACCCAGGCCAGTTTAAAATCAGCATGAATGCTGTGTAATCTAACCAACAGGATTGATCCAGGTCAGGTATTAAGGGCTAAAATGGATTAAACAAAAGACATTCCCCTTGTAACAAGAAGGAAAAACTTCAAAGGTGGGATTTGTTCTTGTTATGACAAAGGAAGTGGGTTTACAAACTGCCTTGAGGCATACCCCTCTGTGACTTTCAATTTGCTCTCCTCTGCCTAGGGAGGCGTTTCCCCCTCTTTCTCATCTTTTTTTCCCTAGCTCCCGGAGTCCTCCCCAGGGTAGGAACTTCAGGTTAAGAGGATCAGGTTGAGAATGATCTTTCTTGTTTGTTTTTACAGATCAGGCACAGGACATGTCCCTGGATCAAATGACACTCGTGGTCGGCCACCTCCCAGGTCCCGTTGCTCAGACGTGTAGCAGTGACAGTGAACAGGTGAGATAGGGAGTGCGTTTAGATCCCTCCGGCAGAGCAGACAGACTGAGCACTCCTTTCTGGTGCTGGCATTTGGCGTGAAAATCCCGAAGAGAGAAACACAAACAAGAAGCAGGGTATCCTAGTGGATTAAAGAGAACTCCGCTTCGCAAGAGGACTTAGCATCCCTCCCAGCACAGATTTACAGTCCCGGGTCAGGATGAGCCACAGTGGCCTTTACTCTCCATAACCTGATGCAACGTTATAATAACTTTTATTGTAATAGTCCATTTGTAAACATGCTTTATCTCCTAGGAGTTCGAAGCATTTTGTAGTTTTGGGTAAGATATATATATATATATTACATATGTATTCATATACATATGTATGTATAAGCTATGTATTTATCAGTTATTGTACTCAAATTATCCTTAAAATACCTAAGTTCTCTGGGATGGAAATGAAATAGAACTGCGTAAATGTTGCATCATAGTTTCTCAAACTTGAGTGCTATATAATCTGCTTTAAAAGGAAAAAGAAACTCCCATTGATGCCCAGATGTTGACTTCAATTACGTTCATAATAATATTACTTAAGCATGTATAAATATAAAACTAGTTATGAACTCCTTATGTCGCAGTTCTTATTCAATTATAAAACCAAAGTAAGTGTACTAATTACAAACAAATTGCAAAACCCATAAAATTCAAATTAACAACATTGAATTAATGTGACTCACGATGGTTTCTTGAAATTGAATTACCGCTTACATGACTCTGGTGCTGCCTGGCCCATCACGTTCTTTGGAGGTGGGCATGCCAATACAACCCTCTGAAATCCTGAAGAGCATTTTTCAGACCAAATACCATGACATCATTTGGTCCTTATTTTTGAATTATTTCTTTGAATAATTGTTATCATAATGACCTCATGTGAGACTAATGTACTGAGTCTGCCCGTGTTCTTTACTCATTAGCCTGAAACAGTGAAAGTACTGCTGCTCCATAACACTACAGACGGTCACAGGCTTTGGTGCTGATGTTGTACAGCAAGGCTGCATTATATCTTGCATTCCAGATGATCCAGAATATGATTATATTACATTTTTAAAAGATCGTCTTCCACGTAAGAACATAAAGTCAGTAAATTTTATAGAGAATGCAATGGCCCCCGAGAAAATGTCCTTGGACATCGATGTAAGGATTCTAAATAAAATGTACAGGCTAAGCAAGTGTCTTTGTCCCACAAATGTATATCTGAAATTTATACAATGTTGTAAACCAATGTGGCCTCAATAAAATAATTTTTTAAAAATGTATGTGGAAAGAAGGCACACTTCTGGTAAGTGCAAACACCTTTAGAATTAGGGAGAAAAGAAACTTACGTGCAATAAAGAGACAAAAATATGTCATATACAATCTAGTGATTTTTCCTGAGTGGAGGTGGAGGTATTTAGACTCTGTGATTAGAGAAGAACTCGGTAATGTATAACCTGAACCCAGGGCAGTGGCCTACCTGGAACCACCCGCTTGGAGGGGCTTAAATATAATGACTATAAAGCAGGAGCAGCATATTCCACCAGGATTGCTGACAAGAATCCAGTCTTGGTCCTGGCAGGAACCTCTGGTCATTAAGTAATCTCAGTCCTTGACACGGCTTGAGGTAATTCAAGTCTTTCAATTCCAGGAAGACAGAATTCAATGGAGAAGTGTTAAAAGGCTCTAACTTGTGGTTTCAATATATTTGAGTGGAAAGGAATCTGCGTGTATTTGGGATATATTACTACTTGTAATATTTGGGAGACTCCATTCCGTTGGAGTAACTGATCAACCTTGTAATTCCAGTATTAAAATGTGTGATTCAGTCGTTGATTTAGACTTAAGATTTTAAGTTGAAATCTAACTAAGTTTATAAATGCTATTGGACTGTCTAACAGAGCTTAATAATCACCATACATAGTATCACTTCTTGGATTTTTAAGAATAATTTGAGTACTTGGAAAGGTTGGTCAATCAGACAATTTAAGGACTTTAAAAGAAAATCAAGTATATAATAAATGTAATTGAAAGTATTCTAAGATATTTAATTAGGTTTATTAATTGAACAAGTTTATTCAAAGGCTAATTTAAAAAGAGATTGTTCAAATTCGCTAGCTTAATAAATAGAATAATAAAAATTGTAAGGTAAGCCTAAAAACTTATGGAAGAGGGAGGTTTTAGAATTTGTAATTTTATCATATCAAATATTATTTTAAAACTAAAGTTATCTTCTGAGTAGTATCTTCTGTACATAAAATAAATCTTCAAAGACAAGAAAGTCACACCTAATGTATGAAGTAAAAATGCTTCCTTTACTATATCATTTCAAATGAAAATATGTGAACAATTATTATCTTAATCATCTCTGCAATTGTAGTACAAACTGTTTCATTTTTCTGATGCAGTTGTAAAAAAAGCAATGTTAGGGGTCTTGGTGGGAATGTAAAGACGTTGACTGTTACCTCCCCTACCAGCACCACTACCACTAGTGTGGTCTCGCTGTGATCAGCAGGGAAATGAAGGTTTGGCTTGCCAAATCATAGACATGAGACTCAGCTCCTGATGGATGCTGGGTTTTGGAGTGGGTAATGTGAAGTGTGAAGCCTGGATCACGGGAATAAGCTCTCACAAGCCATGCACCCCAATCTCTCCCCTTCCTACATTATTCACAATCCCTTCCCACTTCACCGCTCACCTGATTTCCATTATAACCCACATCTCTCTTTCATCGGTAGAGACACTACCTTCACGGAGCTCCCTTGCATACTGAAGAATCTCTTTGGTAGTAACTATTGCTGTAGACTGAATTGGGTCCCCCCAGAATTCTTATGGTGAAGCCCTAACCCTCAATGTGAGGGTATTTGGAGGGGGCCTTTGGGAGGTGATTAGGGTTAGATGAGTTCATGAGGGTGGGGCCCTCACAATGGGATTAGTGTCCTTATAAGAAGAAACACCACAAATAACCTTGTCTTCTCTCCCCACCCCCTCTCCCCCATCTGAGGACACAGTGAGCAGGTGGCTGTCTACAAGCCAGGAAGAGAGCCCTCACTGGGAAACTGAATGGCCTGGCTTCTTGATCTTGGACTTCTAGCCTCCAAAACTGTAAGAAATAAATTCCTGTCATCTAAGCCACCCAGTTGATAGTATTTTTTTATAGCAGCCTTACCAGACTAAGACAGTTATACCTAAGGAATAATGCTTCTGATTAATAAAGATGGAAACATAAGATATCAATTGTATCCAAGATTGGTCTTACTAATTAGCAATTTCAATAATGACTAAAAGACTCAGAGATAATGAAGACCCTACATACTTTTTTCTACAATACCCCACTTAATGGCTCATTTCTAAACCTACTCCAGGATTGAAGGTCTCTAACCCACAGTTTAATAATAATGAAAGGACCTTTCCCAGATTAAACAAAAGAGAAATCTCATAGTTACTGATGGGACTGTGTCGTAAACAGCAACGATTGGACCAATTTTTCATCCCTCCCTGTATCCATGCCCTTTGCCCTTCACGATGGGCAGGATAGCCTGTATGTTAACGCCCTGTACCTTGACACTGGGCTCAGGCATGTGGTTTGCTTTGGTCAATGCAATGTTAGGAGATACAATGCAAGCAGAGACTTGAAATGGGCTTGTACATTGGGTTTGCTCTCCCTTGCACTTCTGCCATCACCACGGGGACGTACCCAGGGTAGCCTGCTTCAGGACAAGAGCTGAGTCACCCTAGTCACACTAGCCTAAGTCAACCTACCACCAGCCTAAGCCCAGATACGTGAGCCAGCCCAACCAAGGTCAGCAGCGCTACCTAGCTGACCTCCAGAGGACTGCTGAGGCACGAGCTATCCACACAGATTGACCCAAACTGCAAATGTGGAAAACGATGCTTTACCCAGCCACTCCCACAGGAAGCAGGAATGGATGACGTTTCTTTGAAGACCCTGACAGAAAACCTTTCAGAAAGAGAGTTGAAGCTGGTGTAAGTTTCAACAACTATGAAAATATTTGGGCTCTGACCTGCAAAAGGGGCTTCGAGCTCTATTTATCAAACAAAACGCTGATGGCCTTCAAGTCTTACACAGAGTTATTTTGAGTTATCTGAAGGTACCCCTCACATGATGACATTTCTGTTTTAGTTCTGCCTAAATCATTTTTGACATGAGGAAATTATGATTCTGTCAGGAACATGGCCCCGTTATCACCCTGTACCTTGGCAAACAAGTGTGTCCTCAGATCATCACTACAGGATCTGCGAGGCGAGAATAATGATGTGTCTTTCAGGCACTGGTGGAGGGATTCATCCCAACAATATGTTACGTCCAGAAATGGTCCTTTGTTGTCTAAATTGGACCTAACCAAACCCAGAAGAACAATGTGTGATGAACACTCTTCTCCTGCCCCCTGGATAAGAGAGAACAGAGCCTAACGGATCTCTCGTATCCCTAATTCCTGTGACTTGGACCCCAGGAATGAAATGAGAAAGAAGCTCCCTGAATCATTTTTCATCTGAGCCTTTTCTCCAAAGAAAGGTCCCTGAGGAGTTAATGTCATGTCACTGAGTAACAACAAAAACAAGTTTCCCTGTATGCTTTATTTCACTTGATGGTTTCTTCAAGTTTGCACTGTCGCCCCCCGAGAAAGAAGCAAGAAGTCTCTACCAAAGGCAGGGTAATTCTACTAGAAAATGAACCCACAATGTTGTACAGTTCTGAGGCTGCTAAATTTGTATTTAATTATCCAGGTAATGTAATTATGCGATCAGTTCTAATCTAATATCAAGAGGAAAAGTTACTGGGTGTTTTTTTTGTAAGGTTTTGTGAAAGGACCATGCAATTAATATGACACACTTAATCACTGAAATGTGACGATATCTTTGCAAGAATATATCCCCATCCAAGCGTATGCGCTATATGAGCCACTTAGATCTTAGCCATGACTAATGTATTTGTGGCTTCTTATCTTATGATGACCTATGGTAATAATTATCCCCATGACACAACAAAGACCTTAGCGATGTATTGCAAAGCTCAATTCTGCACAGCATCCCACAGAACAACAGAGAAACAATAAGGATTCAGGAAAGAATTCAGGTTCCCTTAAATACTCATACGAAATGGTCTAAAAAATCCATTCAAATCAAGAATATCTACCTGAAGCATACATTTTCAAATATGTGCCTTACTATAAACAGAAAAGGAACAGAAAAATAAAGCATATATAATAAATAAATTAAGCGGATTTATATGCGCCAGCTAAACAAGATTCTTCCCTTCTAGCTTATAATCTCTTATAAATACAGACTTCAAAATGTTCCTTAAATGGTAGACTTGATTCTTGGGGCCAAGATCTGCTCTGCTTTACCAAGATAGTTATTTAAATTCCCTTTTTGTTCAGGCACATCTCTAACAAAAACAAGTTTCCCTGTATGCTTTATTTCACTTGATGGTTTCTTCAAGTTTGCACTGTCGCCCCCCGAGAAAGAAAAATGCAGTGGCTTAAGGAAACAGGTAGTGCGGCTAAGAACGTTTGTGCCAGTGTCTTCAGCTTTTGGTCGGTCTTCCTTTTACTGTCTTGAACTGTGAAACTTTCCAAAGTCTCTCATGATCGCTTTTGAAATTAAGTTAGTCTAGTAAAAATGTCACTGCAAGTCAGAAACTCTTCTGTGTTGCTTTTCCTCACTGTTCATCCCTTTGGCCAATAGCTGTGCAGACGATTTTGTTTCCCAGCACGGGCAGAAGCTTAATGTGTGGTTGTTATTACCTAACGTTGTTTGAAATCTTGTACCTGGAGGGTGAACGTTCAAGATAAGTGAGCTGGAAGTGTAGGGGAGCACGTGTCATTTGCTGATGGGAAAGCCAAGGAATGGCGTAATTCAGTAACTGGGTTGAGACCAGAATGCATCTTCTTTGTAGTCAGAGGGGAACTTGCTGGCATGGTGGTTGGGAATGAATTAGTTTTCTATTGCTGTGAAACAAATTACCACAAACTTAGTGGCTTAAAGCAACACCAATTTATCATCTCATAGTTTCTGTCAGTCAGGTCCACTGGCTGGAATCAAAGTGTGCTAAGGCCTGAGGTCCTCTTGTGGACAGAATCCACTTCCTCGCGGTTGTAGGACTGAGGTCTTTGTTGTTGGGTTTTCTGCTAGCTGTTGGCTAGGGACGCTGTTATTCACCATGTGGCCCCCACAGGCAGTTCACAACTTGGATGTTTTTCTTTCTTCCAGGCCAGCTGGTGTGTGTCTCTCTGCCTTCCACTTCTGTGACCAGACAGGGGAAACTCTGCTTTTAAAGGGCACGTGTGATTAGCTCAGGCTCATGTGGATAATCTCCCTTTCTGAAGGTCAGCTGACATGGAAACTTAACTACATTTGCAAAATCCCTTCAAAATAATAACTGTGCATGCTGATAGATATTAACTAGACTTATTATGGTGATCATTTTGCAACATACACAAATATTGAATCATTATGTTGTACACCTGAAACTAATGTACTATTATATGTCAATTATATCTCAGTTAAAAAAATATTAACTTTGTTAGCATTTGATAGAATAACAGGGAGAAAGGGTATGTACACCACAGGCTGGGAAACTTGGGGACCATCTTAGAGTTCTGCCCACTGCAAGGGAACTGTCAGAGCTTCAATTTCTTCTTTGAAATTGCTGGGGCACCTAAAACTTTCTCATGAGAAAGTCATTCCTTTGGGCTTAAGCTTTGTATTTCTAAGTGTCTTGTAAAATAAAACCAACTACTAAATCTACTTCGGTCATATCATTTTTGAGTGCCTGCTGTTTGTAGGCACTATATATTACTTTATTTAATCTTCTCAGTAACCCTGTAAGAAAAGTGTTATTATCCCCACTTCATAAATGGGGAAACTGAGAACCAGCAAGATAAAAAAACACAACGGTTTATGGATGGGGTTGGTGTTCAAATTCAAAGCTGTCTGAGACAAAGAGATGCTTTTTCTCACTATACTACTCTATGTCTCTATATCAGACAGAGTTCTGATGGAAAACAAATAGAACACTCAAAGAGCTATAATCGAAAAGAGTTTAATTGATGAATTCTTTGTAGAGGTGTAGGTAAGGTTAAAGAATCAACAAGAGGAGGGAGCATCTGAGAAGGAGGAGTAGCAGGAAGCCATGGCCACCTCTAGGCCTGAAGGGACAAGGAGAGGGAATGGAGGTAGCAGCACCTAGAGAAAGGCCTAGCCAAGGGGGAAGCCGGGCAGGGGTGAAGGTCGGCCTCTCATGGGGAGGGGGTGAAATAAATAACCTACCTCTCCTTTCCACCTCCAGTCTCCTGCTGTTGATTTCCATTGCCCAAACGTAGCTGGAAGCCCGAGGGCAAGACAGCCCAGGTGACACAGTCCACCGGGGCAGCATCCCAGGACACTAAGCAGGGCTGTGTGCAGTGGAGGGTGCGTCTAGAGAGGGAAATGGAGTATAACCAGAATAATTTCCAAAAACACAGGTACCTCTGTATGAGCAACGTATGGGAAGCTTCTTGAAGCCAAAGTCTCTGTCTCGTATTTTTCACCTTAATATGATTTACAGAGACAGATACTTGATTAACACTTGATTTCTCAATAGTTAACATCTTGAAGAGTGTCTTAGTTTGCTAGGGTTGCCATGACAAAATACCACAGTCTCAAGGGCTTAAACAACAGAAATTTATTTTCTCATAGTTCTGGGGGCTAGAAGTCCGAGATCAAGGTGTTGGCAGGTTTGGTTTCTTCTGAGGCCTCTCTCCTTGGCTTGCAGATGGTCACCTTCTCGCTGTGGCCTCACATGGTCTTTTCTCTGTGCATGTGCACCCCTGATGTCTCTTTGTCCAAATTTCCTCTTCGAATAAGGACACCAGTCAGATTGGATTAGGGCCCACCCTAAGGACTTTAATTTAACTTAGTCACCTCTTAAAGCCTCGATCTCCAATATAATCACATTCTGAAGTACTAAGGTTAGGGCTTCAGCATATGTGGAGGATATGCCCTCATATCAATTCAGCCCATAACAACCGTGTTGGGCTTATGACACTAATTTCTAACTAGCTAAAAGAGAATGGAAAAAGTAAGCAGGAAGTGGAGAAGAGGAAAGAGAAGGAAATGTCCTCAGGTTTTTGCCCAAGAGGACGCTTCTGAAGTATACATTGCTCTAGCAGATTCTCCCTGCCATGGCCAGTCTTCAGGAACTGGTGGGACAGGGGTGAGGGGGCATGGTGGAGAAGGACCCTAACAGGGAGGGGATGCTTATTTTATGATTTTGCCTAGAGATACGCTCCCTGCACCCCACAGTGACACAGAACAAGAATTTAAACTAGGCTCCCCTAAACGAGAATGACGTCAGACATAGGGTGAGCTCAGAAATTATTAAAATCAGATGATGTCAAACCCACTTGCGATAAAGCAAAAGAGAATCAAGTGCCCTAGCAGCGGCTCCCAACCCTGGCTATGCATCTGACTCTGCTACGGCACTTTAAAAAATAAACGTAGAGAGGCTTGGGCTCTGTCCCTGGTGATTCTGAAAGAGTAAGTCTGGAGTAGAGTCTTGAATATTTTTAAAGTTCCATAAATGATTCTAGCATGTAGCCAGAGTTGAGAAACACTGGCAAGTATTCACGTAAGGAACTATCTATATGTGCAATTTAACACAGATGAATTCAACTCTAAGAACTCAGAGAGAAATAATTTGAAAAGCACTAGTATTTTCGCTTATCATACCACTCAATGCACATAAGCCTTGGAAGATGTGTGACCATGAGCCTGAAGCCAGGGATTCGCTTTCCTGTGACTACCATCTGCTTCTCAGAATGTGTGCAAGTTGCCACTTCAGCTGTGAGAGACTGGTGTTCAAAGTATGCATTTTTGTTCATCATGGCTCCTAATTCAAACCAGTAACGTCATCTGGTGCTCAACCAAAGAAATAGCAATTCCTATCCAGTCCTAAAGAAGAGACTGGCTGGGTTGGGCGTATTCAGAAACTGGTGTGTCAGAATCCAACATGGCCTCTCTCAAGAGATTTTTAAGGGTGGATTTTTTACTATATGAGATTTCCTCCTCAATTGCTGACTTTAGTGCTTAACCCCTACATAACATATGATTCTATTTTATTAGTTTCGTATACCCTGCAAAAAAGGGCATCCCTAAATTGATTTAAATAGAGTGTTCTAAACCATTTTATTCCTTCAATATCACATCACTATTTAATAAGTGCCTACAGGTATCAAGAGTACATGAAGAAGATGCAAATACCCTACCCTCCTAGTCAAGTTGTGGACAGAGATGATAAGCAAAGAGTAAGTAGAAGGCACTGTCTATGAGGCAGTGACAAGTGCCATGGTTTAGGGCAGGAGACCAACCATGACAAGCAGAGGAGTGATCGGGGGAAGGAGAAGGAAAAAGGGAAGAGTGACGTCCTGGTAGCCGAGTACAAAAGGCTTTTCAAGGAGGAAAGAAAGACCAACTAGATCAGGTGGCAACGTGAAGGCCATGATGACCTTAACAAAGGCAGTTCTGCAGGAGAAGCAGGGATGCTAGTCTGGCTGAAGTGGGTTCAAGGAAAATAAGGGGAATTGGAGACATTAGGTATAGACAACTCTTTAGGGGAAATTTATGTTTCTGAACATCCTGTTTTATTTCAAGGTTGGGGCAAACACTGACCGTGAAATGACGTGTGAAGGTGAGATGGCAGGTCCGTCTGCCACTTACGGAGGGGAGGGGTCACTCTAGGCCCGGCAGTCTGACTTTGTGTCCTCTGTCCCCATTTTCACTTTCCAGTGTCTTCCCCAGAGACGCTTCCCCTTCAGGATCTAGTGGTCTCCCTTTTCAAATCCTGCTTGCTAGCAGTCGTTAGCAGACATGCAAATCAATTCAATGCGTCTCTGGGGTGTATCTGCCTTGCATTCACCAGCAGGATGGGCAGGCTTTCCCTGCCAAGGAAAACCTCCCTGTGACGCCTCAAATCCAAGCTGCCCACTTGGCTTATAAGAGGACTCGGCCTGCTAAGGCAAGTCTTAAGGGTTTCTAAAAAAGGAAAACCAAAATGAACCCATAGAGAGGAACAACCTAAAAAGTGTCTTGCATGAGCAACGGGGAGGGGAAAAAGGCCTCATCTCTCCTCTCGGAGCCCATAATGCTTTTGGAACTCAAAGAATGCTCCGATTCATACAATTCACTGCTATAGCATTAAGCCTGAATGGCATTTGGCAGCAGATAAAGTCTCTCTGTGTCACACAGTGGAGGGCTATGTGGCCAGATCTTGTTTAGAGTTACATTTAAAACCTGGAAATCAAATGATATGTCCAGATAACTTCTGTGGTAAACCCCAAACCAGTTATGCTTCAGGTTAAGCCTCTGCGTTTTGAAACAATGTGCCTTTATTCTCTCCAGGGCAATACTCGGACCTTCCTGCCAGCAATATCAAATAACAAGAGGCTGAGTGACTCCCTGTGCGAGCATGAAAGGACAAATGGCGAAGGAAGCAGCACCGCTCTGCTGAGAAAATCTCTGTCTTTGATACATCTCCTCAACTCACACATCAAATGGGCTCACACCCTCTTGGGTCCTTGAGTTATTTTCTAATCTCTAAAGTTTTGAAAACAAACAAAAAACCCTAAACAAACCCAAAAACATTCCATCACTCCATAAAAATAGAGCTCTTCGTGTTCTTAATTTCTTTTCTTTGTCCCTCTCACTTGAACACGTCGCTCCTGGTCATAGAATGGTGTCCTTCCGCTGTGTCCTGTTTCTCAGCATCTCAGAGTTTGAATGCGCTAGGACAACCGACAGACCCTCTCGGTGGCTCTTTGGGGCAAGAAAATAATCCAATCCTGGTAACAGAGATAGAAAAGGGACAAAATTTATTTATGTTATTTAGTCTTCATCTTATCTCCAAGGCCGACAAGGAATGCAATGTCTTGAGCAAGCTTGAAGCATATGCCCGTGATGTTGATGGATCCCCTGCCAATGTACGTCCCTTGTGAATGAACCCGATTCCCTCAGGAAATAGTTCTGGGCTTCCCTTCTGCCTTCCATACAGGAATCTCTTCTGTGAGGCACGTGTGATCATGGTCACACCAGGCACGAGGAGAAGTCTTTAAGCACCTATGTTGGTTTCCTCTGGCCCGTGGGATCAGCTTCTATTCAAGGTCAGAGCTCATGAATGAGTTGCTAAGATTTTCTGCTGCACGTGCTCCCTGAAAGCAATATCTGATGCAGAGAGGGAGAAGCAGCAGCTTGGACATTGAGCACGTTTCAGTCCATTGGGGCAGGGACATACCATCTGCAAAAGTTCAATAATCATCATTTTATTACTTTAGAAGTAAGAGAAGGATTTTTTTTCCTTTGGGTAAAAAATATTGCAGCAGATTTTCTTGCTAAAAGAGTCATTTAAATATTACTGGTCACGTCACATTGTGGTTGTTTGGAAATAATTATATCCATATCACAGACAGTAAATAATAGATGTGCGTTCACTAACGTTTTATTCATGTTCTGTTTTAATATGGCAAACTTAGAAGTAATTTAATCTCCCAGTAAATTGAAGTGGTGGGGGGTTCTTCACACAGAAGACTGCAAGTTATTAATTCAGGGCAGTCTTCATCTTGCACAATTAGTCACTGTTTGCAGCTGGAAATGTTTTATTAATTTTCCATAGCAGTTGATTTTCCACAGTTTTCTCAGTTTAAATTAAGCAGTAAGAGCTGCTGTTTCTTCTTAAATAAATTTTCTTCCCACAAAAATACATGCCTCTGGCAATGTCAATTTTCCCATTTGATTAAAGTGCCAGCAGGCAATTAATAACTTAATGCATTTAAAGTACTTTTGGAAAAAGTAATTTGAATAGCCAAACTTGTGTATTTGAATTGATTGTTGCAGAAGATTTAATAAGCATTTGAAAATCCTAGAACCTTGGAGAGGACAAATGTGGCCCAGCAACCACATCTAGGGGGCTGTGGGACGATCTCCGTAAAAAGCCCAGAGCTGGCACTCACACTTGGGCAGAGGGACAGGTGACTACCACTTTTCAGGAGGCTGAAGGAAGAAAGGCAACCTCAAAATGGTCTTCATGGGGCTGCGCAGAAGACTCTAGGCTGTGACATTCTAGAAGCCTAGAAGACATCTAGGCTATGATGGTGTGGTCTGAGAGGGAAAACCATTTAAAAAGCAATGAGACAACAAGGATGAACCTTTGAAGACGTTACGCTTAAGTGAAAGAAGCCAAACACAAAAGGACAAATGTTGTATGACTCCACTTATACGAGGAACCTAGAGCAGTCAAATGCATGGAGACGGAAAGTACAACAGTGGTTGCCAGGGGAGGGGGAGTTCACGTTTAACGTGTACAAGAGTTTCTGTTAGAGGTGATGAACAAGTTCTGAAGAGAGAGGGTGGTGGTGGTTATGTGACACACGACTGTACTTAATGCCACTGAATTATACACTCAAACAGGTTAAAAGGGTAAATTTTATGTTATTTATATTTTACCACAATTAAAAAAAAAAAGGCAATGTGGCCTTTTCCCTGTTCAAAATGTAGAAGCAAGGATGTAGTGGGTCCTCTGGTACAAAATTCCGTAGTTCCTTGGGTCTTCCTGGAGCAGCCATAACCAACTGTGCTGACAACACAGGAGCCAAAACTATGTATATCATTTCTGTGAAGTGGACCAAGGGACAGCCAAACAGACTTCCCGCTTCTGATGTGGGTGACATGGTGATGGCCACAGTCAAGAAAGGCAAACCAGAGCTCAGAGAGGTTTATCCAGCAGTGGTAATTCAACAATGGAAGTCATTCTGGAAGAAGATAGTGTGTTCCTTTATTTTGACCATCACGTAGGGGCCATAGTAAATAATAGTAAACAATAAAGGTGAGATGAGGGGTTCTGCCATCATAGGGCCAGTTGCAAAGTTGTGTGCAGATTTGTGAACTAGAATTGTGTCCAATGATACAACATTGTACAATTCTCCAAGGTAGTTAAAAACAACAACAACAACAAAACCACCCTATTAAAAAAATATTTGCCCCCAGGACCACCCTGGTGGTGTAGGGCTTAAGTTCCCATGCTCTGCTTCGGTGGCCTGGGGTTCGCAGGTTTGAATCCTGGGGGCAGACCCAGCACTGCTCATCAGGTCACAATGTGGCGGCATCCCACATAAAATAGAGGAAGATCAGCACAGATGTTAGCTCAGTGGCAATCTTCCTCAGGCAAAAAGAGGAGGATTGGCAACAGATATTAGCTCAGGGCCAACCTTCCTCACACACACACACAATCTATATATATATCTGCCCCCCACGAAAAAGAGTAATAAGGACATTCAGAGCTAATTGGTTTCCTTTTTTAAAGAAAACACACGCAGATAAAGGAAACATGCGTAGAGTCATCGATAGTGAGAGTTAGGGGCAGCTGTTCGACAGCAAGTCTCTAACCGGCCTCCATGTACCTGGCTCAGACACTGCCCATTGCATGTGAGGAACACGCTGACCAACGCTCAGCAAAAGCTGAGAGCTCCGCCCCAGGAGCTTTGCTCGTGCAGTCTGCTCCCGCCGGTCGCCGTCTGCCTCCGGAGGGTCAGTGAGGATTGTTCCCAAATCTGTTTACGCCAGGTTATTTTAATTACGCAACTTAATTAAATATTATATAAGCTGATGAAATGTGAGCTCACAAAGAGAGCTGTTGTTTCTATGAAAACCAAGTGGAAACGAGCCTTAGTGAAACTTGACAAAGTGAGCCCTAAAAAAATACTGCCTATGTACTAGATGTGGACAAAGTACTGTTAAAGCTGGGGAAAATTATCAAAATGAAAAAGGATTCTGAACTTAGGTGGCTTTACAGGTGTCTTTATGTTTTGCTTCACTTGAAAGAAACTGAAACTGGATGAAACCACGGGGGATGCACCCCAGGCCTGTTCTAAGCCCAGACGACTAGAAACTCCAGCAGATTCACACACAACAGTAAGGCCTTGGCTCCCATCCAACTGCATTGGATAAAGTAACATTTACTGAACTTTCAAGCATCCAGAGCTGGGAACCAATAATTATTGTTTTGACAAAGCCAGTGGATTGGTAGTAGCTGTCTAGGTGCTGTGTTGAAAACTGTTCTGAATTATGCCGGGACTCAGTAAGCAGAAGTGCAAAGAATTGGCAGTGTTTTCCAGGGATGTGAAAGGGAAGCGAAATGAAAAAAGTACCACATATTCACTATGACTGATCTAGAAAAAGATAGGTAAGCACAAATTAAAACCAAATATTCTAACTGCTAGTTATTTTCATTGAACTCTTTACCAGATCTAAGACCAAGTTTACTTTTATTCCCATAAAATGGCATGAGTAGTGTAAATCACCCTTCTTGTTTCAACCCTAGCAGAACCTACTCATGACCAGAACGAGATGCCCTTTGTCTTGTAGAGGAGTCAACTAGGTCCCACAGATCCTGCTGACCCACCCAGGACTCTCTCCTGAAGAATAACATCCTATTCACTAATTGTCTTTCTAAAGACATGTCAACAGTGTTGACAAGTGTGTTGGATTTCTTTTGAAAAGCCCATTCTTAGGGGCTAGCCAACTTACTACTTCAATCATCTACCTGCTTGGAGAAAGTGTAAAGTGGTCTTTAAAAATATTTTGAAGAATGATACTAGGAGGTGGTTTGTATCATTTTCCTAACACTGAGCTGGCACGTTCCTGACAGCTCTAATGTAGATAATGGATCATGTGCACAGTGTCAGGAGAGAAAGATGGGGATTTATGTTGTGAGTATCAGTTTTTCACATGTCTCAAAGTGTGATGTACACCAGCTGAGGGCTTCAATTCACTTAGTGAAAGAGGAAATGGCAGCTGGGTTGCATTAATTAAAGAAAAGTATGTAATAATAGGATTGATGTTAGCACCAGCTATTGCGGAGCACCAGCAAGTCAGTTTGATGCTTGCCCTGTTTATTATTAAGTATCAGGATATCAGAACAGGTTCTTCTTCTGGAGACCTGCTGATAGGAGGAAAGAGAATTTAAAACTGACAAATCATTTACACCTTCAGAAAACATCTTTTATTTAGGCTTTTTTAAAAAATCTTTATTCCTTTATGCCATCAAATTTTGTGGCTGTTGTGTTGTTGTTTTGTAAATATTTGTGCAAAGGGGGGCCTATTAGATATGCCTCAACGTATCAACAGGTTTCTGAGTTCTAGGTCTCTGAAAATCTGTCCCAGCTTTCCCCACCTAAAAAGAAAAGATCTGTGTAACTTAATAGATAACAGAACCGTAATAGCTATAAAAAGCAGATGTATCTGTTAAGATTAACTTTGTCCACATGACCAAAAAAAAAAACTCCGCAAAATAAACTAAAAACCAAACAGAGGATTAAACAAGATAGAAGTATCTTTCTTTCTCATGTAAAAGAAGTCAGTGGAAAGCAATCTATGGCTGGCATAGCAGCTCCAAGCTCACCAAGGACTAGGTACTCTCCAGTTTGATGCTCTGACATCATTTGTATGCCATCTCATGTTCCAGAATGACTGCTCGAGTTCCAGCCATTATGTCCACCTTCCAAGCAGAAAATAGAACCAGAGAAGAGATCTTCTCCCCTTGAGGACACTTCCCCAAAATTACATACAACTTCTTTTTTACATGTCATTGGCCAAACTTGTATCATTTGGCCACACCCAGTTGCAAGAAAGATTGAGGAGCATGTTCTTTTGATTAGATTGCAAGATGTTTAACTAAAAATTAGAATTTTTTTGTTACCAAAGCAGGATAGGGAAACCACTAAAAAAAAGTGAAAAAAGAGGTATAAGTGATATATTAAGAAAGGAGAAAAAAATGGAGTCATATGAAATGCTCAATTAAAACCATAAAAGATAGAAAAAGTGTAGAAGACAAAAATAGGAACAAAGAACAAGGGCAACAAATAGGGAGTAGTATTGAATATGGTAGATATTAATCCAACTATAACAATAATCACTTAGAATGTTAATGGTCTAAGTGTGCCAATTAAAGGACAGAGATTGTCAGAGTGGATCAAAAAACATGACCCAACTATATGTTGTCTACAGGAAACCCACTTTAAATATAAAGACACATATAGATTAAAAGTAAATGGATAGAGAAAAATATACCATCTAACACTAGTAAAAAGAAATCAAGAATAGCTATATTTAAAACAGAGCAGACTTCAAAGTAAGAAAAGTGATCAGGATAAAGAAGGGCATTAGATAATGATAAAGGGGTCTATCCTCCAAGAAGACATAGCAATTCTTAATGTGTATGTGTTTAACAACAGAACATCAAGCAGCATGAGGCAAAAATAGATAGAACAGCAAGGAGAAATAGATGAATGACCTGTCATAATTGAAGACTTCAACACCCCTCTCTAAGAAATGGACAGATCCAGCAGGCATAAAATCAGAAAGGACCTAAAGGAGCCCAACAACACCATCAATCAACTGGATATAGTGGACATCTATAGACTACGTCATCCAAGAAAATAGGATAAATATTTTTCTCAAAGTTACATGGAATAGTCAAGAAGATAGACCATATTCTGGGCCATAAAACACACCTTAACAAATTTAATGTAATAGAAATCATACAATGTCTGCTCTCAGATCACAATGGAATTAAACTAGAAATCAATAATAGATAACTGAATAATCCCGAAATATGTGGAGATTATGTCCTCTGTCACCACTCCTTTTCAATATGATACTAGAAGTCCTTGCTAATGCAATAAGGCAAGAAAAGGAAATAAAATGTATATAGGTTGGGAAGGAAGACATAAAACTGTCTTTGTTCACAGATGACATGATTGTCTATGGAGAAAATCCAAAAGAATCAATAAAAAAACTTCTGAAACTAATAAGCACTTATAGTACAGTTGCAGGATACAAGGTTAATATACAAAGTTAAACATTTTTCTATATACCAACAACGAACAAGTGGAATTTGAAATTAAAAACAAAATATATTTACATTAACACCCCCGAAAATAAAATACTTAGCTAGAAATATAGCAAAATATCTAGAAGGTCTAAATGAGGAAAACTACAAAACTCTAATGAGTGAAATCAAATAACTAAATAAATGGAGGGCTATTCTATGTTCATGGAAAGTGAGACTCAATATTGTCAAGATATCAGTTCTTCCCAACTTGATCTATAAATTTAATGCAATCCCAATAAAAATTCTAGCAAGTTATTTTGTGGATATCAACAGAACTAATGCTAAAGTCTATATGGAGAGGCCAGAGACCCAGAATAGCTAACATAATATTGAAGGAGAAGAACAAAATTGGAGGACTGATGCTACCTGACTTAAGATTTGCTAGAAAGCTACTGTATATCTTCTTCTTACATTGTAATTTAGACAGTGTGGTGTTGGCAAAAGAACAGACAAATAGATCAGTGAAACAGAGTAGAGAAATAGATCCCCATAAATATATTCAACTGATCTCTGACAAAGTAGTAAAGACAATACAATGGAACAAAGATAGTCTCTTCAACAAACAGTACTGGAACAACTGGATAGCCACATCCAAAAAGATGAATCTAGACACAGACCTTACACTCTTCAAACAATTAACTCAAAATGGATCACAGATCTACATGTAAAATATAAAACTACAAAACTCCTAGAAGATAACAGGAAAAAACCTACATGACAGTGGGTATGGTGACGTCTTTTAGATACAACACCAAAGACATGATCTGTGAAAGATATAACTAATAAACTGAAATATATTAAAATTAAAAACTTCTGCTTTGTGAGAGATAATATAAAGAGAATGAGAAGACAAGCCACAGACTGTGAGAAAATATTTGCAAAAAACCTATCTGATAAAGGACTGTTATCCAAAGACCTCTTAAAACTCAGCAATAAGAAAACAAACAACCCGATTAAAACATGGGCCAAAGACTTTAACAGATACCTCAACAAAGAAGATGTACAGATGGCAAATAAGCATATGAAAAGATGTTCCATATCATATGTCAACAGAGAACTGCAAATTAAAACAACAATGAGATATCACTACACACAGATTAGAATAGTCAAAATCCAGAGCACTGATAACACCAAATGCTGGCAAGAATGTAGAGCGATAGGAACTCTCATACATTGCTGGTGGAATGCAAAATTGCACAGCCACTCTAGAAGAGTTTGGTGGTTTCTTCCAAACTAAATATACTCAATATACAATCCAGCAGTCATGCTCCTTGGTATTTACCCAAAGGAGAGGAAAACTATGTCCACATAAAAACCACACAAATATTTATAGCAGCTTTATTCATAATTGCTAAAACTTGAAAGCAACTTCAGTATGAAGGAAGGAAGAAGAAGGAACTGTCCTTCAGTAGGTGAATAGATGAATAAACTGTGGTACATCCAGACAATGGAATGTTATTCAGCACTGAAAAGAAATGAGCTATCAGGCCATGAAAAATACATGTAGGAACCTTAAATGCATGTTACCAAGTGAAAGAAACCAATGTGAAAACGCTAAATACTGTATAATCCCAACTATATGACATTCTGGAAAAGGCAAAATTTTCGAGGTAATTAAAAGATCAGTGGTTTCCAGGGGCAAGGTGGGAGGTAAAGAGTGGACGGAGATGAACAGGCAGAGCGCAGAGGATTTTTAGGGCAATGAAAATACTCTGTATGATGTAATGATGGATACATGTCATTATACATTTGTCCAAGCTCATAGAACGTACTACATCAAGAGTGAACCCTAAGGTAGGCTATGGACTTGTTTGTGATAATGATGTGTCAATGTAGGTCATCTTTGGTAAAACGATAATGGAGGACACTATGTATGTTGGGGGCGGGGGGCAGGAAGCACAGGGGAAATCTCTGTATCTTCCTCTCAATTTTGTTGAAAATTAAAAACTTCTCTAAAAACTAAAGTCTTTAGCAAGGGTGCCCACTCTCATCACTCTTATTCAACATAGTACTGGAGGTTTTGGCCAGAGCAATTAGGCAAGAAAAAGAAATAGAAGGAATCCAAATAAGCAGTGAAGTGAAACTCTCACTATTTGCAAACATCATGATTTTATATATAGAAAACCCTAAAGAATCAATTAGAAAATTTTTAGAAATAATGAAAAACTTCAGCAAAGTTGCAGGGCACAAAATCAACTTACAAAAGTCAGTTGCATTTCTATATTCTAATAATGAACTAGCAGAAAGAGAACTCGAGAATACAATCTCATTTACAGTCTCAACAAAAAGAACAAAATATATAGGAATAAATTTAATGAAGAAGGTGAAAGACTTATACACTGAAAACTATAAGATATTATTGAAAGAAATCGATGATGACATAAAGAAATGGAAAGATATTCCATGAACATGGATTGGAAGAATACAGTTAAAATGTCCATACTACCTAAAGCAATCTACAGATTCAAAGTAATCCCAATCAGAATCCCAATGACATTCTTCACAGAAATAGAACAAAGAATCCTAAAATTCATGTGCGGCAACAAAAGACCCCCAATAGCTAAAGCAATCCTGAGAAAAAAGAACAAAGCTGGAGGTATCACAATCCCTGGCTTCAAAATATACTACAAAGCTATAGTGATCAAAACAGCATGGTACTGGTACAAGAACAGACACACAGATCAATGGAACAGAACTGGAAGCCCATAAATCAAACCACACATCTACAGACAGCTAATCTTTGACAAAGGAGCTAAGAACATACAATGGAGAAAGGAAAGTCTCTTCAATAAATGGTGTTGGGAAAACTGGACAGCCACATGCGAAAGAATGAAAGTAGACCATTATCTTACACTTTACACAAAAATTAACTCAAAATGGAATAAAGACTTGAAAGTAAGACCTGAAACCATAAAATTCCTAGAAGAAAATATAGGCAGTACACTCTTTGACATTGGTCTTAGAAGAATCTTTTCAAATAGCATGTCTACTTGGACAATGGAAACAAAAGAAAAAATAAACGGGTGGGACGTCATCAGACTAAAGAGCTTCTGGAAGGCAAAGGAAACCAGGAACAAAATGAAAAGACAACTCACCAACTGGAAGAAAATATTTTCAAATCATATACCCAACAAGGGGTTAATCTCCAAAATATATAAAGAACTCACACAACTCAACAACAAGAAAACAACCAAACTGACCCAAAAAGTGGGCAGGGGCTATGAACAGACATTTCTCCAAAGAAGATATACAGATGGCAAATGGGCACAGGAAAATATGTTCAACATCACTAATCATCAGGGAAATGCAAATCAAAACTACACTAAGATATCACCTTATACCTCTTAGAATGGCTATAGTCACCAAGACAAAAAATAGCAAATGTTGGAGAGGACGTGGAGAAAAGGAAACCCTCATACACTGCTGGTGGGAATGCAAACCAGTGCAGCCACTGTGAAAAATAGTATGGCGATTTCTCCAAAAATTAAACATAGAAATAGCATATGACCCAGCTATCCCACTACTTGGTATTTATCCAAAGAACTTGAAATCAACAATCCAAAGAGACTTATGCACCCCTATGTTTATTGCAGCATTATTCATAGCAGCCAAGACATGGAAGCAACCCAAGCACCCATCAACTGATGATGGATAAAGAAGATGTGATATATATATATACAATTGAATACCAGTCAGCCATAAAAAAAGACAAAATCACCCCATTTGCAACAACATGTGTGGATCTTGAAGGTATTATGTTAAGTGAAATAAGCCAGACAGAGAAAGACAAACACCATATGATTTCACTCATGTGTGGAAGATTAATATATGGACAAAAAGAACTGTTTAGTGGTTATCAGGGGGAAGGGGTTGGGGGGGGCAGAAGGGGTAAAAGGGCACATTTATATGGTGACAAATAATAATGCACAACTGAAATTTCACAATGTTATAAACTATGATGGCCTCAATAAAATTTAAAAAACAAATAATAAAGTCTTTAGGGCCAGCCCTGGTGGCCTAGTGGTTAAGTTTGGTGCGCATTCTGCTTTGGCCGCCAGGGTTCAGTTCCTAGGCATGGACCTACACCACTCTTCTATCAGTGGCCATGCTGTGGTGGCAGCTCATATACAAAATAGAGGAAGATTGACAACAAATGTTAGCTCAAGGTGACTCTTCCTCTGCAAAAAATAGATAAATAATAAAATCTTTTAAAAATTTTTATCTAAATGAAAGAGGAGGAGAGAATGAATATTGGAGGTAAATAGTCTTCTTGGCCTCAAAGAGCATCCATAATCTGTGAGGACGGTTTTAGAGAAAGCAACTTTTATACCTATCTTCAAAATTCCCTTGTTGATACTATGAGAATACATACATATTGAGCTGGAAGGATCCTTAGAGGGGTGCAGTCTGGGTTTCTTTGCTGGCATTTTGTTTATAGAGCACCAAATGCTGCTCTCACCACTCTCACCTCCCCACCAGACATGAAATGTTTTGTCAATTTCAAGGAGGCAAGTTTAAAACACTTTGGCAAGTTTTATCTTGTTTTGCTTCCTAGGAGAGTCCCAAACCATCCCTTGTCCTCCTACCCCATCCCCAGAAAAGTTTCTAAGCCAAGAATCTATTATCTCTTATCTTGCAACACTAAAAAAAAGGAATGCATTTCCATTGATTGAAAAAGTTCAGAAGTAAAGTCACAGATAACATGTAGAATTAAGGAAGGTTGCTATTTCTTTCTGCCATCTTTGAGTGCTTGCATTTGTTTTTTTCTTTTCTAGGTATCTGCTCCTTCTTTGTATATTCCCTCTTTCCCCTTTCTTCCTTCCTTCCTTAAATCATCACAAAGACATTCATCAGAGTTAGTGTACAACTCCTGGCAAATGCAGGAGCCTTGAACTGCTGGGTCTCTGGGTGCTGACGCAGCAGGATGCCCGTGCTTTGGGCAGCGGGAGACAGCTGTCTGTGGCAGGCTCTGGCACCAGGCCTCCCACCCAGACGTCCTCCAATGCCTCTCTTCCTAGCCCACCACCAGTCAAGGGGACTTCTGGGAGAGCAGCTCCTTTCTGCCTTTCCTAAGTGTTTCTTCCGCTGCAATCTGCCCCTGCCAGCTCCTCCTGAGCTCACTTGCATTGATTCCTGAAAATCATCAATATCTAAGCTTTTTTCTTTATTCTACTGCTTGCAAATATTAAGCTTGGGGTAAATTTCCTGAAAAGTTAAATGGAAAAGGTGAGTTAGGCTCTTGGATGTGTAATACTCTTTACTCTTGGTTGAGGGAAAGAGCATTCTAAGCAATAATTTTAAATCCACTTCAGTGAGTACCTTGAAGCAAGGAAAGGAGTGAAAAAAGCAAGCTTGATGGGGAGCATTAGGCAATTATCATTGAAAATTATTTAAGCTTAAATAAGTAAAATAATTTATTCTATAAAATCATACCAAGCACTGGAAAGGATTCTGCGTGGTCAGTTTGCTTTCTCGCATAGCAGCTGAAGAGGTAAGCAAAAATGTTGAACTCTAAAAGTCTCAACTTAGTGAATGAATATAAATTTGGGGGTGGCATTAAATACCTGAAGATGATGATGAGCCATTGCTGCAAACGGATTGGCAAGTGGGGTTAAATGATTTTCAACGATATGAAAACCTAATAAAATGAAAACATTGAGTCCCCTGCAAATGATGACCTTCTCCCCACTTCTTCAGCCATAAAATGAACTCTTTCCAGTACTTGTAGAGAACCACCAGAGCACGGTGATTAAGAACATAGACCTTGGAGCCAGACGGCCTGAATTTGAATCATAATTCTGCCGCTTCAAGCTATACACCCCTGAATACATCAACTAAGGCCTCTGTGCCTTGGTTTCCTCATCTGTAAAATAGGGGTAATTATGTGAGTTATAGGTGTAAGTGCTTAGAACAGGGCCTGGCCCACAGGAAGCACTATATATATTATCTATTTCTATTTGTTACACATGCATTCTTTGCTTGTTGAGTAGCCCTGTCTTTGCCCTCACTGTATTCGGGACTGTGAGCTCTGGGGAAACTGCATCCCTCAGCTTGCCGGATGTGGGAGTCCCCATAATGGGATGCGCATATCCCACTGCTCCTCACCATTCTTGGAGTGTGGGGGGAATCGTGCACGTTTCTGCTGGGTGAGGGGGAGGGTCTTCTCCTCTCACTCCCTCTGCTCCTATTTTTGTGAAAGGGTCCAGTGGTCACCTGCTCCTGCCCTCGGGACTCTACCTGAGAAAGACTAATCGAGCACCTGCAGTATGCCAGCCCCTGGGGAGTCGCTGGTAATGCTGAGATTGACAGGCAGCGCCTGCTCTGGAGGCCGCGGTGAGACACAGTGTGAGACAAACAGAGGCAGGTACGAAAGGCCGTGAGAGCCCGTGGGATGCACCACCTGGACTTATGAGGGATCAGGAAAGACTATATCCAGAAGGTGACATATTTAAGTAAATGTTGAGGAATTGATGGAATTCTCCAGACAGGCAAGAAGGGATGAGGCACAAGAAACCAAGCACCAAAGTCCCCAGAATGTGACTAGTCTGGGGAACGGAGAGGTCTATGTTCTATAGATCTCACCTGGAATTGGGTTGACCCTCTGGCAAGAATGTGGCTAGTCCAGTCCGTATAGCCTCTTTCTGGTTAAGAGGATGGAGGTGAAGCTTGGTGAGTAAAGCACAGGCGGGACCAGCCCCTGCAGCTCCCTGTCTGGGCACCCTATGCTTTGGTCCTGCACTCGGGCTCTCACAGCTCTTGTTGTGACATGTCGTGGTCTTTCTCCCAGAGGTTAAGGATTCCACGCGACTCCTCTCTCTCTCTATCCTCTGGGACAGCATCTCAGATTGGGGTTCTCAGACCACCTGCATGAGAATCAAACGGGGAGCATGTTTAAAAGCACGGGTTTCTAGGCCATCCCCAGTGGCCAAGTGGTTAAGTTCAGTGTGCTCTGCTTTGGTGGCCCGGGTTTGGTTCCCAGCCACCGACCTACGCCACTCTGCCTCAGCAAAACAAACAAACAAAGGAAAAACCCATGGATTTCCACCCCCACCCAGCTCTACTGAATCAAATGTCCTGGGGTGAGTGCTGGAAATCTTCATGTTTAACAAGGAAAAGGGCTGGGGTAGAAATATGCTTTTTATGATAAACTCCCCAGGTAAATATATGTACGTTATAGTAGGGGAACCACGGCTGTGGGGCCTCGTAGAGAGCATGGCATATAGACACTCAGGAAAAGTTTAATAAAGAAAAGACTAAGTGGATCCTTAGGAAGGGAATGTGGTGAAGAGAGGGCAGGGCAGAGGAATGTAAAGGGCCTGAGGTGGGACAAAGGCAGCCACTTCCATAAAAAGATGGGTTGAGGTTTGGAGTCGGGGCGGGGGGGCGGGGTGGGGGGTGGTTGTGACATGGGCCGCTCTGAGTCTTCCCTCCAACACAGCCTCTAGGCGGAATCCCTGACTGGGAGCCCTCTTCTGCCCCTGGTCCCCATCTCCTTTCCATGTCCTTGCTTCCCACAAAGTGGCCTTTCCCTAATTGCTTCTCCAGGGCACGGTTAGCCACGCGGTCACCTTCAAAGCTCCGGTGAGCACAGCCGGCCTGGCTCCAACTCAAGGCTTGTTGTGGTCAGCTACATCCTGGTTTCTCAAGCTCCTCCCCACTTTTCTTTAAAAAAAAGGGAAAAATCTACTTCTTCAGACCTCTGCAGACCAGCGGATGAATCAGCCAAAATTCTCAACAGGTCATAACCGCTGAATATAGTGCAAATTCCAGGTGACAGACTTGTAAACACAGTCCTTCCAAAGCCATGGCTTTCAGCCCCGGCGGCACATTGGAATCATCAGGGGAGCGTTTAAAGGAGCTCCTGCCTGGTCTCACGCCCGGAGATTCTGAGATATCGGTCTAGGCACAGCCTGGGCTTCGGGGGTTTCCACAAGCTCCTCGAGGGATTCCGATGTGCCGTCAGGGTGAGAATGACTGCTCTAGAGACACCATCATCTCAGAAGTTCTGATGATCGAGTCTTCAAGCATCCTGACAAGTCAGCCTGCGGAAGGGTAGTTGGGGGCAGGAGGGCACCTAGCCACATCACCCCGGCCCTGAGCTGGTTTAAAGGGTGGCTCAGCTAAACAGGTGCTCAAGACTCTGCTAAAGTGCCCCTGGAAATGGAAGAAGGTGGAGAAATCTATACTTACTAGGACACTTTTCAGGGAAGGAATTGCAACAGTTTAAAAGGAATTCTTTGATAACTAGCTTGAAGTATGAAATTATTAAACCCCAAAGGGCACGCTATGAGGGGCAATTGATGGTTACCAAACTTTCTTCTAAGTAGAAGGAGCTTGAGTACTCGCAAGGGTTTTGTTTTGCTGGGTGGGACTTAGCAATCTGGGGCCAGAGCTGCATCATTGACACCAACAGTCAGTCGGTGTTCTCCGAGCTTCCCACCTTAAGCCGTCAGCCTTTTCTGCATATTGAACATAAATGTAAGAACATTGGTTTGAAAAAGATCAAGTCATTGAGTCCTCTCATTTCAGTCTGGACCTGCCCATCAGCTCCTCTACCACTATGTTTTTAAAAAGCCTCCAGCCCAGGTCCTGCTTCCTGCAGACAGGGACGTGGAGCTCAGAGTGCCCCTGAGAGCAGAGGAGGCTGAAGCTGGCTGCCTGCTGAGATGGTATTTTGTTACAACTGTTGCAAACCTCCAGCCAATTTAGATCACATTGTTTAATTGTGCATCTCTAAAATACTTTTGCCAACATGCTTCACTTTTTAAAATATCCTTACTAATGCTGATACTTAATAAGCATTTTTTAAAATTTTCTTCTTGTTTTAGTCAATTCTTAACCTGTCTTAACAGACGTATAAGTGAAAGGATAGGTTACCCGAAAAGGGATCTTGAGCAGAAAGGGGCATCTTTCTGGCAATTAGATGACAAGGCAATAAACAGCTAGAATCCTCAGGGGAGGGCCGTCGGAGGTGTCGCAGCTGCAGTCTGAAGTCAGCCTGGGTCCTGGAGGGAAGCCCACAGCTGGTACGTTTTCAGTGTCATGACCCATTTGCTTGGGGTGCAGCCAAAGGGGTGTCTTACGCTCCCACATCATCGACTACTAAGGCACCTGATCCAACAGGCGTGTATTCAGAGCCCAGGCCTGGAGGGGGGCTTGGCAGAAGTGGTCTCTCCCCTCTAAATGGGGAGAGAAGGTATGTTTTTCCATACTGAGAAGTTATCTAGAAAAGTATACCTCAGCACAAACAGATGATAGAACATGTACCTATATTTTAACTCAGTTATTTCACCTGCAAAATAGGGTAGTAATACTTAGCACAGGGTTGTTGCTAAGTGAAATGACTGTATATCATTGGAATAAAATATTTAAACACCGAGCATATAGTAACAGCTCAAGTAATGATACTTCTTTTCCATCTATTAATTGAGGAGAGAAAGAACTTAAAGATCATCTGGTTTAGTATCTTCATTTTAAAGATAAGGAAACTGAGACCCAGAGAGGTAAAGTGACTTGCCCAAAGTCACAAAGGTAGGAAAAAGCAGAGTTAATAACTGAAGAAAGGAACTGTATTTTTCTTTGGATTTCTCAGAAAGCGATTTCCAGCGCTCTTCAAACTTCCACGCTGCCCTCTAAAATGAATGCCCCAGAACAATGACCTGAGGTCGTTTAAATGACAAAATATAGGTCCCCCACCTAGGTTTAAAGCCATGTTTATCTGTTTTCAGTTGAGAAAGCTGCTAATGGCCCTAACCATGCCTTTCCCGGTTGAAGCATAGAGCCAAAACATTTGCAGCCTGAGGATTCCCTCCCACTGCTTGGAGATCAAACACAAACAGAAGCCATGGGGGGCCGGGCCATCTCTAACTGAGAGAATCAATACCGATGAAACAGATAAAATCCCCAAATCTCAAAATAATGAAAACAAAGATATCCAAGTAATAAAAGCTGCTAGAATCACAAAGACAATACAACTCCGATCTCAGCTGGCTCGAAGAAAGTGTCCATTAACAAGGGATTAACACAAGGGAAGTACACAACCAGTCAATAGGAAATGAAAACATTTCCCACCGCCTAGTTGCATTTGAGCCCACGCTAGGATTACGGATCGGGGTGTTGAGATGGTGTGGTTCTGACTACGGAAAGAGCGTCTCCAGAAGCCCTCAGCCATATGCTGACTTAAAGAAACAGCCCGAGCTGCTACTCGCTGGACTGAAAATTTGGAACTGACAAGCCAGACGATGAGACGAGACCTGATTAACAGCCCTTTATTAGTCGTGTCCATTGTCACTTTCAAATAAAAGTTCGAAAGAAAGCCTCCATCACTGCAGCACCTTCTAAAATATGCATTTTAGTCAAATTTCCCAAATGCCAGAGCTTTGGGGGAGAGGGGAAGGGAAAAAACCACAACTGTGGAATAAAACGTTATTAGCTTTTCATAAAATAAGTAAAATGGCATTTTATGTGCCCAAATAAAGACAACATAGGCATTTTTTCAATATAAAATATCATAGTTTGAATGAAATTGGAAGTAAACATAAAAAATGAATATAGTTGACCAGTGGGTATAAATTAGTGCAATAATTACATTCTTATAATGGCTGTGATATTCCTAGTTAATAGCCAAGCAGCCTATAGAGTTGAATTAAAAGTGTGATATTTAGGGGCCAGCCCGATGGTACAGTGGTTAAGTGTGCACGTTCTGCTTCGGTGGCCTGGGGCTCACCAGTTCGGATCCCAGGTGCGCGCATGACCCTGCTTGGCAAGCCATGCTGTGGCGGCATCCCACATAAAAAAGTAGAGGATGGTTGGCATAGATGCTAGCTCAGGGCCAATCTTCCTCACACACAAAAAGAGTGGGACTGCCTCAGAAAGTCTGACTAAACCTTAAGGGTTTCCATGTGATGGATTTGTCACTATCCTAGAAGAAAGACACATTTGTGGGGGCTTCTCCCATTCCTTCCAGAGTTCAGCAATCCAGGGTCTATCTCATCAGCTGCTGTCTCTGAAAAATCTTTCCTCCACAGCTTTTGTGTCTACACGTGTGTATATATGGGCTCCATAAATCATTCATGTCTATGTCAATTACTAAAATATTCTGTGGGATGCAAGCTTACCCTGTCTCCTCAGGAGAAAATATTATTTTAGCAAAAACGTGAAGCTTAGTCCCAATAACTTGCAACTTAAATGCAAAGGATTTGAGGCAGTTCTTTGGGGCTAAAAACGTATTAGTAAAGGCTTAGAGGGAAGAAGAGACAAGAGTAGCTTTGGAATTGTTTATCTATCTGTTGGGAAAATCTTTTCATGTAGATGGCCTCCCAACCTTTTAAAAACACTGCTTAGCAAAGTAGCAGGGCTGGCATCCCTGCCTCTTTTTTTCAATTTCCCTAAGCAGAGGCTATTTCAATATCGTGCTCTTGAGCGGCAGCCAATTGTGCTGCAATCACCACCATCCCCGGAGAATCATAAGGAAGTTGCTGAAACGGGAGAACAGCAACACTTCTATGCTTGGTGAGATTTCAACATGGTGCCTTAAGTCAACAAGCCTTGGGTACCTATCACTGGGAATATGATACATAGGATAGTGTCCTCAGGAAGCTGCCAAGCATTTAAGACATGAACATGGGTTTTGGAATCAGACCACCCCTAATCCCAAAGGGATAGACACTAGAGTTACTGCCCTAATCATTCTCACTTATTCTTTGCTAAAAAAAAAAATCTTTTTTGGGGTTCTTTGTCTCAAAAAAAGGTACTGTTTCCTGGCCACCTCTGCAGATAGAGGTAGCTATGAGACATGCTCTGGCTGATGAGATGCTGGATATGATTCTGGAGACGCTTTTAATTAAGAAAGGCAGCCTCCGCGGGCAGAGTGCTTTGCCTGTCTGTCCTTCTCCCTTCTTTTCGCCAGAGGTCTAGCAGCCACATGGCAATCATGAATCCAAGAACAAAGGCCAACACACTCTGAATGGCACGGTGAAAAGACACAAAAAGCCTGAGTCCCTGAGCTAATACAGCAACCCTAGACTGCCTCCCCTTGACACCTTGTTGCATGAGCCAAATAAACTCCAACTTGCTTAAGCCACCAATTGTCAAGCGTTCTACTATTTGCAGCCAAGGCGCTTCTAAATGATAAACCAGTATCTCTGAGCTTCATTTCCTCATCTGCAAAATGGGGATATAATCTTCACCAACTTTGGAGATTTGCTGTAAAGCCTGGTTGGTGTATGTGTAATTCCTAGTCCAACACCTGACTCACAGTAATAATTGGAGGCTATCATCATTATTATTATTATTTACTAACAAGGTTGAAATGAGTATTTCTTTTTCTTTGGGGAAACTTGAAGGAGCAGAGCCAAGCTTTCCCTGAGATGGGGACTGACTTGTGGGTAAGGTGCTGAGGTCGTGTTGGGTGGAGACCAGCTGACTGAGCTCAGCTGTATAAGGACCTTTACCTTAGGAGGACAATCTATAAATAGTCAATATCCAAAAACTGTCTCCCTCTGTTCTTCCTGTAGGAGATTTTTCTGGCTTATTGCTAAGGCATACTAGCTGTTTCTACCACTTAGACAGCAAGCCGTTGCTTTGTTTATGGTGAAACCAAATCCCCCGGCTGCATTTTCTCCCTGAGCAGTAATCACGGCAGCAAACTGCAAAATTAGCATCTAACAGAGCATTTCAATCAAAGATGAGAGAAACATTCTTTGGACCACAGGTTTTTGCCTCCAAAGATAGCACTTCTTTTTTTTCTGAGTATGTGAAATTGCCCTAATTCTGATTTATTTGATGTGATGTGCTTTGGGCCTCCTGGTTTCAATCTTGCAGACAAAATGATCAGTTGTTGCCCTTTTTTTAAAGCTGTATAAATTACTTTTAGTTAAAGCTTGTTGATATTTTGGTCCAGCACGGTCAGTACAAGGGGCCTACAAACAAATCATGTGTGATGATTCTGCATCTTCTGATCTTTAGCATTCATGCTGAAGACGACAATACAGTTATCCTTATTAGATAATGTTACTTCAAAGAGAAAGGTCTACTTCATGGTAAACCACTCCTTTATCTGGAAATATCTAGCAAGTGCTCTTCCTGAACCTGTGGCAGGATCACTAAGCCAGCTCTCCACCTCAGAATCCTCTCAGCATTCAAGATGAAATCTAATTGTCATCTCTGGTCCAGAAACTTGGAGCCAACCTGGAGCCTTTTTCATGATCCCCAATCCATATACATTAAACGGTGGGCTGCCTCCTCATCACCCCACTCTACCTCCACAGCATCTTTTGAATATAAATCCTTTTTTCTTCACGCACGTCGTGCAAGCTCTCATCCAGGTCTTCAGCGTGTCTAAGGTGATCTGTCAGACTCATGTTCCAATGGGTCTCCCCATCTCCAAGACTTCCTGCTTCCCTCCATGCTCCGCTCTGCTGCCCAGGTGGTCCAAAACTCAGAGCTCGTTAGTGATATTTGTTTTAAACACTTTCAACTGCTCCCCACTGCTACCTGGTAATGTCCAAATCCCTTAGAGTGGTAATCAAGACCCTTAACAATCAAGCCCCAATCTACCTTTTCATTTTAACCTTCAGCCACCTTTTTTCATTGATCCCTACTCCAAACTATTTCCCATACTCCCAAGAAACCTAGCACCTTCATGTCAGGTATATTTATGGAACCTGCTCTCTACTTGGCTTGCTCTTAATTCTTACCTAAAAGAAAAGATGGAGAGATTGAATTGAACCTATTAAAGGAAAACCACATGTTGCAATGTAGGACACAACCTGGGGAGGCTACCAGAGTTCTCCCTCATGGGCCATGCACAGCCCACTCCATCAGTCACAGTAGACACGAAAGGCAGCCTGAGTCACCAGCTGCTTCTGACAGATTTATTTGTGCAATTCACTTTATTGGTAAAATTAGATGTAAAGAAATAGCTCATCCACAAATACACGATTAAATAAAAATTGTATTTCACTTCCTATAGTTTGTTGAGGCTCAGCTTATAAGAACAGCTCCTAAGCAGTATAGGGGAGAGCACACCATCTCCGCGCCCATTCGGAAGGGGCCACAAATCCTGCCTTTGTCAATTAGTCCAGGTGGTAGCCCCTCAGGCCTCAGTCCCCTTACCTGTAAAATGCAGATGATGTTACCTACCTCCTAGAATTTTTAAAGGATGTAATGAGAAAACCCATGTTATGTACTTATACAAGAGATATAAACAGTACTATTCTTATGAATGTCACAAGCTTATTTTTAATTCTAACAACTATCATAGGAATTTGTCTTAGAGAGAAAACTGTCTCCAATTGGAAACATACTTCAGTAAATGCCTGCTATAGAATAAGAGACCCCAAACATTCTTTTTTTTCTGTTGTTTTTTTTTTTTGCTTGTTTTTCTATATCACAAGAACCTATTTACAACCACCCTGCTGGGGGTGAGAATCACAAGGCAGCAACAGCTTGGAATCTCCAGGGCCCAGCACCCGGGGAGAGCAGGTTCCCCTCTCCACAGGCTGGTGACGCAACTCTGGTAGAGTTTCATGTCTCATCAGTTATTCACTCACATTTTTCAGCCGGGAGAAGTCTCAGATTTTTCCTGAAAATTGATGCTTTAAACAGAAGACACAGGAGCTTAGGGAAAAGATACTTATCGGGGGAAGAGGGGCCCAGAGGAGGGAACATGCCAAAACCAGTACGCCCACTTTACCTCTCCCTAAGGCTGGTGCCAAGAAATTATCATCTGAAATAGCAAGGAAGAAGGGGGTGAATATTTATTGTCTACTTCACATGGGTGCTTTGCTGGGTACCTTATATAATAACAAAACTAACAATGTTAGCTATCTTTTTCAAAATAATAATAATTTGCCATGTATCATACTAATTGTCATATAAGTATTTTTTAAGTTCATTCTCGTGACAATGTTGTAAGCATTTAGGTAGTTATCTCCATTTTACAGAAGATGAAATAGAAGCTCAGAGAGGCTAAATCATTTGTCCAAGGTCACACAACTCGTTATTCTAATTCCAGCTGGAACTAGACACCGGCGCTGCCTGACTCCAGGACATCGGCATGCTCTTTTCCACACACCAGAGCAGCTCTCAACAGGAAAGATGTTCATGGGGAAGATTGCCATTTCCCGTCAATCATCATATGCCCAGCTCTAGCAGAGTCCCTCACTCATACTAGGCGCTCAGCAAATGTTTATAGAATGAATAAAAGTAGAAAAAAAGACAGGACAAAAGTAGGTATGGAGCATTAATACATCGCAAAGGAGCAAGAGAGGGAAATGAGAGAAGGACAAGTGGGTGTCCTTCATAATTCAGAGCGACACCATGTAACTTGTTGCACCATTCTTGATTGGCTACATTTAATGATGCCCACGCCTGATTTACACGGTCAGAAATAAAGTCAACTGCAGCTGCCATCATTTTGCGAGGCTGGTTGGACTCTGCAGACCTGCTGATTTCCATTAAGTGCTGTTTAGAAAAATAATTATGTGACTCTGCCCTGTTGGCATTAAATATACATTGTTGGTTTGGCTGCTAAAATATAACATTCAAGGAGCGCAGAGAGACAACCAATCTTTTTTTTTAAAGATGCTTTAACTGCAGATGGGAGATACTCGGTGGTTCCCCATTGCAATCTGCCACACATGCGCTGTCCCCTGCGCTGGAGGGGCTGTGCTGTCTGTGCCACAGAGCCAGCAGTCACGGATTATGGCTGCAAGGGGTGCCCAGGTTTAATCTCATTTTTGAATGAATTAATATTATTAGTTTTGACAAATTAATGGTATTAAATGTGCAAGGTTAGTATGAATTATGTCCACATGCACCTATTACTAAATGTGCCTCATTCTTGTGTAAGAAAGCTTATTGAATCAATTCAGTGGAATCTTCTCTCTTTTCCGTATTCTAAAATGCCTTCCTAGAAGCCTTAAAAAGATGGGCTAGTATTCCTATGGACAAATGTTTAATGATAAAAATCCGTACCTCCGTCCATGCTGAAGGGGCTTCATGACTGAGTCAGGCACCAGAGGGAAAGACTTTACGGTGGTATTACACGTCCTTACACATGTAATCTAAATATACTCCATCCAAGAAGATCCTGTCTTCTAGAAAAGCTTTGAGCCTCCCCATCTGCCCTTCCCTCTTCCAGTTAAAAAATCAGTGCTGGGGTATACCCATTTCCTTGGCATTAAAATAAAATTAGAAAATCTTTTTCAGTTTGAAACCAATTTTTTTCCTAACCTAAGTCTAAATGAAATGCATGTTGTTAGAGTCCTATGTCAGCAAAACTCAAATTCACGTCTATGGTTAAAGTTTTGGGGGAGATGATGATCAAATGTGAATGAGCTCAAACGATTTTTTTCTGAATGATATTTTTAATTATTAATTTAAGGAACCTACAATGTTGAATGCTGTGAACCTGCACATTTTTTAACCTGGACAATGTGGCACATGCTGTTTGAGTCAACTAAGGACTGAAGAGGTTAGTGACTTGCTTGAGGTCACATAGCCAGTTGGGAATGGATGAGGACCAGAAACAAGTCCTCAAATTCCTCCATCAGTGCTCTTGCACACTGTGTACAATTCCACATTGGTGTGCACATGCATGTGTGTACAATACCACGTTGGTGTGCACATGCACACACACATTTAAAAAATGAAAACAGCCTACTTAAATGAGAATTTTGGGTATTACCCAACAGGAAAGGATATTTGAAACTCAAATAAATCATGGTGGAAAGTCCATCCGGGTTGCACGGAGAGAATTCATTCACTGGGGGTGCCATTAAAGTCAATGGTAAGCAGTCTGAAGAGATGGGAGCTGTAGTTTTCAGTAAGAATGGAAACACCTGCCAGGGTTTTGGCTGTGCCTGCAGACCTGGGTTAGTGATTTCATGGGTAAGCCGGTCTGAGATGTGAGGCTTCTGTTTGGCACGTTTTTGTACTACAGTGCATCCCAACCCAGAAGGATCAGAACCTTGAGTAGTAGCTCAGGTGTCTGAAGAGACGCAATGTTGGGGCGAGCTGGAGGTTCCAGAACAGACAGGGGACACAGCGGCTGAGACAGCCTCTCATTGCCCAGGTGGAGCGAGAACAGCAATAGCCACCATTCATGAGTAGGGTGGGCTGGGCACTCCTCTGGGTCTTCTCCTTGAGCTAACTCATTCAATCCAACAGCAACGCTATAAGGAGGTGCTGTCATTATCCTTTTTCCATCTGGTGAAACTGGGTGCAGAGAGGTCAGTGAGTGGTGGGTCTGGGATCCACCTCAGGTGGTCTGGCTCCGGAGCCTGTGCCCTCAACACCAGAGCACCCCTCACACGTAGAAGCCTGGGAATATTTCTCTGGAAAACTCATAAAGTCTATGTTCTCTTCAAATATCCATGCTGAGAAAAGTTCCGACCTTCTACACTGCCTCCTGCATGAGAGGAAGGAAACTTGGGCCAGTCCCGGCTCTGCCACCTAGTAGCCACCTGCCCTTTGGCAAGTCATACAACCACTCTAGACATTCATTTCCTTGTATACAAATTATGTTAGGCTAATTCTGACAGTCACGTTTAGCTACGAAGTTCTATGATCCTAATCACTTGGAGATTATACTATTTACTAATTAGTTTTACATTACATAGATTCATATTATAACTTTTTTCATTATACTCAGGAAATACCTTTGATAATACATAGATGACTTACTAATTTGTGAGTAAGACTCTTCTAAGGGTATATGTCCTATCCCTTGAATGACATTTTAACATCATGCCCCTTCTAATATTTTCAATTGAGATCAGGAAAGAAAAAGAATTTCAGAAAGAATTTTTCTAAGAGACAAGGCTGAGCAATGCATTAAGCTAAATTTTCTAAGGATATATGGAAATATCGTGAATGGAAAGTACACCATGCTCTGATTAACAGAGTCATTCACGCCATATTTTCATTAGTCACCGTCCGGTGAAAAGAGCATGGTCTGGGCAGACTTGAGACAGGAATTCCAGTCCCAGGTCTGGCTAGTTAGACCTATGACCTTGGGCCAGTCCCCACGTCTCCTAGGTCTCAATATTTGAAGGGAGCTGTTTAGTCCAACTCATTTCCTTGCTAGCATAATGGTGAAAACATAGGCAGGGCCTCCCAAAAGGGCTCAGTTCCGGGGCCACTCCGCCAGTGTGGACCACCCAAGGTGACTGCACCTGAAAGGAGGCCTTATTCTTGGCATCTTTCACAGGCTTCATGGTTAAAGAGGGAGATTTCAAAGTTGTATCAAAGTAATGTTGAGAAAAGGGCAGGAGGATGTGGTGTCCCTTACACTCTCCCCAGCTCCAAGCACAGGATCCAGGAGAAGCTGCCCTAGCTGCGTACCCAGTAGATAGATGCTGAAGGACCACCCTTCAAAGCTAATGGATTCCGCAGAGAGTAATGGAAGGCTGCAGTCTCTGTGAAGATTCCCTTAGAAGCAGGGCTTTCAGAAACAGTGATTCCACAGGTAAATAGAGACAACTGTTCATCTCCACGGCCTGTGTTTGTGTGTGTGTGTTTCCCAGAGCTTCTTTCAAACTTGAGTTTTGCAATTCTTAAACACCTTTTCAGCTCTTCTCTGAAGATCCTGAGTGTTCTTTTGTACACCACATCTTCCAATCCCCAAGGAGGCACTAATCCCACCCCACCTCCAGCGATTAGCCTAACCAATATTGAAGTGCTGAATTTTTTCAAGTTCTGTTTGTTTTGCCCATGACATTAAGTTGTGGTTAGATTGTAAGGATGGCTACCACAGCCATTTACATTGCTAGGGACCTTATTTTGGGGAGAAAAAAATACCCTAAAGTGTTGTTTATTTTTATCATTATTTTTGTTTTAAAATTCTCCCAGGATTTTCTCTCCACACCTTACTTCATTCTACGTATTTTAGGAATAACTGTGAACTTGTCTGTGTAAAACTGCCCTGAGCTATTCTTTAAGTTAATTATCACTTCTTTTGGTTCTGTGAATGGCTGTTCAATGACACTGTCAGCAAGTGGAATGAACCAAATTACTTTAATTATGGAGTAATTGCACAGAGTGATGGTAATTAAATCTTGATCAGTTTAAGTGAGTGAATTAATTGCTCCAACTTGGAATGCACACCACAGCAAGAGGAGTTGTTTTGTAGTTTAATTAACACCGTCCACTGAAGTCTTATCGTATCTAAAATGCAGACAGTTAATGAGTTTGATATTATTCTCACCTTCATAAGAACTAGGACAGAATACATGCTGAGAAAGGTAGTGTACTGGGGAATGATAGAAAACTTAATATTCTTGTCACTTGTATAGATATAGTGGTTGCAATCTCTACTTTGCCTTCTGGAGAAATGTGCAAATAGAAATATTTCCATATAATTAGCTTCTGGCCCCATTTCATTTCAATATTCCCTGATCTGTGCAACAGTATACATTTCTGAATTTGTTAATGTTTTACATTTCTACAGCCTGAATTTCGTTGTGGATTTATCCATCATCTGCTTGCTTTTACTTGGAGGAGTCCTGCCATTGTGAAGGTATGCATGAGGTCTTCATAAAATTTGATCAGTTATCAACCATCATTTATTAGACATAGATTTCTCTGACTGTTCTATTATCCATTCCCCAGTGCTGGGAAATGCTTTCTGTTTTTAGAGGAACTTTCCTGCCTAGATCTAGCTTAGAGATGCTCAGCGCTGACTATGAATTAGAATCACCTACCAAACCTAAAACAATTACCAATACACAGGCCCCAGTATAGAAGTTAGAGGGATCCAGGCATGGGTATGTTTTAAGAGCTCTTCAGGTAACTCTAATGTGCATCACAAATTGAGAGCCACCATGCATCCCATTCCATAACCCTGAGGAAGATGGTATTATCACAAATTTCTAGGTAAAGACCCTCTGGCTTATTCTGGACAGAGTCTGAGGATTGGGACCTGGACTCTTAAGAGCCTGGACTCTTAAGAGATTGTCTCCTAAGAGCCAATTCTTCATAAATGTTCTACAACCATGCTCTAGAATAAACCAAATTGATAAGTCTCAGTTTACAAACTAGAGAAACAAAGAAGCAAAGAAAATGAACATGATTTCTTTAGCAATCTTCAGCATTGTCTTATCAAACTCCAGGTAAGAAAAAGATGTATTGTTCTAAGCCCCAAGAGTGTTCATTTGTGGGCAGTTAGTTTCAGGCCATTTCTTTAGCGTCAGTGGGTAGTAGTGATTAAATGTAATTGGTCGGGGCAATGGCCCTGATTGGAGTAGTAAGTAAGCTTCTCAAGGTCATGCGTTGCCAAAGCCAGAACTTGAATCTAGTCTTCTCTGATTTCAATGTCCACCAATGGTGGGCCTCTACACAGCAGTCCCTAGCTCAAAGTTAACACATTCAGTGGGAACATGACCGAAGAAAGTGTGTAGATTCCTGGAAGTGTTCACACATGAGTTGACAACTGAGTTGGATTTTGAAAACAAGATAGAGTTTTCTGTGTGGAGAAAGGGAAGGAAATGTTCTGAAAGCCGAGGGAACTGCATGTGCTAAAGGACACAAATTTGGGAAACTGCACATGGTCTTGCTGTGACTGGAGCATGCATTGTGGAGGGGAGACATATGCTAAAGCCAATGGACCAAAACTATCAATAACATACTCCTACGCAAAAAAGACAAATTTATTTAGCTTGTTGTGGCAAGCGAGATTGGTCAGCAGAAGGTTTGTGGAGCGGCCTGGTAAGAGGGAATTGGGAGGGGCTCTCTACAGGACTTGGGCTTTTGCTAGGTGGTTCTAAGGAGGGTTTAGGAAAGTGCAGGCTCATTCTGGATTGAGTGCCATCAAGAACGGGGAATTCAGTAATTGGATTTTTAACAATTTTATCTAGGAGATGAAAAGATTAAAGCAGGGCTAGCATCATCACTGGTAAAGTCTTCCGTGTTAGCTTGGAAAGGGGGCTATTTAGTCATTTTTGTGGTTGCGGAGTGTCCTTGTCTCTGTTTGTTCCAGACATGGTCATGCAGGGAAGTTGCCTGACCACTGTTCCATGAGCACAGTTATGTTCAGTTGGGAACCTCACAGGCTAGCCTCCAGGAATGCTTTTTACCTTCTCAAGGGGCAGGCCCTTAACTGACGTATTAAGGGGCTAAGACTTATATGTTGAAGAGTTTTAAAAAGTGAAATAACACAATACAATTTCTGTTCTGGAAGAATCCCTCAGGTAGCTATGTGGAAGATGGTTTTGAATATGGCAAGACTAGATGCAGATGTCCCAATGGGAGCAGAGGAAAGAAAACGCCCAAGAATGGAGATTGAGAGGAAAAGACTGTTAAGAGATGCCTCATGGGTAGAAAAGAGAAAAATTGTACTTTATAACAATTCAAAGAGAAATAACAACACAAGTTTACTTGGACAAATCAAGGATGTCTCTTTATCTCTATTGTTTCGTTGGGGAAAACTACTTTGAAATTTTAAAGAGTTTCCTTTTCCTTGAAAACTAAAATCCAGTGTTTACTAAGTTCCTGTTGAGCAAACATAATTTCTTAGACCCCTGAAACTTGTTTCAGCTCTGGTAATGTCCCTACATAGCCTTTTCTTACTTAGGATGCAAAAAGTTTGCAATATATTCATCCTGGCACAGTTCAGAGAAATACACCAAGCAAAGAGATAGCCAGTCCCAGGTTTTCTTGGGAGATGGACTCCATCTGTTGGTCCACGGCTGCGAGTCCTCATTCCGCTGCCAGGAGCCTGAGCAGCAGATAGGAAGGACAGCTGATGAAATAGGGTCGGTCATTCAGCCCACGCCTAGTCTCCAGGGTGCTCTTCATCCCATTCTGCCCCAGTAAAAAGAGTAAATGGGCCATGCGGAGAAACAAGAAATCACTAGAAAGCAGTAGAACTCTGGAAATTAGGAGAAAAGGGAGAAAACTTTCTTTAGTGTTGGGCAGGAGATTGACAGTAACTGAGCATCAAGGAGAGGGGACTACCTTTTTCAGAAACAGAATGCTAATTATAATGTTGTCCTGCTTTTCTTTAATCCATAAAGTTGTCATTTACTGATGTAAAAACAGGTGCATAGAGAAGACTCATGTGACGGAGGGAGGAATGAACCAAACAATGAAATCAAGAACAATAAATCATATAGTATTGCTTATTAATGGCCATAGGATAGGCATTTTAGCTATTTAGGGGAAAAAGGATATGACAATATGCAAAAAAAGTCTTTCCTCTTAGGCATTTTGTTTATTTGGGAGATTGCCTCAAGTCACTTAATTCTAATCTGTGAGAGCACATTTATATAAATAGCTTTGAGCAGAGTGCTTCTTACCATTTACTTCTACTCCATTTAACGTCAGTGTTTTGAGGAGCAGACATTGGTTTGAGAGCAACGTTTCATAAAACTCAGATGTCTTATTTACCCAGTACTTCTACAAGCCTATTCTGCAAATTAATCTTTTCTAAAAGTGTTGTATCAAGCCAAGTGAAACCCTCAGAAAGTGAGGATTTTATTACTTCATGACCTTATGTTTTAGTGGAGAAAAAGTAGCTTTGCACTCCCTAAAATGTGTTAATGTAGGGATAGAAATCTTTATCCTTCCACTTATATCATGTCCAATCACCAGAATGGATTAGGCCCTAAATAATCTGACATTAGTATTAAAGCAAATATTTAAAAACATGTGTAGCCATTACTGGTACATTATGTATGGAGCTTTATTTCTTGGTATTAAAACATATCCTGACCCCAAAAACATTTAGTAGAAATCATGACTATTATGTGAAGTCGGGCAGGGAATACAGATTACGACTTACATCACTTTTTCAATTAGTAGCAGAGGAAAGATTGATGGCCATTTAAGAACTGATTAGAGAGACAGCAGATTAGAAAGGGGGTGCCTGGTGACACATTTTGCTTCCCAGCCTTTAAATGTGTCTGACTGCAGTGCTGAAGGACATCTGCCACCAGCAAACAGCGCATCATGTTCGGATTTCACAACTAAACAATGCTGTAACTAGCACGAAAGGGGTGTCAAAATCTCCAAAAACCACAAACCACTTTTCAATTATCAACAAATTGGAAGTGGCATTACATAAAGCTATATATATGATTAATGTAAATTATTTTCCAAAAACACAATTTCACATATTTCAAAATGTAGCTCATTTTCCATCCAATTGCCTAGGTTATTCTGGCACCTAATTATTAATCAGTAACTAATTTCTTTAACACACTCTATTTTGAGCCCCTGCCATTTGTTTTCACTCTGACAAACCCCATGGGACATATAGATGCATAGTACATTGTTCCTGCTCTCATGGAGCTTACAATCTACATGAAGAATCATTAAAGGCTAAATGCTGGCATGTTAAAATAACATGATATCATCAATCTAAGCCACAATACATTGCTTAACAGTCAAATAAAGGGAATAGATTGTATGAGTGCTCTCAGCTTGTGGTAGGCAGGAAAGCATTGTTGGGTTCGAGTAGTCAGTTGAAGCTTTATGAGGAAACGGGTATTAAGCTGGTTCATGAAAGATGAATAGGGTGTGCTGGTGAAAACCAGCTCCAGGGCTAGGGAACATGATTTGGAGCTTTTGCACTTTCCGTAAATACTCCCGCCATGGCCGATTTAAAGCTACCAATCTGACATCATTGAACATGAAATGGGAGAGAAATGCTCACAGTTGGCTGTTGTGAGCCAGTACAAGCTGACTCCGACACCACTGAATGGGAAATTTACAAGTGATGAAGATTCATTCAGTACAGCAAGTGTTTTAGTTTGTTTATTTTTTATTGAAGTAACATTGGTTTATAACATATAAATTTCAGGTGTACATCATTATAATTCAACTTCCGTATAGACTGCATGGTGTTCCCCGCCAAAAGTCTGGTTGCCATCCATCACCTTACACATGTGCCCCTTTAACGCCTTTCGCCCTCCCCTCACCCCCTTCCCCTCTGGTAACCGTCAATCTGTTCTCTGTATCTATGTGTTTATTTATCTTTCACATGAGTGAAATCATATGATATTTGTCTTTCTCTCTCTGACTTATTTTGCTTAGCATTATACCCTTAAGGTCCACCATCCATGTTGTCACAGATGGCAAGATTTCATCTTTTTTGGGGGCAGCCCCATGGCCGAGTGGTTAAGTTCACATGCTCCGCTTCGGTGGCCCAGGGTCTGGCTAGTTCGGATCCTGGGCACGGACAGGGCATCACTCATCAAGCCATGCTGAGGCGGTATCCCACATGCCACAACTAGAAGGAGCCATGACTAAAAGTGTGCAACTATGTGCCAGGGGGAAATGTTAAAATGCCTCTGGTGAAATCTGGCTTTCATTCCCCGTGACTGGTGAAACAGTCTTTGGGAACTAAGGCAGTAGCAAACCTGCTGTGTGAGATCAGGTCTCCCAGAGGGACATTCTGCAGCCGCCGCTTTGCTTTGGATATATGTGTGTATCCAAAGAAATGTTAACGTGACTTAAATATTGCTAGCAATTTTCAAGTGAAAATGCATGGCTGAGGGGAGAAGAAAAGGCAATTTGCCCATTCATTCCACTACAAAAAATTAGAATAGACTTTATTTTCTTTGCTTCAATCCCTGCCTCCTTGTTCTTTCTTTTTCTCTTTTACTTTCTCTCCCCATTCCTTTTTTTGCTACCTCCACCTCTCATTAACCTTGATTTACAGACAACCTCCAAGTTTACAAAAACAGCTCTTGAGAGAACTGTTCTGACAGTTGCTGGAATGCTGTTGCTCAGCTGTACCTCTGGCCCAGCACTACTCTCCGTGCTTTGGGTACACAGGTGAACAGTACAAAGATAAGATCCCTGCCCTCATGGGGTCCACATTCCAGCTGTCTGGAAACCACAGGTTGACTGATTTCCGATGGAATAGCAGGGTTATATAGGGGAGTCATAAAAGTAAAGGCTGATGGCAGAATTCCAGGATTCTAGACTCACCGCCTAGTCCCTGAATATTGCTTATGCCCATAACGCCCTCTCCAACATTCCATTTTCATCCTAAATTGGAATGATGACCTGACATTACCAAACGCTGCACTTTCCAGAAAGGACTCCAAAAGTACCAGATTCTTAGAAACGGTGTGAAGTGGGAGATTTAAAATACAAATCTTAATTTATTTGACAGAAAGAATGGGGAGGTCAAACTCTTAAGACAAAAAGACTACTGATTTCTCCGAGAGTAAATATAGAGCACCCAGCTCAGACTGTTTTGTAAGAATTACCAGGGCGGGGAAGGACGACCAGAATAGTCTTTTATGGTCTAGAATTGCTGGTGCATGATAATAATAAAAAGTGGACTGACTTTCAGTTGAATTTATTGTTTTACAGTCTCTCCAGATGACGTCTCCGTTTTGCTTCACCCGGGCCCACCCCTCCCAGTGGCCCCCCCTTGGTACACCGCTGTTCTCCTTTCAAACGTCATCTTAGATTCATCGCATCTATAAAGTCCTTTAGACCAGCCCATGTCAAGCTGATTCCTAGCATCTGTTTCTTCTATGATCTTCTATAGCCATTATACTCTGTCCCTCTTAATTAGCCCGTATTTAAATGCAACCTTCAGTGTGTTAATTATTCCTTCCTGCGTATGCTGTACCTCCTCAAACAAAAGGTAATGAGGGCAGGACTGGGTCTGGCACCCAGCACCTACCAAATGACCTGATAGCTGCACAGTAATTGTCCATCGGTTGGTAGCGCAGAAGGATGTGGATGGCTCTGTGCGAACCAGTGCCCTCAGAGGCCCAGCTCCTCTCACGGGAGGTGAGTGCATCACTGTCCCAGTGTGGGCCCACGTTGGGCTCCCTGCAGAGACTCAGCCACGTGTAATGACCCAATGCAACTGGCCCGCCAGGCAGGGAGGGGGAGACGGGCCGGGGAGCCTGACCTGGGGGCAACATTTCAGGAATAAAGGGCAGAATGCTGCTGAGGTACAAGGTGGGGACCTGCGTCTGGGCCAGTGGGAGAAGAGGAAGAAGTAAAAGCTTTGTGAAGTCTGGGGCCCAGCAGTACTGCCCGGGATCTGTGCAACAGAGTGTGTCTCCCAAAAGGGTGGGACTCTGCCCAACTTTGCCACAGATGCCTGCGCGGTCTTCAGACGATGGGAGGGGCATCATGAGAGAGCAATCTGACAGGGAAAAAAATAGCAGCGTTGGGAAGGGACAGTGGTGTCCAGCGAAGGGAATGGTGCCTGGCAGGGGTGGCCAATCTCCCAGGTGCCACCTATTAATTGTAAAAACCCTAACATCTAGCGAGAGCACACCTCGCCCCAAGCACTAGGCTGATGTGCTTTATGTACGTCATCTCTTTGCTCTTCACAATCCTTTGAGGTAGTGTGATCTCACAGATACGATGTGGCAGAATAGGGATAGTAGCCGACTGAATTTGTTCAAGAGCATGCGTGAGGCACCCCCCGGAAACATCAGACACACCTGTGGGGTGAGCTTTCCAGGGTCTGAATATTGGGGTGGGTTTTTCCAGTGGCTATTTTGTTCATGTGTCCCCATGTGATTTCACTGTTGGTGAAACCCCAGAAAACGTGGATGACAAGAATAAAATAATCACACCGGGTTAAGGAGAAGGGAGATAACCACAAATCACAAACAAAGTAGTCCAGGCTCAAATATCTGGAGGGTGGGTGGTAATGGCGGGATGGTACTGCGCTGTGCTGATGTCCCCAGGGCAGATGGGTACCTAGGAAGAAGCTGATTAGCACTGAGGGCTGGCAGATCACCGGCCCTGCAGGGGCAGCAGAGGGAAGACTAGCCTTGAAGCGGGCCTTGGGGGAGGTGGGAAGCCTGTCACCCTCCTCCTGCCCTCCCCCTTCCCCTCCCCGAGGAGGCTTATTAGCTGGTGCTTATTACTAGGCCGCAAAGAAGTGACTGCTCCTTAGCGACACTCAGACCAGTGGTTCTCAGCCCAGGCTGAACACTGGAACCACCTGGGGCTTTAAAAACAGCCCCACTCACCTCAGAGATTATTTTATTGGGCTGGGGTGTAGCCTGGGAGGGGGGGATGTTGAGCAGAATGGATCAAGATTTTTCAAAGCTCCCCCAGGTGATTCTAACGTGCAGCTGCCAAGGCTGAAAGGCCCCGGGTTAGAGCAGGCCCTGAGGAAGGAGAGTGAGTGCACCTGACGTGGACTGAGCACCTACTGTCCCAGGCACCGTGCTGGGTGCTTTCAGGGACCTTTCTCATCCTGAAAATCAACCTGCAGGGAGGTTTGCTCATCCCATTTTGTAAAGTGCATCAACTAAGCCTTGGGGCTAAGTCAAGGTCACAGTGCATCTCCGCCACCTGCCCCCAACCCTTCCTGCTCTAACTGCTGTCCGTCCTGGAAGGACAGCACCATCATTTCAAACACTGAAAAGAGACGTAGAAAGAGACCAGAGATTATCTTCTCAAATACTCTTCATGACAGATTATAAAGACACGAAGTGAGGCCCTGCCACACCCTTCCTGCCAATATTGCAAAATTGTCCTTGAGCCTGTCTCCTTCCTCACAGCTGTGCTGCTGTCCCCTCTGACAGGGTTTGCCCGTGTGTCTCAGAACTTCATCTCCCTCCTTCTGATGCGGTGCCACGCCAGGTGCTGAGGGATATGCAAAGGAGGTGGAATACACAGCGCTTGCCTTTGGGAAATCTCTCATTGAGCAGAGAACATTAACTGAAGCTACTTTGGAACAGCAATATGGGGCAGGGCCGAATTATTTGCAAGGCAGTGAATTGCTCTAGCCTAAAATGTGGTCCTCGGACCAGCTGCACCTATATCCTGTGGGAGTTTGTCAGAAATGCAGGATCTCAGGCTGCACCCCGGACCCACTGGTTCAGAATCTGGTTCTCACACGACCCCCATTTATATGTTAAAATGTGGAAGCAAGCAGTGGTCATGAGTGATACTGGCATTACTTGTGTCCCTTTGTTGCTTTAGGAACATCTGTTTTAGCCTCTTTTTCCGAAGAATTTCTCCCCCTGCCCCCGCTACTTTTTTTTTAAAGAGCGTAGTTGCAATTTTCCCTGTTCTTCTTAAAGTACACGAACCAAGATGAGCAGAGAACCAGGATCTTGCTCATAACTCAGTCTTTTGTCAGGCTTCCTTATGTGGCCCCAGGGGCCTGGCACAGCTGCCGATGTTTAGCTACGTTCTGCACCAGCAGTTCTAGCATTTGGTATGTGAAATTCATTTTTCTCTCTCTGGCTTAGAAAAGCCTGGGGCAAAGGAGGTGAAGAACGTGGCTCTTGCAGGACATCAGGGTTGTATTAGGTGTGGCAGCGACGTCAGACCATTTTCATTTTAGGTTCTGGCATTTTATTTAGGCTGTGGCCATCTATCCCTTTAAATGGAGGCAGGAGGATTTCTTTAATAAGGCCACAAACAAAGGTTTGTAGTTCTACAGGCTCACCATTTGACTCAGGAGTCCTTATATTGAGTTATACCCTAACCAGGGGTTGTCTTCTGCTCTATGTTTGGGATAATTACTCTCAGAAATGTTCAGTGAAGTCCTCTCAAGCATGATCTTCAGACACTTATGATATTAATTGTTCCATTTAATAAGGGAACGTGATTTTCATGTAGTCAAGCAACAAAGTGAATCACTTTCTCAGATCCTAGATTTCCTCTTTAACAAACCTGTTCTACTCCTTGTTTTAGCATTAAGAATAAAGACCTACCTTTGCTATTGAACAGATTCAAAAACAAAACCTACTCAAACAGAGGAATGAATTTGCACATATTGGGAAACTCTCTGGAGTTTAAGGATGTGGATGACTTTGAAACAAACTGCATTGTTCTTGCACATTTGCAGAATTATGCTCTATAATGTTTGCATTTAGGAAAATTAATTATGATCCGAAGTCATGGGTTAGAAATATAATTAAACTGATTAGTGTCATAGGATAAAAATAAAAAGCAAGGCCTGTGACAGCTCCCCACGTGCCCCCAACTCCCCAGAAAGGCTCTTAAAGGAACATTTACAACACAAGCCTTTGTTCCCTAAATCTATGGTGCTCAGGTCAGGTGGACCCTGTGGTGTGGCTGAAATATTTCAAACAGTCACTCACAAATGTGTCATTTGACCTGCTGTTCTTCCAAAGAGGTAGGAAAAATGTGTTTCTTGCTGAGATAACTTGAAATCAAATAAACATAATCTCTTTAATTCTTTCTAAACAGTTCCATATTTTAAGTCTAAACACAATAGAACACAAAGCTTCTGGCTTTAAAAAATAAAAGTTTTTTATTTTTTATGTGTTGTTGGATTTTTTTTTCTTCCAGTTTGTGTAAGTTTGATTTTAAGAGTATCATTTATTTCAAACCAAGTAAATGTATTTCCTTCAGTTTGGAGACACACACAAAAAAGATAGCAGCATCGTTACTTGGTTAAATGTCCATGGGTGATTTTGGGAGCGCTATCTTTACGCAAAGACAGGTGTTCTTGTTTATATTAACCATCACTTGATAGACCAGAAGAAAGTCTAAACCCAGGCTTGCCACAAATGGAATGATATTTCCTTATGTAAAATTGGTTCTGGTCCATTGTTTTTATTTATCTGCAATAATGGTACTCACTCAAGTTTGTAATAACACTGTCATGGCTGAAAGGAGTTTGTTTTAGGTATTATATCTGTTATCTGCCTCCTCTCCCTTCTTTAAACAGAATCTCCAAGGAGAAAGTCTGAATGTGGCTTGGATTTAAGAAGAAGAGAAAAAACAAAAGCTTTCCTAAAACCTCATTGGGCAGGATGTTATTTTCGATTGTTTTAAGATTTTTAATAATTCTTGTTTGTTTGCCCTTGGCATTAAACATTGGATAAAACAGAAATTGCCTTATTCTTAGAGGAGAATTACAAGGCTTGAAGTCATCATATAATGTTCTATTAATTTCCTTTGCTGTCTTGAGGCAAGCATACCTAACCCTTTGCAGAAACAAGGAATGTTTTCTAGTGCTCCCTTGCAGGGGACACACACAGCAGTTTCGAAGTGTCTGCTTTGCATCACCACCACTAGAGCGCGCTCTAGTGCCACAAGATTCAGAACGTTTTCTTCAGACAGTTGGCAGGGTAGATGGGTAAAATGCCTGGAAAAAAATCTTTCCATCTAATTACACGTGTCCCTTTAAGTGTGTTGGTAAGAATGGATTACATTAAGGTGGAACTGCAGACTTTACCTTCAATATTAATGCATGACAATATTTTGGGTGAGTTTTTTTTTGGTACTTAAATTAGTTCCACTTAGCTCCAACGGTATAGTCAGAAGTATTATTTTTCCTCCATCCACAAGCTGCGTTTTCAGGCAATAACTCTCTCACTTTGTGTATAAATCAGCTTTGCCGTAGCCCCACGCACAGATGTGCAGGGGGATGGCTCGGGAAGAATGAACTTCTTGAGCGTTTGCTGCCCTCATCTCACGCCCCTGGCAGAGGACCCTCCCCGTATCTTAGCCCCCTGGGGAGTGACCAGACCACAGTCTGAGCATCTGCGCTGGGCGCTGGCCATGCCGGGGGACAGCATGTGCACCTTAGTGCGACCCTAGCACAGTTTAGCAGCACCTCTGCCTCAGCCCTCTATTCGCACAGAGCACTGACTCCTCCCGAGGAGCGAGCATCACTGTGACTCTCTCCAGGCGCTGTGGGCCTTGTGTCTCCAGTGACTCACAGTCCTTTTGCTCTTGAGCCTTTAAACAGCATCAGACCCAATACAACTTCTTCTCCAGGCATCAGTCATCGTTGATCCAGCGAAGTCTGGACCACTTGTCCCCCTAGATGTCTGAGACTCTGTGCTCAGGGTTCAGCGACACAACCTCTGGGGCTCACATCCTCCTTCTGAGCAGAAGGTAGCCTAAGGCCACTTTCACATAAGCATGTAGCTGAGTCTGCCTGGACAGACGGAGGCCCAGCTCTTGAGTCACCCTGAAGCAGATTGGCCCTAGAGGGACCACAGTCCAGAGTGCCATCTGAGGTGTCCGGTGTGCCAGGCTTCCTTTGCCTCACTATGGGCCTGGAGGGCCCCCCACAGGTGTCCAGCCCTGTGTGGGGCTTGGTGCTACCTGCTCCTGGGAACCTCAGTGAGGTGTGGAGCAGAAACATCCCAGCCCCCTTCTCAGGGGGGGTGGTGGTGAATGCTCTTCGCTGGACGGTTTCTTTTGCACAATGGGGACACGAAGAGATAGCTTAGGAGATTTCAGGCTCCCCCAGCCCAATAATCTCCACCTTGCCCCTTTCAAAGCCATCCCAAATAAAAGCAGAATCTAAATACAAGCAGTGCACTTGCTGTGTAAGTACAGCTTTAAGCCAGGCCACGGACTGAGCCCCTGCCTGAGGCCACGAGCCCTCTCTCTTCTGGCGTGGCTCCCAAGCAGCCAGTCCTGACTCCCCTTCCAGAAACCCAGGGGCCAGCCCCTCCTGGCTCCAAGCCTCCTGGGGCAGAAGAGCACCGTCTGTCCTGCTCCTGATCCCGAGATTCCATCAGGACCAGGAGCCCCCAAATGCCAGGTTTGTGGCACCTCACAGGCTTCAGAGAACACCCGTGATGATGGTCTGTGTGATAACAAAGCCCCCGAGCCGACCCCTGCTGTCCTCGTGCTCTCCCGAAGTTCCTTCAGCCTGTGCGCCTGCGACTTGCACACACGCAAACCCTGCCGTCTACTTCCCACCGGGGCCGCGGCGGGATCCGGCGTGTGGCGGGCGGAGCACAGGCCCCGAGCCCTCAGCTTGTGCACTGTGCAGTCAAGGAGCTTCACGCGAACTTTCTGGGCCTCCGTTTCCCTGTTTGTAGAGGAGCTGAGGCAGGTGACCCGGGCTTAGCGCGCGCGACTTCCCCGCGGAGGCCGGCGCCCGTCCCACCCCGTCCCCCGCCGCGCCTGGCGCCCCCACCGAGCAGGTGGCTACTCCGCCGCCGCCGCCGAGTCAAAGCGGCCTTGGCCTTGCGGAGCGAGCCGCAGGCGTCCTTCCTGGGTGTGTTACTTACCAAACAAGCTGGGAACTTCAAAAGCAACAAAGGTTTGACAGACTTGAAAAGAAAACAAGAATTCTGAGATTTACGCTAAAATAAATGTTCTCCTGCCACAATATTGAGTTTCCACCACTGAACATGTTGTGATGTGTTGGCTTTTTGTAAATTGTTGCTATTATTTATTTGACATTTATTAAATCTACCTTGGGAGTTGGAGATACAAAAATGAAGAAATAATGTGGTTCCCGCCTCTGAAGCAGTCTACCTGGGGCTAGAACCACACAACTTGGCACTGTAACGAGAGCTTGTTGCATAGAATTTATTGTGCATAATTACGATTCCTCACAGTGTATGATGAACACTATTTCATAATCTCATACCAAAACACAAATGCGCTCATATTTGGGAATGTTTCCTCCTAAAGCATTTTCCCCGTTCAATATGGTGACAGGAGCATAGAATATTATGGAAAGAACACTGGACTAAGGCCCAGTTCCGGTTCTGCCATCAACCAGCTGTGGCTCAGGTGCGATGCTTTGCCTTCCTGGTGTCTGCTTCCTTAACTGTAACACCGGGGGTTGTCACTTTAGATCAGTGGGCCCCAGACCAAGCTAATCAACAAGGTCACCGGAGATAGCCAGGACCTACCTGCAATTATTAATGAGACTCTCCAGGGGTGGGCCCAGGAATCCACATTTTTAACAACCTCTGCTGAACATTTCTGATGATCAGCCAGGTTTATGAAACACCACTCTCGGTCTTTCTTTAACATACCTCTTTTCTCACTTGGCTTGAAGAAATCTCTCTCAAATTCACCCCAGTCTCTTCCCTCACCTTCTCACTCCTTGCTGAGGGATTTCAGAACACGCTCTTTTGCATCTGTGGCCTGAGACACACACCTCTGCTCCTCCTGTGTCCTCAGGTCCTTCTTCCGCTGGGAGCCCATTCTATTCTGACTGCCTCAGTTCCTTCTCCACAGCTCGCTAACGCTTACAGCTGAAGTCACTTATAGGATGAACCCAGTCCCAACTATCCCACTCCCACCACCCACACATCCACACACTCAGGCTTTGAGGCCAACCCAGCCCAAGAAAAGGGCACTTCAAAAATTAACTCAAGGACACAGTGTCAAAGCAAGGGCCACTTGCCAGACAAGACAGTTGTCCATCATGGTTAATGTGTGGGCCTGAGATGAAATACGTGGGTCTGAACTCCTAGGGTTCACGCCCCAGCTCACCAGCTCAGTGACTTAGGCAAATTACCTGACCTCTCTGTAGCTCCCTTTCCTCATCTGTAAAATGGAAATAAAAGTAGTTTCTAGCTCAAGGTTGCTGGAATGTAAAATGAGATCATGTGTAATAGCTACCCTCTTTGGGGGCCTTAATATGCTGCAGGCACTGTTCTAAGCATTGTACATATACTAACACAGTGCACTGGTGGAAGCAGGTCTCAAACCCAGACAGGTAGGCTCAGAGTCTGTGGTCTCAGCCACTACTCTATAACTTATGTAACACACTTCAGGAAGTGCCTGGCATACAGTAGGAGTTCAATAAATGTTAATTTAAAGAAAATCTGTCCATGTGTTTCTTGTGACTCTGACTCACTTTTTATTTAGGATCCAGAATCTGGGCTCTTGCTTTCTACGTTGTGACTATTCCTTTATCTTATAGTCCAACTACAGCCAGACTCTGCATTGCTTTCTGTGACTCCATCTTACCGCCTGTCTACTTATCCAGTTCCCCCAGGGCTCATCCACCTCCAAAGAGCTCCCTTTTGTGAGACCTTCCTTCCTAATCCCTGTGTCTTTAGCCCACAGTGTTTCTGCTCTTCTTCCCCCATCCTCCTGAGAAGGACTTGACTGTGCTGGCCTGATGGAAGATGGAAGACCCATGGAGGAGAATTAAGTCATCAGTCCTCCCAGGCAAGACCATCCTAGACCAGCCAGCAGCCAGCCAATCCTCAGACATGTGAGCAAGTTCAGCCAAGGTCAGCAGAGTTACCATGCCAATTTCCCCAGATTCATGAGCAATCATAAGCCCTTATTGTTGTATGCCACTGAGGTTTTGCAGTGTTTTGTTACACAGCATTATTGAAGTAACAGATGACTGGTACATAAATGTTAAATGACATCACATGGATGCAATAACAAAAGCCAGAATGTGGGAAATCCTACAGGATGAATAATCCAGTTTCCTCTCTTGTCCTGTAGAATCCCTCACATTCCGGAGGGAGAAATGTTATAGATTAAACGAGACTTAAAAGACATACGAGCAAAGGGAATGTCTAGATCTTATATGAACCTTAATTCAAACAAACCTGCTATTTAAAAACATTTATAAGACAACCAGGGAAATTTAACGTTAACAGGATAGTTGGTAATATTAATAAATTATTGCTAATTTTAGGTGTTGTAATGATAAGATAGTTATGTTTTTAAAAAGGAGACCATATCTCTGAGAGACACATGCTGAAACATTTATGCATGAAACGATGTCTGGGATTCTCTTTACAATAATCCAGTGCAGAAAAAAGGAGGGGAGGGCTATTGATGAAACACAAGTAGTCATATATTGATAAGTGTTGCAGCTGAGTGATGAGTACTAGAGATTCAGTATACTATTCTCTCTACTTCTGTGTATGCTTGAAAAAATCCATAATAAAAAGAAAGAAAAGAAGGAAGGAAGGAAAGGAGAGAAGTAAGAATAGGATAGCGAGGAATAAGGAGCAATTGGAAATCATGAAAATGAAAAGTACAGTTGATTATATATACTGTTAAAAAATTCATTAGGTAGGCTGCCTGTTTTTAACTGAAGAGATAATAGGTAAATTGGAAGAAAGAACTAAGTAAATCTCTCAAAATGTAGCTCAGAAAGATAAGAAATGGAAAATCTGTAAGAGATGTAGAAACAAGGAGAAGCCCAGTTGGAGTTCCAGAAGGAAAGGAAAGATAATGTGATAGAGAAGCAGTCTTTGAAAAGATAATGGCTAACAATTTTTCAAAGTTAAAAGACCTGAATCTTCACATTGAAAAGAACAAATGAGTGCCAAGCAGAATAAATTTAGAAAGATCTATGCCCAGAAACATCACAGAAAATTTAAAAACAATAAAGATGAAGAACGAACCCAAACAGCTATCAGAGAGAAAAGGCAAAATAGCTAAAGGAGTGACAATTTGATTAATAATAGATTTCTTATCAATAGATGCCTGGGGAAAAAACAGGGCAATAAAAGTGCTGAGGGGGAAAATGATGAATTTAAAATTCTATACCCAGCTAAATCATCATTCAGAATCAGGATGAAAAAAAAAGACAAGGTCAGACATTCAGAGATTCAGAAACTACTGAAAGATATATTTCAGAAAAAATGAACCCAGAAGGAAATGGCAGGATGAAAGAACTGATAGTGGAAAAATATTTAGAAATCTAAATATTACCTGAAAAAGCACCTGCATTTAAATGTGCATATTCTAATGCATCTAATTCTGTTCTTCTTCATCTCTGCCACCACTGCTCTGGTTAGGACGCGAGCCAGCTCTCACCTAGACTACTCCTGCGCTCACTCCTAACCGCCTTCCCTGCCTCTCTTCTTACTTACCTTTCTTCTTCACCTGCAGCCAGGGTGAACTTGCTAAAACATAGATCATACAACACATTGGAAGTTTCCTGACATTTTTAGGATAAAGGTCTTGAGATTATGTGTGTGACCAGAGGAACAGGACACCAGTTTGAGTTTTGTTTTTGCCGCTGTAAGTATTCTTCCTTCTCTGTCCCAAGAGGGGAGTCAGATCTTCATGTTCTCCTAGGTCCGTGTTGGAGAAGGGAAAGGAGAGGTTACCAGGAAGAAGGCAACTCTAGGCTGGGCTTTTGTTTCTGACATTTGGGCTCATCAATGTTGTCTTGTCCCAGAAAGGGAGAGGAAGGGCACAAGAGCTGAGGGTTTAAGACATAGAAGGAACCAAACTAGAGGGGTGAGAGGTTTCCAGAGATGAGAGACCAGATTCTCGAAGGTCTCCAAGCAGGTGGAGACCCAGATTCACTTGCTAGCAACACTTCGCAGTAAGAACTGGTGGAGGATGCTGGAGTGGGGTAGAGGGAACAAGGAGTGGGATACATACACAGACAGGCATCTCTTTGGCATCCCTGGGGGGAAATCTCTGCAGGCCCAAACCTGGCACTGGCATTGATGGCACCTGCCTTCAAGGGACCCTGTGGATTGGACAAGGAGCACATCAGCAGAGACCACCATGCAGATTAAGCCCAAAATGTGGCTTCACTTTTCTTACCTTTTTTTTTCATCAATAAAATGAGGATATTGTGAGAATTAAATAAAATATTCTAGGTCAAGCGCTTAGCAGCCAGCCTGGCACACAGTAAGCACTCAACAAATGTTGGTTGTTATTATTGTTCACTTCAAATATATCAATTGGGTAATAATGCCTGCCATACTTATAATTGTTTACCAGTGCATGCAGGCTGGCACAAAGTAGATACCTAATTGATATTTTTGAAGTGAATAATAATCAACATTTGTTGAGTGCTTACTCTGTGCCAGGCTGGCTGTTAAGCACTTAACCTAGATTATTTTATTTAATTCTCACAATATCCTCATTTTATAAATGGGAAAAACAAGGTAAGAAAAGTTAAGCAATTTGCCCAGCTAGTAAGTGATGGAGGTGGGATTTGAACTCAGGCAGTCTGACTCCAAAGCTCATGGATGTGACCACTGCCCTGTAGTCCTGAAAGGAGTGTGGCTCCTGGTAGGCCGGGTACCACCGTGCTCCTGAGCTCTTGCAGGACTACCATGGTGCTGAGAGGCCCGTCTCACAGTTAGGACTGCTTCCCGCCATCCCTGCATGCTATCTGTTGGCTCCATGCTCCCCTCCCTGCTGCTCTTGCAACCTTCCTCTGTTTCTACAAACACGCCTGCTTTATGTACCACCCTCGCGTCTCAGACATTACCTTCTGAGGTGAAGACTCTAGAACCTACTAAACCCATCTTCTTTCATGTGCACAGAGGAGAAGGTTCTCATTTGTCCCTTAGGTAGTGTATTTGAATCTTAATAATAACACTTGATGAATGGGCCCTGGACTGACTCCACTGATTACAGTCAGCTCATTCAAAAGGTCCTAAGCCCAACCTCGTGATTCACCCAAATGACACACTCCACATGGGGCATTCCCACGAGGAAACAAAGCTCTTTTATTGGGTTTGTGGAAAAATAGACCACCAGGCATGGCATTAACTTCCTGACACCTGACAGAAGTCTCCTGTGTTCAGATACTCTTCATCTCAGCTTATCTTTGGCTTCACATGAACTTGCTGTTACTATCCTTCCAAGATGAGCATCAACTCTCAGTGTCCTTGCCTTTCCCATCTGGGGAGAGACAAGCAGTGGGGATGGATCTAGGGCATTATTTAACAGGGTGTAATGCCAGCCCCAGAAGCCTTCGTGTATGTGGGGCTCAGACCTCCAAAAGTGCCCCAACTCCCTACCTCATCCAGCTCCCATCCTTTTTGGAGCTCCCCTCCTTCAGAGAAAAGCCAGCTTCCCACTGGGCTCTGTTACCTGAGAAGTAAGGAGTTTCTCCCTTGCTCATCTTACTCACTCCTAAGATCCAGGCACAAGAAAGAGGACCCATCTTATCTTACTTAGGAAGACAAAGATAACTAAGACATTCTTCTGATGCATTGTGAAACACTAAGTTGTCTTTTGACTCTCAAAACATTTTGAGCCACTGTTTGTCTTCTTAACCCCAGCTATTAGTGTATGGCTATTTTCTAAAGGGAAAGAAAAGTTTTAGTCTCAGAAAATCATTCAAATACAGTCTGACACCTATTTTAGTGTTTTTCTTCCCAAATCCCAAGGTTAGATCACCATAAGCAAACTGACACTTCTGCAGACAACCTCCCCAACTTCGGCGATTAGTGTGGCTGAGTGACTAATCACAGCATTTCAGGTCAGGGAGAAGTAAAGAGCGGGATCACAGCCTGACTGGCAGTGGGGCCTGGGGCTATTGATCCTCAGAAAGTGCCATCCAGGGACTCCCTTCCTGAAGCCAGAGAAACGATTGCATAGTCCAGAATGGGTAAACTTTAATTATGTGCGGAATCACTACTTGTAGGCATGTGTATGAAAATAATTTATTTTATCAACTACGTTAAACTCATCACGATGTTACACATCCATCCTTTGGTGATTTTTCTTCAGATGTTGAAATCATCAAAGCAAGAAACTTGAGAGAGAAGAAAATACACTAACCTGGGAGTCAGGTACTAGATCATTAACTATGCCCATAGTTCAGAGCTTGTAAATCCTGTCACCGGGAAGGTCCTTTATTCTACTACCGGAATGCCTTTGATGACCTTGGGGATGTTAGTTTGAGCAAGCTATCGTGGTGCCAAAGTGGGGGAAGCATTTAGAGTTTGCAGAGGCAATTTTGGGAGTGAGGTGGATGAGGAGGCAAGTGAGCAGGAAGCTGGGCGATGGCTGTTGGTTGAACGCTTCTCCCCGTTCTACTAGAACTCAGCTTGTTTGGCACAAGTGGATTGCTATGGAAACGAGAAAAGGCCGAGTTTGGGCTGATGCAGCATGTTGAAGAGCAAGAGACAGAGTGGAACACGGTAGCAAGATTTCCCACCCTGGAAATACTGGGAAGGAGTTTGGACTTCTATAGACCTTGGAATTGGGGTTTTTATCCAGTTAGACTCTAGGGAGCAAGGAGCTTCCCAGTTCACATCCTGGCTGCAAATGGATGGTTTGTTTCTCTCATATATTTGCATTTCTAGCAAATTAACTTTGAATTGGAAGTAGAAAACTATGAGTCTTACTTGGCCTATTTTAAAATCATATCCTGGAGTGTTTCTTCTAAATGTTGGATAATAATAATGATAGCAAACATTGATTATGGCTCACAATGAGCCAGGCTTTGTTCTTTTTATCATTTTACTTATTCTTCAGATCAAACTTATGAGGATGGAATTGTTATTATTCTCATTTTTCAGATGAGCAATCTGAGGGCCAAAGAAGTTAAGAAACTTGTTCAAGATCACGAAGATAATTAGTAGTGCCAGGATTTAACACAAGCTGCTCCCTGGACTATTAAGAAAATGTTTAATATCATATAAGTTCCATAATTTCTAAATTACCCTGTATAGTTACAGGTCTCTTAAATTTCCTTTGTCATTTGATTTATATCTGAGGTCTGGCTTAGCACAGACCTTCTTTAGGTGGGTTAGATATAATCTTTTCTAAAAACAATGGCGAAGTTAGATATCCTCTCTACAACCATTCTACTGTCAATCATCAAATACTTTTTGAGTTCTTATTATGTCCTAGGTACTATGATCGGCACTAGGATAAATCCACAATCCTAGTATTCAATATTTATTTTCAATGTGATAGATACTTTTTTAATGTCATCTTCTTTACTGATTGTAAAAAATTCATTAGTTGAACCTGAATTAGAATAAAAAGATTTTGAAAATAGCGTGAATCATTAAAAATTCTAGTTGAATTATTCAGGTATGAGCTCACCAGATTTTGAAACAGTAGTACCATAATATTTGTTATAAGACTCTTCTGTGTTGGGGCCAGACTTTTCTTTTCCTAAATGCATATTGTATCAATGTTTTGAATTTTCCAGCCATCCTGCCTCAAATGTGTTTTCTTCACTCAAATAGAAAAAAATAATATTTGCCCCATATATTTTCTTTATTTTCGTATCAAGGGTCTTTTTGGAGGATGCGTTAAAGATGGCCATAAAGTCTTCCCTATTCCCCTTGATAGGTGGAGTCTAACTCCCTTCGTCCCGAATCTGGGCTGGCCTTAGCAACATGTCTTAGTAATTTGTAACTCACCCAGTAACATTCTGGGCCTTCTGAGGCCACGTGATTAAAAAAACCCAAAAACCCTTGCAGCTTCTGCCCTGGCCTCTTACAAGTCTCTGGGAAACTCAAGCAGTTAACAGGTTCAAGGACCCTGAGACCACAGTTGCAATCACCCCCAGAGGTAAGGACCATTATCCCAACATCTGTGAGGATGATTTCCAGTTTTGTTCATAGTTTAAAACTCTATGGATATGTCTCTAAACAATTTGGTTTAGTTTTACTATCTTTCAACTTTAAATAGCTAGAATCTTTCTACACGTATAATTTTATAATTTTCTTCTTTCGCTCAATATGTTTTGTGAGAGTCATCGGTATTATTCCATGGGAGCTAGCTACAGTTTGTTCATTCTCTTTGTTGTACAGTATTTCACTGTATAAATATACTTGGATTTATTTCTCTAGTCCATTGTTGATGGGTGTTTGGGGTTGCTCCTATTTTGGGGCTCTTATGAACAATACTGCTATGAACACTTTGTATCTGTCTCCAGGCTTCTCTAGGTACAAACCTGCAGTGGAACTGCTGGGTTACAGGCTCTGTGTATCTTTATCTTCACTTTTGTTTCCCAAAGTGGTTTTACAACTTACACTCCTGATAACATTTCCATTGTTCCACACAGTTGTCAACAGCATATATAGTGAAACTTTCATTTTTGCTAACCTGGTAGGCGAGTGGTATCTATCCCATTGTGGTTTTAATTTGCATTTCTATGATTACTAATAAAATTGGACACATTTTCATATGTTTACAGACCATTTAGGTCAAATTATATGAATATCTCATAGATTTTTGATTCATGTAGCTAAGCGGCCCTGTAAAATGTTACACCAAATTCCTTTATCACCAATACTCTATAGGTATTAAATATCTTTGGCAGTTGGAAAGGTGAAAACGGCTTTTCTTTGTTTTCATTTCAAATTCCTTTGATTACTAGTACATTTGAGTGATTAAAATTATTTTTCTAAGGCATGTTTGTGTCTTCTTGCATTGTCCTATTGTAGACGGCTTATCAGATAGTATCCCAGGTATCTAATTTTTCTAAGTTAAAGTTTCTAACTAAAATTTCACAGACATTAGTGAGATTAAGACACATTTGACTTTATTCAGGTGGGGTTTGGGGGGATAATGACTTCTAAATGACAATTTATTTATTTATTTTTTTTGCTGAGGAAAATTCAGCCTGAGCTAACATCTGTTGCCAATCCTTCTCTCTCTTTTTTTCTTTTTGCTTGAGGAAGATTTGCCCTGAGCTACCATCTGTGCCAGTCTTCCTCTATTTTGTATGTGGGTCACCGCCACAGCATGGCCACCAATGAGTGGTGTAGGTCTATGCCTGGGAACACAACCTGGGCTGCTGAAGCAGAGTGTGCCAAACTTAACAACTAGGCCATGGGTCTGGCCCCCTAAATGACAACTTCTTAGGCAAATATTAGCGCATTAATGTCTGTGAAGCTGATCTGAATGCTCAGAAAGAGTAAAACAAAGGGCCTCAGTTCCTCACTGGCTGCTGGCTGGAGGTGACGCTCAGTTCCTTGCCATGTGGACCTCTCCAAAAAGCAGCTCACAACATGGTAGGTGGCTTCATCGAAAAGAGCCAATGAGAGGGCAAGAGAGGTAGTGTCCACGAGGGGAATGCAAGCAAGATGAAAGTCCGTCTTTTATAACCTAATCTTGAAAGCGACCTCCATCACTTTTGCCTTATTCTGTTGATGGAAGCGAGTCTCTAGATCTGGCCCAGACACAAGGGGAGAGGATTACACAGGGGAGCGAATATCCGGAGTCAGGGAACTTTGGGAGCAGCCTACCACATAGCCACTGCCCTCCAGGAACTTACGATACAGCTGAGAAAGCATTATGTAAGTACCTGAGGAAGACTAAGGGACGCAATGACCACCACTCTATGCAGTGGATGTTAGTTACTCTGCAGTGAGACACTGTGTTCCTGTCAGGTCGCTTGTGCCACGGTTTCGATTGCCACTGATCTTCAGTGTATTTTGCTATGCATTCCACGGAGGTTGCCCTCCTCCCCTCCACTCCAGAATAATTGCTATAATGATGTGAAATGTAAGCTTAAAAATCCTACTAAGAGCTGTGCTATATGGTTGTCCGGTCGTCCCCACTCTTTTTTGCATTGCAGCTAATTGGAAAGTATTGTGTCTCCGTTTCATTTCCCACTTTGCGGTCAAAGCTCCACCAAAATAAATACCTCTCTTCATTAAAGTAGGAGACCACTTTCCCACGATATGAGTTATTTAATATAGAAACAAGTTTCTCAACTCCTGTGCAGAGTTTTTCTCACGGTGTAAGAAAAAAAACAGACCAACTAGCTTATTTTAATCTTTCTGAAAATGACTCGGCTCTTTAGTAGTTAGCACCTGGGCTCACGACCAGCCGTAGCAAGCGCGCGCTGGCCACGTTTCCCGGCTCCCTCTGCCCAGCGCGCGCCCACGCCGGCGGGTCGGGCAGGGTGGGCTCCGGCGGGCGGGCCGGCCTTCCGTGCAGTTCCACCCCGCGCCGCAGGCGGCAGAGGCGGCCCGTCCCCACCCCGGGACCTCCATCCTGCTTCCGTCTCCGTCAGACGCGACCAAGTCGGCGCGCGGGGGGGCGGCCGCGGAGCCGGCGGCCCCGGGCCCAGGTTGCGGCCCGAGAGGCCGTCCCACGCGAGCCGCTGCTTGGGGGCGCGCAGCAGCTGTCAGCCGCGGCGCGAGGGGCGCTGCCGGAGCCCCGGGCCTGGCTCTGGCGACGCCGCCGTCCCCCCGCCCGGCGGAGGCCCGCCCCGGAAGCCGCCGCGCGGCCGCGCTCGCCTCGCCGGGGCCTCGGGCTGCCGGTCGTCGGTCCTCCGTGCCCGCCGGCCATGGGGCTCCGCGGCGACGGCCCGGCCCGGGGGCGGGCAGCCCGAGCGTGGCCGCGGCGCTCCGGGGGCCTCGGCGGCGGCCTGGCCGTGTTCGGGGCGGTGGCGGCCGTGTTCACCGCCACGCTGCCGCCCTCGGTGCCGGGGGGAGACTCGGGTAAAGTACGCTCAGGCCGCCCCTGCCCCTCGCGTGCGCGCACCGCTCTCCGGGCCGGGCCGGGCGGCGGCCAGGGAACGGGACCGGTGGCCATCCTGTGACTGGTCCCTCGGTCCTCGGGCTTTCGGTGCGGGCTGGTGCCTCGCCCGCTGGGACTCCCGGCCTGTGCCCTTCGCGGCTCATCTCCCGGCCCCGCGTGTGCACAGGCGGGGCTGCCCGAGTCCCCGCGGCTTCAGCCCGGGGCCCGGCGGCGGGAGCGCGGGTTGGCGCAGGGGCTAGTGCGCAGGCGCCGCCCACAGGCGCGGGGAGGGAGGGGGGCGGAGAAGCGGGAGGGACGCGGACGCAGGCGGCGGGGGCGGAACGGCCCTGAGGCGGTGGCGGCGTGCTTGACAGCTGGCTGGGGCGCGGGAGGCGGCCCGCGGACCGTGTCGGGCGGGGCGCTGGCCGGGGGGGCGGCGGCCGGGTGGCTGCGAGCACGCCGCCTCTGCAGCCGCGCGGGCCGCACGCGCCCCGGGGTCGCAGGAATGATGGTTGGGCGTGTAGGATGAGGAGGGAGATCCAGGGTTTGTTCCGCTGCCGAGTTAAGTGGCCCTCCAGTAATGCCTGGGAATGGCCAGCACGGTCAGAACGGTGCTGTCACTGCGGGAGGAGGCTCTATAGATTGGAGAAACTGAAGGCATCCTTATCTTGCCGCTGAAGAGACCCGCAAGTCGAGGGACTGAAAACGGCAGCCGTTGGCGTGCCGCGTTTTCCGGGGCCGGGCGCTCTTGCTGGGTCCGGGTTGCTGTCGGCTTGTGGGCTGCGCGGCGGTCCCCTCGGGCTCCCCTGGAGGAGGATTCGCTTCCAAGCTCAATCCGGTTCTCTGCCAAGTGGGTCCCTGGGTAAACTGACCTCTGTCAAGAGAGGGAGAGGGCGCCTGTGTCCGAGCCTCTGTCGCTTGTAACCTACCCCTGGAAGCGGAGACCGCTGCGCTGTTCTGTTCTGGGCAGTCCGTCCGTCCAGCCCGCGCCCAGGGGACAAGGTCACAGTGAGGATACCAGGAGTCGGGCGCACGGGGGCGTCTTCAAGGCTGCCTCCCACCCATATTGTCAAGATGCTACATGACAATATAATTGTATAATTAATATAAAACACCCTTGATGTTTCTCTACACGCCGTTCCCATTATTCTTTCTTTCAGGTCCTATTGAACAAAGGGGAGCAATGTTTCATTAGTACAGTGGGGAATGGAGTCACCATATTCCCAAGGTTTATGTTAATAGAAATAACTTTCTATTTGCCGGAGTTTTGACATTAGAGAGCTTTCCTCAGGGGCTGTGTAGTTGTGTACCTTTACAAAAAGAAGAAAACATTGACAGTTACCCTGGTGGTTTGAGCCTGAGGTATTGGGGTGGGATGAATAATCCTAACAACACTTATTGAGCACCTACTGTGTGCCAGGCACTGGTCCAAGCGCTTCACGTGGATTGTCCTTTAACCCTCCCAGCCCCTACTCTGTGCTGTAGGTACTGTCAATAGCTTCCTTTTATAAATGACAAAACTAAGCCTAAGCTGTGTCCAGAAGGACACAGCTAAAAAGTCGGGGCAGTCAAGGAAAGAAGCGGAGTAGATTGACTTGAGAACATGCTCTCTTAACTTCTGCTCTAAATTCTTTGTTAAATTTGTCATCACATATATGTAGTCATAAAGTCTATTTAAAAATCTGTGATTATTGTCTTTATTAATACCGTCTTTTAGTTTTCTATGAAAAATAAAGTTATCTCTTCACTTTGAGTTACGCAGTTTTTAGGTGTTCTGATTTGTTTAGTTTGATGCTAAATAGTGGTTGCTTCTAGTATTTTGATGTTCATTTTGGGGGATGATAAATAAAGTTTTCCAAATATTTCCAGTAAAGTTTGTACAATATCTTTATAGTTTTGTTCATATATTGAATGTACTCTTCCCCTTGTGTTTATGAAATATATTTTTATCAATAAACAGCACATCTTAAAACTGATATAAAGCATGTATTCTTTTTCCTGATAAATATAAAATTATACTGTATAAATCCATCACATTGTGTGGCCTTTCCAAAACTCTTTTTTGCACCACTTGGTACACGTGGTTGATTTATGGGCTGGAGTGCTCATGGTCCCTTGGAGGAGAGGGTGGGAATCTACTTCTATTTGTTATTCTTGGGAAAAATAAATTAGCTTGTATATGTGTTTGTATATTTTAAGAATACTGTCTTTAAAAGATGCTACATGACAATATAATTGTATAATTAATATAAAATATAGAGGGAGCTGGTTTTTATAAAGCTTAAGCATCTACTAACCACTCTGAGCTTGCCACCCATTTGTGTCCCAGACAAAAAAGCTGTGGTTCTCAAACTTGACTGTACTTCAGAATTGCCTGGGCAGCTTGGCCCCAAGGCCAGAGGTCTTATGTAGGTAGGTTTGGGGTATGCTCAAGGGATCTTCAGTTTTAAAAAGCAGATATTTCTGATGCAGGTCATAGTAAGACTTAAATTTGAGGAAACCTTAATGTAAAGAGTTGAGAGCAAGGACCAAGTAGGCTTTTTTTTTTTACTATTCACTTTTTCTTTTCTCTTTATCATATTCAATTTTAAGAGTTTGTTTAGTTTTTTATCAAGGATACGTTTATAGACTTTGAATGGTAGCATCTTTTCTACTTAGATTTTAGTTTAACATTTGATGAGAGTTGGTTATGGAAATTTGTCGCATTCCAGATTTATCTTTATACCAGCAACTCCAGCAAAGAATAACAGCATGTTGACTTTTTAATGGTAAAAAGAAGTTAGAGAAGACAGGCTATTTTTCTTAATGTTAAATGTAATTCTAAATACATTTTAAATGGAAGAGAATGAATAGTGACCTTGAAAATTTGAATGTAACTTTGCTTCATCGCACCTATAGAAATAAAAGAACCAAAAATTGATGAAAACAGTTTGGGAGTGAAGACATAAGGGCTAACCCATTCTAGGGTAAAACTATAGAATATCCTTGACAGTAGTTACAAAGGGAACAGTTATTTTAAATATTTTTACGTCACAAACAATTTCTTTAGAAAGTAGGTAGGATACAAAAAGTGCCTTTGGTTTCTAAGGTGCCCTTGAATATCTTCAGAAAACTTAAAGGATGTTCTTAAGTAATAGACTTAAGTGAGCAATATCTGTCTTTGGGTGCCCTTATGGGGCTTCCATGATGCAAGCAGTCACTCACCTAATATAGAGGTGTCTGAGCAGCAAGGGTGACAATGTGATAGGTCATTTTGTCAGCCTCTACGGGCAAGGCTTGAATTAGATTGTGTGGCCAGAGGAGGGAGAGGTGGTGCTCTCTGGACAGGATCCTGAAATGGATAGGATAATATTTTCAGCTTAGTGGGAAAGAGAAATGAAAACAACTAACCAGAATATAAGGCGATCTAAATAGGGTGTGAAATAGAGAGGTCCAAGCAGGCTCTATGGAAGAGGAAGAAAAGATTACTTCTGATGGGGGAGGCCGGGCAGAGATGTATAAGGAAAGGTGTCATGAGAAGGTGGCAATTGAACTAGGCCTTGAAGGATGTAGGAGAGAATGCCCTGTGAGAAAATGAGTGATAAGAGGTGCGAAAGAGGACCGTTCCAGAGGAACAGTGGGTAACAGATTTGACTGAGGTTTTCATGGATATAAGCCTTGTAAAGGGACCTGGAGCCACAGAGGCCTTGCATGTCATCCTGAGGAATCTGAACTTCATTCAGTAAGGAGAGAGCAGCTGCTGAGAAATTTTAGACTAGGGATACGATCCAACCTTTTTTGGGGGGATGGGGGTGGCAGTAATAAGTGATTTCACTATGAAGATGAGTTGAAGTAGATTGGTCAAAGCTATTACTGTAGTCCAGGCCAGAGAGGATAAAGGTATAAACTATGGCTGGGGTAGTAGAAATTAAGAGCATTGATATCCATTGAAGGATAGAAAATGGACATTAATATATTTCCTAATACATAATAGTAACTTTCATTAATCATCAATAAGTATTAATTGATTTCTTACATTGTACTGTATTATAGTGTACAGGGATGTGTCAGAAATGGTCCCTGTGCTCTGGATACTTAAAATATTAACAAATAAGCATTGAGTTACTGCATCATAATTTTAGAAATAATTAATAATGGTGAGGAATTATAAAGAACTATGAAATAATATAATGATTAATGTTTTAAAAAAATGTATGGTAAAGCTTACCAAAATAACCTGGAGCTAATAAGCATTTGGTAATTGTTTAAAGGTGTGTAACATAATTAATGTAGAGAAGATATCCAAATACCAGTTTAGGGCAGAATGGAACATTTTATGGAGTGTCCAAAACTCAGATGTCTGCACATTTTATATATGATAAGGTTGTATCTTTATAGACAGTTTTGGACTAAATTTTTGAGGGATAAAGAGCATATTACACTAATGCGCCGTAAACGTTTTTATATATTTGCAAGTGTATACAACTTTCAGGAGGGAAAATAAGCATTTTTTTTTAAAAACTGGACTTCACCTATATTTCCACTGACCAGTTACTAAAAACTATCAAAGATAGTTTGTTCAATAAGACCTAAGGGGGAAAATATTCTTAGACTATTTCATGCTGTTAAATCTCTACAGATTTACAGTTTTATCCAGTTAAATTAATGCAAAACCCCAATGCAAGCATTTGGATTTTGAAAACTTTGGAGGAGTGTCATTTTCTAATAGTAATTATTGGTTTTACATTATTTTTTCACAGGGGAACTGATCACAGCCGCACATGAGCTTGGAGTAAGTATTAGTTTTATTGTTTAATCAATGCTCTCATTAACAGTTTTAGGAATTAAGAAAGTTTAATTAAGCATGGAGTAAAGTAGATTAATTTATTTTCAAACCCCAGTTTTTAGTAACTTATAAGTACAGTACGTGACAATTTACTTTAAGTTTTAAATCCAATTAAACTAAATTATAAAGCAAAGCCTTTACTATATATACAGTAGCTGGCTTATTATCACCCCAAATTTTGTATAAGCTATGGAGAATAAAATAAATCGGGTTAACAGTTTTAATAAGTTTATTATTTAATAAACTTTATTATGGTGCATGATCCCTTTAGGCAAGACCTTAGGACTGTCAGCATGGTGGTAATCCGATAGCAGTGTGGTCTTTCAACTTTCTAACCAATACGATATTTCAGAACCTGCTTTTTTTCAGTAGCCTTTTAAATGACCCTAATGTACTGTGAACCCAGAGAACAAACTACTTAAGAACTGACAATGAATGTGTCACCCTTTCTGTAGGTGACACACCATGTGAGAGACGCTGCCAAATCCACTAAAGAAAATATTTATTTGTATTGGCACAAGAGGATTACAATGGAAAACCACTATTCAAACATTTAGTCATTGGCTCTTAGTCTTTATACTTGCCTGAGAAAAGGGCTACTTTTCAATTAAAGCCAGTGTGACTCTTCTTTTACGAGATGAAAACCTTCTCACTGTTGCTAATTTTTCCATAGGTTGCCCATCCTCCTGGCTATCCTTTGTTCACTCTGGTGGCTCAACTGGCAATTACCCTGTTTCCTTTTGGTTCAGTTGCTTACCGAGTCAATCTTCTGTGCGGCTTGTTTGGAGCAGTAGCTGCATCATTACTTTTTTTCACTGCTTTCAGGTAAAGTAGTTGATTAGTTAAAATTAATTTTGACTAGTTGGAGAGGTAGCTTTCTTATAGCCCAAGTGTGTACATTAAAAAGAACAAATCTTTTGTTGCTTGGAATTCCTAATCACTCATGTGACTTCACTTTCTTAATTTACAATAGTTTCATATGCATTTGACTCCCTCAAATGATGACACGTTTGGTTCTGCTTCATACAATGGAGTGAAGGTGTCACCAGTTCATTGTCACAGTTCTCTGGTTAGGCAGAACTAATAAGGTTTGTCATTTTATGGAGATGCAGATGGGCTGGTTTAATTCAACAACATGAAGTTCATCTTTTGATAAATGGTAAATATCATTTAATTACTCACAGTATTGCTGATGGGCAGCCGCCCATCAGGTCTGAGCTAATACCAAATTGTCCTGTGTTCTAAATACGCACATGTTGTGTACTTTTTGAAATGAAGCTATTAACTAAGGAAATCAGTTTGGGATGTGGTTTTAGTAAGGTTTCACTTTGTTGCATTATAGCTGTAGGGAGGATAAGCAAATTAGACCCCACTTACTTCATGATAGAAGGCTTTCTTAGTTTAGAAGCCTACCCTGCTCTTAAAAAACGGGTCATTAGTTTAGGATATTTGTAAACTCATTTGTCTAACCTGTGCCTAAGAGGATTATAATGAAAAATACAAATTATACTTCCTGCAAAGGGAAAACCAAATTGAAAGACTTTCAGAAACTATTGCAGGTTTCATTATAAAAACAAATAATTTTTGTATGTAAATATAGTAAAATTTGAATAGACAATTTCAGATGTCACTTTTGGACACTAATGTTTTTATTTGCATTAGTCATAATATTGCTCTTTGGTTAAATTCTCTCTAAATTCCCTTTTAATTATTTATAGAAAGGTAAAAGTTAAAATAATTATGACTAAAGCATACTTTTAAATCTATTTGTGGAAAGCTGCCAGATTCAAATGTCATAATTGTTGATCATTTACCAAATTTTTATATTATTTAATGTGTTTCTATTTCAGTCTTATAGGTTTTCAGTAATAGCCAAATCTTTAAGTATGAAATTTTTAAAATAACATCTCTGCTTGTATTGATTAGTGTTATGAATACTTTTTCTAAATGATTAGAATAATCTTTATTAGAATTGTTTCTTCTGAATCTTTTATAATTAAGAATCTGTCATTATTTTTGTTGAGAGAAAAACTGATCTTTTTTTAAATATTTAAGTTGGAATTTAGAGCTTACCTGTTCTGTATTGAATGTATGAGTTATTAATTTTTACAAGACATTTAAGACGGACATTTAAAGAAAATTAATACTTGTATTTATTTAGATAGTGCATCTGTATTTTAAAAGATCATTTCTATAGCATACACATATATTTAAATGCTATGTGGATATAAATAGCTCTTATATAAAGTGATTAGTTTTCTAAAACTTTTCCATGTTTTTTGATATTTTAATTGTTGATGCCATTCCACATGAAAACCACTGTAAAAATTATGTATAAAAATCTTTATCTTTGTAGAATCCAAATGGCTTTGTACGATAATTTTCCTTTGACTTGTCCACGTTTTTAAAATAGCTTTTATCGTTATGCTTGATTCTAATGGGCTTTAGATTAGCACACTAGCCTGTGACCCTTTTCTTTTACTATACAGTTTTAATGGCAAATTTGTATATTTACTGACATATGTTTTAAATCAAAAACTCCTAATATGACTAAACTGGATATTTGAGTGGTTTTAGTAATATAATACTTTGGAAAAGTTGCTTTCTTTCAGAAAAGAGGTCTAACGATATTGTCTCTTACATACGTTTTAATATGAAAGTACTTCATTATTTTGAATACAAATAATTGACAAGGTACACGTCCTTTGGGAACAACCTAGTTCAAGTGGCAAATCTGTTTTGTCAAACAATAGACACCCTTCAGGAAAGAGCAAGCCATCTCTATGGTAATAGGACTAACAGTAGCCTATTGATTGAGTGGAAGAAGACATTATACAATGTCAGCTGGCTTGTTACAATTTCATTTGTTGTATGACCTGAACTTAACCTTTAAAACCTTTCTTCTGTGAATATAAACCCAACAGCAGGACACAGTTTTTGTACTGCCGTTACAGTGACGGCTTTTTTCCAGTCCCAGCATACAGTAAATGTATTCCTTTACAGGTTAACTCCTTTATCAGAATTTGTTTAGGAGACATTTCATTACTTTATACGTTTACAGACCAAATCATCATTCCATTTTGTTGTTGAATATTGAAGGCTTTTGATCCAGGAAACAGTTTTATTCTTTCTTTCCCCCATCACTTAAGAGAACATTACTGTACATGTAGGATTAGTGCTGACTGGTGTGCAGTAAATTAATTCTTTTAACAGGTTTAGTTTTTTTTCAGGTAATTGTTCACATAGCATTCACTATATTTAGCTCTTGGGGTGGACATAAAGACCTTCTGTGCCTTTTAAACAAAGATTGTATTTCAAAAGCAAATTTCTGTTTAAATGTGTTGATGTAAAAAGCTCTATTTTTTTCAGTAAACATGACAGACTGAAAGAACAATTTATTCGTTGTTTCCAATTACTATGTAATTTTTGCTTTTCTTGCATCTTTCTCTTGCTTTTAAAAGCTGTGAGATGTCATTAACACTGCCTTTTTTGTCAATCTTTCCTAATGGTTGGCAAGAACTCATTTATGTTTGCTCTGCCCTAATGTAGAAAGCATATGAGTAAAACAGCACATTGAAAGCTGTATGTATCACTTTAGTGTATTGAATTAAAAATAGTAAGATTGTGGCTGTTGTTTCTGTGTATATTTATGTATTGTCCCCTTCGGGGGTATTTTTAAGCATGCATTATATTAAGGGAGTTTAATCTAATACATTTCATTTATATGAAATAGTATTCATTTTATTAATGTATACATGTGTGCATTCAAGACTATGTAATACAGTTAGTGATTTATAGGAACTAGGAAGTTCTTTTTTAAGGCCATTGAAGTAAATGATTTTTAAGATTGATAGTATGATATTTAAAGTATCATATTTGAAATTCACAAATCCTATTAGTACAAAATAAAAAAGTTGCAGATAATATAAATGACTAATATGAACACCATTTAGTGTTGCCTAGTACTTGAATTTCAAACTTATTTTCTAAGAAATGTCAGACTAGGTCCCATGGACTGAAGAAGGAGGGACTGAAATCTCCATCGTGAGACCTCAGCGTGCTTGCGTTTCCTGTGTTCTGGTGTCGCCAAAAGAGGCTGGGGCATGTTGATAGCATTGTATGAAAGTTCTTTCCCTCAGGGAGGGTTTAAATTGCTGATGATCTCAGATGAGGGCGCACCTGTGTTATTTATTTTGGTAGTTACAGGGTAGGGGGTATATTCTCAACAGGCTTGAGAGCCAGTGCATCCTTTTTAAACTATTGTGGGCCAAAAGGAGCTGCAGAAGGATAGAAGAATTCGTTCGACAGTATTCGTTGAGCACTTATGTGAATTGAAAGTAAAATTGTTTTAGTTTTTATAATCAAAATTCAGTGCTTATTTTGAAGAAAGTAAGACAAAGTCACTAACTATTAAACAGTTTTTCAAATATTTCTTCTAAAAGGCTCTGTTTCAGGAAACTTCCATAAAAAAACTTTCCAGTACCATTAACTTTGTACAATAAGAAATCAGATCTCTTAATGCCAAGCAGGTTACCTAGAATATATGAATATTAATAACAATTAAAGGTATATTGAAACTATGCCTGCTTACTACAAAGAACTTATAAGCAATTTGACTAATATTTAAATCTCTTCTGGCAGATTGTTTTGTGCCAACATTCTATTTATGGGGTATTTTATTCTTTATAAGTTATATATTTCTAAACATTATGCTGCTGCTAAAAATTAATTTGATCACACTTAGAAAAGGAACACTTGATTCTGAGCACTGTGTCTGCCATTCTTATAGCTTCAGCTAGGATTCCATTCAATAAAGAATAGAAAATTAAAATGCCATACCTTAGAGAATGTAGAATCTCCTGCTTAAGAGACATTTGGATTTTCCAGCTCAAAGAGTATTTTAGATTATTGCCGTAGAGAATAATGTGAAGCTCTCCCTAATTTCAGAGGTAACTATGCATAAGTAACAAATAGTCACCCAGTTTTTGTAGTTGGAGAAGAATGGGAAGTACTGGAGCATTAATTTCCATTCAGGAGAATATCTGTCTTGATCCCTGGTTAATTGATCATATATTTCTCTCATACTTGTATTAAAATTGCATTGACTGGGACTGGTTAAGCATATTAAGAGCTCGGTTCATTTGCATTTTCTTATAAGTAGAGGGACATATTAGGCTGAAATAGCAGCACTTCGTTTTGAAGGAAAAAAAGCAGGGCAAAAACTCTTTTTTAAGACTGTGGAGTCTTCTCTGACAGCTAGTCAGAGTTAGAATTAGTTCAAGGGAATGTTAATAATGCACTGCCTGGCCTAATCCCTTTGATATCACCAGGTATCCTCCTGTTCATGGGTTAATTGCTTTAAAAGCGAAGGCAATATTCTGAGCGGTGGGCCGCTTCACCTTTTCACAGCTGTTACCATTGAGTGACAACTAAATCCCATGTGTAAGATGAGGAAGAGCTCAATCTCCAATTGGGAGAAAATTTATGTAAACCACAATCCCTTCAGAATGTGCGGAAGTCATAGACTTTCTTGATTTACTCTGCTTTTCCCAGAAAGCTCTATTGTTCACTTTCCTAAGTCCCATCAACCCTTTGTAGCAGAATATCACAGCGGCAGCAGATAGCTTGAAATATATAAATGCTATCATAGCTCTGATTAATAGCAGTGCTTATGAGTCAAGTCTGATAACAGTGCAGCTCTCCACTCAATTTCAGATACTGCTAATGGAATCTGTCTTCTCCAATTGTAATATGAGAAGGCCTAATTTGCCATGGAGCTTGGAGCTGTCACCAGTAGGGGATTGTGGGGTCAGATGGGAGCTGCCAGGTTTTTGCCCTGCAGCTTGTATCTCTCACTTTGAATAGAGCAGCCCCCTGCCTGCCAGTTAGCTGATAGGCCGCGGTGGGGTTTATGCCACTGTATACAATAGGAAAGGGCTACATAGGCTGACTTTATAATTGTGAAGCTAGCTCATATTTCCACAGCTACTGTGCTGCATAATTTCTAATAAGTGGTTTTAACAAATGTCAGATTATGAAAAGTTTCCTCAATTACAAAAACTTATAAAACATTTAAATTGCTAAATCTGGTTCCTGCCGAGATTTTGCCACCGGAACTAGTCATCAGTCATTATGGCCATAATAATAAATGCATCTATTTCTTAAAAATAAAATTATAGATCATAACTCATAGAGATTTGCAGCTTTTCAAAGCTACAAAAATGGGAAAGTCTTAATGAACTGAAATATTAAGATATATTTCATAACTTTGCATAATAAGACTACTTAGTATTAAATCTCTATTGTTTATTAAGTTGGTTAGCGTTGCTGATGAAAGTAGTGTAATACCCTCATTCTGTTGATTTTCCTTATTTGGATCTTTTAGGTTTACTTCATATACCTTTGGTATTTTAACATTTTAAAAATTATACAGCATCTTCTAAGTTTTGAGTTAAAAAGGACCTGGAGTGATGCCTTGGCCCGTGCCTTTGAGAATAACATGCTGGAATATATTTAACCAATTTCACTTTTGCTACTGAATACAAAATACACTATCAAGATTGAGTAACAAGCTAATCCTGAAGTCTTGTGTTCTTTTAAACATTTCAAGCAAAATTGACAAAAATCTGTAATTTGTGAGTTATTTTAAACTAGGCCCTGCTTTGTGAAGACACTGACTCCCATTGTGCAAGTTATTTGACATACCATGAAAACTTAGTAAAATGTAAATGATGGTGATTCCTATAAAGCCCAATTCGGTGTTTTTCTTTTCGATATTCAGGGATAAGTTGATGGGATATAATAAAATGAATTGTTCTAAACCTTAAATAGCTTTTCTCGTTTATTGGCAAATGCAAAAATCTTACTTCTAATGGAAATTGTGTGATTACATTTTATTTATGGAAGCTATTCGTAATCGTATTCCCTCCGTTTCAGTTGTGCTTTTTTCCCCTTCTAAAGGCTTTTAAATTTTTTCCCCAATTTTATTTAGTGGTTTTAAATCAGGAATAATATTTTGTACTTTTCCTTTTAGTGTACTGATAGTTGGTATTTATGTAGCTGAAAATTCAGGGGAGAACAGTTTTTTCTTTTTGATTGAATCTCGTGAAATAGAACAAAGCTTGGTAGGATTTTATCTGGAGTGAAAGTAAATTTTTATAAAATGTGGGAAAAAGGGCTTACTTGCAAATTTATTAAAGATGGAAATGTTTTACACTTTTTTAGGTGTCATGGTGGTTTCAGAGATATAACTTTAATATACAGGGTCCTAAATTATTGATTTACATTCATTAGGTCTAAACTTGAAAAGAAGAAATTTAAATTCCACTGCTGTCTAAATGGCCACTGACTATAATTTGCCCACAGAGTACCTGGCACATATTAGATGCTCAATATGCATTTGCCGAAAGAGTGTTGAGTGCACTGCCACAGAAAGAGAGTGTTGAGTGGTTTTCTGTCAGTAGCTTAGCTTCCCAGTTTGACCATTCTCCAAATACACTGAAGAGATAAATACATGCATGTTGGTTGTGTGAATGAGCCAGAAGGTAACATTTGTATAATTTTCGTGAATAAGACCCATAAAGATAAGAATTTGGGAGGATGGGGGTGGTAGATTTGCTGTTAATAGTATCCTGCTTTACCATACTTCTTCCCTGAAATCCATTGCAATTTTTTAGTTGTCAATATGAGTTGATAGTAATTTATTTAACAGTAATGCTCAGATGCTGTATTGTGGCCTTCCTACTTGATTCTACTCATTTCAAGTAGGAGTTTTTGGTGTAGACAGAGGGGAGTGTACCCTCCATGTTGGGTTCTTTGCATGCAAGTAGCACAGAAGACAAATAGATTCATGAATTTTATGAGGCACGTCAAATGTGTATTCTGAAAGAATTTCAGGTTTCTGTTATTTGCCTTTTGATTGAGGGTTAGACAAACATGTGACTACACGTGAAAATCAAATACCGTGTAGTGGAAAGAAAAATACGCCTTATCATCAATAGTAAACTTGTGTCAATGGTGTACATTGTAACCTCCTGATTTATCCATTGTGTCAACAGATGGATAGTATTCCATCAGTGAGAAAACCACTGCACAATCAGTACCCGTCTTAGGAATCTTATCTGGGGCTCATGGATTGTGTGGGCCAAAAAGAGAGCAGTTAAGGTTTAAACACAGAATTCTGAGCCTCGCATTTGTTAGGATACTCTTAATGGCATCACATATCCCTTACCCTAGTGGAGAATGGCTGTCATTCGCATTATCTGGGTGAGATTTTAGACATTTGACCACCCTTCTCATACTATCTATCACACTCTTGATGTATCTTTCCTCATTGCCTAACTTCTGTGTTCTCTTGGAATGTGAACTACGTGATTTTAGTGTGAACCCAAATAAAAAGCAATTCGGAAGATTTATTTACTGCAATGTAAAATATAAAATATATTTATTTATATAAAATAAAACATACTTCAATGACTTTTAGATTATTTAGTATTTTGGATCATCGGTATCATTGTTAGTGTGAAACCTTGAAAATTGAGCATACCTCTCTAGGAGTGTAAAATCTTGATTTTGATTGTTAGGATTGACATGTGACTCTCTCTTACAATATGGTGGTTATATTATTAAAATTATCATGGTAATTGTGTTTGAAGTGTGTGATCTTTGTATAGCCTCATAAGACGTTATCTTTCTGTAGTCAGGTTAGATTCTAAAAATACATATTTCATTTGAAGAGCTGTCTCCTTTGACCTCCTTCTTTGAGGCTCTATGAGAATTAGATTGCAAATGGAAAACATTTTTTTCTCATATTATATCTAACTCATCATAAATGTTCTTAAGTTAAAGTGGAAAATAGTTTAGACTATTTTGCAATTTTATTAAAGAGTTCTGGTGAAAAGAGTTCTCATTTTGTTCACATCCTCTTTGAATTTCTCTTGTTTTTCTCCAGTTTATTAGTTTTGTTGAAGTAATAAACTGAAGAAAAACAATTTTTATCAATTTCAATGGAAGAATGTATGTCTTTTAATTTTAATGAGCTAATTTTAAGATGCCACTTTAGTACATTAAGTGTAAATAAATAAATTTATTAATTCCTTAGTAGCTTTTTAAAAAAAATAATAATTTCTTGGGGCTGGCCCCGTGGCCGAGTGGTTAAGTTTGCCTGCTCCTCTTTGGCAGCCCAGGGTTTTGCCGGTTGGGATCCTAGGCACGGACCTAGTACCGCTCATGAAGCCATGCTGAAGTGGTGTCCTACACAGCACAACCAGAAGGACCTACAACTAGAATAGACAACTATGTACTGCGGGGCTTTGGGGAGAAGAAGAAGAAGAGAAAAAAAGGTGGGCAAGAGATGTTAGCTCAGGTGCCAATCTTTAAAAAAAGTAAATAATTTCTTAAGTATATTTATTTAAAAAAAAAAAACGGAAATTGAAAGTAGGACTCCTGGATTGCCAAGAAAAAATGCAATGGTGCTTTTGATTATGTCATTTTTGTTTGAAAAAAAAATCAGACTTAGTCTACAGGTACCTGACACTTGTTCTGTCTTATTTGGGAGGTACTTATATTTATAGTCCATCTGTACATTAGACTTTATGGATGATACCAAACAGCTCATTTTGTGGGCTCAAAGCAACAATTTCATTTAAAACTCATGTTTAAATAATAATGTCAGATTGAATATTCCTTCTATATATTTTTACAAGAAAGATTACTTACCAGAAATTTGGGCTATCAATCATTTAATAGTATTTAGGTAGTCAGATTTATGAATAATGTTTCACTCTACCTATATAATCTAATTCTGCCAAGAAAACTTAAAAAATATGTTGTAGCCTTTTCAGGAAAAAAAAATTGTAGAGTGTGTATTCTGGTTAGAATTATTCCCTGAAAGAGTTAGATTACAACTGATTTGTCTGATCACTTACTCTGGGGCACCTTCATTGAGAGGTATCGTCACGGGCCAAATTCAAGACAGTGGATTAATTGGAGGCTCTAGGAATTCTGTAGATTCATTGGACTCATAGCTTCTTAAAAAAACTGATAAATAACCAGATAATAAGTGCTTGCTCAGTCACCTCATTTGCTTAATGCAGTTAAGACTAGATTCACCTTCAGACACACGCATCAACGTCTTTGCAGCATCACCTATGTAAGTTGTCTTTTTCTATCTCAGATTTGCAGTGCCTTGTTCATATGGAAGGTTCATTGATATTTAGCTCAGTAAGACTTAAGGTGGAAACCTTGAGGTATTTTGTTTGAAATTTCACAAAAATTTGAGAAAATGTAAGAGATATTCTTTACACATCAGTATGTGAAAGGCAATATGAGTAACTATGAACCTTCTATATTTTTTTATTCCCTTTGAAATATTTATGTTATAGATAAGGAATAAATCAAGTAATATGAAAAAAAATGCTTAAGTAAATTTTTGTTTCTGTATTCTTGCCAAAATAATATTTAAATACTTAAAGTACAGAATGATGAAATGACTATTCCTTAGTTTCTGTAAGCTATATCCATATGGACATGACTTTATTTTTAAAAAATCAATGTAACAAAATCAAATGAATCCTTTAATTTTTTCCTTAATTTCATTTGTTACTAAGATACCGCTTTTATAACAGTAAAGGGCAGCAACGATAAAGGACATAGTTCTTAAAAGAAGCAAAATTTACTCCAATACCAAGACATCTTTTCTTTCCATTTTCAAAAAAAGATTAGTTTCTAAATAATAGCTTAAGTCATTTTATAAAGCATTATTTGGAAATGGTTGGATTTAAGTTGAGGTAACTAGAAACCATTGTATTTGGAGAGCATTAAAAACTAAAGATGAAGTATGTCTGAAATAAAATAGGTAGGAAAACATTTAGTTTTAAAAAATCAGATAGCTTTTCTAGGGACACCCACATACACACATAAGTATGTATATGTAAACTGAGCTGTCCTTTTAGTTTTAAAAAGGCGCTAATATGCTGGCATGGCTATCCAGTGGTATCAATAGTTCAAAAATAATTCTATTGGTTTTGTAATACATTATTTAGAGAATTTTAAGTTCCTCAAATCTGGTTTCCTTATTGTGTTTTGATTAGGTTACAGTTAAAAATTTCTATTCTTCAGGATCATGTTTTTTTAGAAATATAGAAAAAACTGTCTATTCAGTACCCATTCAATACCTTTGATTTAATGAATGTCTGAAGGAGTGGCAACTACGCTAGTCTTAGCGAAAGTACTTCTGGGAATCTTCCTGGAAAGGAGATGCCTATGCTGAGTTGTAGGCAATAAGTGGGAGCTGGCCAAGTGAAGGCAAAACAGTGCTCCGGACATAGGGACGCTCATGTGCACAGAAACCCAGAGGTGGAGGAGAAACAGCTTGTTAGTACAGGAACTTGCAAGTCATTTAGTGTTGCTGGAACACCATGTTATGATAGGTGTGTCAAAAGAGATAGGTTATGTCAAAAAATGAAGCTACGAGTGGGCTGAGACCAGATCATAAAAGGACTTGTCTATTGTGATGAGGAGCTTGTAATATGATTCATGATCAAAGGAGTCCTTAAGGGGTTGAAGGCAGAAAAGTGCAAGGTGAGATGTTTTAGATGCCTTACCCTGGTGGCAGCGGTGGGCCTCGGACTGGAGTCAGAGAGCACACAAAGCTGTGTGATGAGAACAGCTGAGACAAGGCAGTGGTGGAATGGGTGCAGAGAAGAGAATGAGTTTTTAAAATGTTTATGAAGTAAAATTGGCAAGATGTGGTATGTTCACCATGGGAAGGAGCTTTGATGATGACTCCTAGGTGTCTTAACTCAAACTAGGTAGATAATGAAAGTCAGTAAGAGAGAACCCAGGAGCAGGAAGCATTTTAGGGAAGAGGATGAGAAATTTTGACATTGAGGTTCTGTGGGACATCCAGAGGTGGGGTGGCTTTGTGGTGAGGAGTACAACTGTCAGGTGGAGACATGTAAGTCTGAAACAAGCGAGAGGCAGTGCTGGGGACAGATTTGGTTTTTCAGTTTGTGGTTGACATCAAGGTGGTGGATAAAAGCCACCCAGGCAGAGTAGGTGGAGTGAGAACAACAATTGCCTGAGAATGAAATCCTGGGAAACACTGGCTTTAAAGAAGTTAACGGAAGAGGAGGAGCTATTTGGAGAGAACACAGGAGGGAGATCCAGGGCCACAGTAGGAAAGCCGGAGGGATGTGGGGGTCCCTGATGTCAACTCAGCAGAGTGATCAACGCAGCAGAGAGGTCTGGAAGCCTGTTGTGTTTGGCAGGTCGCTGGTCACTGGGTGCTAATTTGGCAGAGTGCTAGGCAGAGAACAGAGGGTGGAGGCTGCAGATGTGGACAGCGTGAGGCTAACACTGAGCCTGGCCGTGACGCTGCAGCTTGCCTTCATGAAATCATCCATGGTGTCAGCTTGCTTTTGTCGTTTATCTCTGCCTCAGTAAGATGAAAGGAAGCATGCTCAGATGATGTAATATGCCTTGAACAGTGTGATGAGGCTGCTTACCTATAGAGTCAGCGAATGAGTTGAAGACCTCCGAAGTCTTCAGAAAGTCCTCACCCTTACCATTGTGACATCATCCTTTGACTCGTCAACAGGTCGGAGACTCAGCCTGCGGTGTAGTGATGGGGGGCATCACGTCTCCCTGTTAGCCTGCATGTGATGTGGCACAGGGCCACACACCTGTCTTCCTACGTTGCACTCACGCTGCACTTATTAACGTGTGATGTACTGCTTGTCTTTCAGGACAGATACTTAATTTTAATGAAAATCTTGTGATTTGGAGAAGAGCTTTATTAAACTCTTTTCTATCAGGGGCTCGTTCAACAGTAGAGTCCACTCTTGCTTAATGGGTCTATTCCACCCTTTAACAATTTGATGTCCCTTTCTCCAACCCACTTTCCACTCCCTGGCATGACTTTAGCCTTCAGTTCACTCATTTCCTTGATGCCTGTACACTTGTCTTCATTTAAATGAGACCTGGAACCCTTTGCTCATCCTTTTTATCTCCTCCATCAGCCCCCTGCTGGCTTTACTTCCTTCCCTATGCGATGTAGGCCCTGTGGCTCCTTACTTGAACTCCCTTTCCCTCTTCTCCTTCTGTCCTACTCACCTAGTAAGGCCCCTAACCCTGGGTCAGTCCAACCTCTCCAAGCTTGGCTCAGGCTGCTGCAGACGTTTCCACAGGTGTGCAGACTGATGCTGCTGCTGCATATCCACCGTCTCTGCGGTCTCCAGCCTCAGCTGAGCATCTCTTGCTTCCTACAAATCCTTGTTATGTATCCCTCCTCAGTTTGTGGAGTTTCCACGACAGATGGTTTAGATTATCTCTACTTTTCTTGATTCACTAGTGTATATGTTACATAGTTGGTGAATGTTGATTAATTCTGAATCTTAGCATAAAGCAAACTTTTAAAGGCAGTGTGTTAAAATATGTGCATTTTAAGGGACATTCACAGTTTGATTTATAAAAGGCTGTTGAAATCAAAGAAAACTCATACAGACTTAGCCTATATACCTTATTTTATGGAGAAGATAAATAGCAAAACAATGAGGCCTTCAAAATGTTTCATATTCTACATACTCTCTATATAGATGCACACTGACTTTCTGCTCTTGGGCATACTGCCCTCTCTTCTATTTTGCACAAAGCTCTGACAACTTTAGCATTTGTTTTCAGAATTTCCTCACATGGTTTCCCTTGAAAACTTAATAGAAATAATAAAGAGGGAAATCCAGTTGTTTCGGTCAGGATTCTTGGTTGCAAGCAATTGATTCCAGCAGTTCAGCAGAGAAGAAATGTATTAAAAGGAAGCTGGGAAGAATCCTACAACTCAATGATAAAAAGCCAACCCAATTTAAAAAATGAGCAAAGGATCTGAATTTCTCCAAGGAAGATATACTAATAGCCAATAAGCACTTGAAAAGATGCTCGACATCATTAACCACTAGGGAAATGCAAATCAAAACCTCAGTGAGAAACCACTTCATACCATTAGGATGGCTAGACTCAAAAAGTCGGATAACAGGTGTTCGCTAGGTTGTGGAGAAATCAGCACCCTCATCCACTGCTGGTGGGAGTGTATAATTGTGCAGCCATGTTGGAAAACAGTCTATCAGCTCCTCAAACAATTAAACAGAGTTGCCATATGACCTGGCAGTTCCACTCCTAGCTAGATACCCACAGAAATGAAAACATGTGTCCTCACAAAAACTTGTTCGTGGATGTTTATAGCAGCATTATTTGTAATAGCCAAAAGGTGGAAACAACCCAAATATCCATCAGTGGAAGAATGGATGAGCAAAATGTGGTAAATCTATATAGTGGAATATTAATTCAGCTATAAAAAGGAATGAAATACTTATACGTGCTACAAGTTGGATGAACCTAGAAAACACTGTGCTAAGTAAAAGAAGTCAGTCACAAAAGTCCACATGTTATATGATTACATTCATGTGAAAGTCCAGAAGAAGGAAATCTATAGAGACAGAAAGTAGACTAGTGGTTGTTTAAACCTGGGGTGGGGTTAGGGATGGGAGTAGGGAGGTGACAGCTAAACAGGATGGGGTTTGTTTTTGAGGTGATGAAAATATTATAAAATTGACTGGTGAGCCAGCCCTGATGGCCTAGCAGTTAAGGTTTGGTGCATTCCGCTTTGGCGGCCTGGGTTCAGTTCCAGGATGTGGAACCACACCACTCGTCTGTCAGTAGCCATGCTGTGGTGGCCGCTCACATAGAGGAGCTAGAAGAATTTACAACTATACACAACCATGTACTGAGGCTTGGTGGGGGGGATGGAAGAAAAAGGAGGAAGATTGGTAACAGATACTGGCTTAGAATGAATCTTCCCCTGCAAAAAAAAAAAAAAAATTGTGGTGATGGTTGCATATCTGTAAATACACCAAAAATCTTTAATTGTACATTTTAAATGGGTGAATTTTATGATATGTGAATTATATATCAGTAAAACTGTCTTTTTTACAAAAGGAAACTTTCAATTCTAGAATTGTAAAAAGAAAGAGGAAAAGAAGGAAGTTGGAGAGCTTGCAGAATTTCTAGGAGGGCTGGCTTACCAGGCTCTGAGCCTGAAACATCTGGAGTTCTAGGCAGGTATGTTCTAGTGAAACCACCACCGCTGCCATCTCTGGACACTGGACACCCCAGCTTCCACCTCCAGCACTGACCTGGATTCTGAATATTGCCCCTGAAAGTCTGCCATCATCGTCTATGGAAATGACACATTAATGCCACCAGCCATGTCTCAGTAGGTTCTGCCCCATCCCTGCTTCTTTGCCTCAGGAGTTTCCAATTCAAAGAATGGAGCAGGTGCTTCTGGTAGGCAGAGCCCAGGACCTACACTCATGCTCTACCTGCAAGGAAGACCGGAAAGTATCTTGTGTTTTCAGTGGTGTAATAGGAGGGGGCTGTGCCTCATAAACTGGGCATCCCTCAAGCGTAGAAAGGGACTTTACATGGTGAGTAGCAAAGCAAAAACCGAAAGATCCACTACTCTTTTTGTCTTCAATTTATATTAGGATTGCAACCCAAATTCCTATAGACTTAGTCTGATTTCTAAGCAAGCTCATTTGAGATGCTAAAAAGATCAAGATTATAGGTTTGATTTCTGTTACTGGTTTTATAATCAGTTGGTTGCCTTCTCTTTTATAACCTTACCCAGCAGTCTTAGAAATTATTTCCTGATATCAAGGAGAATCAGATGAAAGAGTATATGGATTATTCATTGCAAAACCATTCTGACTTGGGTGGGGGTGGGGGTGGGGGTGGAGAAAATTCAGATTGTACTCCTTGCTGATGTGGGATCAGTCTTCAATAAAATGCTAATGCATGTAACTATGTGTAATAGGCTCAGGTGACTGGATAGATTTTATCACTGAAGTTGATAATTTTACCTTTCTCTCTTCAATTTTTAAAGCCTTATGAAATATTTGGAAAGGCAGTTAATATAGTTCATAATTTCAATAATTAGTGTCAATAATTCAAACACTTTGGGATGTCTTCTGAAGCATAATAACTTGTTAAAAATCATTGTAGGTTAGTGAGTTTTCTTCCTGAGGATTCTACATATCAGGACTTTCTTCTCAATTCTCCTTAATTAACTGTCTCATGGTTTTAAACTTTGACCTATTTCCCTTTCAAAAAAAAGGTTAAAATCAGTCTTGAGAGATGTTAAATATAATTCAAGCTGGTAGTGTGTTGTTTTGATAAAGTAAAAATAAATACAATTCTAATAATCTATAAAACTTCTATTCTTCACTCCAGGATGTACATATTTAACCAAGTAAAAATACAGTATATCATTAATCTAGAATAAATTATTTGACATTAAGATTAAATAACCATCATTTACCCCATGCTGTAATGGGACTAAATGGCTAGACTAACGATTTGAATCCTGGTTCTGCCACTTAAATGCCATAGGACCTTGGAAAAATTACTTGACCTCTGTGGGCCTCAGTTTCTTCATTTGAAAAAAGAAGATAAATGGCATCCACTCATAGGGTTATTGTAAAAATTAAATGAATTACTATAAGGAAAGCACTTAGAAGAATATCTGACGCATGGCAGGCAAAACTCAATAAATGTTAGCAAATTATTATCTCAGGAATATGTTGATTTATTTTGTTAACTTTTTTTTTTCCTTTTTCTCCACAAAGCCCCCCCAGTACATAGTTGTATATTCTTCTTTGTGGGTCCTTCTAGTTGTGGCATGTGGGACACTGCCTCAGCGTGGTTTGATGAGCAGTGCCATGTCCGCGCCCAGGATTCGAACCAACGAAACACTGGGCCGCCTGCAGCGGAGCGCGCAAACTTAACCACTCGGCCGTGGGGCCAGCCCCTATTTTGTTAACTTTTTATTTTGACTTAACTTCAGATTTATAGCAAAGTAGCTAGAATAGCCCACTCTGTATACCCTTCACGCAGGTTCCTCACAAGTTAATATTTCACCACATTTGCTTATTCTTGACCCTGTGCATATGTGTGTTGTTTTGTTTTGTTTTTAACCATTTAACAGTAAGCTGCAGTCATGGTCCCCTTTTACCTTTAAGTGCTTCCGAGTATGTTTCTTTAAAACAAGGACATTTTCCTACATATCCACAGTGCAGGTCTCAGGAAATCATCATTGATACAACATTGTTATCTGATCTTCAGACCTGCTTCAGTTTTGCCACTTGTCCCAATAATGCACTTTATAGCAGAAGGAAATCCCAAATCACGCCTTTAATTCTCTTGTCATATCCCTTTTGTCTTCTTAATCTGGAGCAGTTCTTCATGATTTTTTTTTTGGTCTTTCTAGACCTTGACATTTTTTGATATATCCAGGCCAGTTATTTGGCAGAATGTCCTTCAATTTGAGTTTGTTGTTTCTTCATGCTTAGATTCAGGTAATGCATTTTTGGCAGGAATGCCATAGAAATGATGCTGTGTTCTTTTCATTGGAATAGGTCAGGAAGCATATGATGTTTATCCTATTGCTGGGCTGTTAACTTTGATCATGTGGTTGAGATTGCGTCTGCCACCTTTGCCACTGTAAGGCTAACATTTTTCCGTTTTAATTAATCTGTTTATAAAGAGATACCTTTAGACTATGTACGTATTTCTGTTACTGCAAAACTTTAGCCCACTAGTTTGGTATCCATCGATGATTATCATGATGGTTGTCAAATGGTGATTTCTGATGCCATCCCTTCTTCTACAGTTGTTAGTTACTAGTTAACTTTCTATGGACGTTCCCGTCTCCTCCGTGTATGTGCATCAGTATAGCTTCATGGGTTTTTGTTTATTCATTGGGTTACACTCTATTACTATAATTATTTTGGTGGTCAAGTTATCCCCAGTTTGGCCTGTGAGAGCCCCTTTCAGCTACCTCCTGGGTCCTGTTGTCATATCCCTGTTTGAGCACTTCCTTACTTTCTGGCACAAGATGTTTTGGATTCATTTTTTACTTGAGCTCCCTCAGCCCTGGAATCAGTCCTTTCTCCAAGAATGCTAATTTATGTTTTAAGTAGAGGGGGGAATCTTGTATCTTATGCTGACTTCCCAAAGTAATATTCACAGATGAACTTAGAAGTTCTGTTAAAAATGTTACTAATGCTTTAAGATTAATTCATTCTCTCATTCACTGTTTCCTTTCTGTGCTTGGGGCTAGATGCTTCCAATATAAGTGAAGTTTAACTCCAGTTCACATTTCAAAAACAGCGTCAAAATAATTGTTAAGACAATTAAATGCTGTAGATGTTCAGAGATGGGCTAGAAACCTGGGAATTGAAGAGCAGTTTGAGAAAAGAGTAGAATTTGACTATATGGAAAGGAGCAAAGGGGGCATTCATTTCAGGGGTACAGCATAAGCAAAGGTGTGGTGCTAGGAATAGGCATGTCTTATTAGGGAGTTTTGAGTAGCCTGACTAGTAGATGGAGATAATGTTGGTAATTAGTGACTATGTGGGGTCCAGTTTATTGGGAACCTACATTCCAGGCTGACTCATTTAGAATTTATCCCATAGGCAATGAAGAGTTCTTAAGTTTGGGGCTAGGTAGTCATAAAGAGTATGTTTTAGGAAGTTTAATCTGATGCTATATTGCAGAATAGAGTGGAAAACAGAAGACAAGTTAGGAAACTATTAAAATAATTGAATCTAAGGCAGTAGGAATACAAATTGAAATAAATTTGGAAAGTACTTTGGAAGGAAGAAATGATTTTAGTGTGTTGAATCAGGATGACTGGGAGAATGAGGGCCTCTGAAATAAGTAGGAAACTGATGATTTTTATAAGGGAAAGAAAACAGGAACAATTGCAAAGAGAAACTCAAAAGAAAACATGTTTGATGATACTCAAATTTTTATTTTAACTTTTCTATAGCAGTTGGTTAAAAGCCATAGAATTACTCCGTAACTTTTTATACAAAACAATGTAGTTAAAAAGTAATGACATGGGGCCATATAATACCCTAATTATTAGACACAGTAATGCTTTCTGAATTTCATAACACTTGTTAGAAATAGATATTCAGTAATAGCTTTAATTTTCTTGTTTTTAGATTTATAGTGAAATATAAAGTTGTTTTGGTTTGATATGCTCTGGTATATTCAGCCACATTACCAGTCTCAAATCATATCTCTGAACCAAGATCCAGATTCCTGATTGATTTGAAATATATGGCTCTTGTTGGCATTTTGGGGTGAGAAATTTGTTTCCAAGTATAGCATTTGATTCTTTTTGTGTTATTAAAACTCACATTCTCATCTGTCTCTTTAAAAAATATATCATTTTTAACTTCAACTTTGTGTGAAGAAGAAATCATCAGAAACTAAGAGCTTAAAAAATCTTAACATCACCACATATTGTAACCTTTGCCATGTGCTGGGAGGTAATTGTAGAAAGTACCTAGATCCAAACTTCCACAAGAAGTGAGAATGAATGTTCTTGAATAGGTATCTTGCCATTTCATTAATTTCTACAACTAAACGTATTTCAGCATTCACCAGACCATCATTATTCTTCATAGATGCAGCAAGAAAAATGACATAGGTTTGTTATCTCTCTGGCTGCTATCTCTTCAGGCTTTCTGAATTGGCTTGAATCCTAGAGGTTAGATCTGATAACTAAACCTCCTTCAGTCCACAGGATTCCAGCAGGGTTGTTTGTTTGTTTGTTAATAGGTTAATATATGAACTTCCTAATTAAAATCTTTTGAAAGAAATTTTACGTGAAGTAATGTATTAACCATATAATATGTTGGGATAGTGCTGGGTGACATAATTTCTGCTGCTACAGTTTATAAAAAGGAAAATAAAGTCAGTTCTTTTTGTTGGGAAAGAAGATTTCATGTTATCTGTCTTTGCAGGCTTTCTGGCTCATATGCTGGAGGAATCCTTGCTGCGGGGGTGTTTTCATTTTCTCGTCTAACATGGCAGTGGTCCATTGCAGCAGAGGTTTTTAGCTTAAACAATCTGTTTGTGGGGCTGCTTATGGCTCTTACTGTACATTTTGAGGAGGCAGCAACTGCAGAAGAAAGATCAAAGGTAACCTATTTTGATCAAAGTGAAGTCACTTTTTGTTTTAATTTTTAGACAGATGCTGTATTTCTTTTTAAGTTCGGTTTAGATACTGTTTATCTATTCTGATTACTGTCAAGGTAAACTAGGCATGTTAAGAGAGAAGATATTCTCAGTTCTTTTACTGTGAACCATGAGAGCCTTTATAAAACATGGGACTTTTTTTTTCTCTTAGAGTTCAAAAGTTTTTTGGAGAATGAGAGGATTCTGAAATCCCTTTTGAGTCCTATGGGAAAGACAGGCTGGTTAGATAGTTCCTTCATTGTTTGTGTGTGTGTATGTGTGTGATCTTAAGATGCGAAGCTCTGGATTGACCCTCTCAAATTATATATCATTATGGTACATTGACTTGCTCCTTAATTGCAAAAAGATCAAATTTGTCCTTTTTCTAACTGAAAGGAGAATATCAGATGTAAAAATGACATAGTTTGGAAGAGCTTGCAATGAATTGTAAGGCAAACGCTCGCGTCAGAATCGTCTGAAATGTGAAGGAAGCCTGTCTTCTGAGGGCTTACAGTCTGCGCGTTGGAAAGAGCCGCATCATCCTAGTCTAGGCAGCTTTGTGTCGGTAACGACTACAGAAACACAAGGACATCATGGTTCGTCTGTGGTTTCTGTAAACAGATCTGTGATGCTGTGAAAGTTTATTTTTGGTTTAAAATTAACTTTTTTACTGATTATGAAAATAACGCATGTTCAAAAAAAGCAAAAACACCACCCATGGATAACCAGGTTTCTAATTACAAAGTATTATATTTCATTTATTTAATTTAATAGGAGAAAAGGTAGAAAGAATTGCTGAACTTCAGTTATAAACTTTATTTGAATAAGAATTATGTGATATCCTATTACTTTTAGGACTCATCTAGTCACCATACAGGACTTTCTAAAACTTAGTTTGAAGACAGTCATTTAAGGGCAAACTGCAATGATTTGGTGAGAATGAAAAATATTAATAAAAAATAATGGTGTTAAATATTAGTGACTGTTAAAGCCTGACTTCTTGCATCTGAGAGGTTGATTGTAACCTGCTGGTGGTACAAATACTTGGTTTTGATGTAAAGAATAGCTTTTTACTATTGTGCTTATGTAGAGTTTTGGGTGAATGTTTAGCTTGGATTTTTTTCTTTTATTTATTTTCAGATAGCCAAAATTGGTGCTTTCTGCTGTGGCCTTAGCTTATGTAATCAGCACACAATAGTGCTCTATGTTTTGTGCATAGTACCATGGATTCTCTTTCGACTTTTAAAAGAGAAGGTAGGTCTTTGCATTTTGTAAAAAAAAAATCATAATATTTTATTTAAGCACGATATAGCATTTATGGCATCAGAAAACATGGGGCTTTAATTTTTTTTTAGTTTTATATAAAGCATAAATAACCTTAGGCCCTAACAACATTGACTGAAAAAATTGGATTTACAAAAATTATGCAGTATTGATTGCAGTGGCATCTGGTCTGTTTCATAATTTTCCTATGGATTCTGAACAACAACTTGATGAAAATAGGCTAAAGGGACTTAAAAAAAAATAGCAAATGTCCTCAATGGTTTTATTCTACATTCTACGATGAAGAATAGTGTATTAATAATAGTTCATTCACTCATCCAATTGTTTGTTGAGTGCCTGCTCGGTACCAGCAGCTGCCTCGGTGCTGGAGATTCAGCTCTCAACACAACAGACACCATTGTTGCCATTGTGAAATAAACAATAACATCTCTGGTAAATAACAGTCCTGTTTTCTCAGAACAGATTTTCTTAGAGTTAAAAACGATTTATTTTAGTTTCTTCTTTCTCTGAAAGGAAAAATGATTAGTAATTTAGATGGCGGTATAGAGCAATATAGGAAAATTATTTGTTAGGCAATGGAGACGTAAGGCAAGGAGAAGGCAGGGAGCAGAGTTAGACACTAGTTCTTGGAAAGATAGAAACTCTGTTCTATCAGTCTTCCTCGCAGAGGTTAAAATAGTCCATATACAAAACCAATACTGGAGTCATTTCACTTACTTTATTGTTTGTTTGTTAATTACACCTCAGCCACCTTAGTTTATCATTTCATTATTTGTCACTTATACCCAGCTATAATCAGAATTATATTAAGAAAAACACACATAATAAAATTATTATATAGAAATAGGGAAATAATTATACCAAAGCTTTAGATAATTGTAGTTACTACACTTGAATGCATTTTCTTTCTTAGCTTCTTGGCAACAAAGCAAAAAGGGTAATGTGGAGCTTTTAAAATTCTTTTTATGTGATTAAAAAAAATGAAAAGGAAACATAACAATTGACAGGAAAGACCAACTTTTTCTTGGAACTGAATTCTATTAAGTCAATCATATAAGACCTTATGTAAGGGATGTTAAACAGTGTGACAGGCAGTGTCTTTAATAGTGATTTTATAGAGTTCTTTATATAATTTTTTATTATATAAGCCCTTGGTTAAAAGAATTGAGATACGATATGAAAAAGTATAACTCAGTGAAGACTTTTCTATTGAATACACACCTGAGGAGGCCCAAATATTTTTCTTGTGAATTGATGGATGCACAGATGGAGATGCATATCAGTGCATCCTGATATCAGTCATCTTAGCCAGGCTTCTTTTTTTTCCCTAGTCTTCATTCCTCTTTTAGTTTTTTTTGCAGCTGTATTGAGATATAATTGACATATAATATTGTGTGAGCTTAAAGTATACAATGTGATGATTTAATCTATCTATATTGCAAAATGATTACCACAATAAAGTTAACCAACACCTCCATCACCTCACATAGTTACAATTTTGTGTGTGTGGGTTGAAAACTTTTAAGATCTACTCTCTTAGCATCTTTCAAACATACAATACAGTAGTCATGCATTGCTTAACGAAAGGGGTATGTTCTGAGAAGTGTGTCCTGAGGCGGTTTCATCGTGCGAACATCACGGAGTGTATTTACACAATCCTAGATGGTATAATCTACTACATACCTAAGCTCCATGGTACTAATCTTCTGGGACCACCATTGTATATGTGGTCCATCGTTGACCGAAACGTCATTTTGCAGTGCATGACTATATTGTTAACTATACTCACTATGCTGTACATCACATCCCCAGAACTTATTTGTGTTATAACTGGAAGTTTGTACCCTTTGACCACTTTCACTAATTTCCCTCACCTCTCAGCCCCCACCTCTGGCAACCACCAATCTATGCTGTTTCTATGAATTCCATTTTTTAGATTCTACATATAAGTGAGATCATACAGTAATTATCTTTCTCTGTCTGACTTATTTCATTAACATAATGTTCTCAAGGTCAATACATGTTGTCACAAATGGCAGGATTTCCTTCTTTTATGGCTGAATAATACTCCATTCCACACCACATTTCCTTTTTCTGTTCATATGTTGATAGACGCTTAGGTTGTTTCCACATCTTGGCTTTATTAATAATGCTGCAATGAACATGGGTGTACAGCTGTCTTTTCAAGACAGTGGTATCATTTCCTTTGGATATATACCCAGAAGTGGAATTGCTGGATCATATGGTAGTTATGTTTTTAATTTTCTGAGGAACCACCGTACTGTTTTCCACAGTGACTACACCAATTTACATTCTCACCAACGTTGTGCAATGGCTCCCTTTTCTCCACATCCATGTCAACGCTTACCTCTTGTCTTTTTGATAATAGCCATTCTAACAGGTGTAAGGCTATTCTCATTGTGGTTTTGATTTGCATTTTCCTGATGATTAGTGATGTTGAACACCTTTTCATATATCTGATGGCCATTTGAATATATTTTTTGGAAAAATATCTATTAGGTCCCTTGCCCATTTTTTAGTCAGATTATTTGTTTTTTTGCTGTTGAGTTGTGTGAGTTCCTTATATTTTTCAGATATCAACCCCTTATCAGATATGCAGTTTGCAAATATTTTCTCCTGTAGGTTGCCTTTTTGTCTTGTTGATCATTTCTTTTTTGTACACAAGCTTTTTAGTTTAATGTAGTCCCGTTTGTTATTTTTGCTTTCATAGCTTGTGCTTTTGGTGTCATAGCTAAGAAATCATTGTCATGACAAAGTCAAGGAGCTTTTTTCCTATGTTTTCTTCTAGGAATTTTATGGTTTCAGATTTTATATTTAAGTCTTGAATCCATTTTGAGTTAATTTTTCTGTGTGGTGTAAGATAGGGGTCCAGTTTCATTCTTTTGCATGTGAATCTCCATTTTTCCCAACACTGTTTATTGAACAGACTATCTTTTCCCCATTGAGTATTCTTGATTCCCTTGTTATATATGCATGGGTTTACTTCTGGGCCTCAATTCTGTTCCATTGGTCTATGTGTCTGTTTTTATGCCAGTACCATATTGTTTTGTTTACTATAGCTTTGTAATATAGTTTGAAATAAGGAAGTGTGATGCCTCCAGCTTTGTTCTTCTTTCTCATGATTGCTGTGGTTATTCAAAGTCTTTTGTTGTTCCATACAAAGTTTAGAATTTTTTTTTCTATTTTTCTAAAAATTGCTGTTGGAATCTTGATAGGGATTGCATTGAATCTATAGATAGCTTTGAGTAGTATGGACATTTTACCAATATTAATTCTTCCAATCAATGAACACGAGATATCTTTCCATTTAGTTGTGTCTTCTTCAATTTCTTTCGTCAATGTTTTATAGTTTTATAGATCTTTCACCTCCTTAGTTAAATTTATTTCTAAGTGTTTTGTTATTTTCATGCTATTGTAAATGGGATTGCTTATTTTTTTTAGGTAGTTTGTTGTTAGTGTGTAGAAATGCAACTAATTTCTGTGCATTGATTTTGTATCTTGCAACTTTACTGAGTTTGTGTACTAGTTCTAACAGGTTTTTGTTGGAGTCTTTAGGATTTTCTATAAATAAGATAATATGATCCACAAACAGAGACAATTTTACTTCTTCCTTTCTGATTTGGATGCCTTTTATTTCTTTTGCTTGCCTAATTTCTCTGGCTAGGACTTCTGGTGCTATGTTGAATAGGGGTGGTGAGAGTAGACACCCTTGTCTTGTTCCTGATCTTAGAAAAAAAACTTTCAGCCTTTCACCATTGCATATGATATACGCTGCGGGCTTAGAATATGAGAGCTTTATTATGTTAAGATATACCCTAGATCAATTAAATCAGAATTATTTTAGGGTGGGATCAGCCACTGGCTCCACTCTGCAGATGGGCAGACCCACTGGCTGGGATCTCTGCTCCAGCAGGCAGGAATGCAGTCTGCCAGGATCTGAGCGCTGGTTGCTTTGTAAGCCCCACTTCCCTTCTCCATCTCTAGCTGATGCCCACTGATTGAGCGCCACAGATCCCCCTTCAGTGGTCCCTATGAGGTGAGACCAGAGTGGGCCTCCTGGGAAGCATCCTGCAATGCTAGGGGAGGTGGATGTCCACTCGGGACTCTCTTTTCCCATTGGGAAAACTAGCCCCAGGGGCGCCCTCTCTGTGCAACGCTGTGCTGGCCTGGGGGAGGTGCGATGTGATCAGAATGTTCCTCTGACACTTCTAGTGTGATCCTTCTCAGTCTCTGTGGTCTGGGGACGTGCTTCAGCCTCGCCTCTAGATTTTGAGATTTTCACAATGGTGTCTTGTCCATGGATAGTTGCTGTTGGTCTTTTTGTGATGAGGACTGAAGTTGGGGATGCTGTATATTGCCATCTTGATGGTGTCACTCTTAGCCAGGCTTCTGACATCAGAGTAGTTGCTTTCAGATATCAGAGAAGTGCATTCTCTGGCAAGAACCTAAAAAGCATGTATTTTGTGTTAGTTGATTGAAAGGAGAGCCATTTGCTTTGTTTAAACCATGCAAGACTCAGAGTTGACAAGTTAGGAGCCTGGTCTGAGAGCCTGTTTGCCCTGTACTTAGGTCAGCTACTGATGAATGATGAAATTTTGCGAAGTATCACTCTTCAAAGGACCTTTCATTTCCACTGTTTAAGTAGCAGAGGCTAGAAAATAAGGTCTACCAATGAAGTGAAAGGATAGTTTTGTCTCGCTGGTCAGGTGATTTGAGGCAGAGCAGGAAGTCGGTTGGTTGCAGCCCTGACTGCTCAGTTAAATTATCTGGGAAGCTTTAAGAAAGTAAATGTGTGTATATATATTGCATGTATACACATACAGTCATGCGCCACATTAACATTTTGGTCAACGACAGACTGCAAATAGGACAATGGTTCCATAAGGTTAGTACCATATAGTGTAAGTGTGTAGTAGGCTATACCTTCTGTTGTCCAAGTGCACTCTGTGATGTTTGCACAACAACGAAATCGCTTAACAGCACATTTCTCAGACGCTATCTAGGTCATTAAACGATGCATGCCTGTATATACATACCTGTATTAATGTATATATATATTTGTGTGTGTGTGTGTGTGTGTATTTATGCTGCTCCCACCGTAAAATAATTCTGATTTAATTGATCTGGGGTGAGGCCCAGACCTTGATAGTTTTACAAAGCTCCCCAGGTGATTCTAATGTATGTGCAGCTGGGACTCAGAACCACTTTCCTGGGCCCTCTGAAATAGTGCTCATGTAATTGTCTCCCTGTTTGTTTCCCACACAAAAGGAAAATTCAGCAGCAGCTGCATCTTGCCATTCTAAGTTGAACTTTATAATATGCAGAAACTGCTAAAATATAAACATTTACTTTCTTTAAAACTGCTTTTAAGAATAGCAAAGCCATGTTGTTCGATTAGTTACTTCTTACTCTTTTTATGCCATCATTTTTTATGCATCTCACTACTACTTTAGAAATATCAAATGAAATCAGTATAATAATAAAAGCACTCCATTTTCAATTAAGAATATTTATTTGAAAATACTAATATAAGTCAACTGTTTGCTCTATTTCTGGTGAATGTGAACCTTAGTTCTTGAATTCATAGTCACATATGAATTTCCCCTTTTTTTAAAGTAAAAATTGGCAATTTCCAATTATGATATTTGTAAGAGACCCCATTTCCCACTTGCTAAAGCAACCAATATTTGAATCTTTCTAGTATACCAGAATTCTTTTGGACTTAATCTTTATAAGACTTTGTCAATATTGTCCTTTGTTTTAGAAGTGTGCAGATGAGAAATATATTTTCACATGAAGCAACATTGTTACATAGAACATCAAAAATTTCCTTCCAGCCTACATGTAAAATTGAGAAAAAAAGAGCTTTTGGATGAGCTGGGAGGTTATTTAAAAGCTAGTTTCATTTGTGCCAGGTATTTCCATGAAATGTCCAAAACCCTTGTAGAACAATCATATTGTCAATGTATAATCGTATTAGAGTATGTAGTTGAAGCCTACTCCTGATGAGGTGATAAGTGAATTGGTAATAGAACCATATTTGGGATATATTCAAAATTAGCCAAACAACTTCATCACTTCCAAGTGAGTTATCTCAGCTGTGCAATGCTGCGTGTCATGACATGGTTTTAAATGTAAAAGATGCAATAAACATGATACTCATGAGTCTTCGTTAGTATTATTTGCTTCGCTCGTATTTCACCTGCCATGTGAAGAAGTTCAGGCTGATGCAATTTTCTAGTAATCCACAGTAATCAGAAGGTTTAACATAGTGTTCTGTGGTGACTTAATATGAATTGAGAGATCAGCTCTGAGTAAACATATCTGATGTTTTCCTCGATGTGTTCTTGAAGGCCCAGGATGAGTCGCTGAATAAACACGGTGACGATGCAATGTGCTCTCGTGCAGGAACTCTCCCTGGGCTCTTTGCTGAAGTTGAGTCTGTGCTGCTTTGCTGGTTTGCTGCCCTACACCTACCTTCCCATCTCATCCTACCTCAATCAAGCCCGTTGGACCTGGGGAGACCAGACAACGTTGCTAGGGTTTTTGACGCATTTTCTCAGGGAAGAATATGGAACATTCAGTCTGGTAAATTTGTAATTAAAGCCCTTTTAAGGAAATAAGTGGCAAAACTTCAGTGTTCTGCCTGGACCTTGATTGAAAAAAAAAGCAATCAATGTTTATGGATGACAGTAGGTAGAATTTTCATTTCAGTTACTTATGTAACAAACTTGCCCCTTGAAATGTGACTTTTACATACATTAGAAAGAAATTGGATTCACTTAACCTGAGATCATACAGTTTTATATCTTGACTATACTTTTCAGGATAACAGGCATTGAAAAGACTCTCCTGCCAGCAGTTGAAGCATTTCAGTCTTCTTAGCGTTGGGTATCACTTTGGGCTCTTGGTCTGTGATTAAAAATATTTGGGAAAGATTAAAGAAAAAAAATCAGAATTTTTAATTTACCTTAACCAAAACACTTTCTTTTTACATATTTGATGAATAGTATTCATGTTGTATTTAGTGTAGTACATTTGTGTAAGTACTTTATAAAATATAATTTCACTGAATGTGAAATTTAGTGTGTTCTAAGTTCAAAAGGTCTTGCTTTCCCTAATACATAAATTAGGGGAAAACACTAAATGTGGTTATAGTAAAGTTTACCTGGAAAATGAAAGGATAAATGGATGGTTTTTTATTTTAAGACAGTTGTATCAGATTTTTCTTTCACAGTTTGTGCTTTTTGCGTCCTACTTAAAAAGGCACGTTTCAGAAGAGTACATATTATATGACACCATTTGTACAAAATTCTAAACCATGCAAAAACTAAAACAATCTATTGCTCAAAAGATGCATACAGAAGTAGTAAAACTATACATTTTTAGAAAGTAGGGGAATAAGTAACACAAAATTCAAGGTAATAGTTTCCACCAGGGAATGAGAAAGGTGAGGCCTGTGAGGGCTTTGTGAGGGACCTATGCTATTCATGCACTTCTCTCTTAACTGGATGGTGGGTCTATAGATTGTTTAAAACTCTTTATCCTTTAAATATATTCTATATATGTTGTTTGTATGTAGGAGATATTTCATAATAAAATAGGTTAATAAAAGGATAATTATTAATTGTTTTTTGCCTTAGAGAGTTTGATAATTTAAATTTATGCTCTGGTTTACTTATATTAGTTATTCCATTAAAATATTGCTGGAGGGCCATTGCAGATTTGAAATTTGTATAATTCACACATAATTGTCAAATTATAGACTAACAGGTGGTAATGAGCTCTAGTCAAAGTGCCCAAAAAGAGCTTAAAGAAACTCTCTAACAAGAGTGTAAAGTCTATTAATTCGTTAATGGGTTATTCATTCCTGAGGGAATAATTTAAGTGATCTTTAGCCAATTATTATTTCTGAAATTCTTGCTAAAAGATGTATATGTTTAGTTTTCACTGACTTCACTTCAAAAATTTCATAACGCTCTGAAGACTTTGAATGAAGAGGGGTGTTGCATTATATATTTAAAACATCTGTCTTTTAAATCAAGGTAGTTAAAATACAATGGCCTAACAAAGCTTCAGTTTCATGCCTGTGCAAATAAACTTTTCTCTTTTATGTTTAGGCCAAATCTGAAATAGGATCCAGTATGTGTCAAATATTGCTGTGAGTATGAAATATTGAAAGTATTTTTAAATCAATTCTCTATTAGTTCTTTTAAGTGATTTTTGAGAGTTCTGAGTTTCTCTTTCTGAAGGCAATATGTCTGAGAAGTGGTTTTCACCTATACAGTTGTTTGTGTATCCTGTTAAATATTTTAGTATTTCTTTCGGAAAGATAAAGCTTAAAGTGAGCAAGAAAAACAGCAGTGAATGAGAATGTGAGGAGATTGTATCCAACTGAAAGTTGAAACATTTTAGTTTAGTTTTTTTTTTTTAAAGATTTTATTTTTTTTCCTTTTTGTCTCCAAAGCCCCCCGGTACACAGTTGTATATTCTTCGTTGTGGGTCCTTCTAGTTGTGGCATGTGGGACGCCACCTCAGCGTGGTTTAGATGAGCAGTGCCATGTCCGCGCCCAGGATTCGAACCAACGCAACACCGGGCCGCCTGCAGCGGAGCGCGCGAACTTAACCACTCGGCCACGGGGCCGGCCCCCCGAAACATTTTAGTTTTATATGTTCCCTACAGTCTCCTCACATTCTCATTCATAAAACTAAAATGTTTCAGCTTTCAGTTGGATACAAATTACCCAGTGTAGTGTTGCTTTATAAATTTATTCTTTGTTCTGCTTTTATATATCTTCTTTATTTCAGAGACATTTTGTAACATTATATTTAGCAATTTGAATCATTATTTTCTTGTTATTTGGGATTGAGCTATGCTTTTTTAATTCTTCAGAGCTTAATTTATTTAACGTCTCTTAAGATTTTTCCTGTAAGCTGTCCTTAAGCTCTATTTTTGACTTACATATTTTTAACATCCCGCCTTATTAGAGCCAGCTTAAGCAAATATATTTCATGTATATTATCTACTAGCGTTCTTTGAAAATGAGTTAGTATTTTCTTTAAAACCTACACAGAGTAAGACAACTTAAAAAATATCCATACCAATCCTGTAATATTTTTATAACATTTTTCAATATAAAATTAGGCAAGAATAGTTTTCTATAACTCCCAACTAAGTGATCTCCTAACTAAGTATTAATTTTGGATTTTCAGGACTATTCAAAAGCCATTTTAAGAAAATGGGGAGAGTATTTCGACTCCACACATGAGGCAGCTCACAGGTTCACAGTCTCTATCTTAGTTGCTTGCTAGCTTGTTTGCTTCCTTCCCTCCTTCTTTCCTTTCTTTTTAAATGACCTTTTCCCCTACTCCAAAAAAAGATACATAATCATTATAGAAAGTTTAGAAAATACAAGTAAGCAAGAATAAGAAAATTAAAATTACTGTAGTTCTGACCTGCAGAGATAACCACTATTATTAATCTGTTGGCGTTTTTGTCTATATCCTTCCAATATTTTTGTCTTCAAAAATGTGATCATAAAATATATAGTTTTATTAGCCTGCTGCTTTTCATCTTATACTATATCTTGAAAATGTTTTCCTGCCACCACTTATTCTTATTTTGATGGTTCTCACAATTGATTTTATTTTATTTTATTTTTTTCTGCTTTTTCTCCCCAAATCTCCCCAGTACATAGTTGTATATTTTTTAGTTGTGGGTCCTTCTAGCTGTGGCATGTGGGACACCGCCTCAACGTGGCCTGATGAGTGGTGCCATGTCCCCAGCCAGGATCCGAACCAGTGAAACCCTGGGCCACCGAGCTGGAGTGTGCGAACTTAACCACTCCGCTGTGGGGCTGGCCCCTCACAATTGATTTTATATATTTCGTTTTATATCTGACTGAGACATGTGTGGCTCCTTTTTCTTTTTTGTTGGGGAGAAGGTAGCAAGAAGCTCAGTTTCCCTTTTAAAGGTAAGGACAGCTTTTCTGGTCTTTCACTTAATTCTGCTTTGCTCCATCCAAAAAGATTCACCACCTGCTCTTTTCTACCTACCTTCTGGAGTTGTTATCACACTCAGGATTACTGATATATTTTGCCTTAACAAATCCCACATGAATTCCAAAGAACTCTCAAGAGTATGGACCATACATCTAACTTTTAGTAGTTGCACATAAAAGTCATCTATTGAGGAACTTGAAGGCCTCCTTCACATTGAAATAATAGCAGTTAGGTTTTATACCCAGAAAAAAAGACTTGACAAAAGTGATGACCACTCACACCCACACTATTTATTTGAACCAATTCCTATGTGGAATAGAGGCATAATCCTAGCACCCTCTGATTGAGTGAGAGAATTCCTAGTCTTTAATTGTTGAAGCTGGACAGGAGTGTTGAGAAAGGCAACTCATAATTAACTTACTAGAAAATCCTTCAAAATGATGGAACCTAATCATCTACCCTTTTTGTCAAGCAAATTAAATTCTTTCCCCATGCATATCTCTAAATTGCAACCCTGTACAGGGAAATTATCGAATCTAACCCTAGGCAGTGACCATGTTTTAGAGCTTACGTTTAAGCAACAGATTTCCAAGAATTAATTTTGAGACTGACTTCATTCCTTTTGAAGAATGGTTTAAAATGGGCCTCATGCTGGAATCAATTTTTCAAGTGTATTTGAAAAGGAGTAAGGATATCTTCTCATAGTAGATGAGTCTCCATTAGTGAAATACACATTGTGTAGTTTCCATAATTATGGCATCACATTTTCTCCAGTAAAATTGCCAGTAGGGAGAAGAAAGTTCTTCAAGATGGTGGATAGATTCATTTGTTTTTTAAAAATTGGAGACTGCCAGAGCTATTTTAGAACTCAGATAACACTTGGAAAATCCTTATTAGTTAATGGAAGAATTTAGTTTAATTGTAGGAGAAAAAACATGCATTTCTTGGAGATTGTTTAAACATTTTTTGAACCAAATAATATAGAAAAAAGGAATACTTTTAAGGAAGAAGATAACCCGGAAAAGAATGGTTGGAGATCACTTCTCTTGTCCTTTTTTTCTTCATGATTGGATCCTCAGAAAATTATTTGAATTAGCTTTGTTTTCAATTGCTAAATCCCTGGAGGCCATGTCTACACTGCTGATAGAAGAAAGTCCAAAAATCCATTTCAGATGACTTCTTGACAAACCAGTTGGGGATACAAATTGGTTTACAATATCAATACAGTATACCAATATCACAAGCACAGTATTATTTGTTCTGATCCTATTCCAAATTATATAAGTTGGTAAACAAATGTTACAATTGACAAATCTCAGAACTGTTTAACTCTTTCTTTTGGTACTTTGTCTCCCAAATTTAAAAGAAGACAAAATAATTTTAAAATCTGATTCCAGCCTTTAAAACTATTCAGTGCATAATCAGATGTATTCTACAAAGGATGTTTTATTTGGAATTAACCAAATTTGTTTTCTGCCAACAATAAGGTAGATTTTCTTTTACAGTGCTCAGGTAACAAATATGAGGACCCAACTCTCATTCAACATTCAAGCCCTCGCAGTCTGGGCAAATATATGTTTAGCAAGAAAGTGAGTAATATAATTCCTTTTCCTATTATTTTTCTCATATTCATTAATTCAATTAATATTTTCAGTATGTCATTGTAAAACATTGCCAATAATATTTTATATTCCAAATAAATGACTAACCACTTCTATTAAAGCAAGTGTGTATTGCTTTCTTGCTAATTTTTTTGCTATAGGTTACTAATTTTGAAAGATTGAGCAGTATATTACAATCTCAAGTCATTTGATGTCTTAAACTTTTGACTGAATCCCTTACTCTACCCATAACCAATTATTATTGTTGCATTGCAAAAGAATCAAACAACTATTTGAATTCCTCTGGAGATAAAATTAACCTCCAATGATAAAAGATAACCTAAAAAATATAGCACTATTAATTTCCATTAATTTTTTAGTTCATTTACTTTCTAGTCTGTTGAGTGTATTTTTATGTAAATGTGTATATGTACATATATTTACAGTTTTATTTCCTTAATATTTAGCATTATATTGTGAGCATTTCCCCATACTATAAAAATACTTAACTTCGTTTAAATGTCTATATGATAGTCCATCCTGTGACCTAGGAGAATTAATTTAAATGTTCTCCTAATTTGAGGATCTTTAGATTGCTTCTACTTCTTCCACTATTATAGGTAATACCAAAGCATTTTTGTGGATTAATCTTTATCCACATTTCTGGTGATTGCTTAAAGATTTATGCCTACATGTCAAATTACTGGATCAATGAGTATGAATGTGTTTAAGGCTCTTGATATATATTATCAAATTAACTTGTCTTGGGGATCATACTAGCATTCATTCTCATACTGCTGCACTCTCACCAACATTGAGATTTGTCATTTTAAAGTCTTCGTTGTTTTGATGCATGAAATTCTTTTGTTTTGCATAGGTTTAATTACATCTTAAATTAACAAGATTAATAATTTGTGGTTTTTTGGCAAATTTTCACTTTATATCTTTTGCTGTGTGGTTCTAAGTTGTCTACAATATAGTACAGTATTAAATTATTAAAGTACGATAATAAACTGTTACTATGTTTTGGTTATTTATTCCAACTCTGATTTTTAAAACTTAGATCTTTCTTTGTTCCTACTTAAAAATGGAAAGTTTTATGATCCAAATATTTTTGCCTATAGTTTAAAACTATGTAATATTATTATTGATATTCATGCTCATAAATAATTTTGGACATTTTAAATTTTTTTATAGGGACAAACAGAACCCATCATTAGTATGGCTTTTTACTGGGATGTTTTGCATTTATTCATTGTTCTTTGCTTGGAGGGCAAATTTAGATATTTCAAAACCACTTTTCATGGGTGTGGTAAGTTACTTAGATATTTCCTTTGACTATAAAATTAGTGAAGAATGTACAAATTTGTCTTTCATGAATCTTATAGAAGAGCAGATTATCTCAGAAATGCTTAAAATTGTATATACATTATAATAAATCAAGAGCTAAATTATTGAACCAGTAAGGCAAAGGTCTCTTTTTAGGGAAAAAAAAGGTCATGTTCAGTTAACACAATAGTTGAATAGAAGAATAAATGTAAGGTAGATGTAAGCTGGTCACGCTGTGTGTGTTTGCTGATACGGGGACTACTGCATGTCTCGTGGGACTTTTTTTGAGTGGAAACTCCTGACCTCACCAGTCCCAGGCCTGTGCAAAAGAGCAGCCACGTTTCTGTTTTTCCCTGGCTGCCATCTTTGAGATTAGGATATTCTTCCCCTTATAATAGAAACTCTATAAATGTAAATAGCTCTTTTTTAACAGCTGAAACCAACTGTTTTTTTTTGTGTTCAAAAGGCCTGATAAATAATACCTTACTTGATCACCTGAATTCAGAATCAATTGAGAAACAAAATAAACCAGTCCTCTGGGTGGGAAAGTCCCCTTTGTCACTGACAAAACTGCGATTGGAGAGCGTGGTTTATACCTGTGGGTGGGGGGCTTCCTCACCTGCATCCCAGAATGGACAGACCTACGCTAGTTACAGGCAGTGCTGCACAGGACAGGCCCTCCCCACCCACTGGTGCCTCCGGGACAGAGCCTGCCCCTGGACAAGTGCCTCCTGTGGGCAGGTCACTTCCGAGAGAGAGAGAGACAGAGAGAGGGAGAGAGACAGAGAGACAGAGACAGAGAAAAAGGGAGAGAGACAGAGACAGAGACAGAGAGAGAGGGAGAGAAGAGAGGAGGGCTATCAGGCCCAGACCCCGCTCCCAGACTCCCCAGTTGGATCCATCCCCACAGTCCTCCAGGAGGAAGCGAGTGAGGGGGTGTTATACTAGTGGAGCTTCCCCACGTGGAAGGAAACTTCAGGAGCAAAGCAAAAGCATTGGTCCCCCTTCTCCACCTGACACATTGCAGGAGTTCAAGATGAAGTATTGAGAAAAATGAGTGGATGCAAAAAGGATGATTCACATGTCAAACTGGGAAGGAGGAATGTTTGAAAATGGGAAAGGAAAGTGGCATGGAGTGGGGGTGGGGAACTCAGTTAATAAGACCTGAGTGACAGCAGGCATCAGCAACTAGGTGTGTGCAGTGTATTTTTAAAGTATGTAAGTACCCGATGGATTGCATAAATCAGGCAGCTGGATGTATAGTTTGCACGTCTCTTTCGCAGGTCGAGCGATTCTGGATGCAGAGCAATGCCGTGGTGGCCGTCCTTGCTGGTGTCGGTTTGGCTGCGCTTGTTTCTGAGAGTAACCGAGTGCTGAACACCAGTGGGCTTCATTATCTGGAATGGCTTTCAGCAACTCTCTTTGTAATTTACCAAATATATTCTAATTTCAGGTAACACATGGTTATTTTTCTGAAAAGTAGCACTCAAGCCAGAGACATTTGGGCATTTAGATTCTAGGACTTTATTTCGCCTTTAACTTTCACACTTTTCTAGTGAGACGGCCTGGGCTGGGTGCAGTGGTTCTTAAACTTTTGAACCAGAATCTCAGCATGAATGATGCGTAGTTTCAGGGCATTGCAGACAAGGGTTCACGTGTTGCATGTAAACTGTCTGCGTACTTTCCTCTAAGGAACCCTTAGAGATACTTTCGGGTCTGGAGTATATGTAAAATTCCCTGATCTAAAATGCCTCTTAGCTGGAGAGTGAAGACATTTGAGCCTTTTTGTATGCTCTAAAATAATTCACTTTATACTTCAAAGATTTTATCTTTTGAGTAATACCTGGCCTTATCTAGTTTACTCTGTGGTAGTGAATATTAATTATTTTGTAATAAAATTCTAAAAGTTTCTTAATCCTTATGCATTATTAGTATTATATGTATTTTTCAAAACCTGTTTAATAACCATTCTAATGAAAAGCTGAGTCTAACATAAAAGATGTCCAAGTTTTAGATGATAATTCCTTTATTTCCAGCAGTATGGAGTAAACATTACAGAAGTGGAAAAGCCATTGGAGATTCGATTGATATTTTAAAAAGTTACATTTCCCCTTTCAACTTAACTTTAAAAACCAATGTTCTTTATAATACGGGGGTCGAGACAGTGTCAGGAAGGCTGCGTCATCAGGAGGCCATGTGGGAAGGGGATGCACGTCTCAGACACAACTCCATAGCTAGCTCACGAAGGGTTTGCAAGCCCGCAGTGTGTTTCCCAACCTTTTTTATCCCAGTCTCCTCCTGGCTTGGGTCTCTAGGGAAATCCAGGTTCAACACCAGGTATGAGTGCTCAGGATGGCTGGTTTTATTTTGTTTTGATTCTGTTATTTGCCCCAGGGGACTGGAATAGATAGCAACTTTTCTGGGTGGCAAAATGTGAGGGCCTCACCCTGCAAAGTAGAGATTCATAGTCGGAAACAGTTTCATCAATTATAAGGCAAAGGTAATATTTTGTTCCTAGCAGTGTTTATTTGATTTGTAGTACTAACCCAGTGATGTGACTTTAGGCTGTGTTTCTTGGCACCACTGAATGTAGTGGACCTGATAATAATGGGAAGGGCATTGCTTGTTGCATTCTTTGATGCTTCCACTCTCTCGCAGTCTGTTACTTTTTTCATGGGAAGCTTTCAGAATTCATGCCAGTTTTTCTTTGAAGTTAGAAAGTCCACTTCATCATTGAAAAGAGTTGTACTGCTGTTGTTGGCATTGGCAAATAATGCCTGGAGAGAAGTAAACAACTCCCTAATGCTTTCTCGGTCTAGAAGGGAGAGAGGGACACGGGAGCCTGTGGTTCAGGGATGTGATGGAGAGGATTGACTGTACATGCAGGAGACTCAGACAAATGTTGTGTACATTTATGTCAGAAATCGGCAGATTCCCTCTTGTATTTCTGAAAATTCCTTTGGACTAAATGGAATTAACAAGAAATTATCTTAAATTCCAAGTAGAATCAGAAACCTTACTTCTTTGTAGTGAAATTGGATATGCGTTTAGGAAACAAAAGGACTTATTCTTGAGCACCAACTGATTTTTTTATGGAAATGATTATCAATTCCAGAAGTAAAGCAGTACGCTGATTTTTTTCAATTGCACAATTAATTCCTTCCCCTTTTTTTTTTCAGATGATAGTGTTCTCTTTTCAAATATAAGCATCTTCTTGGAAGATACAAATTAGAATGCTTTGAAACACTAAATGTAGATTGTGTGGTAGGAAAGGAATGGAGTGGGAAATAAGCCTAGTCTTATTAAAACTGAAGCAATGTGTTGCTATTTTAATGTTCTCTTTGATCATTTTACGTAGCATTTGTGACCAAAGGAACAACTATGTGATCGATAAATTTGCAAAGAACCTTCTAGCCTCTATGCCTCGTGACGCAATTATCTTACTCAGAGGAGATTTGCCAGGAAATTCTCTCCGTTACATGCATTATTGTGAGGGACTGAGACCAGATATTTCATTAGTGGATCAGGAAGTAAGTATATGAAAAGTATACTTAGAATATAGTAATTGTAATAATTTGAAGACATGTTTTTTTAAAAACTATTTTTTTAAATAATGGATGGGTACAATTTTCATAATCACTCTTAGGTAGGATATATATCACATTCTTTTGTTTATTTTAACTAATAGTGTAAGTCATATGAGTTGCTTCTTTCTCATTTAAACTGAACGTTTTAAGAATCAATATGTTCTCATCACTCCTACTCAACATAATACTGGAAGTCCTGGCCAGAGCAATTAGGCAAGAAAAAGAAAGAAAACGTAGCCAAATTAGAAAGGAAGAAGTATAACTGTCACTAGTTGTGGATGACATGATTTTATATAGAGAAAACCCTAAAGACTCCACCAAAAAACTTTTAGAAATAATTAACAAACTCAGGAAAGTGGCGGGGTACAAAATCAAAAACAAAAATCAGTTATGTATCTATACACTAACAATAAATTAGCAGAAAGAGAAATCAAGAATACAATCCCATTTACAATCACAGCAAAAAGAATAAAATACCTAGGAATAAATTTAACCAAGGAGGTGAAAGACCTATACACTGAAAATTATAAAACATTGTCAAAAGAAATCAAAGAAGCCACAAAGAAATGGAAAGATATCCCATGCTCATGGATTGGAAGAATTAACATAGTTAAAATGTCCATGTTACCTAAAGCAATCTACAGATTCAATGCAATCCCAATGACATTTTTCATGGAAATAGAACAAAGAATCTTAAAACCTTTATGGAACAACTAAAGACCCCAAATAGCCAAAACAAGCCTGAAAAAAAGAACAAAGCTGGAGGTATCACACTCCCTGATTTCAAAATATACTACAAAGCTATAGTAATCAAAACAGATGTACTGGCAGAAAAACAGACACACAGATCAATGGAACAGAATTGAGAGCCCAGAAATAAAACCATACATCTATGGACAGCTAATTTTCTACAAAAGAGCCAAGAGCATACAATGGGGAAATGAAAGTCTCTTCGATTAATGTTGTTGGGAAAACTGGACAGCCACGTGTAAAAGAATGAAAGCAGACCATTCTCTCACACCATACACAAAAATTAACTCGAAATGAATTAAAGACTTGAATGTAAGACCTGAGACCATAAAAGTCCTAGAAGAAAATACAGGCAGTACTCTCTTTGACATAGATCTTAGGAGTATCTTTCTGAATATGTCTCCTCAGGCAAGGGAAACAAGAAAAATGGCACTACATCAAACTAAGAGTTCCTGCAGGGCAAAGGAAACCATCAAGAAAACAAAAAGACAGCCTACCAATTGGGAGAAGATATTTGCAAATCATATATTCGATAAGGGGTTAATATCCAAAATATATAAAGAATTTGTACAACTCAACAACAAAAAACAACCTGATCAAAAAATGGGCAGAGGATATGAACAGACATTTTTCCAAAGAAGATATACAGATGGCCAATAGGTACATGAAAAGATGTTCAATATCACTAATTATTAGGGAAATGCAAATCAAAACTAGGAGCTATCACCTCATGCCCGTCAGAATGGCTATTATTAAAAAGACAAAAAATAACAACTGTTGGAGAGAATGTGGAGAAAAGGAAACCCTTGTATGCTGCTGATGGGAATGTAAACCAGTGCAGCCACTATGGAAAACGGAATGGAGATTTCTCAGGAAATTAAGAACAGAACTACTATATGATCCAGCTGTTCCACTTTTGAGTATTAATCCAAAGAACAGGAAAACATTAATTTGAAAAGATATATGAACCCCTCTGTTCATTGCAGCATTATTCACAAGAACCAAGACTTGGAAACAAACTAAGTGCCCATCAACAGAATGGATAAAGAAGATGTGGTATATATACACAATGGAATACTACTCTGCTATAAGAAATAAGATGAAATCTTGCCTTTTGTGACAGCATGGATAGACCTTGAGGTTATTACACTAAGCAAAATAAGTCGGACAGAGAAAGACAATCACCATATGACTTCACTTGTATGTGGAGGATTAAAAACAACAACTAACGAACACATAGATACGGAGAACACATTGGCGGTTACCAAAGGGGAAGAGGGATGGGAGAGTGAAAGGGTTAAAGGGCGCATGTGTATGGGGACGGATGGCAACTAGACTTTTGGTGGTGAACCTGATGTAGCCTATACAGAAGTCAAAATATAATGATGTACACCTGAAATTTGTATAATGTAAAACAATGTTACCTCAGTAAAAAAAATAGATTAAAAAAATCAATGTGTTTCATGTTAGATTCAAATAATATCCTAGGTCTCTAGTTCACATGACAAACCATGAAAATATTGTATTGTAAATTTATTTTTAAGCCAATCCTGGTGGTCTAGTGGTTAAGATTTGGCACTCTTGCTGCCGTGGCCTGGGTTCATTTCCTGGTCAGGGAACCACACCACCCATCTGTCAGTTGTCATACTGTGGTGGCTGTGTTGCTGTGATGCTGACAGCTATGCCCCTGGTATTTCAAATACCAGCAGGGTCACCCATGGGGGACAGGTTTCAGTGGAGCTTCCAGACTAGGAAAAAGGACCTGGCCATGTACTTCTGGAAAATTTGGCCATGAAACCCTATGAATAGCAGCGAGCATTGTCTGATGGAGCACCAGAAGGAGAGAAGATGACGCAGAAAGACCTGGCAGGGTTCCGCTCTGCTGTCCAGAGGGTTACTGGAGTTGGAATGCACTTCACAGCACCAACGACGAATTTTTTTTTAATTGTTCTTATTTACATTCAGCCAACTCAACCATTCAAATTAACACTGCCCACTGGTCCAGGAATTAAAATAAATTAGGTTGAATATAAAATAAGTCATTCTGCAGGTAAGTAAACATTTCACTCAAAATAGAAATTAACCACAATTCTGCTATAGAATTTTTGTGTGAACTTTGTTGATCTTATGACAAAAATATGTTTTGAGAGGAGTTATGAAAATTTTGAGGTCTGTTAAAACAAGCTTCTGGAACTGAAGAACTATATTTAAACTATAAGATTTATTATTTAAACCATATATACTTAAAAGGGAACAAATCTATCTCTGGTGTCTTTAGAGCAGTCATTAGGAAAAGAGAAATTCTTAATCTTAAAAAATACTATGATTAGTTTGATTCAGCAAATAACTAGGCACAATTCTTTAATAAATTTTGTTGAATTAATGAATAATTAGAAATTTTTGGAGAAATCTGTGTAAACGGATTTGCAAATACAGGGAAATTTGCAAATCACACATTTTTATAAGCAGTTTGCATTTGTATCAAGTACGCAGATGGATTAATTTGATCTCCAGTCCAGCTTCTGACGAAAGCTAAGTTATTTGCTGATAATATGGTATTGCAGTATGATTTTAAATACTGTTTGGGACAGCAGCTGCTATAGTTGAGAAGCATGAATTTCAAAGTTAATTAGACCTAAATTCAAGTCCTCTTCCTGTCACTTCCTGGATGTATGATGTGGGGCTAATTTTCCTCCCAGAGCCTCTGTCTCCTTATTTATAAAATGGAAATGATCATCATATAAGTTAGGATGCTTCTGAGTGCAAGAAACAACATTGATTAAGAGTGGCTTAAACTATGGAGTTTTAAATTCTACGTAACAAGTAGCCTGGAGATAGGAGGTTTGGGGGTTGATGACACAAGCGGCGCAAGGAGGTCAGGGTTCCGAGGCAGCTTTTCTGCAGGTCTCTTGGACTAGTGGATGCCCAGTTCCAAACATCACATCCTAAAACAAAGCACAGTGCTTCTGCGGCCTGCCCCACCCCTCTCTCTCTATTGGGAGTGACATGGGCCCCAGAAGCCCCCACTCAGGCCCCACCAACCAGTGTTGGGTCATATGCCCACTCCTGCTCACTAGCACAAGGGATGACTAGACCTGAGCACAGTGCTGCTCTGGGCTACTGACCAAAATCAGGATTATGTTGGTGAGAAAGAAGATGGTATTAGCTGTTGATGGGCAATCAAAAGTATCTGATATGATTATTCTCACATAATAGGCTTACTGTGAGAATTAAGTGAAAAACATTAAGGTCATAGCACACAGTGGGTATTTAATTAATGTTAATATCCCCAAGAACTGAAACTATTGGGTAAATAAAATCTAATTCAGTAAATATTTTTTGAATATTTACAATATACACTTAGATTAAAATTAATTTATTTCTAGTTAAATGACTTGTATAAGGCAAGTAAAACAAAGGCATAATTACTCAAATGATGATATCCAAACTTTAACAAAGCTTTGAAAGTGTAAATAGGAGTCTTTTCTTTCTTTCTTTCTTTTTTTTTTGAGGAAGATTAGCCCTGAGCTAACATCTATTGCCAATCCTCCTCTTTTTTTGCTGAGGAAGACTGGCCCTGAGCTAACATCCATGCCTTTCTTCCTCTACTTTATACATGGGACACCTACCACAGCATGGCTTGCCAAGTGGTCCCATGTCCTTACTCGGGATCCGAACCAGCGAACCCCAGGCCACCGAAGCAGAACATGTGCACTTAACTGCTATGCCACTGGGCTGGCCCTGAAGTCTTTTCTTTTAAAAAAAGAAATCTATATATATAAAAGTCTAGAATTTAAGTACGTGTTAATTACAGAATTAAGAAAATTATGATTTTTTTCTGATTCTAATGATTTATTTTAATCAAAGGGACATGTCAGGCTATGTAATTGGAGCTACTAATAAATTCAGACAACTTAGCCAAAAGGGTGTTTAGCTTTGAGGCCTAAATTATCATATGATTGCTCTTCTCAAGGGCAAGGATTATATCTTCCTCATTATACGTGAGCAATACTTGATTTTTGAATGAATGGAAGAATGGAGTAATGACACATCTCTATGTTTTGCCTGGGCTGTCTAGCCTGATCATCAAAGACATTTCAACTTGAGCAAACGTAATTGAGAGCTATTCCATGCTGGGCAATGTGCTAGGTGCAGGTGCACAAAGATGAGGAGATAACAGTCCCTCTCTCTAGGAGCTTGCAGTCTAGTGGGGAGTAGGCTAAGAGCTATAACAGAGGCAGGTACAAATGCTATAGAATATAGACCATACCGTTCTGCAGTAGAAACTGAGGAGGGCATCACAGAGGAAGCGATGTTTAAGCTGGTTCTGAAGCACATTCTCTAGGTATGCGAATGGGGGAGGGTCATTCTGGGCAGTCCATCAGATGTGTGGAGGCAAAGTGAAACTAGATGCTGGTGTTACCAAAGACAGTTGTAACTTAAGACATGAAGTCCAAGGTTTAAGTCATTAGAAGAGTCGTCAGTGCCACATACCTTGGTTGTGCTTGTATGTATTTTTCAATTATGTTTATATTTAATGAGTACATACGCATTTTAGAACTTTTTCATTATACTTGCTAAACTTGATTTTTCTTAAGAAATATACAAAAAGTATAATATCATATGTTATTTTTCTGGCAGATGATGACTTATGAGTGGTATTTACCCAAGATGGCCAAGCATTTACCAGGTGTCAACTTTCCTGGAAACCGGTGGAATCCTGTGGAAGGAATATTACCTAGTGGAATGGTCACATTTAATCTTTATCACTTTCTTGAAATAAATAAACAGTAAGCATTCTTTTCATATAATAGCTTTTCTAAAATCTTAAGCTTTTCTAAAATTGTTTATATAGCAGCTGTGCTTTATCCAGAAGACCAATTTTCTACACCTATTTCTCTGTCACCAGTGAGATTATCTTTGTAATTAAATTGAATATCTGTGCATAAATGAGGCCAGGCAGAAATAAATGTTATTGTTCTGGGTAAAGGAAAAATAAAGACAGATTAGCAAGAATAGCAAATAAGATCTTAGTACAATTCAGAGAAATTGGAGATGTGCCTGCCTACTTGAAATCATTGCAGGTGGATCGCAAGCAATTATAGTTTCCCCCTGATCAACACCATGGCCCCCTGTTAAGTGTAAAGCTAATGTTTTCCTGGAATAATCACTATATAAAAATAGCTTATGGAGTTTTTAATAAAGGATAAGACATTTTTATAAATAAGAAAAACACCTACAGTTATGTTGGCTGAGATAACATACGAGAATTGTGAATTCTATACTTGAGAACATAAAATTATTCATAGTTAAAGTCAAGGGTAAATAGCTGCTTCAGTGCTGTGGTGTTGAAAATTTCTCTTGTCTGTGAAATGCTTGGGATTGTCCAGAGTGTGAAGAGAAACTTATTTCATAATTTCTATTCTCTTATAAAAGGGACCTCATAAATTCTTTGTAAATTCCAAAGTTAAGTTATCCCTTACTAAGAACGCAATAATGTGATGCTTTTGGTGTTCAGAGTCTGGAGTTTACTGTGGCTCATGAAGTAATATGAAGGTAATGGATATAAATGCACTGTGAGGGTAACATTTAATTATTCTATTGTTAAATGAGATCTTAAGAACCATTGACTTCCCCAAATAGGCATTTTTTGTGAATTTATTTAATTCAGCCTCACAAACGTTTATTGAATTCACTGTGTTCCAGCTTACGTTAGGCTTTGGCAATAAAGCGGGAGTCAGTTCCGAATTCAAGTAGCCCAGAGTCTGGCTGTGTATACACAGAGAGGAATAGAACTGGCCATGATATGGTGGGATAAGCTCTGTACTGGCAAAGCCTTGTCAAGTGTGAGACACAGTAAATGTTCAATATGTGTTTACTAAATGGATGATTTAGCTGACAGCATAAGCCCAATGTTCTGGGAGCATGGATGAGGAAGCAATTCTGCCTGGGGGCATTCAGTCAACATTTATTTAATAAATATTGGGTGTCCAAAATGTCCTGACAGCTGTACTGGCCGCAGAGGTGTGGACATGATCCCTGCTGTTACAGTCTTTCAGAGAGGGGTTCAGGTCGTGTCTTAAATAAGAAACAAATAAATTACAGTATCATCTGGTAGGCTCGATAATGTTGGTGTGGACAAAATTTGGGAGCCTTAAAGACTAGTAGGACTTTGCCAAGTGAGTAGGAGAAGGCTGATTGAAGGGATGTGCATGTGCAAAGTCAGGGAAAGGGCCCGCTGAGCTCTGGGGAAACGGGGGTGTCCCAGCCTGTTTGGAGCTCAGGGCCGAGAGGGCTGGGTAAGGGGGTGAATGTGGATGGTGGGGCCCCGATGGTGATGGGCTTTATCCTACAGGCATGGATGAGGGGTGTCCTCATTGTGGAAATATTGTATGTTCTTTGTGGGAACTCTAGACAATATGGACAAGCGTAACGAAGATCAGTATCGTCTGTCTTTCAAGGACAACCACTGTTAACATTTTGGTAAACCTTTCGAATTACATTCATTTTTAACAGAAATTATTTATACACATGCATATATACTCACACATGCATATTTTACATAGCTGGGATAATGTTGCGTTTCCTGTCCAGTTTTTTTCACATAATATCATATCATGAACATTTCCCCATGTGTTCAATAAAATGTCTCATTACCATCATTTTTTGGCTTAATATTCTCATAAAGATGCATGATAACTTAACAAATATTCTACTTTTGGACGTTGTTGTTTCTAGACTTTTACTATCATAATATAGCATGGTGATGTTTATGATATTCTGATAAAGATGCATGACAACTACTCCTATTTTTGGACATTGTTGTTGTTTCTAGACTTTTACTATCATAATATAGCATGGTGATGACTATTCTGGCCCATAAATTTTTGTTAATATTTTTGACTAATCAAGGCCCCAAGATAAATATTGTTTATTGGTGTCAGTTTTTAAAATAAAGTTTTTAGTTTAAAAAATAGTATGTGTTCATTACAGAATAAGAAATTATTTTTTTAAAACTAAAAAAAAGTATGGTCCTATCATTCAGAAATAACAAATAGATCAAAAATGCATATTATTTACAAAGTTGAAAGCATAATGTGGAAGAATCCTATTTTTTCATTGAATATCATAAAACCATCTTCTTAATGTTTTTACAAACCCTTTGTAAATAGTTCTAGTAGGTACATGTACTGTGATTTAATAATAATAGGGGAATGGAACTATTAGTAGATACTTAATATGATGTCTTAATTTTTACCTAATAAAATTATAGCTTACAAACAAATGCCTGTGTATAGTTTTCTTGTGGAGGAGCTGGAAGTTTGAATTATTAGAAAAGATTCTCAGAAGTAAAATTACTAAGTCAAAAGACATGAGCAATTGAAAGGCACTTGATAGAGACATTGTTTCCCAAAGTGTTGGACCAGCAGTGTCATATGAAAGCTCTCTAAATGGATACTTTTTTAAAAGGAAGGAAGCTAATATTTATTGAACATCTATTATTTTATTTTTAACATGCACTATGAAATTTAACGCATGTATACATTTGTTAACCCCCACAACAATCAGGATACAGAACAGATCAATGATGCCAAAACTCCCAAGTGCTGCTCATATGTAGTCATACTGTCTCGGAAGTCATAACCTTCACAACCACTGATCTATTCTCCATTACTGTAGTTTTACCTTTTCCAGAATGTCATATAAATGGACTCATAAAGTATGTAACCTTTTGATACTGGCATATTTCACTTAGCATAATGCCTTTGAGATCCATCCAAGTTGTGTGTATCAATAGTTTATTCCTTTTCATTGCTGAGTAGTATTCCATTGTATGGATATACCACAGTTTATTTATCCATTCACCTGTTGAAGGATATTTGGGTTGTTTCCAGTTTGGGGGCATTTGTGAATAGAAGTGCTGTAAACATTCATGTACAAGTTTGTGTGTGAATATGTTTTCATACCTAAGAGTGGGATTATCGGGTTGTTCGTTTTCTTACTATTGAATTTTGAGAGTTCTTTATATATTCTACATAGAAATCTTTTGTCAAATATGTGGTTCATAAATATTTTCTCCCAGTTTGTAGTTTGACTTTTTATTCTCTTCAAAGTGTCTTTTACAGATAAAAGTTTTTATTTAGATGAAATCCAATTATCATTTTTTCCCTTTATGTCTTATACTTTTTGGTGTCATAGTGAAGAACTCTTTTCCTAATGTCAGGTCACAAAGATTTTCTCATGTTTTCTTCTAAGAGTTTTATAGTTTTATGTTTTACAGTTCAGATCAATGTTCCATTCTGAGTTAATTTTTGTAAGAGTGGGAGGTTTTAGGACAAGGTTCTTTTTTTTTCTCTCATATGAATGTTGGATTGTCCCAATATTGTTTGTTGAGAACATTATCCTTTCTTCATTGAATTGCATTTTCACCTTTCTCTGTATTTATTTAAAAAATCCTTCTGAGGTTTTTGATTTTAATTTAATAAGTGTTTTCATGGCATATCTTTTTTTATCTCTTGCTTTTAACCACCTATACCATATTTAAAGTGGGTTTCTTGTAGACAGCATGTATTTGAGTCTTGTTTTATTATCCATTCTGACAATGTCTATCTGTTCCTTGGTGTATTCAGACCATTCACATTTAATGTAAATATGATATATTTAGATATATGTCTACCATTTTATTATTTACTTTCTGTTTATTCTCTCTGTTTCTCATTCCATTATTTCTCCCTTCCTACCTTCTTTTGGATAATTTGGAATTTTTAGTATTCTATTTTAAATTGTTCATTGAGATTTTTACTGTGTCTCTTGGTAAATTTTTCCAGTGGTTGCTCTTGAGATTACAGTATGTGTACTTGACTTTTCCCATTCTATTTAGGATTAGTATTTTACTACTTCAAGTGGAATGGAGAAATGTTACTGCCATATAAGTCCCTTGAACCTCCCCACTTTTGATTGTGTTGTCATATATATTATATCAGACATGTTTTTTGTTTTTGACTGTGATACGTATATTTTAAAACTTAAGAGAAAAAAGTCTGAAATATTTATCCAGATATTTACCAGATCTCTTGCTCTACTTTCACTCCTGATATTCCAAGTTTCCTTCTTCTATCATTTTCCTTCCTTCTGAAGATACTCCTTTAGCATTTCTTTGAGAGTAAGACTGTTAGCAGTGAATTCTCTTAGTTTTCCTTTGTCTGAAAATGTCTTTACTTCACCTTCATTTTTGAAGGATATTCCTGAAAATAGAATTCTGGATTGATAATTCTTCCCACGACCACCACCACCCCTGCACTTAAAAAATGTTATTTTACATCCTTTTGACCTGCATGGTTTCTGATGAGAATTCTGCAGTCATTCAAGGCATTGTTTCCCTGTGTGAAATATGTTGTTTTTCTCTGGCTGCTCTCAAGATTTTATTTGTCTTCAGTTTTCAGCAATTTGATTATGATGTGTCTAGGCATGGATTTCTTTGCGTTTAGCCTGTTTAGGGTTCAGTGAGTTTTTTTAATCTGTAAGATTATGTCTTTCACATAATTTGGGAGCTATTCAGATGTTATTCCTTCAAATATTTTTTCTGCTCCACATTCTTTCTTTTCTCCTTCTGGGATTCTGATGACATGAATGTTAGGCCTTTAAGTCTTGTCCCACAGGTGCCTGAGAGTCTGTACATTTTTTTCAATCTTTTTTCTCTCTGTTTAAATTGTATAATTTCTGTTGCTCTATCTTCAAGTTCATGATACACACACTTTCTAAAATCATATTAAGCCCACCCAGTGAATTTTCAATTTCAGTCATTATATTTTTCAAGTCCATAATTTCCATTTGGTTCCTCTTTATATCTTCAATTTCTTGGTTGAGATTTTCTATCTTCCCATTTATTTCAAGAGTATTTGCCCTTACTTCTTGGTGCATGGTCATAACAGCTATTTTAAAGTTTTTGTCTGACAATTCCAGCATCTGTGTCATCTTGGAATTGATATCTCTTGATTATGTCTTCTGTTGTGAGTTGAAATTTTCCTGGTTTTTTATATGCTGAGTAATTTTGGATTGTATCCTGGACGTTTTTAATAGTTGAGTCTTATTTAAATTCTAAGGAGAATGTTAACTTTGTTTGTTTGTTTATCAGGCCACCAGCGAGGTTAATTTCAGGTTGCAAGTTCTGCCCTTCCTTCTGTGAACTCTGGTTCTAATGTCAGTTCTGTTTTCAAAGGATTTATAGTGCTATCTAGATTAATCCCTTCTGTGTGCTACCCAGTACCCAGTCTGGGACCTGGGTGGTGGTCTGCCCTGTGGTTCATTTCTCAAACCCTGTTTAAGGTCAGATCCGTGCATGCTGAGCTCAGAGATAATCCAGGAGTTCATGCACAACTTTATGGGACTGCTCTCTTGATTACCGTCCTTTCTGTGTTCACCCCAGTATTTTCCAGCTCCCCAGGCTTTAATTTCCCTCTTTTGCCATGCAGTTCCTGCGACTGTCTACATCTGGGGCCAGGCTCTGGGAAGACTGAAAGAGGCAAAGAGTGATGGGGATTTGCCCCCTGCTCTTGGAACTACAGCTGCTCTGATTAGAGAGAAGAGTTCTTCCCTCAGAGTTGTAGGAACCTGCCCAGCTGCACCTGCCATCGCTGTGCTGTTGCCTCTGCTGCTGGCACGGTATTATTGCCGTTGCCTGGGGAAGGAGAGAAGGGAAAACGATCCAGAGGATTTCCTCTGCCTTCTCCAACCCTTAAGAGTTCCCTTTCCTGTTCCTTGGGCTAGAAAAAAAGGGCTTTTCTTGGAGCTCTTTTTTTCCTCACTTGATGTGTACTTCTGGGCTTCAGGCTTCCTTTGAGTCCAGGCCAGGTAACACTGGGAGGGAAAAATTGGTGAACTCACCACAGAGTTGGTAGAACTTAGACTTCTGGTTTCTTCCCCCAACCTTCTTTCTACCATTTAGTTTTCAGAGTCCTCGGATAGCTGTCCCATGTTTTCTGTCCAGGAATTATGGTTGCGTGCGGTGGGAGACACAGAGCAGAATGTGCCTCCTCCATCTTCCCCAGAGCCGGGACTCTGTTACAGTTTAAGACTGTGCTTTTATCAGTTGTCGCATCTAATCTCAACCAGCTCTGAAAGATAGTTATACCCATTTCACCGATGAGGAGACTAGACACAAGTAGTTAGGTCATTTTCCCAAAATCATGGAGATAATAAATGGTGGAAAACATCTAAAGTCTAAGCCAGAAGTGTCTTGTAAAGTTCATAAAGTTTTTTATTTTCAAGTAATTTCTCCTAATGTACTTTTTTCCCCTACTTAATAATAGCTATTAAGGCGTACACCACAAATTGGAATAGAACTATTCAATTATAATGTTTTTGAACCAAGCTTATTTAAACTATTTCTATTACTGATTTTTACAAGATTTGAAGCTCTTAATAGTGATTCAAATCTAATTAATTTTACTTAGCAAATACTGTGTATTAGCTATTCATCATGTTATGTGAGATTCACTTAATTCAAAGAGAGAGTGCCTATCCTCAGGATGCTTCTGGGCTACTCAGAAAGACTTATAATGCAAAGAATAAGTACAATAAAATAATGAAAGAAGAGATAAAAAAATAAAGTGCAATGGGAATTTGAGAAAGACTACTTCTAAGTAGGGACACAATGCTGACTTAAAAGGTGTCAAATAATATGTATACGCATGAGACAGAACCACAGAAGTTTGTATTATAACAGCACCTGTCCCGGAGTAATTAATGTTACAAACAGGCAGCTTTTATCATTTATGTCTGTGCACTTGTTATCAATCCCCTAAAACAGCTTTTTTACATGAATATAAATTTCAAACAGTCGATTTTGGAAAGATTTAAATAAACCAAAATGTTTGCAAATGGTTTATTGGTAACCAAGGTTTAAGGAGTCAAAAATGACCCCTCATGAGTTTATTTATTTATTTATTTATTTATTTTTTATTTATATATTTTTTTATTAATGTTATGATAGATTACAAGCTTGTGAGATTTCAGTTGTACATTTTTGTTAGGCATGTTGTGGGTACACCACTTCCCCCTTCGTACCCTCCCCCCACCCCCCCTTTTCCCTGGTAACCACCGATCAGATCTCCTTCTCAATATACTAATTTCCACCTATGAGTGGAGTCATATAGAGTTCGTCTTTCTCTGACTGACTTATTTCGCTTAACATAATACCCTCGAGGTCCATCCACGTTGTTGTGAATGGGCTAATTTCGTCTTTTTTCATGGCTGAGTAGTATTCCATTGTGTATATATACCACATCTTCTTTATCCAGTCATCAGTTTCTGGGCATGTAGGCTGGTTCCACGTCTTGGCTATTGTAAATAATGCTGCGATGAACATAGGGGTGCAACGGACTCTTGAGATATCTGTTATCAGGTTCTTAGGATAGATACCCAGTAATGGGATGGCTGGGTCATAGGGTATTTCTATTTTTAACTTTTTGAGAAATCTCCATACTGTTTTCCATAGTGGCTGTACCAGTTTGCATTCCCACCAACAGTGTATGAGGGTTCCTCTTTCTCCACAACCTCTCCAACATTTGTCGCTCTTGGTTTTGGATGTTTTTGCCAATCTAACGGGGGTAAGGTGATATCTTAGTGTAGTTTTGATTTGCATTTCCCTGATGATTAGCGATGATGAACATCTTTTCATGTGTCTATTGGCCATATTCATATCTTCTTTTGAGAAATGTCTGTTCATGTCCTCTGCCCATTTTTTGATCGGGTTGTTTGTTTTTTTGTTGTTAAGCAGTGTGAGTTCTTTGTATATTATGGAGATTAACCCTTTGTCGGATAAGTGGCTTGTAAATATTTTTTCCCAATTAGTGAGCTGTTTTTTTGTTTCAATTCTGTTTTCCCTTGCCTTGAAGAAGCTCTTTAGTCTGATGAAGTCCCATTTGTTTATTCTTTCTATTGTTTCCCTCAACTGAGGAGTTGCAGTGTCCAAAAAGATTCTTTTGAAACTGATGTCAAAGAGTGTACTGCCTATATTCTCTTCCAAAAGACTTATTGTCTCAGGCCTAATCTTTAGGACTTTGATCCATTTTGAGTTTATTTTGGTGTGTGGTGAAAAAGAATGGTCAATTTTCAATCTTTTGCATGTGGCTGTCCAGTTTTCCCAGCACCATTTGTTGAAGAGACTTTCTTTTCTCCATTGTAGGCCCTCTGCTCCTTTGTCGAAGATTAGCTGTCCATAGATGTGTGGTTTTATCTCTGGGCTTTCAATTCTGTTCCATTGATCTGTGGACCTGTTTTTGTACCAGTACCATGCTGTTTTGATCACTGTAGCTTTGTAGTATGTTTTGAAATCGGGGATTGTGATTCCGCCGGCTTTGTTTTTCTTGCTCAGGATTGCTTTAGCAATTCGCGGTCTTTTGTTCCCCCATATGAATTTTAGGATTGTTTGTTCAATTTCTGTGAAGAATGTTCTTGGGATTCTGATTGGGATAGCATTGAATCTGTAGATTGCTTTAGGTAGTATGGACATTTTAACTATGTTTATTCTTCCAATCCATGTACAAGGAATGTTTTTCCATCTCTTTATGTCATCGCCTATTTCTTTCAAGAAAGTCTTGTAGTTTTCATTGTATAGATCCTTCACTTCCTTGGTTAAGTTTATCCCAAGGTATTTTATTCTTTTCGTTGCGATTGTGAATGGGATAGAGTTCTTGAGTTCTTTTTCTGTTAGTTTATTGTTAGTGTATAGAAATGCTACTGATTTATGCACGTTAATTTTATACCCTGCTACTTTGCTGTAGTTGTTGATTATTTCTAATAGTTTTTCTGTGGATTCTTTGGGGTTTTCTATGTATAAGATCATGTCGTCTGCAAACAACGAGAGTTTTACTTCTTCGTTACCTATTTGGATTCCTTTTATTTCTTTTTCCTGCCGAATTGCTCTGGCCAGCACCTCCAGTACTATGTTGAATAGGAGTGGTGAAAGTGGGCACCCTTGTCTTGTTCCTGTCCTCAGAGGGATGGCCCTCATGAGTTGTATTTAACATTTAGAACTTTAAGTTAAAAAAATTTTTTTTTCTATTTTCAATAGAAAAGAAACATTTGTTTGCATAGGAATTCATGAAGGTGACCCAACCTGGAAAAAGAACTTTTCACTGTGGCCGTGGGGTTCTTGTGACAAACTAGTTCCTTCAGAGATTGTATTCAACCCGGAGGAATGGATTCGACTTACGAGAAACATCTACAACTGGACTGAAGAATATGGAAGGTACAAAGAGCACTTACATTTTTCATCAGAGTACAGCAGCTTTGTGTGCCTCAAAAACTTACTAAATTTTGAAGTGCCTTTTAATTTCTTTTGGTATTTTTTGTTTTGTTTTTTATTAGCTGTTAGTATTGTTATTTGCTTCCCACAGAGTATCATAATAGAGAAAGAGGACATGTATTTCTTGTCTTCGTGTTTGAAGAACCGTGAGAAGATGGGAGGGAAAGGAGGCTGTGGTTGCGGGCACCACAGCAGTTAGATGCATGTGACCTCCACTCCGGCTCTTGCAATGCGACGTCGTCCCCACCCTGTATCTCCTACCCTGAAGGTGGAAGAGATTCGTGAACTGCAGAAGCGCTTTAAAAGGCGCTCTGTTGCCCATGATAGTTTTCACTTGCATAAACTTGTCATGTGTCTCTTTCTTCAAGAATGACAGTGCTCTATAGGGAAGACTGGGACTTAAGTAACTTTTCCTCACAGTTGTTTGTCATCAGCCTGGTTATGCTGTTTTGGGCATGATTAGTCTTCCTGAAGCATTTCTATGTAAAGTTGACACTTCCCCATATGGAGAATGAATCATCATCTAAAGAAATGTACTTCTATTGCCTATTTTTAAAATTAGGAGTTATTTAAAGATTAGATAATCATTGCTTATAATTCAAGAACAACAGGCAAGACCATATGAACAAATGCTACGAAGGCTTTTTGAATCAATGAGAGCAAACAGAGCGCACTGCTGTGCACCAGCTAGAGGTGGAGAAGTAGGTTTCCATCAGAGCACTCTGTGACCATCTGGGGAGAGTTAGAAAATCACCCATCCTCCAAGCAGCCAACAGCAGTTCAGGGACACAGCATCACTCGTTATCTCGGTTCTGTCAAAATAGATAAGTAATGAGAACTTTTAATTAAGAGAAAGAAAAAGCCAGTAAATGGTTTAGCCAGTGTTCTTTAAGCAGCTTCCTAGCTCCCACAATGATTTCTCAAAGCCAGGAGTCCCCTCTCTTCAGGTTTATCACTTTGCTTCACAACCCGTTGGCTCTTAGCTGTGTCCATAGGGTGACCCAGGCCTTAGCCCTGCACCACGGCCCAGCTGACAGTTTTAAGGAACAGCTGCTCCCCACATGCCTCCAGCCTCTTCCCACTAGTCCTTTGTTTGCTCCCATGAGGCACTGGGGCTCATTATGCAAATTAAGAACACATTTACCAAAACCCCAAATTCCTAACAATTGAACTTTTCTGGAAGAGTAAGTTTATTATTTTGTTTCCTATCAGTACTTCAAGATCCAGCATATTGGCCTTGCAAGATTATAAAACCAGGATTACATGTCTATAGCAATAAATGTAGCTGACAGAAAAATGTTGCCGTTTTCTTGTAACTACAGGTTTGATCCTTCTTCTTGGGAGTCTGTGGCCAATGAGGAGATGTGGCAGGCAAGGTGACTAATCTACATTTTTATGTTTGCAGTCTGTTTTTAATATAGCAGAGAGGTCGCCTGTGGCACTTTCTATTTTGGGAGTAGGGGCAAGTGGTGATAATAAAAATAACATTTATGATCAATTATTTTCTTTGAGGCATAGTACTAATCGTTATACATGCATGATCTCATTTCATCCTCACAAAACCCTGTGAAAAAGTTATTATCATCCCCATTTTACAAAAGAACAAACTGAAGGTGGAGCGGTTACCTGTCCAAGGCCACAAGCTATCAGAACCCACATCTGTCTGACTCTGGAGCACTTGTAACTCCTGTGCGCTCCTGCTTCAGCTAAAGCAAAGTGAGGGCGCCTGAGTGAGGAGAAGGCAATGAGGACCCTGGCTCCGTGTGTCATGTGCTAGTTAACTATTTAAGCCCTTGTTGAAGACTTACTAGAGGCCAGCCACTGTGCTAGGCGTGGGAGCGACACGAGAATATGGTGCAGTTCCCACTCTTAGGGAGCTCAGTCTAATGGAGCAGGCAGACGTATGAAAAGAGATGTGCCTGTTAACGTGCTGGATGCTATGCTTCTCTGTGTTCCTGTACAGAACACTTCATGTTGATGCTGTTGATTTTCTTGGTTCCTGTCATTCTGTTAAAAGAATCAAAATAGGGGCTGGCCCCGTGGCCGAATGGTTAAGTTCACGCGCTGTGCTGCAGGCGGCCCAGTGTTTCATCAGTTCAAATCCTGGGCGCAGACATGGCACTGCTCATCAAACCACGCTGAGGCAGCGTCCCACATGCCACATCTAGAAGGACTCAAGTAAAATATACCACTATGTACCAGGGGGCTTTGGGGAGAAAAAGGAAAAGAATAAAATCTTTAAAATAAAATAAAATAAAAAAGAATCAAAATATCTAACACTAACAGCCTTTGGCCTAAATATTAATGTAAATGTCCTCACTGATACAGACAGAGGTACCAATTCCTTATGAAGGACTTCCGTCAGCAAAAATGTATTGATGCCCATGCTGGGCTGGGGACTGAGCTTTGCACCAAGAATTGAGTTATGGTATAAAGGGTTTGCTTAAGTTTAAAGAGGTTTGTAAAAAGTTGTCGAGAAATACAGCTCCAAAATAGCAATTATAAAAATAAATATAGCATAGTTTTTGCAGTAGTGCCTTTTAAAAAGTCAAACAACAGCATATTACAAGTTATTAGTCTAGTTACAGGGACAAATACTTGCTTTGAAGAATGGATCAAAGATATACCATATGTTTGCACAATTCTTCACTGTGATTGAATGCGGGAAAGCTGGGGGAGAAATCACATAAAAGAAGAAAGCAGGTCATTATTCGGGCAGGTATTGATTTAATTGGTGTGCTGAATACAATTTGGATGAGTTCATGTGGTCAAAGAGCCCAGCCACCTTTGAAGAACTGGTCACACATGGCATGAGCCGTTGCAATGGGCACCTTCAGGTTTGTGCTGACCAACTCAGCAAGTCTTTCCCTCCCCAGATGCTCTTGCATAACAATAATGCACATCTGGAGGAAAAACAGTGTCCAGTAGTCATGATGAACATAAGCTTTTTTCTAAAAGATTTGACAGTCAGTGTGAATGCAGTGTCTTGCAGTGGGGGAAGCAGGGGTTGCTATTGGTTCAGAGTAAAGGTCTATGAATATGAGAGAAGGAAAAATAATATAATAAAGGGTTTTGTATGTTCCTTATCAATGGGAAGGTCTGGCAGATTTAGCTTTGAATGTGAAATTGACATGATTTTAATAGAGGTTCCCACCCATCCCCAATCCCAGGATGAAAACACCGTTCTTCATCTTTAACCTGGCAGAAACAGCAAGTATGCCTTCCGATGTGAAAGCCCAGCTCTACACTCACGCCTACACCGTAGGTTATACTTTTATGTATATCGTCATATTGGGCAGGAGGGTGGGGGTGATTCTTTGGGATGGAGAGAGGGTATATCACAGTAGAATTTTTTTGTTTGTTTCCAGATTTATTTGGCATTATAAAGCATTATAAGTGGAAAAATACTCATATGTATCACAAATAATGTCTAAAGTAAATGGCTGTGGTCAGCAAATAATGGTCCCCCTAAAGATGTCCATGTCCAAATTTCCAGAACCTGTGAATAGATGACCTTACATGGCGAAGGGGACGTTGCAGATGTGATTAATTTAAGGAACCTGAGGTGGGGAGATTATCCTAAATTATCCAGGTGGGCCCAATGTAATCACAAAGGTCCTTCTAAGAAGGAGGCAGGAAGGTCAGAGTCAAAGATGCGACGATGCAAGCAGAGGTCAGAGAGGAAGATCTGAAGGTGCTGCACAGCTGGCCTGGAAGATGGCGGAGGGGTCACAACTTGGGCAGTGCAGGCAGCCTCTGCAGACGGAAAGGGCAAAGAAACAGATCCTAGAGCCTCAAGAAGGAACACAGCCCTGTTAGTTCTGCAAAGACTTTGATTTTATGACGCCAGAAGTGTAAGATAATAAATTTATATTGTTTTAAGCCACTACATTTGTAGTTATTTGTTACAACAGCAATAGGCTTTATAAATATCAGCTTTATTAAAAAAAGCCAAGTCTGACAGGTTGCCTTCTCTGCAGAAGTCATGGCCCTGGCTGCCCTGCGGTGATGGGGCCATAGCTGGTTGAGATTTCATGAGAAACCTCAAGGGTCTTGGACAGTGGTGCTGTCTTCTAACTGTGGCCCAGGAAGCCGACTAGACTGAGACCAGGCAGACTGAGCTCTTGCGCAGCCAGGCCTCCAATGGAGTCGGGTGTGAGCAGAGGCTTGCCGCAGCTCTGCTTGAACAAGTGCCTGCTCTTCTGCGATTTGAGCACCAGCCTCTTCAGACACCTTCAGGGAGAGTCTTGGAGCCTGCTCTGTAGGAGACAGACGTCCTGGCAAGGGACCAGTGAGAGCAGAGCCCAGGGGCTGGCTGTGTGAGTGGAGGAGGTATTCCTGCTCTCTTGAGGCTGCTGTGGATCTGCTCAGCCTGGGCACTTGTTTGGTGCTAAGTCAAAATAGCATGATGTCCAATCAGGATGACTGGTTTTACTCCTAAATTTTGTGATCATTGGTTTATTGTTTATTCATTTATTCATTCACTCACAGAGCACTGATTGACCACCCAGTCTGTACCCAGTATTGTGGTGGAGACAATCGAGCATTGTCCCTGCTATCGAAGAGGCAGCAGGTGAGGGAGGGAGACAGAAGATAAAGTGCTCAGTTCAGCTCAGGCTTGTGACTGGAGGAGAGTCTGCAGAGAGCTGTGCCTGGGGACACCCTCCTGGAGAGGGGAGTGCTGAGGGGGAGGCTTCCAGAGGAGATGTCACTGGAGCGGCATCCTAAATGATCAGAAGGGGCTAGCCAGACAAGTGGTGGCGCAGGGTCGTGAGAGAGTGGGGGAAGGAGGACAGGCTGTAAGGAGGGAGCCACAGGGCCAAGGCAGGGCCCTCCAAGGCACCCGCCCTCGAGGGCAGCAAGCAACTAACGACAGGAGGCAGCATGCTGGAGCTCTGTCTGGCAGTCGAGAGGTCCGGGTTCAAGGCCTCCGCCATTGATCGTCAAACTATGAGTCAATTAACCGTTCCAGCTGGTGAATTTTTCTTAAAAAAGCGTGAACTTTAAACTTTATAGAATATCTCTCATATCCTGGTCATATCACGTCCTATTTATCTCTGATCCTGTGAAAAACAAGTATGTATTTGGGAGAAATCTGAGACTTACTGCTATGACATACTCTCATCAGTAATGTGTTCCACGGTCAGCTGTGAGGCCACTACGGAAGCTAATTCCTGAATTATTGTCCCTTTGGGCTTGTGAGCTTTAATCTTCTCTGTGAACGCCAGTCTGCAGCACATTCTATGGGTGTCTCCTGTGCGTACATCTCCAGATGTCTGACATTGTTTGCAAGACAAATGAGGCCAAATACTTGATGGGTCCACACAAATCTACCCCCCAGTACCGGTTTTTCAAGAACATTATTTTTTAGAGGTGAAAGATATTTTTGTTACTGTTTCCATTATCCCGCTCCATAGCTTGTACAGAACATTAAGTTCAGGTGTAGTGGGGACGCAGGGAGTATCCCTGTCAGCTTTAGGATACATGTGATAAGTTAAAGATGTCCCCAATAAATAGAATATAGTCCACCAAGACTACTGTCACAGTAACACACACACAGGAAGAAATATAACTCACGTGATGAGAAACGACTGGCCTCTCAAGCTGCGGCTCACGTGGCTTGACAGGCCGTCAGAGCGTGCCGGTGATGCATCAGTAACAGCGTCCTCACAAGGACAGTCTGCTGGTTCTAGTGCCTAAAGACTACAGCAAGAGGTCGGGAGGAGCCTCTCTTTGTCCTGAGCCATTTGGGAAATGCTCACTGAAGTGCTGGCATCGGTTTTGAACTCCAAAACCTTAACAGGATTTTGAAAACTCAGGAAAGTAGGGAAGCTGAGCAGCTCCTGAGTACCCCTCTGTGTCGGCAGTGTGCACGCACTCACACATGTCCCTCGTCCGAGGGAGGCTCAGCAAGAGAAACAGCGGAACAAGGAAAAAAGACTGAGGAAAGGTAGAGAACTTTGACTATTTTACCAAGAAAATAAAAGAGCAGGAGGCTGTCAGTAGCTTTGATGTATGTGAAGGCATGAGGTGACTCTTTCCTATTTTATGGAGTGAAGGAAACTAAGGGGAAAATTGCTTTAAAAGGCACCTTGAAGACTAAGGGTCGTTACAGATCAAAATGGCATGTCAGACACAGGGTGGGGACTTTTTCATGGGATGCTATTTTGAAATAGGTTGGATATGCATTTGTCTGCTGTGGAGTAGGGGTTGGGGAAATAGAGAATGTGACTGGCTGCCTGTCACCCAAATGACGTGGTGAGTACAGTTCTCATCCGGAGGGCACTTGTCCTGGAGAAGGCACCACTGCTTGCTCTGTGCTCTCATGGGGCCATGGGAGATTCAAGATCCTGTGAGTTGCCCTTCAATAGATAATCCCCAGGAAGGCTGTGAAATTCCCAAGTAAGCAAGGGTAATATTCCATTTTGCAGATTCGTTCTTCTTTTTTGTTTATTTTTTAAATGTTCCTCTGGAAAATTCAGTATCAAAAATTCTAACTCATGGGGCCAGCCCCATGGCCGACTGGTTAGAAGTTCCATGCGCTCTGCTTTGGTGGTCCGGGGTTTTCGGGTTTGGATCCTAGGTGCCGTTCTACTCCACTTGTCAGCCATGCTGTGGCAGCATCCCACATATAAAGTGGAGGAAGACTGGTGCAGATGTAAGCTCAGGGACAATCTTCCTGGAGCAAAAAAAGGAAGATTGACAATGGATGTTAGCACAAGGCAAATCTTCCTCGCCAAAAAAAAAAAAAGAAAGAAAAATTCTAACTCTTTCCAGTTAGTATTATCTCTGATATTGAAAAACAAAATTCTGAATTCCTGTGGGCAAACTTTTAACTATGAAAATTATAATTGTAGGTTACTGTGAAGATTTTCAAAATCTCACTTTAAGGATGTCTCTTACATTCTGTTATGCCCAGCCTACTTGATGCTGGGTGTGTTTAAATTGTTTTATTGTTGCTATTGTTATTACTGTTCTTTTTAATGTAGAGAGAAATTTATGTAAAAATGAGGGACGGAATTTAAATTCCTTAAAGTTCTTTTTCCATGCAGTTTCTAAAGAAAGCTATTTTTTTCCCCAACAGCTAAATTTAGAGTTTCAACTTTTCTGCCTGTTGATAAACAGCTTTCCATGATTAGAACTAAATCCCTTTCCAGAACATCTTTCTGGAGGAGGAGCATTTTGTCCTGACACAGCGTGTCTTAGGTTCCCTCTGCAACATCTGAAAACCCCAGAAGCAGTTTTAGATGAAGCGTCCTTGCCTCCTGCTACTGCAATAATTACAGCAACGTCCTTGCGTTTCTGCATGGCCCAGTAACCATTAGATTTTTACTGTAGGCTGCTTCGATTTTTTTCTTATGTTATTAATTTCTCTGTTTTTTGAAAAAAAGTCAAGGGATAACAAGGGAATACCAACATTTTTACTGTTTTCCAGCTTTATAAGGAGATTGTCTACTTACAAAAGGAACACCCAGTGAACTGGCACAAGAACTATGCCATCGCCTGTGAGCGGCTGCTGCGCCTTCGGGAAGGAGGTGCAGACCCTGAAGTCTTGTTATCGGAAACCATCAGACATTTCCGCCTCTACACTCAGAAAGCACGGAATGACCCGCAGCTGGCTGCTATTTTAGTTGCTCTGAAGCACCTGAGAAAAGAACTGCAAAGTCTGAGAAATACGAAAAATGTCTGAGACAGCAAAACGTGAGAACCCGCTCCTCATTCAGTGTCAAAATTCTGAAGTCCGAACACTTTCATCCAAGAAAAGAAACCGTATAAAAATTGAAGACTGAGTCACCTCCTAAATAAAAGTAACGTGGCGCAGCAGCACTGCTTAACGGGGTTAGTGACTGAGATGTGCTGTTCATGCGAGCTCTGTTCATCCCACGTTACCAAACGAGCATCTCAGTGAGACGCTTTCAAAAAGCTTCCCACCTCCAGTCTTCCACCAAATGACTGTGCTTGATTAGATGCTAGAAGAGAACGAACTATTTTCATACACTTAAAACATCAATTGCGAGTCTTCACAGGGCCCTGATTATTGGCATTGGTTTTGAAGGTTAAATTCTGAAAACGTTAATACCAGACCAAAGACACTCTCTATTTCCCAAAAGTGAAATCTTTTTTTTTTTTAAGAGTGAATCTTGTTATGCTTCAAGTTAGAATGCTTCTTTTTCTTTTTTTTTCCTCTTGTGTCTGTGGTTGTTACATAATCTCACACTTCAAGCTAAACACAACTGGGTGATCCTTTGAAAAAAAGTTGAGGTGTATATTTGATTGTCTTAAATAATTCTCTGAAATCACTAAAACCTAAAGCTAATTTGTTGTTTGCTTTTTTCTCAGTTGCATAAACTGATTGGCAAGTAAAAAGGATTTTGTATTTCCTTAATTAATTTTATATTTGTGTTTTACTTCTATTTGGGCTCATAAATCTTGGCCCAATAATTAGGCAGCTCCTGCTGCCAAAAGGAAAAAAAACGGTGGAGATTGGGGGGAGGGGACGGGGAAGTGGTTCAATGAATTCATTTCTGTTACAAGCATCTTTTATACATATTACTAAAGAGAACATAGTAAGAAATGCAAATAATAGTTCTTTATTTTATTATGACAGTTAATTAATAGCAACTTGTTTTAATGAATAAAGTCAGTCCGAGTGCTTCAGCACTTCCTAAGGAAAGGGCAGAATCGGTGGGGATTCTTTCGCCCAGTTGTGGAGCTCCTAGACTCCAAGCACTGTATAGAAATGCTCACTAATGAAGAGGGAGGGGTAGAAGCCTGTCTGCATTCAAAGATCACTGGTGAGTCATTCAGCAAGAAAAGGCCCCTTACCAGGAATAGTCACAGTTCCGTGGCATTGTACTAGCAAAAGGGTCTGATCAAAGGTCTCCTGTGGAGCTTGCATGGTTCCCTTTCATACTACGACCATAATTAAAACCACTAATTCTCTTTTAAAATGCTGCAGGATGCCATGTAGGCATCTGTCTGGAGTGTCCTTTGTGATGTCATAAGCTGTTAAGGACCAGTGCCGAGGGCTTTTGAGTGAAATGCCAGTCATGAAGGTGCTTCAAGACAAGGGTGCCTCGAAAAGCTTGACAGGGCCTTGACTGCACAATTCGAGCTGAATTTGCCCCTTGTCAGCTGCCAGTAAATAAATCTCAAAGGGGAAAAGCTGAAGTTTCATTACCTGATCCGTGGGGCTTTGTTGGTTTTGGCATCACACAGGGGAAGCCCTTGCCCCGCATTCTCTGGGTTTGAAGATGTCCACTGGAGCCTGCAGTGCCTGGACGGGGTTCAGAGCGGGACCTTTTGAAGAGTGTCAATAGTTGTAACAGTTCAGCTGTTAGGAAGACAAATAAATGGAGGAGCTCATTAATCCGCTTTTGGCTCTCAGTGCCTTTTGCCCTTTTATCACAGCCTTATTAGGCTCCTACTCATCTTGAACCAGAAAAAAATGAATTGAAGTTGTTGAGTACTAATTGGCAAAGACTTTTAATCATGGGCCAAGAACTTTCACTGACTTGAAAGTAACTTCTCCACAGGGAAGAACCAAAAACCTGGTTTACCTTAAAACAAAAACCTGTTGGAGTTCAGTGTGGTGTAAAAATTTAAGGAAGCATTGATAAATTGTCTTAAGTTTATCCATTTGAAAGAAATTATGTAAGATTATGATTTCCGCTTAAAAAAAAGTACAATAAAATTCAAATAAACATTCCCTGGAAAATGTGCCGTCTTTATTGGTTCAGAAAGGAGACTGCGTGCATGTGTGAGACGTCACGTCTGTTTCTGAACATCCACGTGTATGCATGTAAATATTCATTTGAGCATCTACACATACATGTGGTATCGGAGGAACCTTATTAGAAGTAATAGTTCCTGTTTACGGCTTTAAGAATGGCCAGTAAAGGCCTTTTTTTGAGAGTATCTGCTTTTCAAATTTGTGTATACTGTGACGCTACATAATATGTCTGAATATGCTTTGTGTGTTGACTGTTGTCAAATGGTGCGTGAATTGTTCTGTATTTGTGCAACAATAGCTTTGGACCACGCTCTCTTTGAGAAAGTAATGATATGACGGCTCAGAGTAGGTAGGATCATGATTATTTAAACTTCTAAAGACCGTGAGTAAATGAAAAAATAGCAAACTGAGCTGAGATTTTGGAATGTTGGGCTTCATTCCCAGATCAACTACTTTGAAGAATTCTCTCCTTTCTATTTGTGAGGTTGAACAAGCTGCTTTCTTTTTCCTTCTCTTACTTTTCCTTGGCTAGTGCACAAACACCACAAAATCTGGCAGAAGGGGTCTCCTGTAGTCTAAGCCCCGCCATGGAAGAGAACGTGAAGGAGGTGACTTCTGATGCAGGATTTGGCCAGCTTTCTCCTAGCAGTGTCCCTGGAGTGCCGTGTGTTGGCAGGACGACAGGAACCCCATAAGGCCAACTTCTGCCTGGACTTTGGCCTGAGGAACAAGTGGGAGCCAGCAAAACTGTCTGCCTCTCCACAGGCTGCCGTGGCCTCCTGTCCGGCCCAGAGGCCAGTGCACACTGCAGGGTGGTGGAGGCGGGGATGTGGCCCGCGTTCTCTGACAAACCTCCCAGCCCTGTTCTCCTGATGGGAGGTATGCGTGGTTCTTGTTATTGACTTTCTTCTTTTCTTTGTTTGTTCAAAGGGGCCATTATTTAAAAAATACTTTTGTTCTATTATTCAAAATGCAGCCAAAATAGAAGGGAATCAATTACTAGGATACTATCTTGAAATTTTCAAATAGAAATTGTGAAAAGTTATTTCTGTCCATATTCTTAGGATTTTCTTATGATAGAACCATGATGTTAGCCTTTATGATATTTAATTAAAGCCATTTTGAGTACTAGGAGTATTTTATGATACCCTGCTGATTTCTTTAAGTCACCAGGCAAGGATATGAAAAGCAGTGTTTTAAATTTATATTTTAAAAGTCAAACAATGTGAGTCCTTAATCATAGGTCCCAACAATATCCCTCAGAATTTAAAAATGTTAATACTTTTAATAATCAGAAAAAATTTTAATACCAAATGTTAAAAAAAAAAGATCCTGTTACAGCAAATCCTTTTACTCTGTTTTAATTCTGGGATATTTTATAAATGCACAAATGTGGGGTATTACTTAAAATTCTGTTCTTCTAGCTGACTCCAAGTCCTATGGTTAGGTAAAGAAAATAATTCTGCCCTGAAGAAAACAATCCACACTGCTTTGTTCATCTCATATTTTGTTGTGGATGCAAAAATGTTCTAAAGTTTATACTCACAAACAAATAAGTAATGTTTCCAGAGATTCTGGGAACATCTAAAGGCCAAGATCTTGGCACAGTATTACAGAGCAAACAGGGAGCTAAAGCTGTAGCAGCGATCATAGTCAATGAAGACGTCATTGTCAGTACCCTCTAAAGGTCTGTTTGATTTGGATCAGCATGGATGGTATAAAAAAGGCCTCAGGAATAGCGCAATGTGCCTACCTGGATATCGGAAAGGAAACTAATAGTAATGTATCTTAAGAAAGAAGTTTTTCTGAAGAAAAAAAAATCTGTTTGTTCTTCAACAGTGTAACATATTTGGTGGGAATTGTATGTACTAAGAAGACTAGCTTATGTCATATTGCAAAAAAAACGAAGGTGAGGGGGAGAGATGAGGAGAAGTTCCAAAGCGGTAAACACAAGGCAGCAATTATTGACCTGTAAGTGGAGTTATCTGGACCTTTTCCGCAGATCCAAAGCGTTATTGATGAGCGTTACTTGTCAGCAATAGAGATACAGTGATGATTTTAGAAAAGTTGATAAGGCTGAGAAAGTTTCAAGATACAGATCAAGAACACAAAGGCAAATAACTGGGCCACATTCCTGTCCCAGTGACCCAACCTCCCAGAGCCCACGAGCGGCCTCCAGTCTTTCTGTGCATAGTTGCCCTCAGATGAGGTTGGTGTCAAAGGTCTAATAAAAGACAATTGGAAACAAGCCAGATTTAAAACTCTTTCACAATTTTAATTGTTTAGAATTGGTTATAAATCTGTATAAGTAGTTCCCAGGGGAAAAGTATGATGGAAGGAATACAATCTTTATATTGGTAAGTTCATTCTATGTTATATATTATAAACTAGTGAATGGAGATTATGTCCTGTTTTTTAAAATATACAAACAAACCATAATCATCTTCTATTTAGAAGTATTACCTAAAGGGGGTTATTCTGTAATGTAACCTTTTAAAAAAGATATTTTGAGATTTCTCTCATCTAAATGAAATATTCCCTAGCTGGTTGAACTGTTGGAAATACCGTTAAAACCTGTGGTTGTCGCTTATATGCGAAAGTACGTGTGATTAAAGCCAGAAAGGGAACACTGCTCGGGAATCAGATCCAGTTTTCTCATCCTTGCATTATGGTGTGATGGAGCCTAAATGAATCCCCTGCATATTGATGATTCCCTGGATCCACGAGCATCATCTGAGGCACAGAAATCCCTGTAACACCCTGGCACACCAGGACTTGAACTCAAAAACTGCAACAGATGGCCCACTGGGGATTTGAGGACGGGTAAAGGATACAGGGACTAGACGACTCTTTAGTATCTTCCCTCAAAATAGGTTTTCAAAATGGAAGGAAAACGTTATATAATTGTTTTATTATTCACCGTGGTTTTAAAAGTTAATATAAAAAAAATCAAAGGCTCTTTTAAAATACTCTAGCAAAAGTGACAGAAACTTTAAAAGGGGTTGTTTATAAAGAGAAGCTGATCCACTTATCAAAACACTAGGGTTCCTTTGACCGAAGAGTCAAAAGCCGGTCTAACGGATGAGAGGAATTTGAAAAAAAGTTTTGCTTCTAGAAGAAGGAAAAACCAAAGTTCAGTTATTATCAAGTTCAGAGCTTAAAACGGGTAAGTTCATGGGGCCGGCCCCATGGCCGAGTGGTTAAGTTCGTGCGCTCCGCTTCGGCGGCCCAGGGTTTCCCAGTTCGGATCCTGGGCGCGGACATGGCACCACTCAACAGGCCACGCTGAGACAGCCTCCCACATGCCACAACTAGAAGGGCCGACAACTAAAAATGCACAACTATGTACCGGCGGGCTTTGGGGAGAAAAAGGAAAAATAAAATCTTTTAAAAAAAAACAAAAAGGGGTAAGTTCCATGATAGAGCTTGTACTTAGTGGTTGTTTTTATTTAGTGTGTCACAATTTTTCACTAAAATTGTCGCCTATTCCTTCAATATGTGGGCCTGCACCTACACAGTTTTATATTTTTCTTTCAATGATCAGAATTTTAACCATTAACCTCTGCAGTCACCTGCAGTCACCGGGAGCCAGTCCCTCGAGGTGCAGGATTGTGCCTAGTTACGGTGATTGTCAAACTGGGTCATGAAGCCAGCTTAGTGGAAATTGACCAGCGTTTTGTTAATGAGATGAAATGGAAACTATCGTGCCGCATCTGAGGCAGCAAGGGTAAGTACGGTTTCAAGAAATTTTTAGTTTCATTTCATGTATGAGTGTGTAACATATGCCTCACACTCTGTGTGTATTTGTACATATCTAAAACATTCACGAATAAATCTATAAATGTATGTGTACTGGGTCACAACATAAAATGTACTTATTGTTGGTCATAGTAAAAAGTAAATTTGAAAGCCACCAAAAAGGTTAGTAAGGGATCATCTGGTATAAGTAGCATGACTAATGTAGTTTGATAAATGAAGAAACTGAGGCCTACAGTGAGTCAGAGACTTGATTAATGTCACACAGCTAGGTGGTGGCAGAGCTGGGACTAGAACCTGAGCCCGCGGCTCAGTCTGGTGTACTTCCGCCTCGTGCAGCACAGTTCAATGAAACCAGCTACATTTCACTGTCAACGCTGTGTCACATTAAAGTCTCCAAGTAATGTGGCCATCTTAAAATTATGGTAGACTTTTCTAGAAGTGAGTGGTGTGTGAAATCAAGAACTATGTCTTAGGAAATTATTTAAAAGCCATGCATCGATCTTTCTTCCCCTCCTCCAAACCTCTGAAATATAATTTCTTTTTCCTTTCCTTTTTAGACAGGGCCAGTTGTATCTCTGGCTTTTGACAGAAAATTTCTCTAACCACTTAGACTAAGGAATATACATCCAAATTAAAAGGTTTTAGTGTGATAAGAAAAAGTCACTTTGAAATCTAGGAACTTATTAGCATAAATTACATTCCAGCTGAATCAGCTACTGAGAGCTCCCTTGAGAAAGCCTGCGCTGGTTTATGCATGCCTTCTCTTCCCACGCAGGCTTCAAACATGTAAGCACATCCATGTTTTGCAGAAGGAAGTGTGTCCCAGCCCCACAGGGAAGGTCACCGATTCAGGAGTTGGGCTTCTCCTCACAGAAACCAAGACCACCTAGAGCCAGTGTTCACGATCCTCCTGTTTGCTTCCGCCACACTATGAAAAATTTCTAACAGTGTCCAGAAGGGCAGGGGGCCTCTTTGTCTAGTTTTAACTATGTGAGTCATATGTGTGATTTGTAAAAATATATAACAATAATAATAATTATTGTTGTTGTTATGACAACTAATCCCATTCGGTATCCATTGAATGGCTTCAGTGATCAGAAACCATCTAAATGTCCTGCATTTCCTGTCAGAGTTGGAAGTAATTTGACCTTTCATTTTTGGGAGGTAACTAAATTTGATATTGCTCATGAGGCAAAGGCTCCTTCTGATGCTAACAGACAACACCGTTTTCCTTTTCCGTGCCCCCTTGTGAACAAACAGATGATCTACTGAGCCTAAACCTGTTGAATATTGTCAGCTAATTTGTACACAGCAAGCGTGTGAACCTTTACAAGAATCAGACCAACCAGAACTTTGTTTTAAAGCAATTCCATGAGCTTTCGTAATAATTGTTCTTAGACTGTCCTGTGAAGCATGTGACCTGCTTGAAATTTTGCTAAGATGGAGATTCGATGTTCGTTTTAATAAAATGCTCCTGGATAAACAAGTACTGGAGCAAACACCTTCGCCCGCTCCCTGAGGCTCCTGCCTCGTGCAGTCTCCTGCAGGCGCTCCCCAGGCCACCCCGCAGGGAGCGCGGCCCCGCTTCTCACGGCGTGCCTGAAGAAGCGCACGTGCCTAAAAGAGCAAAGAGTGGAAACCTAGTCCTTCCCAACTCTTCCACTCACGTTCCCAGGTTACAGGCTGTTCCAGAAAGCACAGGCCTTCTAGATGGCACTAGAAGCACCAGGTCATGTAGTGGTTAGAGCTAGACCCCAGCCCTGCCTCCTGCCAGCTGGATGACTTGGAAGTGTCTGTGTGCGTTAGCTTCCTTTTCTGTGGAACCGGCGTATAACACACTGACCTGAGGGTGCGTCTGTAAGGACGAAATGGGTTGCTGCATATAAAGTGCATTGAACAGTGTGCGGTAGTGGCACCTGTCACAGTGCTGGCTGTTTTCATTCATATGCCAGTAAAACCGCTTCTCATCTACTCTGTAAACCCGAGTAAGTAAGAATTCAGAGCCTGCTAGTGCTTTGCTTCTCTCTTGTATGTTTTAAAAAGTCCTCACTAAATATGCATCTGGAAAACTTAAATAACTCGATTTAAACTATAGTGATAATTATAAAGTGTTATTTAAATTATATGGAAACCCGGCAATTCTAAGAGTAACCAAGAAGCACTGAGCAGATGAAGAAATGAAATCAGTCCCATCAATAAAGGAAACACGTCTCAACCTGCGATTGCACACTGCCCCCCGCCCCGGGGAAAATCCATTCTGTGCGACCTGTCACCATGCCATCCCCCCTCCCGTCACCATGCCATCCCGCCCTCCCGTCACCATGCCATCCCGCCCTCCCGTCATCATGCCATCCCCCCTCCCGTCACCATGCCATCCTCCCCTCCCGTCACCATGCCATCCTCTCCTCCCGTCACCATGCCATCCTGCCCTCCCATCACCATGCCATCCTGCCCTCCCGTCACCATGCCATCCCCCCTCCCGTCACCATGCCATCCTGCCTCCTTCCGCTGTTGCCCGAGCCGCGGCCGCCCGGAAGGCGGCTTCAACATTCTTTGCCTCCTCTCCCCAAACTTAGATTTTGCCGTCTGTCTGTGCATTTAGTCTGACTCTACCTCCCCCGAGCAGGGTGGATTCCTTTGGTCCCAGGAGCCTCTCACAGAACAGCCCTGTCCCAGCTCAGCCTCTCCAGGCACTTGCAGGACGAGCACGGGCGGAAAGGCTGGAGTCGGCGCTCAGGGCCGCTGCTGGGCTCCGAGGCCACGCTGGGGCCGGGGTCGTGGGTTTCCAGGTGGGGATGAGCGGAGTGCCCAGCAGTATTTTTGTTAATGAGTACTCCATTCACTCACTTATCTTTGTATTAATTTAACCAAACATTTTCTGTGCTCCTACAATGGGCCAGGCCGGGACCTAGGCTTTGAGAGGGGGAGGGGAGCCAGACAGAGCAGGGCCTGTCCCCGACGCAGCTTCCATTCTAGGGGGAGAAAGCCAAAATGGAGGTCCTCAAAATCTGCCCCAGGTCCTTTCTCACCACCACGTCTAACCGCGCGGAGGAAATGGAAACTGCCTCTGCTTGGGACGGCGCTCAGAAACGTCTGCCCCCCCAGCACGAGTCAGCCGGTTCCCACCGGGGCCTGCCTGCGTCTTTCTCGGGTGATCCAGAGCCCGCCGAAACACAAAGGGCTGCCAGACCCGCAGACCCGCGGCTCGCCCGCCCTTCTGGGCGCCCCTCTGTCCCCACGGGCCGCCTGCACGACAGCGCCGCCCTCGGCTCCTCCTCGCGGCCGCGGACCTCGGTGGCGCGGGGCTGCTGGCGCTCGCTGTCTGCCTGGAGCGAAGCAATGCCCTCGTTCTCCCGCCGCCCCCACGGGAACGAGGCAGGAGGGACCCGGAGCGAGGCGAGCCGCGCGCCCGAGGTTCCGTGCCCAGCTCTCGGGTTCCCAGGGGTGCATGACCGGTCCGGGCCTTCAGCTCGTGCCCTTGCCCAGCTTCATTGCTGGAAAAGGACAGGTCCCACTTCCACAAAGCAATGAGATGGAATCTGCGCTTCTGTGGTATTCTTGCCAAAAATGGGCAACTTCAGTTTAACCACAAGGAAACGTCACACGAACCCAATTTGAGGGACATTCTGTGAAATGCCTGACCAGTGCTCTTCAAAAGTGTCAAAGTCGGGAAAGAGAAGGTCCCAGAGCGAAGGGGCCTGAGGAGACGTGACGACGAAGGGCAGTTGGCACCCTGGGTTGGACCCTAGCACAGAAAAATGTATTAGTGGAAACACTGGTGAAATCAGAATTAAAATCTGAGTGTAGTTAATAGTGTTGCACTGACGTTAGTGTCCTGGTTTTGATAATTGTACTAGCAGTCATGTAAGATATTAAATTCGGTGAGATCGAGTGAAGGGTATACAGGAACTTTGAACTATTTTTGCGACTTTTCTATAATTCTAAAATTATTTCAAAAAGGGTTAAAACAATTTTTTTAAGGCAAAGCACTCCTTTTCCCTCTTACTCCTTGTCATTCTTTGTTTACTGTGTTAAGCCTCAAGATGAGCAATAGGTAGAACGGCTGTCTTCACGACTTGGGCGCACCAATGATCAAAGAGACAAGACCCCTAAGGCCAGAGGCCACAGGCCTGCAGCCAGCCTCGCCAGTAGGGTGGGTGGTCCTCGTTGGCCCTGCGTGGGGACTCCCGCGTGGCTGTCCACTGAGTGGGGGCATCTCCGAGGGCCCGACGCCCTGTTTCCAGCCTCTTGCGGAGCCTCAGCAGAGGTCTGTGGGAGGAAATGCCCCGAGAAGCCACTGGACTCACACCTGGTTTGAAGACAGCGGGATCTGGTCTCGGATCATTCCTCTGGTCCGGCTTCTGTCTTGAGGCAGTCCCTACAGGAGAAGAAGGAGTGAAGACGAGCACCCTTAATACCCTAATTCTTTCCAAAGATGATTCAGGTTTTTGTAGCTTCATTAGCATTTGCAGATAGAAATACATTTTAAGTGGCATTATGCTAAGTAATTATTCTTACAGGATCTAAAATTAAACACATTTTACTCAGCATGAAATTATTCCTGCCACGTACTGAGTTTGGTGACAGCTTGAGAGTTTGGACGGTGGGTTGCAAGAGGGAGAGAAGCAATCCATGTATTAAAAAAAATCCAACCCAAAATATTTCACCAAAGGTAAGTCTTTGTAGCGAAATAATTTTGGCTGGGTGAAATATTAAACCTGCTACTATAAATTTCACGCCTTGCATTCCTAAAGCAGATGCAGCGTGATGATGCCAAAAATTAATTGGAAATAATGTGACTTGCCTTGTGTACTCTGTCCAGTAGAGGGCGTAGCAGATAAGCGTTGTGTGTGTTGGCGACTTAGCCCCTGATAAGGCTTGCTGGTAATTGCTTCTGTAAAGATATGTAGCAACATGCTTGGATGCTTATTTACATTTAGGAATGTGGTTCGGAATAGGAGGTTTAGATTTATAACTTTGTTTTTGTCTGTCAATACATGGGAGACTTTGGTTGTTGCGAGCATTATATTTACCAATGCGCAATGTTGAATTGCTGGATTTAATTGTTACAGTACAGTGAATTATTCTATTATTTCTTACTTTTTTATCCTAAGGAAAATTCAAACTTTCCAGGCTTTAGGGCAGGATAAAATGGCTCTGAGCATGTCAACGTCTCAAGAGGACATTATTTTCTTATTGGATTGTATTAACTTTACAGATGGAAATTTGAAGGAGAATTAGAAGGCTTAGAGATGGGAAATTTGGAGACGAAAAGAATAATGTCTTAAGATTTCTGGAGGGGTTAACTGGTAAGTCATTTTGAAAGCTGCTGATGCTAATGCTCGTAGCAAGAGACACAGCAGACCCTAAAATTATCAGGAATGAGGCACAGAATTGCTAAGAAGGAAGAGAATCTTGTGTCACACTCAGAATTGCCAAAGGATTATTCAGGTTTCCTCTCTCTCTCTCTTTCTCTTTCTCCTGGTCTCAATACCTGCTATAACTGGCACAGAGTTTTATTGTGTAAACTCCTAATGGGGCAGCTCTCCACCATCTAGGCAGAGGGTGTTTGGTGTTTCTCTTAGTTTAAAAAACAAACACAGTCTCCTGCTTCAGATGCATTGGACCCGAAAGGACAACAACATGACATATATAAGCAAACATCTACCCATTCTCTAATTTGCAGCTGAAGGGGGAAGCTGTGGGAATAAAACACAACATTATAAAACCTAACAGACAATAATGCTAAAGGAAAAGGCGTGGGCCTACCTCCCGCCGGGGAATCAGTGGTTTCGTGAGGCTCATGTGGCTGAGGGTGGGTACCACAGGTGTCCCATCCATGCTGCATGATCAGACCCTCGGCAAGGCACCAGCCGGTGGGTCTGGAATCCTGGCTGTCACCCACCCCCCACCACCACAGACTCCTCTCCCCCTTCTGGAGCTCTTCCCCATGATTTTGGAGGCTTCCACACAATCCAGGGATCAGAAGTGCCCTGTTGGGAAAATGAGCTGGGGAAGAAACCCACCAGAGCTGGCCTCCGGGGGGGACACCAGGAACCTGGGCTTGGAGATGACAGGAGACTTGCTCTGTGCCCTTTTTAGCTTTGAATTTTGTAGCATGAGCAAGTAGCGCCTAATCTTAAATTGTAGAGAAGTGGAACCTGGACCTACAGACAAGGACTGACTTGCCCGTTCCTAGACCATTCTCCTTATCGGCCTCTCTCTGCCACATGAATTACTCTCTCCCTCTCCTGCTTTTCATATGGGAACAATGATTCTTTCTCCCTGGGATTTACTCTCCTGCAGATCTTGTTATCATTCCTCCTTTGAAACTGTAGTTTGTTGTTTATATCACAGTCTTTCTTTGCAAATGGACTGGGCCCTGTGTGTGTTTGGTGGGGGGATGGGTGGTGGTGGTGAAGGGCGCCTGCTGAGGGGAGGGAGCAAAGAGACGGCAGGGAGAGAACAGGGAGAGGCCATCCATCATTAGAAAGGTTGTGGAAGAAGAATTCAACATGCAGGCTTAAGAATTTAGGGTTGAGTTTTAGGATGAGTTCAAGCTTAATGAGAAGGTTGGGGTCTCCAGAGCTCTGCTTCCCATCCACCCCTAAAATCTTATTGGTGGTACTGTCGCAGAGGATTGTACGCATACCCAAAATGGCAAGAGCCCTGATTTGGCTCCTATAAATAAAAATTTGCTACCAATAAACATTATAAACCTTTCCTCTCTTCTTAGATAGCAACTTCTCTTGCCTTAAAATCTTTCTAATCAGAAACTATATTTAATATTGCAAATAAGTACTCCCATGGTATATCAGACAGGGTTCCATTGCAAAGAACAGAATCCATTCCAGCTAGTTTCAGCAGAAAGGGGCTTATCACAAGGCATTACACGGCTCACAGCATTACTGGGAGGGTTGAAGAGACAGGCTCTGGGTGTAACCTTTCCAGGATGACCTCACCACTGCTCTGCAGAAGCCAGCCGCCAACAGAGCAGAGGCCTTCTACCACCAGGAAGCCCTCTGCCAAATGGGAAGTTACTGTTCCTGCCCCCAACTCCAGAACTGTGGCACCACTGTCACCCTCAGGAAGCCACCATGGTCAGGAAGTCCCTGCAACAGCTACAACTGGAACCACCCAAGTGCCCACTAGAACCCACACCAGCAAGTGGCTGACCCACCGCTGCTTTCAACACACAGAAGGCTAGTGAGCAGGCACAGCAAAACAAAATGTGCGTGACTTTGCTTGCCAGCAAAAAGAACACAAATGGGGGCTATGTCTCACTCCCACCTTCAAGTCCCAGGTGACTGCATCTGAATGGCTGCACCTCACTCGTATCCAGAACCCCAGCGGCAAGGGCCTCTGGGAAATACAGTTTTCATTTCCCAGCCTCTGCAATGCAGAAGGCATTCTAGAAGGTGAGTGGAGTAAATGTTGAACATTAATGCACTGTACCTGCTACACTCCAAACAATTACAGAGATGAAAACATGCTTTTTTTTGAAAAAGCTCATTTATAAACTGTACACAAGAAGAAATAGTTTCTTCTGAACTAAAAATAAATGCTACTTCAGAAATGGACAAAAAGGTAAAGCAGGATTGTTCCAACAAAAATTTATAGGTGCTATGCCAACAAATGGGATGACCTAGAAGAAATGGATAAATTCTTAGACTCAAAACCTCCCAAAACGGAATCAAGAAGAAATAGAGAAACTGAATAGACCAATCACAAGGAAAGAGATTGAAACAGTAATCAAAAACCTCCCCAAAAACAAAAGTCCAGGACCAGACGGCTTCTCTGGAGAATTCTACCAAACATTCAAAGAAGATTTAATACCTATCCTTCTCAAACTATTCCACAAAATTGAACAAGACAGAATACTTCCTAACTCATTCTATGAGGTCAACATCACCCTGATACCAAAACTGGGTAAGGACAACACAAAGAAAGAAAATTACAGGCCAATATTGCTGGTGGACGTAGATGCAAAAATCCTCAAGAAAATATTGGCAAACCAAATACAGCAATATATTAAAAGGATCAAACACCATGATCAAGTGGGATTTATACCAGGGACACAGGGATAGTTCAACATCTGCAAATCAATCAACGTGATACACTACATTCACAAAATGAGGACTAAAAATCACATGATCATCTCAATAGACACAGAGAAAGCATTTGACAAGATCCAACATCCGTTTATAATAAAAACTCTCAACAAAATGGATATAGAGGGAAAGTACCTCAGCATAATAAAGGCCATCTATGACAAACCCACAGCCGGCATCATATTTAATGGTGAAAAACTGAAAGCCATCTCTCTAAGAATAGGAACAAGACAAGGATGCCCACTCTCACCACTCCTATTCAACATAGTACTGGAGGTTTTTGTCAAAGCAATTAGGCAAAAAAAAGAAATAAAAAGTACCTAAATTGGAAAGGAAGAAGGGAAACTCTCTCTGTTTGTGGACGATATGGTCCTATATATATAACACCCTAAAGAATCTACCAGAAAACTATTAGAAATAATCAACAACTGTAGCAAAGTTGCAGGGTACAAAATCAACTTACAAAAATCAGTTGCATTTCTATACACTAAAAACAAACTAGCATAAGGAAAAGTCAAGAATATAATCCCATTTATAATCACAAAAAATGAATAAAATATCTAGGGTAAATTTAATCGAAGAGGTGAAAGACCTATATACTGAAAACTATAAGACATTACTGAAAGAAATTCAAGAAGATATAAAGAAATGGAAAGATATTCCATGCTGATGGATTGGAAGAATAAACATAGTTAAAATGTCTATAATACCTAAAGCAATCTACAGATTCAATGAAATGTCAGTAAGAATCCCAATGACATTCTTCATGGAAATAGAACAAAACATCCTAAAATTTGTATGGAACAAAAGACCCCAAATAGCCAAAGGAATCCTGAGAAAAAAGAACAAAGTTGGAGATATCACAGTCCCTGATTTCAAAATGTACTACAAAGCTATAGTAATCAAAACAGTGTGGTACTGGCACAAAAACAGACATGTAGATCAATGGAACAGAATTGAAAACTCAGAAATAAAACCACACATTATGGACACCTAATCTTCGACAAAGGAGCCAAGATCCTAGAATGGAGAAAGGAAAGTCCTTTCAATAAATGATGTTGGGAAAACTGGACAGCCACACGCAAAAGAATGAAAGTAGACCATTATCTTACACTGTACGTGAAAATTAACTCAAAATGGATTTTAATCTTGAACATAAGACGTGAAACCATAAAACTCCTAGAAGAAAGTATAGGTAGTACACTCTTTGGCATCAGTCTTAGCAACAACTTTTTGAATACCATGTCTACTCAGGCAAAGGAAACAAAAGAAAAAATAAACAGATGGGACTACATCAGACTCAAAAGCACCTGCAAGGCAAAGAAAACTGTGAACAAAATGAAAGACAGCCCACCAACTGGGAGAAAATATTTGCAAATCGTATATCCGACAAGGGACTAATTTCCAAAATACATAAAGAACTTGTACAACTCAACAACAAAAAAACAAACAGCCCAATCAGAAAATGGACAGAGGATATAAACAGACATTTCTCCAAAGAAGATATACGGATGGTAACAGGCATGTGAAAAGATGTTCAACATCACTAATTATTAGGGAAGTGCAAGTGAAAACTACAATGAGATAGCACCTTACACCTGCCAGAATGGCTATAACTACCAAGACAAAAAATAGCAAATGTCAGAGACAGTGTGGAGAGAAGGGGACCCTCACACACTGCAGATGGGAATGCAAAATGGTGCAGCCACTATGGAAAACAGTATGGAGATTCCTCAAAAAATTAAAAATAGAAATACCATATGATCCGGCTATCCCACTACTGGGTATTTATCCAAAGGACTTGAAATCAACAATTCAAAGAGATTTATGTACCCTTATGTTCATTGCAGCATTATTCATAATAGCCAAGACATGGAAGCAACCCAAGTGCCCTTCAACTGATGAATGGATAAAGATGATGTAGTATACACACACACACACACACACACACACACTAGAATACTACTCAGCCATAAAAAAGAGAAAATGGTTGCATTCTTAACAACATGGATGGACATTGAGAGTATTATGTTAAGTGAAATAAGCCAGACAGAGAAAGACAAACACTGCATGATTTCACTCATGTATAGAAGATAAACAAACACATGGCCAAAGAGAACAGATTAGTGGTTACCAGAGAAGAAGGCGGCGGAGGGGGGAGTGGGCAAAAGAGGTAAATGGGCACATTTATATGGTGACGGATAAAAACCAGACTATTGGCGGTAAGCATGATGCAGTCTATACAGAAACTGATAATAAGGTACACCTGAAATTACACAATGTTATAAACCATTATGACCTCAATATAATAAGTGAAAAAAAAAAGAATTTATAAGTACGGAGAGCAACACAAAAAAAGGGAGGGGGGATGGGAATTGTTTAATTTCCTCTATCCTAGCAATAGAAGAATTAGCAAAAGTTGGTGCATTGTGTCTGTGTATGTGCTATCTAGGGCACGTTAGTCAGCAGATGATTAGAACACAGGACAGAAGAGCAAAAGGCAGCTGATTTTACCAGCTAATGACACAGAAGCTGGTGGGGACCCCCTGCTGTAAAGACTGGAACTGGGAAAGGACACTGTTACATCATCGATGCAGTGGGTTAAAGATGCGGAGCGCTCATGGCTGGGTTGCAGGAATTGGGGCTGCATGAGCTGATGGAACCAACGTGCTTCCAAAAAACTCAGAGGGCCTGCCGATGGGAAAGACACAAAACAGACACCGGAGCATCTTCCGCTTTTCCATGGTCATTTGAGAAGCCATCTTAGGACAACGTGGGCAGGCGTGAGTGGAAGCACATCTTTGGACGCTGCTGGAGGGCAGACTAGGAAGTGCCACTCAAGTGTGGGAACTGGGACAAAATTGTTTATGCTACAGGGAAAAAGCAGCTTGAAAAAGAGAATTTCTTGATAAACAATAATGTACACCTGAAATTACACACTATTATAAACCAGTATAATCCCGATAAAATTACTTGAAAGAAAAAAAGATGGACTAATCGATATATAGAAGGATGGAGAGAGACATGATAATGCAAATATGGTAAAATCTTAATTATAGAATCCAGTTGGTCAGCTCATGGATATTAACTGTAAAAATTCTTTCAACCTTTATGTATGCTTGAAAATTTTTATAATGAAATGATGGGAGAAAAAACCCCCAAGAATTTCTGAGAACTCAAAATCAAATGACCCAAGAGAGTACCAAGCATACACTGTCCCAAGGCTTTCAGAAGCTGGAAGATGACTTATAAAGAAAAGCATAACCTGTCACAGAATAACAGAGGCCACAGATTGCAGAAGAGACAGGAGCAGAAAGACACAGCGGTTATCCTGTGTGGAAGCCTCCTGCAGCTCACGATGGAGAGTCAGAAGTCCAGCAGAGCTCCGACGGTGAAGCAAGTAGCTGAGTCCAGAGGGCCGAGGGCGGTGCCGAGAGCAATCCCCTGATGTCGCCTGTGTGGAGTTCAATCGCTTGTGTCTTCATGGGCAGCAGAGTCAACTGCTCTAAAGCTCTGAGTGACGCATGACCTTCAGCATGGACATTAACGTTTTCATCTTTTCACTTATTTACTTATTTACAGGTTTTTAAAAAATATCCACTATATGTCAGGCAATATGAAACGTAAGTATGGTACTTTAGGGGGTCGATAGTTTTACCAGGGCCAAATTGAAATAAAGAAGCAATTACATTAGAATGTGGTAACTGCTATAAGAAGGGAACCATGGAGGGTGATGCAGGAAACCTCCCTGGAATCCAGGGGGGGATGTCAAAGAAAGCTGCCTGGGGGAGGAGACCACGGAGAAGGGAATGGGGAGGAGAGATGGTCAGGGCAGAGGAGGGGTGCGGGCCGGAGCAAGAGGAGAGAATATTTCTGGAAGAGGGAAGAGCAAGTGCAAAGCCTCAGGGTGGAGAGAGCATAGCACATTCATAGAATTTATAGTAATACTGGGTGGTTGAAATGCGGAATTTGAAGTGGCAAGAAATGAAGCTGTGAAGCAAGAATGGACCGGCTCTTAGAGGATCTTAAGAGCCACAATAAAGTGTTTGGGATGTATCTTGAGGGCAATGGGACACTATTGGAAGCATTTTAAACTGGGATGTGATGACATGTCATTTAGGATGATCACAGTGACAGCAAAGCAGAGAATAGACTGGGACTAGAGACAAGACGGGAAGAAGAGAAACCAATCAGAGGCGGCTGCCATGACTTAGAGGCGATGATGTGCCCAGCTAGGTAAAGTGATGGTAGGAATGAAGAAGAGTGGGAATATGCTAGAGAACCTCAAACCTCAAAAGGGCTCCTAACACCGCCTGTCAATCCTGGTAAGCTTGGTCTCTCCCTCCCTCTCCAGACAACCATCACAACAAGCTTCTTCTCTCCTCCAAACTCCAGCTCCCTTTCCTCCACCCTCCAGCCATCTCCCATTTCATTGAGAACACAGACGCCATTAGCAAGGATTTCTCTCTTCCTCACCATCAGACCCACTTGCTTCTGTGTCCATCTCGCCCTCCTCCACTCCTGAAACCTCCTCCGATCACAAGCCAACCCTGTGCCAACTCTGAAATCCTGTGCTGGCCGCCTTCTTGAGGACTCTGCTCCTCTGGGTGTCCTCTTCTGGGTCCTTGGTGTCTCATTCCTTCTCTCTTCCTCTCCCTCCCTCTCTCCCCTTCTCCCTCCACCTTCCTCTCTCTCACTCCCTCTTCCTCTCCCTCTTTCCTCCGTGGCCTGGCTTTGCCTCCTTGTCCAAGTTCCCCAGGGTCTGTCCTACTCCTTATGCCCACACTTCAGCCATCCTGGCCCCAAACTCTCCAAGCCCTTTCCTACCTGAGAGCCTGTGTAAACACTGCTCCATCTGCCTGAAAAAGATCTTGCCACTTTTACTGGGTTGAATAGTGTCTCCCAAAAATTCATGGCCATTCAGAACCTCAGAATATGATGTTATTTGGAAATACAGTTTTTGTAGATGTAATTAATTAAGATTAGGTAATACTGGGGCTGGCCCTGTAGCCTAGCGGTTAAGTTCAGTGCACTCTGCTTTGGTGGCCAGGGTTCGGTTCCCAGGTGTGACCTACACCACTCATCAGTGGTCATGCTGTGGCCGTGACCCATATACAAAATAGAGGACAACTGGCACAGATGTTAGCTCAGGGTGAATCTTCCTCAACAACAACAACAACAAAAAGATTAGGTCATACCGCATTAAGGTGGGCCCAAAATCCAATGACTGGTGTCCCTACAAGAAGAAGAGAGGACACACAAAGATATAGACACAGAGGGAAGAAGGCGTGTGAAGATGGAGGCAGAAATTGGAGTGGTGTGTCTGCAAGCCAAGGATTGCCAGCAACCACAGCAGCTGGGAAGAGGCAAGGAGCCCCGAAGGGAGCACGACCCTTCTGAGACCTTGACTTCTGACTTGTAGCCTCCAGAAGTGTGAGAGAATAAACTTCCGTTGTTTTCTGTCAGTGTGTGGTCCCTGGCGATGGCAGCTCTGGGAAATTAACGCCCTGTTCTTACGTAACACATCCCTTCTCAGCCCTGTCTCTTCCCTAGGAGGGTCTTCCTGGCCACCTTGGCTGAGAGTTTCGGGCTTTTCTTTTGTTGAGACTAGTTCAGTTTCTTTATGGGCTTATCATGAGAGGAAGTCATAGGTTTATCAGCTTATTTTTGCTTTGACTGTCTATTTCCCACACTAAACTCTAAGCTCCTAGAGGACAGGGGTCATGTCTGATTGTTTTCCTCTCTAGTACTGGGCTGAACCTTGGTAAGTGTTCAGTAAAAATTTGGTGAATGAGTGAAATAACGAATGGATGAGTGAATCAATGAATGAATGAATGAAGCCAGAATGGACAGGATTCGTGGCTGGTTAGGTGAGAGGGGAAGGGGCTGCCATGGTCAGGTCCCAGCTCCAGTCCGGGAAGTGTGGGTGCCCTTCAATGACTACAGAGCACAGGAGGGAGGGCAAGTTTGGGGCAAGGCAATGAGGAGTCTTGAGTGTGAGGTGCCTGCGGGGCATTCAAAATTAGAAGCCAGCTAACTGGCAACCCTATTTCTGCGCTCCAGCCCAGCCTGTTCATAACACGCAGCTCGGCTGAGCCTTCCAAACATGAGTAGGTGACGGCCTCCTCTGCTCACCATCTTCCTGTGGTTCTCATGCACTGTTTATTTTACTCGTCTGTTTATTGTCTCACCTCCCTGCCTCAGTGGCATGTACGCTCTGTGAGGGCAGGGCTTCCTGTCCGTTTTGTTCACACCTCATATCCAGCAGCCAGACCCAGGGGCACTGTCACCGCCACAGCCCGGGTTCATTTCCTGGTGAGGGAACCACACCACCCGTCTGTCGGTTATCATACTGTGGCGTCTGCATGTTGCTGTGATGCTGAAAGCCGTGCCACCGATGTTTCATATACCAGCAGGGTCACCCACGGTGGACAGATTTCAGTGGAGCTTCCAGACCAAGACAGACCAGGAAGAAGGACCTGGCCACCAATTTCCAGAACAACTGGTCATGAAAACTTCATGAACAGCAGCAGAGCATTTTCTGCCTTAGCGCTGGAAGGTGAGAAGATGGCACAAAAAGACTGGGCAGGGTTCCCGCTTTGCTGTCCACAGGGTCGCCAGGAGTCAGAACCCATTTGATGGCACTAAACATGACAGCAAACACATATCTAGCACCTACAACCGTCTCTGACAGATAGGAGGTGCTCAATAAAATGTTTGTTGGATAAATGAATGAGATTCCATTAGGAATCTGGATTTATGGGTCTTGCACTCAGGAGTGAGCTCTGGGCTGAAGATGAGGATTGGAAGCCATAGAGATAGATGAAGCCTTTGGGATAGATGTGAGGTCCCACAAGCAGGATGTAGAGAAGGAGTAAAAGAGAGTCTAGGATAGGGCCCAGAGGAACAGGATAGGGAGAGTGGCGCCCTGGAAGGAGACTAGGAAGCAACGGCCCATTGGTACCAAATGACCCAGGGGAGAGAGGGTTTCAGAGAAGGAGTGATCCACAGGCAAATACGGCTGAGAGGAAGCTGTCTACAAATGGCAGCTTTGTGAAGTGGTAGAGAGAACCCAATTTCAGTGTGGAGGGATGAGTGGGACGGAGGATAAGCAGACAAGCGTAGCAGCTGGTATGGACAGCTCTCCCAGAAACCAGACTGAGGAGGAGAGACAGGATGATTACTGGAGGGGGGCTAGGGTGTCAATATGGAGGTTTTAATTTAATGATGGGAGAGAGCGGAGCTAGCTTTAATGCTGATGAGAAGGAGCAAGCAAAGAGAACAGCTGGAGACTGAGGTGCCTGACACAGCAGAGAGAACGGATGGTAGACTGGGTAAAGGAAGGGATGAGTCCATGTGAAGAGGAGCGGTCGAAGAAAGGTGGGACAGCAGCTTACAACCCCAAGAATTTGTTCCTTGCTTACACACCTGTAATTAGACTGAAGTTCAGCTAATCTACGTTGGGCGCAGCTGGGCTTGGCTCCAGGCTGTTCAAAGTATCTCTCATTTTTCTGGAACCAGCAATACATGTTCTTCTCACGACAATGGCAGAGGCCAGTGGAGAAAGTCCAACCATACAAGCACATCCTAGCCTCTGTTGACATTCCACCTGCTAACATCCCATCAGTGAAAGCAAGTCACTTGGCCAAGCTGAAAGTCAAGAGGGAGGGAAAGTACACTCTGTCCACACGAGGCCATGGCTGGGCTGTGAATGTGTAACGCTATTAAGGGGCATGGGGGCAGGTAAACAATTGAGGCAATAATGAACCCACCATAGGTCAACATTTGTACCATCTTTATTATTATCACCTCACCCAGGCTGTGTGCAGCATAACTGCTGTAGCTCCCAAGCAGCCTTCCCATCTCTGATTGATTGTGCAAAACACCAAACTCATCCTCCTCACTTGCCATTATCATGGTGTCACTCCTCTTTCCAAACCCTGCCTCTAAGGTAAAGCCCAGAGTCCTTGGCCAGGTAACCAAGGTGCCAAACCCAACCTGTGCAGCGTATGCCCATCACTCTCCGGGAGGGGCTCTCCTTTGTGCCCATCTAATTCCACTCACCATCCCCAAACCCTTCCTTCCTTCCTGAGCCCCCTCATCCCCAAAGTTCCCCTCTCCATGGTCAAGCTTCCATGAATTCATCCCAAACTCCTACAGCCCCTCTCAGAATTCCTATAACTAAATGCCAATCAAGTTTATACTACTATTTTAAGACTTCATGTATAGGAACTTTAATGACTTGAATTATGAATGCGTTTTGTTTATATATTTACTGAAAAAATACTTGTTTTTTTCAGAATCCACTTGTCCAACAACTCATAGGTGGTTGGCCGCACACCAGGAGCTGCAGGTTTAGCAGAAACCCGGCGGATTCCGGCCCGAGGGAGTTTCCAGAGGAGCTCTAGGAACAGACCGGTCAATGGGTAATCGCCACGCAATAAACGCTACCCGCGGGTTGAGCACGGGAGAGTCCACAGGAGGGCACCGTCCCAGACTCAGAGGAAATGGAAGGCTTTCCAGAGGGAGGTGGGACCTGTGTTCCAAGCTGAGAGAACAGCTTGGGCACAGGCTGGGAGACATGAAGGAACGTGGTGTGGTGGGGGAATAAATAGGTCTGTGTGCCTCTTAAATAGCAGTGAGGGCTGCAGTAATGGGGAGACAGCATGGACTGGTTGGTTGATGCCAGTTCTGAAGGGCCTCGTGTGCCACCCTCAGGAGTTTGAAATTTATAGGGGAGTGAAGGCGAGAGGAGGCCAGAGGAACATGTGTGGGTGGGAGGGTCTCTCCATCATGTTTGTTCTCAGGATTACTGGAGGTGAGGTTTGCCCTCCAAATGGTCGCCAAGTGCTAAACGTATCTGGAGAGCCCCGCGCCATCCTACAGCCTGCTTCCCTGTTAGGATGCCTCAGCCCAGACCTGAAAGGATGGTCTTTCAGATGACTTGGCAGTTTCCCATTCCTGGACAGTCCCTGGATCCTCTGTCCCAACCACCTCCCAGGATGTTGACAGTGACCCCGCGCTGGGCTAGCGCCGCATCAACGCCTGCCCAGCAGCCGAGGAGCCGACTCTCCTTCTAGGCTCCGTTCACTTAGGCTTACTCTTCAACTTGATCTTCAATTTATCCCTAATTTGGAAGCGGGAAAAAGTATTTCTTCTTCCTCCGTCTTTCCAAAGTGTTTGCAGACACCATCCAGAGGAGCCTCAGTTACTTGAGGAGAAATCCACGTGATCCCTTTGGAAGCTCTGGCGTCCTCAGAGGCTGGAGGTAATTCACAGACCCTGTCACAGGGTCACCTCTCAACGTGCCTCTGTGGTTCTGGATGGAATTGGATAAACACCGGAAAGAAAAGGAGACCTCAGCATCACAATGCTGCTTCCTTTGCTAAATCGTTTGTATGCTGCTGCCCTTCCTCTCATAGCTCCACGCAGGGGGGCCTGAGGTTCACGTCGCTGACCCCCCTGCTCCCGACCCTGCACGCCCTGGCCCTGTGCTTGCTAGATTGCCTTCCTCCCTCTCATCTGCCGGCAGACAGGCAGGGCGCCCCAGCATCCCGCAGTTCCTGGGTCCCCACGAAGGAGCATTCCCTTCAGCACTGCCTTCTCACTACAGCCCTATTCCTTTGCCTTCAGAGATTGCCGGAAAGCTTCCCACATAGTTCTCTACCTACACATTCAGAATAAAATGTGTAATTTTTACTATAAACTGAGACGTTTCTAGGGGAGGGCAGTCAACCACAGTGAGCCTTCGAACATTCCTCGCTCAGTCTGTTGTCCTACATGCCTTTACATTTTACCATCATAACCTGCTTGCTTTCTTCCGACGACCGTGTGTTTCCCAGGTCCTTAAGAGGGAGCTTACTCCAGCCTCATGGATTTGTGTCTCAAGGCACTGTCCTCCAGGAGCACCAGCCCTGGTGAGGAGCTGGGGTGTGGCAGGTGGTCAGGAGTGTGAGCTCTGAGCCCAGGAGACTTGTGAGTCCTCTCTTCTCATTTGCCCGCTGGGGGGCCTTGGACCAGTTACTTAACCTCTCTGAGCCTCAGTTTCTTCATCAGTAAAATGTGGGCGATAATATTTACTCCATAGGGGTTTAAGATAACTAAATGATGTAATAAATGCAAATTGGTCCATTGTAAGTACTCATTCAAAATCCACTGCCGTTGTACACACACATCCCAGGATCACTGGCTCTGCTCTGACTCCTTCCCCTCCTGTCCTTACTCTTAGACGGTCTGTTTTCCCTTCTGGCACCAGCTCTGACTGAGAGGGCAGAGTGGACTCAGTTTGAATGCCACCATATGTTCGCCTCACTCTCAGGTCAGAGCACCTAGTGACAGCTTGACTGTTCCCAGGGTTGTGGAGCCAGGTCACCGGTGCAGCAACAAACGGAGGAACCCACCGGCCGGATTGTTCGCTCATGGGCCGTGGCTTCCCCGGTGGCTGCCCAGAGCCTGGATAATGTGCACAATCCGCGGTGCAGGAAAGTTGACCACGCACAGGTAGGTTGGCCAGTGGGAAGGGGGATGGGAGGGAACCTGAGGGCTCTTTCTCCTCCTGGATAGACTCTTCTAGGACACGGTAGTTCACACACCCTCTCTGAAGACTGAAGACATCCCACAAGACGGAGCCGTCAGCCGTTCCTGCTACAAAGCGATGGCCAGCTCAGTACCGCTCCCGTGCTTCTCTCCCTGCTTCCCTCCGCACTCCACTTTCCCCGGCTCTGCTCCCCTGGGATTGCGCCGCCCGCCCCAATAAACAGGGAGCTCGTAAGCTATTGCCTCTCGCACTGACATTTAGAGAAGCTGGGCTGAGACACGCAGAAATTCCTCTCCTGCACAGCGGGCAGGTGGGCACGGAGTGCGAAGTGACGACACAGGAGGACCATGATGAACAGACCGCAGGGAGCTCCCCACGTCTCGGCTGGCCTTTCCGCCACGGATTTGGGTTTGGGGTCGAGTCCTCTTTTCTCAGTGAACTGCAGTTTGCTCATGGCTTTGCTTCCTGGAACACGTTGTGTAAGTCCACCGCTCCTCTACTAAAGTGCTTTCCACGTTTTATCAAACACCACGGACTTCCTCGGTCGTCTCCAGGTTAGACACAACTCATCTCTTCGTCAAAAAAAAAAGTGCTATTCAGGCTCACATCTCCCACTGTGGTCACCTCCGCGGTGTAACAGATCAATGTTCCTCTTAAAGCGGTCCCCACTCAGGCGTCAGCTGACCCGGACGGAGGCCGTGTGCCGAGAACTGGCCCCCCTTTGCTGAGGGCAGCATCGGATCTCAACTCTCAACTGACCCGGCTGAGCCTGAAGCATTACTGTTGCCTCATTCTTGTTTAAAGAGCAGCAGGGGGCCAGCTTCCATGCCAAAAATACACTCACTTCATAGAACCCTTTCAAATTTTCCTAATTTAGAAAACTGGGAGGTATCTTGGCATTAGATAAAGAAAAGTCATGAATTTTGGAGTCCGGTGGAAATGGCTTTGAATCTAGGATGGCACCTATTAACTTTGCGACCTTAGGCAAGTAACGACTTTGATGAGCCTCAGTTTCTCATTTGTAAAGTGGAAATATTATCCAACCCCACAGGACTGTTGCGAACGCTGAATTAGGTAATTCAGTCGTGAGCGCTCAGTCAATGTGAGCCTCCTTCCCCTGCCCTGCCCTGCGCATGGAGCCCCTGCTTCTTCGAGGGCAGTCTGACACAGGGAATGTGCTCTGGGCGTGAGGAGATGTGGGTTCTGGTCCAGACTCCTTCCTTATCATAGCGTGAGAGTTATGAATTCTTTCTGCATTGTCCTTAGGGCTAATGTGCACATCAGAGACAGCGCAGCTGGAAGGGCCTTAAAAGGGGTAAGGACTTGATAAAGCTAAGGGATCTTTACTGATACTCGGTCAGCAGGTATTTGAAGTGCATCAGCTCTGGGTCAGGCATTGAGCTAGGCAGAGAGGATGCAGGAGCGCGAAAACTAACAATGCTCTCCTCTGGCATGCTGAAACTTTGAAGGAGCTGGATCCAGTGCCTCCATTTATTGATAGGGTTGGAGGATCTTTCCAAACCTTCTCTTCATGGACAGACCCTGCTGGATTTCAGCTTGGCTTTTTGGGCAGACCAGCCTACAGCCTGGAATAAGCTCCCTGCTGGGGCTACTTTCTGGGCTGTCTGGGATGAAGCCACCAGCAGGTGGTAGGAATTCTTTCCTCAGAGCCCTGAGTTTGAATACCACCTCTGCCATCTTCTAGTTGAGTAGCCTTACCTAAACTCCTGAACTCCTCTGAGCCTCACTTGCTAACCTGTAGAATGGGCACACTATTTACAGGGGAAGACACATTGGTAATATACATGATAGTTGATACTCCAACATCCATTTCATCCCTCCACCATTGGGCAGTGGCAACATTACCATCTGAAGAAATGGGGAAGTTTCCAGAAGCCATCCTATAACTATGAGGATAATTCTGACACTCTGAACTATAAACTGCAAGGCTGAATGAACCTGAATACTTTAGTGAAATATTTATAGTGGTTGTCTCTCCAAAAGAATGTCAGCTTCTCTAAGATAGGGACTTTGATAGGTCTGGCACATAGTAGGCATGCCAGCAATGTTTACTTTAATAAATAGGAGTTTGCCAGGCAATGAATAAAGAAAGCAGTATTCTAAGCAGAGTACAATGATGTAGATTCAAAAAATGATACAGTGTGTTCACGAACAATGAGAAGTGCCAAAATGCACAGGATGTGTGGTAAGAATTTGTGGAGATAAGGCTGAGGAAGATGGTCCCGCTCTCACGGTGAAGGGTCTTTCATGTTGTACTAAAGATTTTTTTAATTAATAGACTTTATTTTTTAGAGCAATTTTAGATTTACAGAAAAATTGGGTGGAAGGTACAGAGAGTTCCTACATACATCCTTTCTTCTCGTTCTCCCCCCAATCCACACAGTTTCCCCTATTATTAACATCTTACATTAGTGAGGTGCATTTGTTACAATCGCTGAACCAATGCTGATACATTATTGTTAACTAAACTTCATAATTTGCATTAGGGTTCACTCTTGTTTTGGGGTTTTAACAAATGCGTAATGTCACATATCCACCATTACAGTATCGTACAAAATAGTTTCACTGCCCTAAAAATCCCATCCTCCACCTGTTCAGCCTTCCCCACCTCTCTCGAACCCCTGGTAACCACTGATCTTTTTACTGCCTCTATAGTTTTGCCTGTTTCAGAATGTCATATAATTGGAATCATACAGTATGTAGCCTTTTCAGATTGGCTTCTTTCACTTAGCAATATGCATTTAAGATTCCTCCATGTCTTTTTGTGACTTGATAGCTCATTTCTCTTCATTGCAGAATAACACTCCATTGTATGGATGTACCTCAGTTTATCTTTTCACCTATTGAAGGATATCTTGGTTGTTTCCAAGTTTTGGGCAGTTATGAATAAGGGAGGTTTTTATGTGGACATAAATTTTCAACTTATTTGGGTAAAATACCAAGGAGCACAATTGCTAGATAATATGCTGACTATGTGTAGCTTTGTAAGAAACTGTCAAACTGTCTTCCAAAGTGAGTGTGTACCACGTTCTCACCAGTAATGGAGGAGAGTTCCTCGTGCTCCACATTCTCATCAGCATTTAGTGCCGTTAGTGTTCAGGATTTTATCCATTCTAATAGGTGTGTAGTGGAATCTCATTCTAATTTGCAACTCCCTGATGACATATGATGTTGATTATCTTTTCATATGCTTACGTGGCACCTGTGCATCTTCCTTGGTGGGGTATCTGTTCAGATCTTTTGCCCACTTTTTCATCAGGTTGTTTGTTTTCTTATTGTTGAGTTTTAAGAGCTCTTTGTGTATTTTAGATAACTGGTTTCTCAGATATGTGTTTTGCAACTATTTTCTCCCATTCTGTGGCTGTCTCTTCACTCTCTTAACAGTGTCTTTTGCAGAGCAGAAGTTTTTAATTTTTTTTATTAATGTTATGATAGATTACAACCTTGTGAGATTTCAGTTGTACATTTTTGTTAGTCATGTTGTGGGTACACCACTTCCCCCTTTGTGCCCTCCCCCCACCCCCCCTTTTCCCTGGTAACCACCGATCAGATCTCCTTGTCGATATATTAACTTCCACCTATGAGTGGAGTCATATAGAGTTCGTCTTTCTCTGACTGGCTTATTTCGCTTAACATAATACCGTCGAGGTCCATCCACGTTGCTGCAAATGGGCCAATTTTGTCTTTTTTTATGGCTGAGTAGTATTCCATTGTGTATATATACCATATCTTCTTTATCCAATCATCAGTTTCTGGGCATGTAGGTTGGTTCCACGTCTTGGCTATTGTAAATAATGCTGCGATGAACATAGGGGTGCAAGGGACTCTTGAGATTTCTGATTTCAGGTTCTTAGGATAGATACCCGGTAATGGGATGGCTGGGTCATAGGGTATTTCTATTTTTAACTTTTTGAGAAATCTCCATACTGTTTTCCATAGTGGCTGTACCAGTTTGCATTCCCACCAACAGTGTATGAGGGTTCCTTTTTCTCCACAACCTCTCCAACATTTGTCGCTCTTGGTTTTGGATGTTTTTGCCAATCTAACGGGTGTAAGGTGATATCTTAGTGTAGTTTTGATTTGCATTTCCCTGATGATTAGCGATGATGAACATCTTTTCATGTGTCTATTGGCCATATTCATATCTTCTTTTGAGAAATGTCTGTTCATGTCCTCTGCCCATTTTTTGATCGGGTTGTTTGTTTTTTTGTTGTTAAGCAGTGTGAGTTCTTTGTATATTATGGAGATTAACCCTTTGTTGGATAAGTGGCTTGTAAATATTTTTTCCCAATTAGTGAGCTGTTTTTTTGTTTCAATCCTGTTTTCCCTTGCCTTAAAGAAGCTCCTTAGTCTGATGAAGTCCCATTTGTTTATTCTTTCTATTGTTTCCCTCAACTGAGGAGTTGCAGTGTCCAAAAAGATTCTTTTGAAACTGATGTCAAAGAGTGTACTGCCTATATTCTCTTCCAGAAGACTTATTGTTTCAGGCCTAATCTTTAGGTCTTTGATCCATTTTGAGTTTATTTTGGTGTGTGGTGAAAAAGAATGGTCAATTTTCAATCTTTTGCATGTGGCTGTCCAGTTTTCCCAGCACCATTTGTTGAAGAGACTTTCTTTTCTCCATTGTAGGCCCTCTGCTCCTTTGTCGAAGATTAGCTGTCCATAGATGTGTGGTTTTAGCTCTGGGCTTTCAATTCTGTTCCAGTGATCTGTGGACCTGTTTTTGTACCACTACCATGCTGTTTTGATCACTGTAGCTTTGTAGTATGTTTTGAAATCGGGGATTGTGATTCCGCCGGCTTTATTTTTCTTGCTCAGGATTGCTTTAGCAATTCGCGGTCTTTTGTTCCCCCATATGAATTTTAGGATTCTTTGTTCAATTTCTGTGAAGAATGTTCTGAGGATTCTGATTGGGATAGCATTGAATCTGTAGATTGCTTTAGGTAGTATGGACATTTTAACTATGTTTATTCTTCCAATCCATGTGCATGGAATGTCTTTCCATCTCTTTATGTCGTTGTCAATTTCTTTCAAGAAAGTCTTGTAGTTTTCATTGTATAGATCCTTCACTTCCTTGGTTAAGTTTATCCCAAGGTATTTTATTCTTTTCATTGCGATTGTGAATGGGATTGAGTTCTTGAGTTCTTTTTCTGTTAGTTCATTGTTAGTGTATAGAAATGCTACTGATTTATGTATGTTGATTTTATACCCTGCTACTTTGCTGTAGTTGTTGATTATTTCTAATAGTTTTTCTATGGATTCTTTGGGGTTTTCTATATATAAGATCATGTCATCTGCAAACAGCGAGAGTTTTACTTCTTCATTACCTATTAGGATTCCTTTTATTTCTTTTTCCTGCCGAATTGCTCTGGCCAGCACCTCCAGTACTATGTTGAATAGGAGTGGTGAAAGTGGGCACCCTTGTCTTGTTCCTGTCCTCAGAGGGATGGCTTTCAGTTTTTGTCCATTGAGTATGATGTTGGCTGTGGGTCTGTCATATATGGCCTTTATTATGTTGAGGTACTTTCCTTCTATACCCATTTTATTGAGGGTTTTTATCATAAATGGGTGTTGGATCTTGTCGAATGCTTTCTCTGCATCTATTGAGATGATCATGTGGTTTCTGTTTTTCATTTTGTTGATGTAGTGTATCACGTTGATTGACTTGCAGATGTTGAACCATCCCTGTGTCCCTGGTATAAATCCCACTTGATCATGGTGTATAATCTTTTTGATGTATTTCTGTATTCGGTTTGCCAGAATTTTGTTGAGGATTTTTGCATCTATGTTCATCAGCGATATTGGCCTGTAGTTCTCCTTCTTTGTGTTGTCCTTGTCAGGTTTGGGGATCAGAGTGATGTTGGCTTCATGGAATGTGTTAGGGAGTACTCCATCTTCCTCAATTTTCTGGAATAGTTTAAGAAGAATAGGTATTAAGTCTTCTTTGAATGTTTGGTAGAATTCTCCAGAGAAGCCGTCTGGTCCTGGACTCTTATTTTTGGGGAGGTTTTTGATTACCGTTTCTATTTCCTTACTTGTGATTGGCCTATTCAGATTCTCCATTTCTTCCTGATTCAGTTTGGGGAGATTGTAGGAGTCTAGGAATTTGTCCATTTCTTCCAATTTGTTGGCATATAGTTTTTCATAGAAGTTTTTAATTTTAACAAAGTTCAGCTTATCAATTGTTTCTTTCATGGATTGTGCTTCTGGTGTTATATCTAGAAAGTCATCGCCCAACGTAAGGTCACCTAGATTTCTTCCTGTGTTGTCTTCTAAAGTGTCCATAGTTTTGCATTTTACATTTAGGTCACAAATCCATTTGTGAAAAATTATTCACAAATAATTTTTGTGAATGGTGTACAGCTGTGTCTAGATTCATTTTTTTTGCATGTGAATATCCAGTTGTTCCAGCACCATTTGTTGAAAAGACTGTCCTTTGTCCACTAAATTGCTTTTGCTCCTTTGTCAAAGCTCAGTTGACTACATTTGTCTGAGTCTATTTCTGTGGGTCTATTCTGTTCCATTGATCTGTCTGTCCTTTCACCAGTACCACACTGTCTCAATTTACTATAGCTTTAAGCCTTGAAGTCAGGTAGTCCAAAGGCAGGTAGTACAAGTCCTCCAACTCCATTCTTCCTCAATATCGTGTTGGCTCTTCTGGGTCTTTTGCCTTTCCATATAAACTTCCTAATCAATTTGTTTATATTCACAAAGTAATTTGCTGGGGTTTTGATTGGGATTGCACTAAATCTGTAGATCAAGTTGGGAAGAACTGACATCTTTTTTTTTTTTAATGTGAGGTAACATTGATTTACAACATTATATAAATTTCAGGTGTATGTTATTATATTTGATTTCTGTGTAGATTATATCATGTTCACCACCCAAAGACTAATTACCATCCATCACCGTACATGTGTTCCCAGTTGCCCCTTTCACCCCCCCTTGTTCCCCCTTCCCCTCTGCTAACCACCAATCTAATCTCTGTGTCTATGTGTTTGTTTGTGTTGCTGTTGTCGTTTTTATCTTCTACTTATGAGTGAGATCATATGGTATTTGACTTTCTCCCTCTGACTTATTTCACTTAGCATAATACCCTCAAGGTCCATCCATGTTGTTGCGAATGGCAAGACTTCATCTTTCTTTATAGCTGAATAGTATCCCATTGTGTATGTATACCACATCTTCTTTGTCTGTTTGTCCCTTGATGGGTGCTTAGGTTGTTTCCAAGTCTTGGCTATTTTGAATAATGCCACCGTGAACATAGGGGTGCATATATCTTTATGCATTCATGTTTTCACCTTCTTTGGGTAAATACCCTGCAGTGGAATAGCTGGATCATATAGTAGATCTATTCTGAAATTTTTGAGGAATCTCCAAGGTGTTTTCCGTAGTGGCTTCACCAGTTTGTATTGCCACCAGCAGTGTATGAGAGTTCCCTTTTCTCCACATCCTCTCCAACACTTGTTATTTCTTGTTAATTATAGCCATTCTGATGGGCTTGAGGTGATACCTCACTGTAGTTTTGATTTGCATTTCCCTAATAATTAGTGATGTTGAACATCTTTTCATGTGCCTGTTGGCCATCTGTATATCTTCTTTGGAAAAATGTCTGTTCAGATCTTTTGCCTATTTTTTAATTAGGTTGTTACTTTTTTGTTGTTGAGATATATAAATTCTTTGTATATTTTGGATATTAACCCCTTACCAGATATATGGATTGCAAATATCTTCTCCCAATTGTTGGGTTGTCTTTTTGTTTGTTGATAGTTTCCTTTGCTGTACAGAAGCTTTTTAGTTTGATGTAGTCCCATTTGTTTATGTTTTCTTTTGTTTCCCTTGCCTGTTCAGATGTAGTATTTGAAAATATGCTGCTAAGACCAATGTCAAACAGCGTACTGCCTATGTTTGTTTTCTTCTGCAAGTTTTATGGTTTCAGGTCTTATGTTCAAGTCTTTAATCCATTTTGAGTTAATTTTTGTGTATGGTGTAAGATAATGGTCTACTTTCATTCTTTTCCATGTGGCTGTCCAGTTTTTCCAACACCATTTATTGAAGAGATTTTCCTTTCTCCATTGTGTGTCCTTGGCTCCCTTCTTAAAAATTAGCTGTCCATAGATGTGTGAGTTTATTTCTGGGCTCTCGATTCTGTTCCATTGATCTGTGTGTCTGTTTTTGTGCCAGTACCATGCTGTTTTGGTTACTATAGCTTTATAGTATATTTTGAAATCATGGAGTGTGATACCTACAGCTTTGTTCTTTTTTCTCAAGATTCCTTCGGCTATTTTGGTTCTTTTGTTGTTCCATGTAAATTTTAGGATTCTTTGTTCTATTTCTATGATAAAAAGGGTGGAAGTTTGATAGGGATTGCAATGAATCTGTAGATTGCTTTAGGAAGTATGGATTATTATTAACTATGTTAATTCTTCTAATCCAAGAGCATGGAATGACTTTCCATTTCTTTGTGTCTTCTTCAATTTCTTTCAACAATGTTTTGTATTTTTCAGCGTACAGGTCTTTCACCTCTTTGGTTAAATTTGTTCCTAGGTATTTTATTCTTTTTGCTGCAATTGTAAGTGGGATTGTATTCTTAATTTCTCTTTCTGCTACTTCGTTGTTAGTGTATAGAAATGCAACCAGTTTTTGTATGTTAATTTTTTCTTTTTTGAAGAAGAAGATTAGCCCTGAGCTAACTACTGCCAATCCTCCTCTTTTTGCTGAGGAAGAATGGCCCTGAGCTAACATCTGTGCCCATCCTCCTCTACTTTATACGTGGGATGCCTACCACAGCATGGCTTTCGCCAAGCAGTGCCATGCCCACACCCAGGATCCAAACCGGTGAACCCTGGGCCCCCAAGAAGCGGAACGTGCAAACTTAACCGCTGTGCCTCCAGGTCACCCCCTATATGTTAATTTTGTATCCTGCAACTTAACTGTATTCATTTACTATTTCTAAAAGTTTTTTGGTGGATTCTTTAGGGTTTTCTAAATATAAAATCATGTCATGGGCAATAGTGACAGCTTCACTTCTTCCTTTCCAATTTGGATCCCTTTTATTTCTTTTTCTTGCCTGATTGCTCTGGCCAGGACTTCCAATACTATGTCAAATAAGAGTGGTGAAAGTGGGCATCCTTGTCTGGTTCCTGTTCTAGAGGGATAGCTTTCAGTTTTTCTTCATTGAATATGCTATTAGCTGTGGGTTTGTTATAAATGGCCTTTATTCTATTGAGATACTTTCCCTTCTTTACCCATTTTATTCAGAGTTTTTATCATAAACAGCTGCTGTCTCTTGTCAAATGCTTTCTCTGCACCTATTGAGATCATGTGGTTTTTATTTTTCATTTTGTTAATGTGGGGTATCACATTGACTGATTCATGGATGTTGAACCATCCCTGCCTCCCTGGAATAAATCCCACTTGATCATGGTGTATGATCTTTTTATATATTATATTGTTGTAATTGATTTCCTAGTATTTTGTTGAGGATTTTTGCATCGATGTTCATCAGTGATATTAGCCTGTAATTTTCTGTTTTTGTGTTATCCTTTTTTGGTTTTGGTATCAGGGTAATGTTGGACTCGTAGAATGAGTTAGGAAGTTTCCCCTCATCTTCAGTTTTTTGGAAGAGTTTGAGAAGGATAGGCATTTAGTCTTCTTTGAATGTTTGGTAGAATCCACCAGGGAAGCCATCTGGTCCTGGACATTTATTTGGGAGGAGGGTTTTGATCACTGTTTCAATCTCCTTACTGGTGATTGGTCTATTCAAATTCTCTATTTCTTCTTGATTCAGTTTTGGAAGGTTGTATGATTCTAAGAATTTATCCATTTCATCTAGATTATCCAATTTGTTGGTAAATAGATTTTCACAGTATTCTCATAATCTTTTGTATTTCTGAAGTGTCTGTTGTAATTTCTCCTCTGTCATTTCTGATTTTATTTATTTGAGCCTTTTCTCTTTTTTTTTTCTTAGTGAGTCTAGCTAAAAGTTTGTCAATTTTGTTTATCTTTTCAAGGAAGCAGCTCTTAGTTTCATTGATTTTTCCTCTTGTTTTTAAATTCTATTTCATTTATTTCTGCTCTCATTTTTATTATTTCCTTCCTTCTACTGATTTTGAGCTTTGTTTGTTGTTCTTTTTCCAGTTCCTTCAGGTGCACTGTTAGATTGCTTATTTGAGATTTTTGTTGTTTGTTGAGGTAGGCCTGTGTACCTATAAACTTCCCTCTTAGAACTGCTTTTGCTGTATCCCATAAATTTTGGCATATGGTATTTTCATTTTCATTTGTTTCCAGGTATTTTTTTACTTCTCCTTTGATTTCTTCATTGACCCAGTATTTGTTCAGTAGCATTTTATTTAATCTCCACATATTTCCAGCTTTTCCAGTCTTCTTCCTATAGTTGATTTCTAGTTTTCTTTCATCGTGGCCAGAAGAGATGCTTGGTATTATTTCAGTCTTCTTAAATTTATTGAGACTTGTTTTGTGGCCTAATATGTGATCTATCCTGGAGAATATTCCATGTACATGTGTTCAAAAAGAATATGTATTCTTTGGTTTTTGGATGGAATGTTCTGTATATAGCTACTAAGTCCATCTGGTCTAATGTGTCATTTAAGGCCAATGTTTCCTTATTAATCTTCTGTTTGGATAATTTATCCATTGGTGTAAGTGGAGCGTTAAAGTCCCCTACTATTATTGTGTTCCTGTCTATTTCTCCTTTTATGTGTGGTAATAATTGCTTTATATATTTAGGTGCTCCTTTGTTGGGTGCATAATATATATAAGTGTTATATCCTCTTGTTGGATTGCTCCCTTTATCATTATGTAGTGTCCTACTTTGTCTCTCATTACAGTTTTTGTTTTAAAGTCTATTTTGTCTAAGTATTGCTACCCTAACTTTTCTTTTCATTGACATTTACATGGAGTATCTTTTTCCATCCCTTCACTTTGAGTTTGTGAGTGTCTTTACATCTGAAGTGTGTCTCTTGTATGCAGCATATATATGGGTCTTGTTTTTTAATCTAATCAGCCACCCTGGGCCTTTTGATTGTGGCCTAATATGTGATCTGTCCTGGAGAATATTCCATGTGCATTAGAAAAGAATGTGTATTCTGTGGTTCCTAACCTAAGGAAAGAAACCGATATCTAGGTACAGGAAGCACAGAGAGAACCACACAAGAGGCCAGCACCAAGACACATTATAATTAAAATGTCAAAAATTAAAGATAAGGAGAATATCCAAAAAGCTTCAGGAGAAAGGCAAGAAGTTACATACAAAGGAAACCTAATAAGGCTATCAGCTGACTTCTCGGCAGAAACTTTACAGGCTAGAAAGGAGTGGCACAATATATTTAAAGTGCTGAAAGGAAAAAACCTACAGCCAAGAATACTCTACCTGGTAAGGTTATCATTCAGAATGGAAGGGGAGATAAAGAGTCTTCCAGACAAGCAAAAATGAAAGGAGTTTATCATCAATAAACCACACTTATAAGAAATGTTAAAGGGACTTATTTAAATGGAGAAGAAAAGACCACAAATAGGAATAAGAAAATTACCAAAAATAAAATAAAATCACTGGTAAAGGCAAATATACAGTAAAGGTAGCAGATCAACCTACTATGAAGCTAATATGAATGTCAAAAGACAAAAGTACTAAAATTATCTATTTCCATGATAAGAGGTAAATGGATACATACACACACAAAGAGAGGATAAATATCAAAAACGTAAAATGTGGGAGGAGAGGAGTAAAGAATTAGAGCTTTTAGCAAGAGATCAAACTTAAGAGACCATCAACTTAATATAGATTGCTATTTAAGTAAGTTATTATATTTGAACCTCATGGTAATCACAAACCAGAAACCTATAATAAATGCAGAAAAAATTAAGAGAAAGGAACGGAAACACAATACTAAAGAAAGTCATCAAAATACAAAGGAAGAGAGCAAGACAAGAAGAAAGGAACAGAGAAGAACCACTAAAACACCCAGAAAAAAAGTAACAAAATGGCAGTAAGTACCTGCTTGTCAATAGCTACTTTAAATGTCAATGGATTAAATGCTCCTATATCTCTCTTGTCCTTCTGGGACACCTATAATATGCATGTTAGTGTGCTGCATGTAGTCCCAGAAGTCCCTTAGATGGTTCTCATTCTTTTTTCTTTTATCTGTTCAACTTGGGTGATTTCCTCTAGTCTTTCATCCAACTCACTGATCCATTCTTCTGTATCATCTGCTCTGCTATTGAGTCCCTTTAGTGAATTTTTCTTTTCCATTATCGTATTCTTCAGTTTGGATTAGTTCTTTTTTATATTTTCCAATTCCTTGTTGAATTTCTCCCTGTATCCATCCATTCTTCTCCCAATATCAGTGAGCCTCCTTATCACTATTAGTTTGCACTTTTTATTAGGTAGATTGTTGATCTCTGTTTTGTTTAGTTCTTTTTCTGGGGATTTGTCCTGTTCCCTTATTTGGAACATATTCTTTTGTCTCCTAGTTTTGCCTATTTCTCTGTACTTATATCTATGTATTAGGTAGATCAGCTATGTCTCCTGATCTCGGAGAAGTGGCCTTATTTAAGAGATGCCTTATGAAGCTCAGCAGTATGCTTCCCTCTTGTCACCAGTTTCAAATGTTCCAGGAGTGTCCCCTGTGTGGACTATGTGTGTCCTTCTGTTGTGGCAGGGTTGCTCTTGCTGCAGGTGCATGGGAAGGCTAGGTTGTCCCCCTGGCCAACTGGTTTTAACACTGGCTGCGTGTAGTTGCTATGGTCCCTTCACTCACTTTATTGGGTCAGGAGAGCCCCAGCACAGTTGGCTGCAAGGTCTAACAGGACATTCCTGCTGCAGTTTTTCTATTGAGTAGGCCCCCAGCATGGCTGTTTGCTAGGCTCAGGGGCTTACAATTGCTGATATGCCTCTGGCCTGCAAGGCTGTTGTCAGTTCTCTCATTAGTGCAGCTGGGTGGAACCAGCCCCATGTGTGGCAGCAAATAGTTGTTTCAAGTGTTGGAAGGTGGAGGCAGATCCCCTATGTGGCTGTTTGAGAAGCACAAGTCTTCTGAGGCTGACAAGACCCACCACCCACAGGCCCACACACCCCATCAATGCAGTCCTGCACATGTGTGCACACCACACCCAGCTGAAGGGAACCCACTCACCCTGCTGCAGCAGTTCCACACACCCCCATCTAAGCAGGCCCACAAGTTACCCAAGGGCTTGCTGGTGGGTGAGGCCAGTCCCTAAGGGCAGGTTGCCTGCCCTGGATGAGCTGGATTAAATCGGTGCCCTAGTTGGTGGGGCAAAGCCCTGCACTAACAGATCAGGGAAAAAACTCCAATGGTGTCTTCCAGTGTCTGTGTCAGCATGCCAGTGTTTGGTCACAATAATGGCTGCCACCAATGTCTCAGTCACTGGAGAGGTGGTCCCAGTCACCTCTTGCTTCCCTGAGATGTGCCCAGAACCTACCAAGTGAGTCTCTTTTCACCAAAGGGCTGTGCACCTTTCTTTCTGGTGACTTTGTGTTGCTTTCCAAAACTGGTAAATTTGTGCACAGGCCCTTTAAGAGCAGGCTTTTTTTCCTTATGTCTAATAGCTTTTCTGGGGCTATTCCCCAAAGTACTTAATAGCCAGCAAAGCCAGATATTATGCCACTCATCTTGGTTGTACTAAGTCCAAAAGCTGCTTATTGTGGCAGGTACTCTCCTGCTCAGATGCCCCACTCCTCCAGGGAGAGCTTCATACAGTAAGATTGCCCCTGGCTGTGAAGCACCACAACTGCAATGTGGCTTTTTTCTCTCCAAGGAGGAATTCCTGCCTGTTTCACTTCAGTCAGCACTGTCCCTTGTTGTAGGGGTTCTTTTTATCCAGTTTCCAGTTCTGTCTCAGGGGTAATTGTTCTCAGGGGAGGTGTAAGTTTGTTGAGTCCATGGGAGGAGGCGAGTTCAGAGTCTGCCTACACCTCCATCTTCCCAGCAATCCTCAAGAACTGACATCTTAACAAAATTGAGTCTTCCTTCCATGAGCACAAATATCTCTCTAGTTTTTTAGATCTTCTTTGATTTCTTTCACCAGAATTTTTTAGTTTTCCTCACATAGATCTTGTACATGTTTGTTAAATGCATACCTAAATATTTCATTTTTGTGTGCTAATGCAAAAATTGTTAACATTATATTGTACACAATAGGAAGTCACAAGTTGCTAAGCAAAGGAGTAATATTGTACATTTATTTTTAAGAAGATTGTTCTGCTAACAGTATGGAAAATGGCTTAGATTTGAGTAAAATTGGAGGTAGAAAGACTAGGTAGGAGATTTTTTTTTTTTTTAATGTACAAGTGGAAGTAAAGGTCTAAACTGAAGCAGTGGCAGAAGGTTGGGAAATAGTAAGTCTGACTCAAGAAATAAGGCAAATTGTAAGAATGTTCTTTTTCTAAGAAAGCCAAGAAGACAGACATTCCAACAGCCTTGATGACTATTCACCAACACTAATCTTGATGTCCCAGGAAGGTGGCATTTAAAGACCAAAATGGCAGTGCTAGCTGCCTACTCCAGCATCCTCTAGTCCCCTGCTCCTTTCCCTGCCTAACACAATCCCAGTTTGTTCAACTGTCCTCCTTCCCTACCTGGCCAAGTGCCACAGGGGAAGCCAGCTCCAGCCCAAGCTCCAAGGGTGGCCTACTGGGTCTAAGGGTCACCCCAGCCCCCTTGCCAGGACTGGATCAGGAATGGGCATGTGGGCCAATTCTGGCCAGTGAGACAAAAGGAGAAGTCTGTTGAATGGGGTGGGTACAGGGTCTAGAAAGATGTCCTCGTCCTAAGTGAAAGCCACGGGAACAGTCTCCTGCCTGACTCTGAAGGTCATCCTGTCTTTGTAACTCCCAAACTCCTGCAGCCATATCTGTCAGCTGAGGACGGAGCCAACAGTGAAGGTGGTATTGCATAGAAAAGGCACTGCTGAGCTGCTGAGTCAAAGAAAACACATTTCTTTATTGTTTAAGGCAGGAGGAGGTGGGATCTCTGAGACTTATATCTGAAGGCATCCTATCTGTTACCCTCCCCTTGTTCAGCAACTAGGCTAACTAAGCTTGCCTACTAGCCACTCTCCCCACCCCAAGGATGCCGAGTTCTTTCCTAGTATCAGCTTAGATCACACCCCCAGAGTATGACTTTGCCTGCTAGTTTACTGCTGTATCCCCCACATCCAGAACCTGACATTCAGTAGGGACTTAATAAATATCTAATGTATCAATGAATGAATGAAGCACGGAAGAGCTAAAATTTGTAGCACGTGTGTCTAGCTACTCCCCATCCCCCACTCTGTTTTCTCCCACTAAGATTTACCATTATTGAGTTTTGACTGATGTATGCCTTTGACAAGCACCAAAGATTATAGCAAGAAATAGCTATATCAGAGTAGGCTCTGCATTTGCTATACAAAAAGATTGTCAAACACACTATATCATGTTTTCAGAGTTCCCATACAAAGGCTAAAAGACTTTCTAAAAGAAACAATGCCAGAGTAAAAAGCATGCTTCTCTTGGAGAATTGTTCTGACTCCTTCTAGTAGGGTGTATGGGCTATCTAATTGGGTGTCCTTTTTTGCCTGGGCTGCCAGGAAGCTCAGAGACTAATCTGATGCTAAATCCTAGTAACTCTATTACACTTCACAGTCACTGCTTGCTTCTCCCTCCTTTCCATGGCTTTGCTGTTCTAATTTTAGTTGAATGACCTTATTGTGTTTGCCTTTATTGTAAGTTGCTTCAAATCCTTTTCAGAAAGAGGTGCGTATCTAAAAAAAATTAACAGCTCAATTCTAAAAAGCCATGCAGAGCCCGAGTTGGCACCACTTGCTCTTTGTAATAGCCTGGGAGGGCCCCCAAAGTAGGCTGGTGCTTTATCTTTACAAACACATGTCAGCCGGAGCAGCGGTGCTCACTGGAGATCTCCGGAGACAAGGGCAAAAATCACCCGTCATTTTCTACTGAATGGGTGTCTGGAGGACCATTCAGGCTCCTAGTGGCTGGATTTGGTGGGGCGGATTAACGTGGAGAGCCCTTGGAAAATCAGCATCGCCCCTGCCTGGACCTGCTATTGTTCCAGAGGTGAATGTTCTGTCTAGTTGTGCAGATAGAATCTCTCTCCTGCCCGGCCCCAGCCCCACCGGCTTTCTGTGCAGGGTCCTGTGCCCTTTCCCAACTCTGGGCCCCAGGCCTCTCCAGCCAGCCCTCCATGCCAGCTGGCAGAGGGTGCTCTTGTACAGCAGATCTGACGCCCTCCCCATGAATGCGCTCCCGCTGAAGCCCTCCCGCTCCAGCCAGGCTGCCTCCACCCGCTGGGGCCCTGGAACCCTCACGTGGGGCAAACTGCTGCTCCTTTCCGAAGGCTAGCCTGGGCCATGCCCCAAGCCACTGCTGAGCTGGCCTCATTCCCCTTCAAGCTTGTGTGCCCCTCTCTGCACCCCAATTTCCCCACAAATGGAACAGAGTGAGGCTGAATATGAGAGGATGTAGTGGGTTTGCTGATAATTATATGTGTGTTGGGCGGGGAGAGAGAGAGAGGAAAGAGACACTGCCCTCTCAGGGCTCTGCAATAACAGACTTCAAGATTTAATTGGAAATTTAGTAAATCTGCTAAAACATTTAGTGGTTTAAATTTTTCCTGTTCTGCAAAGAAACAAAGGCTTCTGGTTTACCTTGCGTCTTTCAACAACTTTAATTTCATTTGTAGATTACGGGTGGAAGTAGCATTTCCACTCGATTGCATACTGGGCATTAAGAAGACAAAAACCTTCCTTGTTTGCAGCCCTCAGAATTTTTTCAGACATTAAGCTGTAGGTGGCATTCTTTATACCTGACATCAGAGCACTTTTGTCAGGCGTTTAGTTGACAGGATTCACTGCAAGCCCATCGTAGGAGTGTGAAGCAGGAAAACAAGAAAAGATTTCATCCAGGTGGTCAGAGAGAGGAGTGTGCACAGGCCGATCGGCCCGATCGGGTAACCACTGTTTTCAAACTGTGTAATTAAAGATCCTTAGAGTTCTTCGAAGGGAATTAATTAGTAGAGAAAGGATGTTTTGTTTACAGTCTTTATCATCAACATAAGCAAAAGCCAGCCTTGGTATTGGTGGTGAACTGGACCGAATTCTCCCGAAGCCAAGAATGCTCCACGCAGAGCTTTCCTTGTTTTTGGAGGTTTGTTCCATCCGTGCATTAACTTGCCATCAGGGGAGGGGAGGGGGCAGGGGCAGTGGTGACTGTGGGTAGAGGAGAGGCATTCTCAGTGTTGTCGAAACATGTGCAGCCCCATGTGGAGTTCCCACCCCTGAGACCCACGTTCGCAGAGGATGGGGGCAGGGTGGGGTTAGCGTTTAGGCTCTGGATGGTTTGTCTGTGGGTGACCATGTTTTCAGGCCCACACCGCTGCACCTGGGTAGCCCTAAAGAAATCATCTGGTAATGTGTCACAGTGGGTGTCACTGTACTGGCCTGGTGGCATCAGCAACACCTGGAGTGCTTCATAATAAAGGCAGCTGACAGTCCCACCCAGACCAACTGAACCAGAACCTCCTGGGATGGGACTCAGAAATCTGTGTCATTAACTCATGACCCAAGTGCTTCTGATAGGCAGCCAGGTTTGATACGCAAGCTACTGATCTAAGCTGTTGAGCCACCTTTTGGTGAAAGGACATGGGCATGAAGAGGGGAGAAGGGCAGGGGTACCCAGGGAGTTTACCCTGGGCCAGAAAAGGCCAGTCACAAAGTGTTAGACCCATGGCCTCTGGGAATTGACTAAAGCTGCTGCTGGGAGCCAGGCTCACTCTTTGCAAAGTGCAAACAAACCCTGACCTTGGAGGATCATCCTATCAGCCCAGTCTGAGCCATAGGGGCCATTCTCCAAGCCAAGGGAGACACAGGGCAGCTGCAGCCCTCCGCTCCCCTTCCCTCAGGACTCCGTTTCATGGCTCCAGGAAACGTTCGAAAGGACCAGCAGCCTTCTGGGAGGTAGCCAAGTCGGTCCTATGATTATCTGACTTGTGAGAACCGGGTCTCAGCAGGCTCTGGGTCTTACAGGCCCAATTCCATCTGATCATCTTGATGATGACATTCCTGATCCTAGCTTGTCTTGGCCATGACAAGAGCTCAGAGACTTCCTCAGTTGTCCCACCTGGCCACCTCTGCAATCCATACCCACCATTTCCCGCGGATCTTATAGAATATCTAGTCCCAGCCCGTTACTTCAGGGTCATTTTCAGTGAAAACTTTTATATTGTAAAATAATACGAGTATGTTGTTAAAAGGAATTTTTTTAAACAAGTAGACGTGTTCAAAGTGGGGAGTGGAAGCTCTCCCTATAGTCTCGCCCTTCAGGAATCATTCCTGTTAATGGTATCAACCGCTTCATTTTCCAGATGCCCACACTAGGGTTCAGAGAGGTAGTCAGTGATTCTGTGGCGAGCAAGGACAGGAGTCCCCGACCTCTCTGCCCAGTGCTCTTCCCACCCACACCACTTTGTAGGAGGCCTCTTCCAGCACCCTGGGTTGCCAGAAGCTTTTTGATGCCATCAACAAGGAGATGACTAACTCATTTCTCAGGCATCAGTACAGGTGATCAGTACACTTCTCCGGAAGCCTAAAACCGAACTTTGAAACCAGATTCTTCCGGATTACAGGAAACGCACTTCACTGGCGGCTTCTTCCTCCGCCCCTCTGGTCTTTATACCCATCAATTTCTCCTCGGAAAGCTTCGCTTTTCTGACCTAGGTTCGCAGAGGTTCCAGATTCACAAGGAAAGCAGAACCGAGCATGTTCCGAGATGGCCAGCGCCTGGGCTCGGCGGGCAGAGCTCCTGGGGCCATCTTGGGAAATGGGGCAGGGAGAGCAGAGAGCGAAGGCGGGTGGCTAACTGCCCCGTAGCAGAGCCCACAGTGCTGCTCTAAGAATTCCCCTAAGGCCTTTTCTCCTTCTCCCAACATTCCTGGGGACTCAAGCCTGCACAACATACGATCTGGTGCAGGAGTGGGCAGAGGACGGCGTGTAGGATTAGGTGTCCTTCATTCCCAGGTAACGCGGGGCATGCAGGTGCAGTGTGGCTGCAGTGAGAGGCTTTCAACAACGCTGGCAAAGTGGAGGTTTGTGCTTCAGCGTGCGCTTTGTTTTGTTCAGTAGACCCAGTGAACAGTCACGCTCAGTTTTCAGTACTTGCAGAGTCACAACGATAACGAGTCTCCTTATCCTAACTGTCATGTAATAAGGATTGAGCATGTACCAGGCACCGGCCTAGGTGCTCCACATAAGATCTCTCACCTAATCCATGCTGCCATCTCCGTTTATAGATGGAGAAATTGAGTCTCAGAGAAGGTGCCTGAGGTCACACAGCCAGTTGCCAAAAGAGTCAGGTTTCCAATCCAGGTTGACTTGATTGCAAAGCCTGACAGTTTATAAATGTAAATGCAGGCCTGGTGTCAGATTTCAGCCTGAGAGGAAGCTTATGGAGAAAGGCAAGGTCACTAAAGTGAAGACTGGTTTCCCACCCTGTGCCCGAGTAAGTGGACGCTGAGCAAGGCTGTCCACCTGTCATGTTGGGTGAAATCTTGGAAGACACCATGTTACCTGAAAACATGGCAACTGCCGACTCAGATGTGGCTAGGAATTGGTTCTTCTGCCTTGCTGATTTATTTATTTTATGTTTAGTCCCCTTTTCCCCTAGAAAAATAACCTTCACCTCTTTGCCTACAGTTCTGTTGACTGCAGTAATGTATACTGACCACAGCAATTGATAAAGAAATAAAGGCTTCTGTCAGATCTCCAAGTGGAGGGACACCAAGGAGGCACTAACGAGCAAGGGAGCCCCAGCCAGCTCGGAAGTAATTGTCAGAGTAGCCCAGAGCCCAGGGTGGTGATTTCCTTTCTTTGACCATTTTAAAATTCATGTCGGTAAAGCCAGGTCCTTGGTGCGCCCCTGGGAGAGACCTCTTGCTTTTTTAGCTTCATCTGAATCTCCTCTGAATTTTGCCTTGCCATTGTTGGAAGAGACCTTAATTTTAATTCTTTTCTCTTCCGTGTGTCCCTCTTTCTCTCCCTCCTCCCCAAATGTTTTAGCATCTGTTAATCCCAGTTGGAAACCTTAGCAGATAAAAGTCGTGTTCTGTGTAGATTGCTTCCAGAACAAATACGGGATGGTAGATAATTTAGCATTCGGTTTCAGAAGGGCTTAGGGTGGGGGCTGCAAGGACAGCACCTCTTCCTCATAAGACATCCAGTAAAAGCAAAAGCACAGTAATTCCCAAGCTCAGATGGAGTGCATGTAGATCAGGTTCATTTCCAGAACAGCCGCTGCCTGCGTTTAGGTGATATTAGAAGCCACCATGACAGCAAAGTAGTTTTATGCATAGCGGCTTAGCACACACTCTGAGAACTAGTTTAGTGAAGCTATCAGGTTGAAAAATACCAAGTCACAAAGTTTTAATGAAACTAAGTGTGGATCAACGTATCATAAAGAGCATCCAGGACGACTTAGAAGATCCATGGGTGGAAATTAGAATGGATCTTCAGGATTTATTTGGCAAAGCCTGTCTATTTTGACCTTTTTTCCATTTCATATTAAGGCTACTGAAAGTGTGTTTTGTTTGGCTGAGGCTGGAGAAGGACAGCAGCTATGGGCTGTTACACTGATGCCGCCACTGAAGTTCAGCAGCGTTAATTGACTGATAAGGGCCGGGCAGCGAATCGCAATGAGAAAGGCCATCGGAGATTTTCTTGCTTTATTTCTCTCTGCACTTCATTTACATCTTAAGCCATATTGGTGATCCAGATTTGAATAAAGCCACGGCTTAAGCAGTGATTAGATCTCAATAGCTTGGATTTTCTGTGAAATTGCTGCATTTTTACTAGATGTATTTAGAAATACTGGTGAAAACTGACACCTTGGGTAACTTTATCATTTAAAATGGAGCTTCGGGTGGATAAAAAAAACCAGCTAAAATGGGAGTATTAGTGGCCAGGCCTTTGACTCCAGCAGTGTCAGGGGTTAGAATTAGACAAAAGCCAAGCTCAGTGTGACTTGGGCTAGAAAGAATGCAGATAAGTCCACCCAGCACCTTCCCTTCGGCCTGCTGTCCCCAAAAATGGTAATTGAAGCAATGATCCCGGAACCTGGAGGAAAGTAAGGAAGCCAAAAGGAATATATAATGCAACAAGGAGCTTTTTTTATTCTGAGATTTTTTTTTTAATCATGAAGCAATATTTTTAACTCTAAGGTTAACCTGCTAATCCTTAAGCTGGTGATATGGCAGTGTCAGATGTGACGGGATTTTGTGATTCTCATTATTGTTATGTATTGTTCTTTCCCTGGTATTCCATATTAATATTTATAAATGCCCTTTTTATAGAACCAGGAGAACCAGAACCCATTATTAAATTTTTAAAATGGACAAACGTCGCATCCAATATAGTTGATTACAATTTAGAACAAAAGGGATTTCAGTGGTAATCCACTTCTTGTTTCTCGTTGTTGTTGATTTCTGTAGACAGCAGAGCTCCTGATGTTATTTTTTTTATTTACTTAAACTACTGTTTGCACAAAGTAACATCCAAATGACAGGGAATAGCAGAATATTGATTCTGCTCCACAAGAAGGAGTTGAAAGTCACCATGAGCAGGTAAGAGGGCATAATGGAGAAAAGGTGTGCATTTAAAATGCTAAGTCACCCGCCAAAGGCAAGGGCAAAATGAAAGAATCGATTAAAATTTTAAAAAGAAGGAGGTTGTTCATTCACTTGTTTTCAAGTGCCTCATTTTACTTGACAAGTGGCTTCAGAAGGATTCAGTAGGCATCACCGTGTGTGAGAGAGGAACTCTCCGTAATAAAGAGAGGCAAATCAATCATCCCACGACCCGCCATGGAGGACAGTCAAAACTGACAACTCATCTAACCAGGCGGCTATCCTGTCGGCACCATGGGATGCAATCAAACGTCCTTTGGAGTCAAAAAGGAAGAAAACGTGTCTACCCCGCTCAGGGATATTACTGCTCCCGGCTCTGGGTGGCCAAGAATAGTCTTCAGCCCCAGAGAGGAATATTCGTGGAAGGCAGGTATTTTATGGCCAACTGGCCCCACCTCTCCCCCCCCCTCCAAAGGGACTGAATAACTTGGCGTAATTAGCAGGAGGGTATAGGAAGTAATTGGCTGCGCTTGCGGAGTGGGGTGGCTGGGAGGCCTGGTTTTGCAGAACCATCAAGTAGGAGGAAGGGTACCATCTCTGCTCCTGGAGCCAAGAACCCAGAGGAGTTATGACGAATTGTTAGAAATGTCTCGACTCTTATCCTTTTGGAGAGAAGGAATTTTCACGGGGATTTTTAAAATTCTTTTTATAAAAATTATTTTTTTTCCCGATTCAATATCCAAACCCTGGGCTTCAGAATCAGACTTCAAAGTGTGAGTCCTGGCTTTTCCCCTTCAAGCTGTGTGATCTCAGGCAAGTTACTTCATCAGGTCTCCTTGATTATAAAATGGGAAAAGCAACACCTGCCTCAGCTGTTGATGTGCGATTAAATGAGCCGGCCCGAGTGTTGAGGAGGGGCTGCCACAAGACGCGGGCAAGCAGTGGGAGAGATGAATGCATCTGTGACTTTGGAGACTTGAAACTCTGTTTCTTTATTTTGGATAATTTTCTCTCTTTTGTCCTCTCCTGGTTTGGGAACTAGAACCCTTGCATATGGATCTTTGTAACTGCAAAAAATAAAAATAGGGCCCAGGTTGCTTGAGGAATTCCAGGCTATGTTTGGCCTTCTGGGATAAAACACCGGGCATTTATTTTTAAACACCTCTAAGGTATTTTCCAGCACCAATAAGGAAAGAGGAGTCAGAGCTGATGCCTAGTGGTTCTGACAGTTACTCTATTACAGCACAGAGTTACGGGCACAGAGGTGGCGTGTTAGCTCCCGGCTGAGGGGTATTGTGTGTTCAAGCAGCAGTGTAACTCAATTCCGGTGAAACCCAAGTTTGGTGAGGCCATAAGAAGGCTATTCTTCGTGACCAATCTGTATAGAAACTGGCCTCGCCTCCTGGGGACACATGGCTTAGGTTTCAAGCGTGTGTAATGGCCTGGGTTGCAATGTGGCATTTGTTCAGGAACTATGCTAAGATGCAGGCTTCTGAGGCCTCTCAAAAGTGTGCCAGCCTGCTTCTCCTTGGAGTCCCTAGTGCCCTCCTGTCTTGAAGGGTCTTCGTTTGCTCTCCTTGTGGAGGGAGTTCTCCCGAGGGAAGTGGGGGGATGTACTTTGGTGCTCTTCTCCTTCTTTCCACGGTGGACCCCAGGCTTCTTTCTACACTCTCCTCAGGCAGTTGGTGGCCTGAGTTGGCCTCGGGGGTCTCTCCCTCTCCACCACCACTTGCTGCCCTCCAACTGTTCTCCTCCCACTGATTTATCAAATTCACTTGTCCTCTGCTCCATTTCCTCAGGAGGACCTGGACTAAGCCAAGCAGCACTCTAGGAGAAAGCTCAGCAAACCCTTGAATTGAATAAATGTGTTCAGTGATTGGCACTAGCCTAATGTAATCGTGACTTATTCTCCCTCAGATAACGTTTCCTCTATGCCAGACAGATTTGTGCCCTTTCTCACATGGCTTCAGTCCACCTTTTGGCTCCAGTTGCTACTCTGGCAACACCTGTGCCCCCTTGCAGATGGACAGCCCCTTCCTCAGCTGGGCTTCCTTTCGCCCGCTTTCTGCCCGGGGCTTTGCTCCCTCCACTGCCTATGGGAGCCAGCTCAGCGATGCTCACACATCCACGATGCTCACACATCCACGCACAACCTGGAGGTGTGAAGGGGTCGGCACCCCCAAAGCAAACTTTGACCAACGGAGATAAGAGCAGAATGTCCCCCTGGGGACTGATCCCACACATCCACAGTGATAACCAGCTCCCTGATGCAGCCCCAGGTTGGCTTTGCCTTTCTCCCTGCTTCCTCCTCCCTGGTTCCTCCACTCCAGATCCCGGAGTTCACTTCTCAAAATAAACTACCTGCACATAAGCCCTTGTCTCAGACTCTCCTTTTTGGGAGAACCCAAGGTGAGACATCCTTTCTAACAGGGACCTTCTAAAGAAGGCTCCCTAATCTAAGACAGTGCATCTCTGCTGGTGGAATTGCTGTGCTGTGGGATATATGTTGGGGTGTCCCCATAGCTGCCAAGGCACAATCTCCCTCAGCTTTTGTCATGTTAGGTGGTCATGGCCTGCAGATTTGTCTGTCTCCCCAGTATACTGAATTCAGGGACAGCATCTTTTCTTCCTTATCTGTGTGCCTAGCAGCGTCTAGCATGCGGCGAGACTTGAATACATATTTTTCATGGACGAATGAATGAGCGAGCGGGTGAATGCATGAGAGCCATGGCTGCCCATATCACATGTCATAGTTAACTATTCACTCTAAACTCCATCTGTGTCCCCCGAAAGTCAAACATAATACAATATAAAATAATATAACACAAGCAAGTTAAATTTTAGGGGCAGCAGGAAGAAGCACAAACACTCATGGATAATCCCCTCCCCACGAAGAACATTTTTGTTCTCGCACACACCCTTTCAGTGGTGGCCCTCCCTGTCCTCCTGGTCCAGCGCTTTCTCTGGCTACTGAGTCACTGGCCCCATCTTGGTCCCTTTCGTCTGCCTTCCCAGGTGGTCCTTTGGGTATAATTTGGATCTGCATAGACTTTCCTGTGGGGATTCCTCCAAGGGATTGTAAGGGAGTCATATCAAGAATATATGCTCCTTTCTGAGTTTTTAGGACCACTCAGAACTGGAGTGACAAGGCACATATTTTACCTGGACTCCCCCTAATAAAAGACTATCCTGGGAAGCTGGCACCAAGAAGAGAAACTCAGCTTAAAAGGCATCCCAGGGTGCCACCAAGCCCTGTTCAGATTCCTTTACCTTACCCTCCGTGTGAAACATCCTGTGCAACTGTGAAATCTGTACATTCCATTTGTGGAGAGGCTGAGTCTAGCAGGCCAGGAACCAGGACCTCTGTGGGAGATTGTAGCATCATGACTGAGCATCCCTGTATAGCCAGGAAGACGCAGCACCTCTGTGTCATCCCGCAGCTGGAAGACAGGTTCTCTTACTGACTTAAGTAGTCTTAAAGATTTAATTACTGTACAGCATTTGGAACAATTACAAATTTGTACATCATCTTATTTTAAATTTAGTTTCCCATTTAATTAAATGAGAAATTGAGCTTTTAGCAATGTCTCTGCTACAATAGTAATAGTTGCAGAGAACTGAAGTAACTTTAATCTTGCCTTGCTAACAGCCCTAATTTATCAGTTAGGATGCTTTCAATTGCAAGTAACAGAAACTCCAAATCAAATCAATTTGAATAATAAGAAGACTTATTATCTCACGTAGAAAAAAGAAGAGGTACGGTGAGTTCTGGGACTGATTCAGCAGCTCAAAGGTGTCATCAAGGACCCAAGTCCTCTCTGCTCTGCCATCTTAAGTGTTAGCCTCACCCTTGGGCTGGGAGCGACACAGCTGTAGCAGCCAGCACCAGGCCTCACACCCAGACCCAAAATCCAGAGGAAAAAGAGAAATCACCTCTTCCTGTCCTTTTTTTAGGAGAGAGGAAACATTTCCCCAAAGCCCCCACTGGACTTTCTCTCATCTCTCCTCTCTAGAATATGGTCATAGCTTAAGCTAAATTATGCTCTAGTAAGAGATAATCCCTAAATCTCAGCAAAGGTTTATTTCTTGCTTCATGCAAAGTCTGCCTCGAGTCCAGAGACTTTCCAGGGTGGAGATGTCTGTGAGTTGGCTCCGAAATCTCTGGGGCACCTGCATCTCCAAATACTCTTCCACTGTGACAGAAGAAGAGAGTGGTGGAGGGTCTTGGGCAACAATCTAACACTGAATCCTGAAGTGATACTTGTTACTTTCATTCGTGGCCCTTTAGTTATATGGCCCGATCCAATTGCAAGTGGATGGAGAAGTGTGATCTTCCTATGTGCTAGGGAAGGAGGGTAGAACCAAAAATGGAGGGCACTGGAAATTCTCCACACTGTGCCCAATTCTGACCCATCACTTGTGAGGGTGATAGGAGATGAGCAGTGGAAGAAGGTTAGGCTAATGTAAGGTGGGATGTATGCTGAGGAGTAAACCATATATCCACTCCATGTGGTCTGAAGATTAAGAAGACAACATATATAAACCTTTGAGGTTCTTGGAAGATGACCCAGAAATCAAAGAGCAGATCATTCTGGATTGCTCATGAATTGATTATTCCATCTTTGATGTGCTCATCAGCGAAAAGGAAGAGAACGACAATTTCAGGTACCTGTGTTAGATTCTTTCCTAAATAAACCACCACCCTCTACCAGAAAAGTCCCTTTTGCCTAGACGTAGAATGCTTTTGAACCCTGCAGAGCAACCTTTATTAAATTAAAAGTTGATTAAATCTTTAGCCATCACGCTCAGTCCTGAATATGAGAAAGAAGCTGGTGGCAAAATTTTGGAAGCTCTTTTTTTCCCATAAAACCAAAGAGCGGACATTATAAAAGGGTTTTTCATGTCCTCTCAATTTCTTGAAATGGGACCCAACTCTTCTTCTCTGAAAGGTAGTCTGCCACATTTTTTAAAACTTGTTTTAGTTCTCTTGTTCATCCAATGACCAAATGCATTAAAATTCCCCAGAAACCATGCACAAGCGCAGGGGGGAAAGGTAAATAAATAAATTAAATAGAAGCAGCTCAAGCCTGGAGATTTGGCTTGAGTAGCTGGAGTACGTGGCTCAGGAATCTGCGTTCTGATAAACCTCTCGCGTAATCACCACATGATGCCAGCTTTCACGTCACAGCTGTCCGTCAGCAGGTGAAGGTCCCCTACTGACAGTTTTCTTCTTCACCTGATGGTTAGTTTATTTAACAAATCATGGTTCTCATTAGGTTATTAGGGCAATAAAGTGATGTTTATTGAGCCTAATAGAACGATAAATCCAGTTTTCAATCACTTTATCGTGTCCACGTTGAGTTATTTTGTTTCTTAATGTTTTTCTGATGAGCTGGATGGGGATGTCTCTAAAGGAAGCATAGAGGCTTCTTTCTGATTTGACTCTTCATAGAATAACCTTTAGTGTAATTGAACCCACCTTTAATACCGCTTTCCCTCATTATAAGCAGAAGTGTTTGCTAGCGTTCATTGCATGCCCCTTACAATAGCAAATACTGGATGATAGAAACTTGGCTTCCACTCTCTTCACCTCAGTTTATTCATCTGTGAAATGGAGATAGCAAGAGCTTCTATCGCAAAAAGTTGTTACAAATTAAACAAGACAGAACAGAGATCCTGGAAATAGACCCATACAAATATGCCCAACAGACTTTTAACAAAGATGCAAGAGAAATTCAACAAAAGAAAATAGTCGTTTCCAGGTTGCCAGTGCTGGAGCAATTGGATGTGCACAGGGGTGAGAGAGATGAAAGACCTCACTTAATCTCACACCTTATACAAAAATTAACTCAAAATGGATCATAGTCTTAAATATAAAATGGGAAACTATAAAATTTTTAGAAACAAACATAGGAGAAAATCTTTAGGATCTAGGGCTGGGCAAGGACATCTTATACTTGACATCAAAAGCATGATCCATAAGAGGAAAAATTGATAAATTGGACTTCATCAAAATTAAAAAGTTTGGGGCCAGCCCGGTGGTGCAGCGGTTAAGTGCGCATGTTCCACTTCAGTGGCCGGGGGTTCACAGGTTCGGATCCGGGTGCAGACTTGGCACTGCTTGGCAAGCCATGCTGTGGTAGGCGTCCCACATATAAAGTAGAGGAAGATGGGCACGATGTTAGCTCTGGGCCAGGCTTCCTCAGCAAAAAGAGGAGGATTGGCAGCAGTTACCTCAGGGCTAATCTTCCAAAAGAAATTAAAAAGTTTGCTGTGCAAAAGACCCTGTTAAGATGATTTTAAAAAACCACACACACACAACATACAAAGTGGTAGAAAATATTGCAAATCGTATATCCAATAAACGACTAGTATCTGGACTATATAAAACTCAAAACTCAGCAGTAAAATAAAAACAAAAAACAAACAACAATCCAATAGAAAATGGGCAAAAGACATGAAGAGATATTTCATCAAAGAGTATATACAAATGATAAATGAGCACATGAAAAGATGTTCAAGATCATAAAGGAAAGGCAAAATAAAACTACAATGAAATATCAGAAAAACACACCTATCAGAAAGACTAAAGTGAAAATAATGACAAAACCAAATGCTAGTGAGCATGTGGAGAAATTGGACCTCTCATACATTGCTGGTGGGAATGTAAACAGTTGGGCAATTGCTTAAAAAGCTAAACCTGCAACTATCATACAACCCAATAATTGCACCCCTGGGCATTTATCCCAGAGAAGTGAAGACTTATGTTCACACACACACCTGTAGACAAAAGTTTATAGAAGCTTTATTCATAATAGCTGAAAACTGGAAACAACCTAGATGTCCTTAAATAGGGGATGATTAAACCAACTGGTGCATCCAGATCATGGAATACTACTCAACAATAGAGAGGAATGAACTGCTGATATAGGAAACAATCTGGATGAATCTGCAGACAACTGTGTTGAGTGGGGAAAAAACCCCTAAAGATTACATGTTGTATAATTCCACTTACATAACATCCTTGAAATGACAAATTTATAGAACTGGAGAACAGATGAGTGGTTGCCAAGGGTTGGCGGGGAGGGAAGTGGGTGTGTCTAGAAAAGAACAACATGAGGGATCCTGAGGTGAAGGAAATACGGTCTTGACTGTGTCAGCGTCAGTGTCCTGATTCTGACGGTGTCTGTAGTTCCGCAAGATGTTACCACTGGGAGAGACTCTCCTTATTTTCTACAATTGCATGTGAATCTACAGTTATCTCAAACTAAAAAGTATAATTAAAATAATTAACTGAGTTAATATCCATGGCAGAAACCTAGTAAGCCTTTAACACATTGTAGCAATTATTGATTGCACTTTCCCACAATAACTTAATACCACTCCTTTTTGTCCCTCTGTCCCTTCTGAAATACTATGAGACAATGTGGCACAGCAGAAGGGCAGTGCTGGCTGAGGGTCAAACTCAGGTTTCAATCATCACTCTGACACTTATGAATCAGTTATGTGACATTGGGCATGATAAAACCTGTCTCGAGCCTTATTTTCTTCATCAGTAAAAGGAGGATAATAATTCCCTTGCATCCACATCACAGGGCTTCTGGTTTGTTTATTTGCTTGTTTAAAAATCAAATAGATGTATGGGAGGAAGAAAAGCTTTGAAAACTAAGTGCTATAGAAACGCTACACATTCAACATACATTAATTAAATACCTCTTACTCATCTACTGCCGCTATTACTATAAATATGACCATTTACTCGCTTGAAACCCTTGTTGGAATTTGGCATGCAAATTTCCTGAGTGTTGCTCATTTGCATTGGAAAAAGGAAAAGAGGTGGGAGGCCTTTTGAAGCCTTTTGAAAATTGAGCTCAGGGGGATGAATTCTTATCACTGGGCCCAAGGTGTAATTGATTTTCTACACAATGACTCACAGGTGCTACATTTAACACCCTGAGTAGTAGGAGGATGGAAATGTATCCCAAGGTGCAGCTTTTACTTAAAACATCTACATAGTCAGCCCCTTCACTCTGGGAAGGCTGAGAAGCCTGGGGGGTTGGGCAGCCCACCTTTCCACCAATTGTCTGAAAGTGCTGACAGACGAAGCTGCTCCTTCGTTTTCATCCCACTCAATGAAGTGGGCCTTGGGTTTCTTATATTTCAGTGGCCAGATGCCAAAAACACCTCTTTCCAGACCCAGATCACAAGGTTAGGGAAGAACACAGGGCAAGCCCACCACGAAATACATATTAATATTATAACAACCTTTTCAGAATTCACTGTTGCTATGTCAACAAAGCAGCTGGGGAAATTGGGTCTTTGGGAAATTGGGAAATGAGGTCGGCCCTGGCAACGTGGCAAATGTTTCCTTCTCTCAGAACAATTGGTCTGTGACACCAGCGAGCCTTTTTCTGCGTACCCTTCCTCCTGCTTATTTACAGGAAAACTGAGAAGCAGAACAATGGCCATTAAGATTTGGGGTTAGGGAGCTTCCGTTTCATGGAAGAAGCAACAGAAACAAAATGATCCTCCTCCCCCCTTTTCATCTGTTTATGTCAGTTTCTCAGTCCCAACCTGGAATCCACTGGACCGAAAATGGATTCTGTACCCTGCTCTGAGACTTTAAATGAATTACTGACTTCATCTGTCTCAGTTACCTCCTCTTATGAAATGAAGGCATATCTGCAAGACCAGCTATGTCATCTGTCAGGCCCAATTCAAGATGAAAAAGCAGGGCCCCTTATTCTAAATTGTTAAGACTTTCAAGATGGTGACAGCAGACCATTAAACCAAACACTGCCCTTCTAAGCACAGGGCCCTGTGCAATGCCCATGACGCCGGCCCTGTATATTACTTATGACTCTAGGTTTACAAACAAGAGAAGCCAAGTCACTGTCCTTCCACAGAAGGATAATTTAGTGGACGGTTGCTGTTGTATCGTGGAAACCAAGAGAAAGCTCAACAACCGAGGGGCCCAAGGGACGCCGCCAGGGCTCTGTTGTCTCACCTTGACTCTCCTCAGAGTAGCAGCTCCATCCTCTGGCTTCAGACTTACCCTGATGGTAAAACAGAGCCCAGACAGCTCCTGAATTTTCCAGTTTACAGCTTCAGCCGCCAGAGAGACTCACTGACGTGCTCTCTTGGTCTCCTAAATGTGAAATCTTAGGAAAGGGCTCCGGGTCCAGGTTAGGTGAGGTGTCCACTCTAGACCAATCAGCCCTGGATAGGGTGCCCAGGTGAATTTTGGAACACTGGTGGGGGCCCAGCGGTAATCCCACAGCTGCCCTACGTGTTGTAAGAACAGAGAGAGCCGATTGCATCTCAGCGCTGCTGCGGGTCCACTGGGAGCAGCTGTCTGGGGGGAAGTGTAGAGAAGCTGCCGGGGCCTCTTCATGAGGACTGTCCTCAGGGCAGGCCACTGTGCTGTCAGCCATGGGTCGAGCTGGCTCTGGTGCCGGCCTTTGCTGTCCCTGGACTGGACTCTGTGACGTTCTTACAGCCTTAGCGTTCTATGGGTGTTTCCCCTCTGGGCACAGGCTCCTCCCCGAAATCACCTTTCAGCCAAACTTCCGTCGTAGGGATAATTGATTTCATTCAGTAGATGTTGGTGAAATGTGATTAAATCTTTTAAAAATAAATGGATGTATTTTAAAGACACAAGAGAAATGCTCCAGCTTAAGCAATTCTGAAGTGAATTCTTTGATAAACCAGAATGCTTATTTAAACTGAATAGCCACTTAGCTCCTTAGTCAATCTGAATTTTTATAGAGTGCTTTGCTCGAGATAGGTAGACTGAGGATCTGACTTGGAAAGGCAGCTGCAGAGGAAGAAGGCGGTGGGTCTGTAGCTTGTAGGAAAATGTACCAACAGTCGTCACTCTATCCCACCCCCACCTAAGCAACGAGGGAGGTTCTCCTTCAGCTCTTCCTTCGGTGGCTTGCCCCTTCAAGGATGCCTGAGTGTTTATCCTGGCATGAATCCACTTGTAGAGGGTTTGGAGGGGGCGTGAGAAGGGGGAAAAGAACGGTGACAGAAGTTTAGACCTGTGCTGTCCAGTATGGTAGACACTGGCCTCATGTAGCTGGACTGGACTGAACTGAGACGTGCCGTGTGTGTAAGACACACACTGGATTTTGAAGTCTTCGTATCAAAAAAAGAATGTGAACCATTTCGATAATTTTACTTTTTATTAATTACATGTTAAAATATTAATTTCTTCACACAGTGAGTCAAATAAAATGGATTATTAATTTTGTCTGTTTCTTTTTAGTTTGTAATGTAGCTACTGGAAATGTAAAGTGAGTCCTGCGGCTCCCATTATGTTTCTATTGAACAGAGCTGCTCCAGATCCTGTGGTTCAGCAGTGGCCCTGGGTGTGGCCATGAAGTGCCGTTGATTAAAGCTTTCTCAAAGCAGATGGTGAGAATAGGTCAGACCAAGGGACACTAGAGAGAGGGTAAAATAGGACTGATGTGAGGATTTTTCCACCTCAGGGCTATGCTGAGGACAGAATGTCTGAAAGAAACTTGCAGAACTGTAAAGGTGGAAGCCACAGGTTGCCATCTGTGCTGTCATAGCACTCATACGGTGTAATCTACCCTGTGGTGGAGGATTAGAGTCAGCTGCAAATTCCTGAGACTCCTTCCCTCGGGAGGTGGGTCTGTGCCCCCACCCCACTCCTTGAATCTGGGCAGGCTGTGACTGCTCTCCTGGTTCTGGGTCCAGCCTTTAGAGGACGGGCAGTTTCTGCTTCCTTCCTCTAGAACCTTGAGCTACTGTGGAAGAAGTTCCAGTCCCTTTCTGGGGAGAACACCTGAAGAGGCTTGGAGGCCACATGGAGAAGGGGAGGGAACCAGTAGAGCCCAGCCTGCCACTGTCTGTGCTGAGGTGCCAGGACACACAAGTGAAGCCATCTTGGATCCTCCAGATCAGACCAGCCACTGGTTGAAACCACCAAGTACCCCAGTTCACACTACATGGAGTAAAAGAATTGCCCAGAAGAACCCTGCCCAAATTCTTGCCCAAGGATTTGTAATAAAAATAACAATGGTTGATGTTTTAAGCCACTAAGTTTTGAGGGGTTTATGACGCAGTGTTAGTTAACCAGACAACCCGCAAATCATCCACTGTCTGGCACTCTGGCCAAATATTCACTCACCGTTCCTTTTGGGACATGAGGATCTTGAAAAGGAAACAGGAGAAAGTAAGGGATGTGAAGGCCTATTTATGCAGAGTCTTGAACTCAAGGTTACGGAGTTAGATTTTATCACATAGGCAGTACAGAGCCGCTAATGTTTTAAAGAGGGAGTAACGGAATCAGAGCTGGGCTTTAGAAACATTACGTAACAGCCTTGTGCAACATGCACTGGGGAAAGGAGAGATTCGGAGTGAGAAAGCCAGTTAGATCACCTGAAATCCAGCATCTCAGATGAACAGTAAATTGTCAGAATCCAGAGTAGTGACAGAAGAAAACCAGAGGAAAAGTTCCTGTGTTTCTGAACTGGAAAGACATCAAGCCTGGGGGACATCTGGGAACGTCTAGAGCTGTTTCTGATTGTCACGGTGACTGGAGGGCATTGCTGTCATTTGGTGGGCAAGGGTCGGGAATATTAAATGACTTGCAATGCATAGGACAACCTCACAACAGGACAACCACTACGCCCTGTTGAAGAATACCAGTAGAAAGAAGATTGGACGGTGAGGTAGCGTCAAAAGAATGGAGGTGGAGCAGAGGGGGAGACAGTGGCACTGGCCGTGCTGAGGTTTCTAGATTTGATGACTTGTATCACAAACAGAGATGGAAATCCAGGAACAGGAACAGGCTTGGATGGAAGCTGAAGAGTTTGAGGTGCTCATGAGGCCTCCAGATCGAGGAGTCTCACAGACAGCAGGATGGAGGTCAGGATAGACTCAGAAAACAGGTCATGGGGTGGAGGTGTCGAGAAGCCAGAAGCTCACTATCCCACCCATGGTTTCCACCACACTCTACGGGCTGCATACTCTTTAGGTCTTATGTGAGATTCATGGCTCCCTGCTCCAGGAGAGCCTCCTCTGGCCTGGGTACACCATCAGCATTTAGTGATCATCGAGGCTGTGGAGGGTGACTGGGACAGGGAAGATGCTGGACCAGGGAGCAGCAACCTTGGTCTGCAACTGGCTTTGCTCCTCACCCACCGTGCAGACACAGCCACGCTGCTGATCTTTGTAAAACAGGGCTGCTTAAGCCACTGGCTGAGCCATATGGATTATACTAACTCTCTGACTGGGGACCTGGGCTCCAAGGAAGGACACTCGTCACTAGGGCCTCCTGTACAAGAGGAAAGGGGTTGTCACAGGACAACAGAGTGTTTTCTAAGAGGACAAGCCAGTTCTCCCCCAAAGGAAGAAAATCGGGGTTGCATGGACACTCAGGTTCAGCAGATAATGGAAAACGTAAGCTTCCCTCTCTCCCTCTTCCTTGACTCTATTCTCACCTAAGGCCTGTCTTGCTAAGGGCTCATCTTGTGCCTACTCTTTTCTTAAGGGGTGGGGAGAAGCAGCCCGCCCCATTTCACCAGGCGCCCACATGGGACCTGAGCCTGCCCATTGCTTCAGGATCTCCCCTTGCCCCTCCCTCCAGGCAGGTGTAGGAAGACTTTGCTGTGGGAGAAAGGAGGCAGAATGTGGCAGTGGACAATCCATTGTCGTTTCTGAGGTACACTATATAGCAAAGACATTCGGGACCCAGAGCAGCCAAGTGACACCTTTGCTCCCTGGGGCAGTATTTGAAAGTGACGTCACCCCCAACACTCAATTAAAATTCACACCTTTTAGCCTCCACAGTCGTCTGAGATCCATATCATTAAGTTTGATTCCGGTAAGATGCCTCGATCGTCTAAATTATTTGTCAGCCTGGCACGGCAAATAAACATTTGTGAAACTCATTTCAAAAGATGTTACCACTGGTGGAGCCCACGTGCCTCCAGAGGGATTATACAAATTTCCATGTCAAATATTTGAGGCAAAGCACTTGTAGAGAAACAGTGTTTTTTTGTGTTTTGATGCCTTTCATTTCCATAAACTAGATTACTTTCTGAAATTACTTTCACACAGAGAACAGTTTCTATTGAATTCCAGTCAGTGAACTCCTCGGAGTGTGAGGTGAATAAAATATCTCAGGGCTGTGGGGCTCCCTGGATGCGTAGCACCTGCGTTGTGTAAGGAGGGCAAACCGAGTTGAGATGTTATCTTTAGCGAGCTCATGTACCCAGATCTGCTGTCTCACAGTAATTGCTGAACAACTGACTCCTTCAGAGCCCAACAAGGAAGCCCCAGGGCTTTCTCTCCCGGCTCTCCTACCTGGCTAACAATGACTCCCGCTCTGTTGTTCGCTGGAGATTTGCTGGCAGGCAGCTGCTTGCTACAGCAAGGTTCTTCAACAGTCAAGTTTTATCTGCTTCTTGCAAACACTGATTCTGCCAGAAAAATTCGCACAAAAAAATTTGATCCAAGCAAACATCGTCCTATTGTCCTAGTTCTGTCAAGCCCATAAAATTAAAACGGACTTAGTTTTCTTAAAGGGGAAAAAAAAGAGAGAAAGTAGTTGAAGGCCCAAGCAGAAGAGAGCCGCTGGGTGAAATGTTCCTGGAAACAGACAGGCAGTTCCTGTGGGTGTGGGCTCTGATTCCCATACGGGTGGCAACAAAGGGGACAATCTCTCCTTAGATAAAGCCACTAGACATCTTATCTTCCAGGGCTAGGAGGGAGAGTTCTCGGATCTGGAGAGGACATTTCTTAGAAAATCTAATCCTGACCAACTTTAAAATGACTGACTGATCAACATGTGAAGGTAACTCTGAGCCAGGGTGTGGCCTGAAAATGGCGGCCGCCCTGGCTCTCCCATGGGAGAGGGAAACGTCCAGAGCAGGCCGGGCTTGGTTTGGGTTTTGTTTTTTCCAGAGAGGCAGGGGTGAAGAGAGCTGGGTTTCCAGCTTGACTCCTCAAGTGAGTGAGTGAGGTGGGAGCCACCAGAGGGTGTAAACCAAAGAGCCATGTGGTCTGATTTGGTTTTTCACAGGCTCACTCTCTGGCTGCTGAGCTGAGAGTAGACCAAAGAAAGGGAGGGTCAGAAGCCTGTTGGAATCACCAAAGTGAGATACCGTGGTGGCTTAGAGCAGGGGGTAGCGGAGGACACGGTGAGGAAAGGCTGAATTCGGAATTTGTTTGAAAGTGAGTCAACCCTTTCGGGGTGTGAGAACAAAGGAAGAGTGAAGGATGATCCCAAATTTGCCGTCCTGAGCAGCTGGGAGAATGAAGTTGCCGTTTACTTGATGGAGAAGCTGCAGATGGAAGCCAGGATTTGGACATGCAGTCTTCATTTTGAGATGCTGTTGGACTTCCGGGGGAGAGGTCAGAAAGTCAGATAGGGCGGTCTGCATGAAGTATAAATTTGAGAGTCATCTATTTCTAGGTGTATTTAAAGTCTTGAGACTGGATGAGGTCACCAAGGAGTGAATGTAAAGATAAGAGGAGGTCCTGGGGCCGGTCAACACAGGTGTATCTGCAGCTATCAAAACGTAATACAAATGCAAAATCAGCTAACTCGGTATAGAGAAAATTAGCTATCTGGTCATTAATGGGCCCTGGAGGACTGAACACAGCAAGGTCACTAGGAAATGGTGGCATCCCAGGGGCTGGGAGGGGGGGAGGTGATACCTATCATCTTCAGAGCAGAATCGCCCAGGAGGCAGAGCACTTAGCGAAGGACAGAGGTGGATGAGAAGGCTGGGGGTGCTGGGAGGCCATTAAAGCGTTGAAAAGGAACAAAGAGAGGAATGGACCGAAGCCCAGGGAACAAGCCCTCTGCAAATTTTGCTTGGTCTCCTTGTCCCCCTCACCATTCCACGCAGCGCATGACTGCGTGTGCGCCCACAGGCACTCCCACGCATCCTCTCTCTTCTCATCCCGGAAGGAGGTTGCTAACTCGGTGCACTCCACTAGAGGGATGCCTGACGCTGGGCAGAGAGACGCTGGAGACCCACAGAGCCCGGTCCGCCCTGCCATTCTCCATCCCCGCACCCGGCTTCCTTTCCCTTCATCTCCCCACTACCCAGCACCTCATCACATGTTCGCTTACTGCCTTCTCAACCACCGGCTGGAAGCCCCCAGAGAGCAGAGACTCTGGTTCACCATTGTATCCTGAGTGCCCGGAACTAAGCCTAGTACATAGCTGGCACTCCATAAAGCCGTGTGCCGAGGAAATGGACAATGTGCTGAAAGGCCCAGAGGGTTGGCCGTGCCGACACCTACTAGTTTGTTGAGTTTGTACAAGTTCATTATCCCTTCCTGCCTCAGTTTCTTGAGCTACAAACTGGAAATCTTGTCTACCTGTAGTTTGTGAGAATACAATTAAATAGGATTACTTTTGTAAAGCATTTAGTCTGTAATGGGTACGCAAGAAACACTTTCTCCCTATGTGGACTCCTAAGAGAGTCAATGCAGAGTTCCACTCTGCCCTCAGTGCTGTGATCCGGCTCCTGGCACTGTGGCTTCTCTGTAGCGTCTCCAGCTTCCTATGAAGGAAAAAGTCTTCGGTGCCAGAGAAGGAGTTTTCCGAGTAAGAACTGCATTTTATAAAATGCTTTAACAATGTCAAATAACAAGATTACCAAGGAGAACCTCAGAAAACAACTGTATAATATTTCCTAAATGAGAAGTTGGCAAGAGGTAGACATTCAATAATATTTGATGAATGAATAAATGAATGGACAGTGGGAGCAATTAAAATTTAACCTAAAAGTAAAGCTTTTACTAATCTCGCCCTTAATTATCAGTACACTTTGTTTTAATGGAAGTAGCCTACGCTGCTTTTTCAAGCACCCTCATTTTGTCCGTGGGCATTCCTTTGATCAAATGCTAAAATGCAAAATTTACATTTCTGCCTTGAAAAAAATTTATATTGGATTCTAAATTTTTCTTTTTAAGATTTTTTTATTTTTCCTTTTTCTCCCCAAAGCCCCCCAGCACATAGTTGTATGTTTTTAGTTGTGGGTCCTTCTAGTTGTGGCATGTGGGATGCCGCCTCAGCATGGCCTGATAAGCAGTGCCATGTCTGCGCCCAGGATCCGAACCGGCGAAACCCTGGGCCACCGAAGCGGAACGCGAGAACTTAACCACTCGGCCACGGGGCCGGCCCCCTGGATTCTAAATATTTTAAATTTTCCCAACAAAATGTCAATTTCTTAGTAATTATGACTGCGATTTAAGCACTTCAAACATCTGTCATTCTCCCCCCTCCTTTTTTTGTGCTTTCTATCTTGTACAGAAGGTGTTTCTCTCTATTTGCAAGATTCTCACTAGTGCCCAGGGAAGCTCAGGGCACAGAACAAATGAAAGGAAAGGATGCCAAGAGGAAGGCTGTGATGCTTGCCATCAATCAGAGAGTAACGAACGGTGTGCTCAGGAGAGGCTCGGTCCCTGAGGGTAGGTTGAAGTCATCTTGGAAAAAGCTGTTTCTGGTGCTAGAAGTCACCTCCGGAAGATGGGGGAGGAGGTCTCCTTTGAGATAACGTCCCTAGGTCAAACTGACTAAATGACTGTGCTTCAAAATCTATCAAAAGGGAAAAACAAAAACTTCTTGACTTGAGACGTCCCATGCCAGATTTCTGCCTTCAACAAATTTTCATGGCAGAGCTAGGAAATAGTAAACATAAGGCTGTGCTACAGAGAATGACAGCCCGGGGAATGGCATTACAAACACAGCTTTGACTGGGAGTCGCTGGGGCGGGTCCCACCCAGAACTAGCACCTACTCTGACCATCCTCCCTGCAGCCCCACTGCCCTCACCTCCACTCCTCTTACATATACCCGCCTGCCCGCTCCTCTTCCGCTCTGAGTCTGCTCTACACCAGGCCAGGCTCCCCAGAAAAAACAGTCGCCTGTTCTCCAAGAGCGCCTGCAGCTGCAGGCGCTCCTCTGCCCCTCAGGAGAACCTGAAGCAGCCTGGGGAGGGCGTGGAGGCAGAACAATGGTGCTGTGTCAGAGGAGCACCCTTGTTTACGGGCAGCAGCCTTGTCTCTCTTCCGCCTTACTGAGGACGAGGACCAGGGCATCCTGCATGCTTCTTATCGCCAGAACCCATCTGAATGTCTCCCCAGGGGGTCCCTTCCGGGAAGCAGGGCAACAGCACTTTGCTGGCTCATCCATTGACAGTGTTCCGAGGCCGAGGTTGGGGTGGGTGGGGCACAGGGTGCTAATGGCTCTCTTACACTCGTTATCCTTTGCTCTGCACGAGACTCTGAAGCCAGAATCGTCTTTCACATGGATCAGGAAACTAAACTTGAGGAGACTTTTGGGTGCTTGTCCCCAAACAGCTAGTAAATGACAGAAGATCCTGAACTCAAAACACAACACCAAATTCAGGCTCCTAGTGTGTTTTCTGCCCTGTCAAGTAGGTTTCCTCTTCCCGTCCAGCAGACGAGGAGACGGAATAGATTCAGCAGGGTTTTCAAACAGGGAAGCTTGCTAGATCATCCAGCCCCCTGCACCCTCCTCCCCTGACTCACGATGCATGAACCACAAAGGGAAACACAACAGCTACTGTGCATTGTGCTTTTTAAAGAAAACAAACCTGATCCTTGCTGATTCAACTCCAGTTCCAATATAAGTGGTGGTCCTCATGAAAACTAACCTGAAGAAAACACCTGTCACCACAGAGCCACTGTGGCTTGAATTTGCATGATGTAATAATGTAATTGTGATTTATACTTTACTGGAGTCAGATGAGGACCTGAGAGGGACACAATTACAGACCTCAAAGTCACCTGGCCCTTGCCATTCTTAAGAGGAAACAAGCTATCTGAGCTTCTCTCCTTGACCTTGGGAGTGGCCGCTTGGCTAATCTTGGTCACCAGCGATGTTGACTTTATTTGGGTTACTAGTTAACAGGATTGGTTTTCTCACTTCTGGGGTAACAGGGATGCTTCTGGTTGCTCCGTATTGATCGATGACCACCTATTGGAAGAGAGGCCCCCTTTATTGGGCAAACGAACCGTCTTTTCCTGGTCATGCTCACACCAGCAGCTGGGGAAGCTTCGACTCCTCGGATTTCTGATTTTTGAGGTCACATAGAAGGCTTTTTGATAGAGCAGCAAAGGTGGCCTCAGTCTCCTGGGGGAGCAGACGACCCCAAAGTTCAGATAAAATCAGTTCAGAGCAACATAACAGTTAGTACTTTACTGACTCGAAATACCTCAGAAAACACCTGGGGATTTAGTGACAGGAGGCCAGCGCACAAGGCTCTTCTTAAAGGGAGATCGCCAGTTTATAGCTCAGTTTTCAGATATTTGTAGTTCATTAATGATGGTTAAGGACGGCAAACCTGAGGACCAGCTCAGAGACCTGGCGAGGTGAGGACGGACCTGGCGCCCGGACCTGGATGGGAGCAGTCCTCCACCTCCCACTGTCCCCGGGGCAGGACCGCACCTGCAGGACCTGCCCACTACTGCTCGCTCCTGCTGCCAGGTCCACTCTGGCAGGACTGGCTCCCCTCCATTCCTGCCTCTGCTCCCTGTCCCCGCTTCGTCCCCAGAGCCCCCAGCAGCTACATGCGTCTTTGCCACTGCCCTCTCCATGCTTCCTCACCTCCCTCCCTCCCCTTCTTCTCCGCACACCACCTGTGTCTCAGGCTCACGCCCAGGGGCTGCCGTCTTCGCTCTGCAGCAGCAGGAACACTCGCCAGGCTCTTTTCTTGGGAGACCAGATACTAGAGTTGTCCTAGGACAAGAATATTGGAGAGTCAGTGTCTTAATCAGGCTCTGTGGCAAAACCTTTAGGCAAATGTGACGAGGGGCAAGAAGGCCCCAGAACTCTGCCCTGAGGGCCTCACTCCTGCCCATGTTCCCACCACCCACAGACAGGAGCCCAGCCAGGGATTGGGCTCGTAGCCCAGAAGAACCTCCCGGTTAGTAGATTTGCTGTCAAGGGGCTGCCTGCCATTTCCGGTATTTCAAGCAAAGCCGTCTTCTCCAGGGCCTCCCAGGCAGGGGTGACATCAGAGACCACAGTAGGGTGGCATCTGCCCCCACCCCCCGAGGAGCCAGGTTGCCCACCTGCCTGCTTGTGTGGCGTTGAATTCACGTGCCTCGGGGACATAATGACTGTCCCTTCCCAGAGAGCATGTGGCTGTCCTTTCCACACAGTGTCACATTTGGAAGCTCTGTCTATGTTTTTCAGGTAATTAATTCGTTGTGAAAACAAATACCTAGAGAAAGCAAACTTTTCTCAGGGATGCAAATAACCGTGGATGTTCTGTGTTTTGTACAGACGGCTGAATGCTGCTGGTTTCATGAATGGCTTTATTACATGTGCGAACCATCAGAAATTTAGCCTCACTCCCAATCAACATGAGCGATTTGTAATCACAAACTTTGTGACAGAAAGACAAATGCAGAAATCGCAGGACCAAATTAGGCATAATTAGTATCCACACAGGAAACTCTCCAGTAACCTGGCAATTTGCGGCTGGGGGAGGACACATGCGGCATTGTCTTAACAACAAGTTTGTCAAACATGTAATTAGCCACCGGCCACCAGCCACCTTTGCAAACCGAATCTGAGCTGCTGCCAGTCACAGACTGACTGTGACGCCCCTTAGCAGAAGCCTCAGTGGACGTGCAATTGCAGCGCACCGGGAGGGGCAGACGGCCACGCCTGTTTTTTTCCTGATGGACTCACAATATTTTTCCTCGTTTTAGTGAACTTGGATTTCAGGGGTCCGTTTCACTCAAGCTACTTTCTGAAGCAGGAAGTCCTTTTTGTCAGAGTTTAGTGACAGCTGTGAACAGAGTTGGCCGTAGACAATGATCTTGATTCAGACGACTAGACTTCCCAGCGTAAGAAGTTGATTTCCAACACTTCCGATAAGGAGAAATATTCTGAACCGCAGGCCTCAAAGCCTCATCCATCCAGTGCGGTGAGAGGCCTCAGTGTCCCCGCCTTCCCACCCCAGCATTTCAGAAAGAATTAACTGAAAAATATTGTCTCTGCAAATAAAAAATAATAGTACATCCAATTAAGCATGACCAATAAAGATTAAAGTCTGTGGCTTTCCTTTCTGGACATATCTGTCAATTCACGCTAGGACCAATAGACTATTTCTCTCAGGAGGTAAGATTAGAAAGGAAGAAAAACGTTCTCAGAGCTCAGTTGGTAATTAATCTTTGCATATGACTTCCTCATAGTTCCCATTAATTATCAATATTCAATCATGCATTAAAAATGGATTTTTCTTTGACAGAATTTAGCTGTCTATAAGACTTACCATATCGAAAAACTTCTAACATAATCGCAGAGCTTGGCCTTGCAAACCTTCATTACATTTTTACAAATCCTTTAGTGGAAGGTTACATACAAACACATTAATAATAGCCAATTCAGCAAAATCAACATGCAAAAAACAATATCAAAAGCAAACATAAGCATATCAACTAACTGCAATGTGTGGACTTTATTGGGATTCTGATTCAAACAAACCGAACTTTTACAAAATTATGACATTTAGATAATTGGAAATTGAACTTTGGATATTATTAAGAAATACTTATTCATTTTTAGGTGTGATAATTGTACTGTGGTTATGTTTAAATATTTACTGATGACATGATATGATATCTGAGATTTGCTTCAAACAACATGAAGAGAGAGTGAGAGTGGAGACGAAACAATATTGGCGGTTAGTTAATAAATGCACACGGGAGCTTTTTGTATGTCTTCTCGGCCAGACAGTGCAGTAAAAAAAAGAAAGGACACACGAAGCCAGCGCAAGCATCGTCTCCCTAAAGACTGTTGTCGAGTAGCCATCATGTGATAGAGGTGAAAGCCAGTTCTTTCTAATAATCGCAACTGTAAGCTGAGGAGTCAAACCGGGGGCCTGGGGGGCGCATCTGGCTCGCATTTGTGTTTTGCTTGGCTTGTAGAGCATTATATTAAAAATTGGAATTTTTTTACTAACATCATAAAATCAGGATCTTTGGCCAGATTTCTGGCTGCTCTTGCAAAGGCACAAGATTTGGCGACCTGAGGCCTGCATTCTCCTTAGCAGCCATCGGGGGAGCTGGGCAGACGCTGCCCCAGGTGAATGGCGCAGGACCACCAGGCTGCAAGTCCCTCCAGGCTGCCAGTCCCTCCAGGCCCACCTAACTCGGTTAAGCCATGCTTGGGCTTTGGACCACACGCTTTGAACAGCCCCCAGGGTTATTCAGGCACTCATCACCCCAGGACAAAGGCTTTAAATGAGGTTTTCAGCAATTACAAGTCACCCACATTTTCAGATCAAGTCCCTTTTGTCAAGAAGGGCACAATTCTGGGGCTGGCCCCGTGGCTGAGTGGTTAAAGTCCACGCGCTCCGCTGCAGGCGGCCCAGTGTTTCGTTGGTTCGAATCCTGGGCGCGGACATGGCACTGCTCATCAAACCACGATGAGGCAGCATCCCACATGCCACAACTAGAAGGACCCACAATGAAGAATATACAACTATGTACCGGGGGGCTTTGGGAAGAAAAAGGAAAAAATAAAATCTTTAAAAAAAAAAAAAAAAAAGAAGGGCACAATTCTCCTCTCAGAGGCTGGAGAGAACCCTAAAGACCATCTACCCAATAGCTCCCAGCTTTGCCTGCAAATGAGAATCACCCAGGGGCGTAAAAAATTCTAAAGCCCAAATTTTACTCGAGGCCTTTAAATCAGACCCTCTAGAGGTGACAGGTAAATGACTCTGGCCCTCGCTCCAGCCTGCAGGTTCTTACCTTCCAGGAAACCTTGGCTGCGAGCAGGGTCTGACTGTGCCCCACACTTCCGCTGCCCTTCGTCGCTGTCTGCTGCTCATGCCTTCAGAAATGTTCGCCCCTGTTGAAATCCTTTCAAGGCTTCAGATGCCACCTCCTCCATGATGCCTTCTCTGATCTAATCCCCAAGCAAAGTATTTCTCCTTCTCTGACCCCCACGGCAAGTAATTTCCAGGTTTCTTACATGGTTTACTCCACTCTACCCGGTGCTACAGCTATTTTATACACCTGCCTTTCTATGCTTACTGGGTCTTAGTCTCCTTGAGGCCAGGAGGTGTGTCTTCCTTATTTTATCCCCCCAGCTTGATGCTTAAAAACAAATATTCCAAGATGTCAATAAAATGAATTAATTTTGAGTTGCATTAAATGATCGGGACCTCATTCGCTTCATAATCGTAAGTAAGGCCCACATATTTTTGAAGTTTGTTTTTTGTTTTGGTTTGTTGGTTTACTAAGAGGGGGAGAGGGAGGGAGGTATTAGTTTCATTTTAGAGATGGGAACACTATAGTAACAAGAGTATCTAGCTCAGAGCCACTGGAGTTGATGGCAGAAGAGGAGCGACAAGTGCAGCTTGCTGGCTCTCACATCGGCCTTTCTTCTCCTCTGTGCCCTGCTCTGTGTGTGATGGAGCCATGCACCTTCGAGGGGGTTACTGCAGCCGGGGGATGAGGGGCCTTGGGTGGGAGAGGACAGCATCCTATCTGAAATCTAAGCGGCCTGGAGACTCCTACGCTCAGCAGCTACAGGGCGCTCTGTTCTGACCACTCCCCGGGCAGGTCGACAGCCGCCGTAAGGCAGGCCGCTGCGCTTCCCCAGCCCTTGTCGAGGACGAGGGTGCCCGGCACAGCTGGCACCGAGCAGCTCCTCAGCAAACAGTCGTGGTTGATATCTTATTGTTACTCAAGCACCTGGCTAAGTCCAAGTCAGAGCGAGGAGCACGGGTGGAGTCCCCAGAGCCCTGTCACCAGTCCCCAGGGAAGCCCAGGGCAGTCGCGCCTATTGTTTCTAAATCATGCAGCCTTTTCAGAACTGAAGAAGGATATGGACCCCTCCTCAGAAAGGCCACACAGATACACAGCCTGTACACCATCTCAGGGACTGTGCGGCCCAGCCGAAGCTCACCGCTCCTAACCCCTGGCCAAGAAACTCTGCCCACAGGGCAGTGACCCTGTAAGTTCAGGCCTGAGAGACAGGGCAGAGGCCCGCACCGTGGGGCGCAGGGCTGTCTAAAGCGCGACCGCCAACTGGCCTTGTGGCCTGGCGCAAACTATGTATCCTCTCTGCTTCTCATTGTTCTTAGATGTAAACTTGGAATATGAGCCCATCTACCCACAGGAAGTCTGAGGAGATTAAAAACGAGACCCTGTCGGGGTTTCTAATGCCTGGCACACTGTAGATGCTCAATAAAGATTATTTGCATCTCCCCAAGCTGAAAGGACCAGAACTTCAGCTAACTGATTACTAAGCCAAGAGAACATGAACGGTCAACATATTTGACCTGTCAGAAGTCTAATCAAATAAGAGGGCTTGTCCCACACGCTGAGGTCAAGCCCTCAGTTTGCCAGCCTGGGGTGGAGCGGACTGCTCTGTTTCCTGGAGGACAGAGAGAGGGTCTGCACATTTGAATTGCAACTGAATGCAACCAGAGCGCTTGTGAGTCTCTGGGGAATACAGCTGGGTGCCCGGTGGATGTGCCCATCCTAGTTTTAGATTACGCTGTGGTCCCGTTCTCCAATACCACACTCCAAACTAGCATTGCTTAAAATACCTGAGACAATAATATAGGTTTGTATTAAATGAATTTAGTGTCATTTTCTTATTTGGAGTGGAAGGTGGGAAAACAGTGGAATAGTGGACAGAGTAAATAGCTGACTCCATTAACCCTATTGAAGGAGAGGATGGAGCCACGCGAGCGACTTTTGTGTGTGTTTGGTTAATATTTTACTGAAAATTGCTATTAGCTTTAACTGATCCGAATCAAAATCCACTGTGTCATATAGCCAACACCTTAATAGCTGAAGCACAGGATGGAAGGCTTGACGTGGCACCACGCTATTCAGGGAAATAGAAAGAACAACAGAGAAATTAAGGGGGATAGCGGAGGGCTGGAGCTTGAGATTTAAAACCCAGCAAAGGGAATACTGAAACCAAGTAGGGAGATGGGATGTTGGGGGAGAGGAAGAGCAGGGCAGGAGGAAGACGAGGCCGGTGCCGGGGCCTGCTCTACTGGAAATCTGCTTTTTTTAATTCACAAAGGGCAAGGACAGCATTTGGGGATGCGGGCGTGGAGACTCTCAAGTGAAACCCCAGCCCCCCGCCGAGAGACATGGTTATATATGTAACTCTTCTCTTTCCCAGGACCCGGCGAGGCTGGAGCCACAGGCCCGGGATCCCGGCTGGGATGTTGTCATTTACCCTTAGCCTGACGACAGAGGGTTATTTTTCACTTCCCTCCATTGGGACATGGGGGGAGGCCAAGAGCCGGGGTCCAGTAGAGGACACCACGTGGAGCCCTTGCCTCAGCACTCTTGTCACCGTGCCCACTCCTGGGTGTCGCACAGTGAGGCGGAGTCACTGGGGGCCAGGGAAGAGGCTCTGAAGGGCCCAGCTGCACGCAGAGCCTGGGAGTCTCCCCTCCTGAGTCAGCAAGGCAGGGAAAACACGGGGCTTCTGTCCACCCTGTGGCCACACAGGCTTCAGAACCTGGAGGTTTGCAGTCAGAATCCTGACTTTGTGTCTTACTTGCTGTGAGCAGAAAGTTATGTGCAGAAAATTTTGGAGAACTAAGAGTTTACTTTCCAGAGCAGGGAAGTAAAAGTCCACTTTTGCTGTCATTATCACTTTGAGAGATCCTCAGATTCCCCTGCCAGAAACACGAGCCGAGACCAGAGGAACCGACCACACTGCAGGTTGTATCTCACACCTTCCAAAAAGGATTTCAGCTGCCTCACAATGTGAACAATCACACACACACAGCAATTGAAGACAGAAACAGAGCGGGGACATCTGGGGAAGCAGAGAAGTGCGTCTTCCAGGAACTCTCTGAGAAGAGTTCATTAGTGCTGCCGAGGAGTGATTGCAGCGTCAAGTCTCTGGGTAACGAAGGCAAGGAGGAAAGTACGTTGGGTTACACTGTGCCCTTCCTCATAGAGCGCACATGCGCACACCACCCACACACTATATGTACACACATACATACACATACTTGCACACACATACACATATACGTATACACACACATATACACATGGACAAATACACACTCATATATAAACATATATACACCACATATACATATGCACACGTACACACACACACACACACACAAGCGTATGCTTGACTAAAGAGAACTTCTTTTCTGGGAACTAATTTCCTGGAAAAACTTATGATGTGGTTTCTTGAATATAGAGTACTGGGTAACAGGCTCACGCTTTCCACCGTGGCTGTGAGTATTCCAAGAGGACTCTTCACCCCCCGTACACTGTGTGCTTGCAGTACCCATTGCTACAGTGCTCATCGCTGAATCATGGCTTTGGGGGAGAGCAGCGGCAGCTGAGATAATGTAGTATTAAATATTTTGCTTTCTCCTGATTTTACGTAATAGAATAAGAGAACTGGAAGGACCTAAGAGAATGGAAAATGAACATGCCTTTTGCTATCCTGTGAAAATTCCCTGGCTGGTATTGAATCACGGTCTGTTCATGACAGAAATCTCCAGTAAGTGTCTATCGCGACAACGTGTGAGGGCAGCAGTTAAACTGAGAGCGTTCGCTTTAGCCATCAGACGTGAGGGCTGCAGAGAAACAGCCCTGACCCAGCCGTGCCTTCCTTCCTTAGCTGATTTATTTACTTACTTAGCTGACTACACTAAGGATGTTAGCACATCAATACAATGAGAGTCAAGAAAAACCATAGGGAGCAAAAGAGAAAACACAAGCACAATTTTTCATCTTAACAAGCTCAACAAAAAGCACCTATCAGGAAACAGTGCCATTCCTCATAAAACTAAAAAGGAAAGGGTCAAAATAGATCTAATCAACTAATTTAATAGTAGTCACTAAGATAAGATATAAATCAGTAGAAGTTGTTCATGGGGCCAGCCTGTGGCCAAGTGGTTAAGTTCATGCCTCTGCTTTGGTGGCCCAGGGTTTTGCTGGTTCTGATCCCCGGGCGCAGACATGGCGCCACTCATCAGGACATGCTGAGGCAGTGTCCCACATGACACAACCAGAAGGACCCACAACTAGAATATACAACTACGTACTGGGGGGCTTTGAGAAGAAGAAGAAGAAGGAGAAGAAGAAGAAAAGAAGATTGGCAAGGGATGTTAGCTCAGATGCCAATCTTTAAAAAAGAAAAATAAAGTTGTTCATGGAGTTATTCCAGTTGGTCACTGCTGTGGTTTTGACATGTAAACATGAATTCTAGTCTTCTAGACAAATTTGGGAGTCTATAAACAGTCTTGGCAAAAATTAATTTTTATCATCCATTCAACAAATATTTGCTGGCATCTACCACAGGCCAGGCCCTGTTATAGGGCCTTGGGAGACAGCAGTGAAGAAAACAAAGACCCCTGCCTGGGAGTAGCTGACATCCTTCAGAGGGGACAGACAGCGACAATACACTTGACAAATACATAAAACATGTAATACACTAGGGGGTCACAAATGTTGCAGGGAAAAGCAAGGAAAGAGGAGTTGGGGGCACAGGGGATATGAAGACAGGACAGGATACAATGTTAAACAGAGCGGCCAGGGTAAACCTTGTTGAGAAGGTAACATCCAAGCAAAGACTGAGAAGAGATGGCAAGGTTGAGAGTGACTATCAGTCGAGTTTGGTTTTCATAACGTATTTGAGTTCAGATTCAACACGTCCAAAGCCGCCCCTCAGTTCTCCTGTTCAGCCCCGGCAGCAGGCTCTCTACTGCTATTTCCATCTCACTGATCGACGTCCCCACTCATCCGTGGGGCCACTGAGCATGGAGAGCACTCGAGCATAGTGTCGAGAGCAAGGCTTGGACCCCAACTGCCTGGGTCCAGCTCCCGGCCCTGCCATCTGCTGGTCAAAGCCTCATTTTCTCATACGTAAATTGGGGATGATGCATTTGCTGCATGGGGTTGTCGCATGCATTAAATGCATCACTACCTGCAAAGCACTTAGAGGAGTGTAGGGAACATAAAAGTGTTCAGTAAAAAATGGCTCTTCCCAACTGCCCATAAACCAACCAATCACTGAATCCTTCTGTATTTTACCCCCAAATATCCTCCAAGTACACCCCTTCTCTCCTTCAACATTGTCCTAGCCCAACCCACCATCATCTCCCTTGGCTTAAAATCTTCCCCTAGTTTCTTTTGCTCTTTGAATAAACACAAACTCTGACCCAGTCAACAAGGCCCTGCGTGGTCAAGCCGAGCACCGCTGCCTCATCTCACGCCATGCCTGACCACCCTCAACCTTCCCATTCCTCACAACTAGCTTCTCCCTCCAACCACAGAGCCTTTGCTGGCAATGCTCCCCACTGCTCCTCCACCTGGGTAAGGCTGTTCGTCCTTTGGGTGTGGCTAAAGCATCCCTTCCTCCAGGAAGCCTTCCCTGACCTCAGCTGAGTCAAATCCCATTCCATGTCGACCATCCTCACTGTGTGCCCTTCTTTGGAGAATGTGCCCAGAGCTGTTTACAGGTTATTCCTCCCACGAGGTCGTAGATGTCCTGAGCTCCATGCTTGCCTTTTCCCACAGCAGTATCTGCAGTGCTGGGGACAGCCTGGCCCTGCTATGGCCGCTCCATGACCACTCACTGAATGAATGTTAGAGGCCCAGAATAACTATCCATCACCAAGGGTGTTTGGCTTGTCCCCTGAGGGCACAGTCCTCCATGAGGTTCCAGGAAGAGCTCCAGTTAAGTAAAAGATACAATCTTTGCTTTGAGGAACTTGCGTCTAGCTAGGAAAAACACTTGGACACTTGCAAACAACACACCGACGGGGACAAATCAAGGCAGTATAGTCAAGGCCAGAGAATAACGAAGGGATCAGGAGGTGCAAAATCATCATGTAAATAATGTCAGGGAAGGCTCCGTGGGGAAGACAGTTGTGAGACAGGTTTTTAAGGAGGCCGGGCTGAAAGGAGAGAGGGGACCCATTCTTACTCAACGTCCTTATTCAGTATGATTCTTATTCGGTACGATTCTCATTCAGTATGATTCTTATTTGGTACGATTCTGGAGCTGAGTTGCTAGATTCAAGCCTGGTTCAAGCTCCTATCATCTGTGTGATGTTAGAGAAGTTACTCTCCCTCTCTCTGTCTCAGTTTCCTCGTCCATAAAATGGGGAGAATAGCAGTACCTACCTCAATGGGATATTGTGAGATTAAAGCAGTCCACGCTTAGCATGGCACTCGGCATACGGTAACACTACAAGGGTGTTTGCTGCTGGTTTGTGGCTGCTATTGTTATTGGTAGAAGGAATGGCTAGGACAGAGGCAGGAAAGTGTTAGTTAAATGCTACAAATGGACTTTCTAAAGTCCTGCCAAGGCTAACAGGTTTTTACTGGGAAGACCGTGAGCCCAGTAGAACAGAGCGCTCAGTGTGTGACTCAGTCAGCGTCAATTTCAGTTAGCAAAGCGCCTGGCACCAATGGGTCCTTCGACATTTGTGGGATGAACGTTTGGTTGTTTTGCTCACCATTTCTTGGTAACGTACACTCTTCTTGGCCCTGAACTAAGCACTCTACAGGCATGATCAGACTTCAGCCTCACAATGAACCTCTGAGTTAACTGTGATTATCATCTTTGCTTTTCAGATGAGGTTTAGAAAGTAAACTTTTCTAAAGGGCACACAGACAGTAAGTGGCAGACCTAAATTTGAACACAAACGGCCTGATTCCAGAGCTCTTTCCTGGAACTCTAGAAAGAAAGAAAGAATGAATGAGTGATCAAGTTGTTAATAAAAGGATAGAATGTTATCAACAACAGGAATCAGGAATAATCAAGGGTGGGAAATACAGACCTGTTACCTTGGTAGAAAAGGTTCTTCTGGGGCAAGATAATGAAGACAAAGACTTTACTGACCTTGGAATATGGGAATCCAGGCTCCGAGTGATAAGGGCCTGGAAGTGAGATGGCGCAGGTCTGGCTGCCTCTGCCAGGAAGCCCACACCTGGGTTTCTCAAGGGCTCTTGTGCTTCAGGGCCCGTGCCCAGCACCACCTCTGGCTCTAAAAATCACTGTGTTAATTTTGGGGGATTGCTGTGAGGATCTGATGAAAACTCTGATCCTTCTTTTGAGAAACACACACATGCATGTACATGCCTGCACAAGCGTTAGCATTTCTAGGGGGTCTCAGGCCTCCTGAAGCCCACCATAGGCCCAGGTCAAGAGCCCTCGCGGTCGAAATCCAAGCTTCCATGACCCCGCGGCATCTACCCAGCTCACTAGTTAATCCCCGAGGGAAATAACGCCTGGTGTCAGAGCCCTCCCGCGACGGCAGCCACGGAGAGCCTGTCTCGGCTGTGGTGAGTGAGGGCCCTGCGGCCTGGGAGAGGAGGGAGCCGCCCTGCCAGGGTGCTGGGTGGACAACCACATTTTCCTCGGGTGCATGGGAGCGGGTTGTCCTTGCGCCCCACGTTCTCATCAGACCTCAGGGTAAAGCCGTGCATATATGGGAACAAAAAGGGAAGTCGTGTCAGGGACACGTTCTCTGGTGGTAAGATGGAGGTTTTTGTGATTTTGCAAGGCTTCTGATGAATTTGGCATTTAAAAAATAGCGTCATTTAATGATCTTTAAAGCCAGCACCAAGAGAAGTGCCTGAGTGGATAGTTCTGAGTGTACTGGTGAAATCTTCAACCCAATTACAATCACAGGGAAATTTGCAGAAAATAGGAACACATAGAATTGCCCAGTATTCAAAAAGAAAAATCTGGGGCTGGCCCCGTGGCCAAGTGGTTAAGTTTGCGCGCTCCGCTGCGGGCGGCCCAGTGTTTCGTTGGTTCGAATCCTGGGAGCGGACATGGCACTGCTCATCAAACCACGCTGAGGCAGCGCCCCACATGCCACAACTAGAAGAACCCACAACGAAGAATACACAACTATGTACCGGGGGACTTTGGGGAGAAAAAGGAAATAATAAAAAAATCTTAAAAAAAAAAAAAGAAAAATCTAGGCAGAGGAAAATTAGTGAAAATTTCTGGTTGAAAAAATTATAATCCATCTTCTACAGTCTCTGCTGCAAGGAACTGCCCACACTATTTCACATGCTCAAGTATTACTTTGTTCAATTTGTGTGAAAGAAGATAGATACTTAATCTAAAAAATTAAGTTTAAGCCATAAGGTTTCCAAACATGCATTTGCCTGATGCTGAATGCCACATTTCTTACAACCAGCTGTTCAAAGGTACTTGGGTTCTTACTTAAAGGGTAAAATAAGTCATCAACAATTAGGGATAAAAAGTGCATATTTTTAATTCACCAATATAATATCCCTTTCTATGGCCCTGAAAATAAGTAAAGTATATTTCTATAGAGAAAGCAGGAAACCTGCAACTAAAAAAAGAGTTTTTCTTTTTCAGCAAATTAGAATTTAGCTTTATTTTCAACAACCAGAAGAGCCTTTGGGTTTTGCTGCCTTTTCTTTCTTTCTTTCTCTTTTTGTTTGTGAGGAAGATTGGCCCTGAGCTAACATCTATTGCCAATCCCCCTCCTTTTGCTTGAGGAAGACTGGGCCTGAGCTAACATCTGTGCCCATCCTCCTCTATTTTATTTCTTCCTCTATTTTTGTAGTGGCTCATCAAGCCACCACAGCATGGCTTGATGAGTGGTGTGTAGGTCTGTGCCCTGGATCTGAACCCATGAAGCCTGGGCCACTGAAGTGAAGTACACCGAACTTAACCACTGCACCCTGGGCTGGCCCTCTTGTTTTTTTAACATTTCGGTGTAACCAGTTGGATGGTGGGAAGTGGGAAATGTAAGTGGCCATGTGATCTACATGACCCAAAAAACTTGACTGGCTGTTTTTCCACTGAAATGACTGGTCAGTCCAACCTGTCAAGATGCTGACATGCGGTTGGCACAGTGTGCATCTGCTGGCTTTGTCCACAAGAGGAGCACGCTCTCTGAAACGCCCCCTCCAGTGGGCACGGCTCGGCTGGGCGCTCTCTGTCCTGCTCTGGCCATCTTCATGTGGTTGAGTTTGGAAGGCTGAAGGGAGTTGCCTCCTAACCTTCCCAGGGTCCCTGGCATGCCTCGTCAGCCAGAGTCTCCAAAGGGGAAGAAGAAAGGATTCCTGGGAACTTCGAAGGTAGAAGGTGAATTGGAAGGATTGAGGCCCTGGGCTGACGCTCCTGCTTCAAACCTCGCACCCCCAGGGTGAGGGAGAAGCAGAGGGCGCGAGGAGCTGGGGGAACTCCATGCTCCTCTGAATGGTGGACAGCTCCTGAAATAGAAGTTTGTCCTTTCTAGCAAACAATTGCTTTTATTGGACACCTACTCCCAGGTGAGCTTTTGGTCCCTGGTCCCTGAATGATAACCTAAGAAAACTCAGCCTCAAAAATGTGATCCCCGGGAGACCAGTGTCCAGGAATCTGGGTAGCAACAGGGACACCATTTCAAAGAGCCCTAGGCAGAGAGCAGACCATTTATCTCGACCACTTCAATGAAAATTGTCATGCTTTCTATTGCCATGAAATAACAATCAGAAGCTGGGGGAAGGCACACAATTTCCCCTGCCCACTTGTCCCAAATGGCAGCCCTGCAGAAACCAATTATGCTAATAATATTTTCATACTAAAAAGGAAATGCGCAATTGCTGGTTATTTTGTTTTGAACGGATGTCATTTTTTCCATTGGAGAAAATTTAAATGCAATTTTGTTGTTTTCCTTTCCTCAAAAATGGATCTCAAATGGCAATAAGCCCCAGCAACGAGAATCTTCTAGTGAATTTTGAGGACTAAACTGTAGGTAACAGTTTTTGCCCCAAGCTGCTTTCAGCCTCTAGCAGCTCGCATATGTGCCATCTGCTCACCGAGTCCTGCCCTGGCCCCGTCGAGCTCCTTAGTCATCTTCTGTCTGTATCCAAACTTCAAACCAAATGCTGGTCTCCCGTGCCTTAGCATTGCATCCCACACACGAACTTCCTGTGCAATCGACCAAGCCAAACTGATTCATGCGTAACTGGGGAGAAATCTTTCTCCCCTGTCCAGGCCACCCCACTTTAAAATCAAAACAAACCACCCCAAGCCCAGCACAAAGCAATCTCCCAGCTCTCCCACTTCCAGCCTGCTCCCACCCCTGCAGGAGTGACACGATCAAAGCCCTTCCTTCTTCAAGTGATTTCCAGTAACCTCCAGAGCCGTTTTTCTAATTAAATAAACCTCATCTTGTCTAGCTTCCTGGTCAGCATTCTGAACCCCCTACAGATGGGTCTGAAGGATTAACAGCAAATCCTCCTCGACCTAGCTCTGGCAGATGGGCGGCATGTGTCTGATAAATACTCGGACCAGGCTGGCTTCCTCCTGTTCCTAACAGATAGACAGAACACCCAGCAAATTAATTTTAAAATGGTGCCCCTCGCAACCCTTAGAATGGCAAAAGAGGCCAAACACAAATGATATGAATTTCATATGTGGGACACATTATCACCTCCCAACAACGGAGAAAAAGATCAACCTGTTGGGTAAACAGGACCTCAGGGGAAGGCAGGGCCAGCAAGCTCACCCTCAGCCTGAGAGCGGAGCACGAGCACGTCCACTCGAGGACTCACCTCTTTGTCACTCAGCTCTTTGCAGGTAGCCCTTTCCTGCTGTGAAAATGCCTTTCTGCTTTGCATTTACTTTGCGGTAATCCAGGTGCCTTTGGAGTTTCATGTAGATCTACTGGAAGATGGGACTTGCAGGGTTTTCATGTTTAAAGAAAGAGGCAACCAGCGGACATAACAAGGGGAGACAAAAACGTCTTTCCCCAGCGTTAGATATGTTTCCGTCTGAGGATCGATGACTCTATCAATCTTTCCAACTTGGAAAGACAAAGCGACCCTAAGCTCTCGGAGCGGGGAGTAAGTGACACAAACGACTTCACGTGAGAGATGTTCTTCACCAGGAAAGCATTTCTCCAACTGTGCCCCATTTTGGAAGCCGCGTGGAATAGCAGGCAAAGTTCAGCACTGACAACTAGAAGTATGTGCCCTCTCTCGATCATGAGCTGTGTAACCCAGGGGCTCTGACCTCATTTGCAAAATTCAAGAAGTACTATTTCAACTCCTCCCCACTCCTCAAAAAGCGCAAGCCAGATTAAACATCTTGGAGGATCCTTCAGCATTAAGAGCTATGGTCTATACCCCTAGTAAATGGACAAGGCAGGTAGGGGAGGGGTTATTATTCCCATGCTACAAAAATGAGGAAACGCCTTCTGTTGAGAGCACATAGTAGCTGCTCAGTAAATGCTGAATAGAAGGGTGAAGGATGGAAAGAAGGAAACTCAGCCGCAGGGGTAAACTCCCCAAAGACGTATGGCTACTTTTTGGAAGAGACAGGCGTGGATCCAGGTGTCTAGGCCGTGTATCATCTTTCTATGGAGACAAGGTATTTTGCAGTTAGAGCTCTTTAAACTGCCCCAAAGGATACAGGTGGCAGATTGCTGATAACTATTTTGTGGTTGGAGAAAACTGGCCCACTGAAATTGAAACGCCTAACCAAAGGAGACACGGGAACTCCACGGACAATTCAGCTCAAGAATCCGGTCTCCTGCTTCGCACTTATGTCACCACACTCTACGACCCTGTTCGCTTTGTTTGTCTTTGTAGCCAGGTGACAACGTCCACCTTTGCTTGGACAGTCCTACTTTACACGTGTTATCTGAGAGTAATTATAAAAAATTACCTTTTTCACACTCAGAACGGCAGCATTTTAGAAGATAAAGCTTGCACAATAAATCACCACCTGACATTTGTTTCTTGCTTATCTCACCTGCTAGAATGCCAGCTCCACAACAGCCAGGACCGTGCGTGTGCCGTTCACTGCTCTCTCATCAGTACCTTGGCTGGTACTCACACACAGTTGATGTTCAATAAATATTTGTTGGTTTAATTAATTAATAAATTTTAAAGGAAGGAGATTTACGACCTCAGAATAGTATTAAGGAGCTAACACAGTAAAACGGTTTCAGTGTTAGCTCTGACTCTGTGCCTGTGTGTCCCTTGGGCAAGTCCTGTAATCTCCCTGAGCTTCAGGGTCCTCCTGGACGGAATGGAACCAACAGTGACGCCAGGCCTGCCTCCAGAGGCAGGAGCGAGAGGGCTCACGTATTTACGTTAACACATGTGAAAGAGTCTAGAAACCCCAGGGTGCCCTCCAAACGGCGATTTGATTTTACTTCCACAATTACAGAGCAGTGGCTTTGTAAGAAATTAGATGGCAGCACAGATGGAAAACGAGGTGGTAAAGCTGATATCCAGACGTTTTTTTAAGGGTTGGGCACTTTGTATCTTTTCAGTCACTTCAGTGCTAAAGCCGAATAACCTAACACAGGCTTCGCAAAGAATACTGTACCCCTGTGTTGAAAAGGTAACCTTTGCTGGACTCCTTTTTAAGGAAGGGGGGCATGCTGCTCCCACATGTATTGTCCCAGGCCAGCTGGCTCCCTAGCTCTGCCCTTTAGGCATCTGTCACAGGGCAGCTCGGAGCCAGGCGCCGGGAGCTAGCGGGTCCCACTCTCCGCGGCCGTCACACACACTTAGAGCCAAACCACTGCGGGCCCAGGGCTGCCTAGCCCTCCCAGGGGGTTCCCAGAGCAATTAACAAAACAGAGGCCTAATTAGGAGCAATTGGGATTTACTGCCGACTTTAAAGCGATCCGGAGGCCCTTTTAAAGGAAAGTGGGGTCTTTTCCCAGGATCCTCCAAGCAGGAATTTGTCAAAGATTTGTCTAAGGGTGGCAGCCTGCAGCTCCTTCTCAGGCCTCTCTGGGTGGCATCTCTGCTCTTTGAAGGGCTTTCCCCTAATCTAGAAAAATCTAAGCAGCAAGGCAATGAAACATAATTTGGACAACTTGAGGCTTCACCTTTTGCAAATTACTTTCTCTGTTGCTGATTTGTGTGTTTGCTTCAGTGAGTGATGATTTTTCCTTTTGATTTTTTTCTCCTTTTTTAAGGCCTGACAGTCCAGACGAGTAAGTGTGCCTGTGTCATTCCCTCAGTAATCCTTGAGACAGTGCACAATTAGTCATTCCTCACTATGTGCTTTGCATCTCAAGGGACACCAAGGAGAGTAAAGTCAATGTAAATTGTCATCTCTGGCTCCACATCACTTGTAGGAAAACATGTGCAGGTTAAAACTATACTGAGGTACCTATTTTCACCTACCAGGTTAACAGAGATCAAAAATGTCTGGTGCTATGTTGGCAGGGCAGGGGGAAATGGCACCGCCACGGATCGCTGGACACTGGAATCAGTGCAGCCTCGTGGGAAAGCAGTTTGGGGCTCGCTATCAAGTTTACAAATACACCTACACTTTGACCCAACAATTCCACTTCTAGGAAATTTTCCTACAGACGTACTAGTTGGTGTACGGAATTCCTTCTGTCTATCCATAGGAAAGCGCTTAGATGCGTTATTAGTACAGCCATAAAAAATGAGGAAGCTTTTTATGCACCAGTATGAAGTGATCTGCCAGACATATGGCTGGGTTAGAAAGACCGAGGGAGAAGGGTGTGTGCAGCACCCGAGCACATTTTTTAAATGGGGGCGATAGATCGCACAAATGCGTACAAATAGGTTTGAATATGCACGAAATGTCTCTGGAGTGATAAGGAAACAACAGTTCACACTGTTTGCCTTTGGTGAAGGGAGCTGGGCGGCTGAGGAACAAGTGCAGAAAGGATACTTTTCTATACATGCCCTTTAGATATCTTTCACATCTTTCATTCTGTGCAATTAGCTTATTCAAAACAAATAAGTACAGAAAGAAAGAGAGAGAGAAAGAAAGAAAGAGTCTTAAATTGTTACCTATACATTCTAAATGCTTTCGCTCTAGGCACGAAGATTTGCTTGGTCTACTTGCTGTAATGTGCTATATATTCACAATTTTTATAAAGAGTTACTGTATTGCATTTCTGAAGCAGTTTCAGGTATAGGATTGATATAGGGGTTTAAAATTGGTTAGATAACATCTCTCAATAAATCTTTAAGAAAAATAAAAATAAGATGGACATAGGGATAAATTTAAAGTGCTTGGAATCAGAAATGCATCTCTAAAACCAGATGTTAATATTTGACCTAACAGAAGATGAAGCAATACCAAAAGACGATATATGTAAAGCGGAAATACAGTTTACTTTGACATCTCTCTCTCCTTTAAAGCCATTTCATGAGCCACCCTCTTTATCCTCTATCTGATTTTATGAATTTAGTTTATTCTTTATTCGGTAGCCCCATAGCAATGTTTATATTGAGCACTATTTCCTGCGGTCAAATATATGAGCCTTAGAGTAAGACAGACTAGGTTCAGATCACAGAGACACGTTTACCAGCTACATAATGTTAAGCAAACAACTTAATCTCTCTCAACCTGGAATCCTGCCTATAAAATGGGATAGTCCTAGCACACAGAAGACTCGTGCGGACGAAGTGAGGTCGTTCATGCTGAACGCCGGCTGTAGAGCGAGCTCTCCATCATCTTAGCTCCTTGCTTTATCTCCTTAACTTAATTATAAGTGACAGCAAGGCTGCCTCCTCTTAAACCAGCTCTTTGCCCGCCGCATTAGTGCTCTGCAAATGGCGAGCACTAGGTAAAGGCTGCCCGGCTTGTAGATCTTAGAGATGGGGACCTCAAAGATCCCTTAGTTTGGGTCCAGCCCTTCGTACAGATAAGACATTAGCTTCACTTTAGAAAAGTAGAATGAGACCCCAAGGGGGTGTTAAATAATCTGAATTTTTACTTGTTTCCTTAAAACACAGTTCTTTTGTTCTTAGAAAAGTACAAAAGTTGAACATATTTATTCTTTCTCACAGTATTCAAATCCATCCATTGCCTTTCTTGTTACATCTTATATTAGATTTCTCTCCTTTTCATGCTTATTTCTAAGCCGTGATGACAAGGAACTCTTGTCATTTTTTCCAGTGTTATTGCACCCTCAATACTTTGGGATATGAGATCCTATGACCAGGTGGAGGGGCAGGGGACGCTGTTTTTATCTTCCTGTGGGGGATCCCAGACCTCCCCTAAAACATGAAGATGGGGTTTCCTAGCTGCGGTCTTGGCAGCAAACAACTTCTGAGAGGCCTTCTGGATTGATGCCTGACCTACGGGGTCATAGACGGAAGTGAGAATGTTTTACTCCCGGAGAAGCCCAGGATGGAAAAGTCTGCAAGGCCCCCACAGTAGCTGTCAACTGGTTATGACTGCTACTGTTGTCATCACTGTCATTATTACATTACCCTATTGTACTTTATTGAAGTCCAATAAGTTATATTTTGATTAATTTATATTGCTACCCTTTCCTATATTCAGTGCAGAAAAATTGAAAAAAGGGATTTTTTTAAAAAACCAAATTCATCTCCTTCAAAGGTGCTTTTAGCAAAGCCATATATGACTATCCTTTCCGGTCTTCCTACACTCAGGTTTCTTCTCAGGTGCTCACGGGGGTGGGGGCAGGGGCACCACCTTCCCCGGTGGGAGAGGGCCTTCACGACTGGGCCTCTGCTAACGTCTGGAGCAGCTTCTCTCCTCCCCCTGCCGCATGCCAACCATGCTGAACTGCTTTGTTCCCCAAAGCACCATGAGAATTCAGGGTAGCTGTTGTCGTTAAACATGGTGGCTCTGGAGTGGACGACCCGGACTTGAATCCTAGGTCTTCCAATTACTGGCTCAATGACCGTGGGCAAGTTTCTTCAACTTTCTATGGCTCAGTTCTCCCATTTGTAAAATGAGGATACTATGCTTCACAGAGTTACTACGAGGTGGAAAAATATCTATCTATATAGTGCTCAGAAGAGTGCCACGCACATGGTAAGTACTCAATGCGTGTTAGCTGTCACGAGGATGTGAACTCCAGGATTTTGCCGATGCTGTTCCTGTACCGAGAACACTCTCACTTTCCACACTTGCCTGTTTCCCTTTCCTTCATCCTTTAGATGTCAGCTTAGAAGTCACCTTTCTCCGGGGAGCTTTCTCTGAACAGCCCCCTCAGCCCCACCCGAGACGAGGTGCCTTTCCTTTGGGCTTCCCTAGCCTTTTGCCAACCCCCGTGTAGAGCATGCTGCACACATTTCCGAGTGTCTGTTTGCCTGTCTGGTATCCCACTTGATGACAAGTTTCACAAGAATGGGTAGTCAGTTTATGATTACATCTGCGGCACCTGGTCAAGTGTCTGGCACCCAGTGGGTCATCAATATTTACATAAGACAGTAGGCATAAGGACCTTCTCCCTTGAGTCAGTATTCAGCACATATCTTGGAGGAGAGCTTCCTACTGGAACGCTTCTTGGCATTCAAAAATGACGAGCCAATCAGAGATGGGCAGCTAGAAAAGCCCTTGACAAGGATTTAAAACTTGAAAAAAGAAACGTGAATGTAGATTATATAGATAAACCACTATCAAAATACCCTAGGTAGTAAGTACTTAGTCCTCTGTGTACTTTGGATCCTGCTAGTTGTTATTTTGACAGATACTAGCTAATTCCCATCCACAGGGGTGAATAAATACATTCATGGAGGTTAAAGGGGGTGGTGGCACTGGAACCTGATCCTCTGGGTTTCTGGGGTGAACTCGCTGTCACCACCTTCCCTGTCTCCCGGACTGTCGTCCAGTCCTTGCTGGATCATGAGGCGCGTGACCTCAGGGGCGGGGCTGGGCAGGAGTACCCAGTGAGTCCACCCAGGACTTTCCTAGGCGAATAGCCAGATACCAGGGTATAATCTTGCCACTGCGTTATTCCACACAGAACTTGCTCTCTGGTCTCGGGACTGGGCATACTAGTATTTCTCCTAAGTTACTGGTTTGCTTTTCTCCTTCCATAACATAACCAACTGCCTTTTCCTTTTCAAACTTGCCACTAGAAAACGAGCAGTCAGAACAGCATTTCCAGTCTGACTGCTTTTCAGAACGAAGTATAAGCAAGTCACAGACACACAGGATCCAGGTTCTTGGGGAGGATCTCGTCCACCCTTTATTTTTCAGATGAGAAACTGGCACAAGCGGAGGGAATGAGAGGCAAGAGCTGCAGTTTGTGCACCAGCCTCTCTCCTGACTCCGTCTCACTTTTGTTACTCACTTTTCTCTCCTATTTTTAATTTATCCCCTTAACTCCAAGCATTTTTGTAAACTGCCCTAAGTTGTTTCTCGAAAAGGCGAAACATAAATGAATGGATTCAATAAAACCATCTTGTCATTGAAACTTGTTGCTTCCACCATCTTTCCCTCTTGCTGTGTCCTTGCAGTAAGACATGGATGTTTCCAGGAGCCCGGGTCAACTGGAATGGAGGGCTCGGTGCTGTTGGCTTGGCTGAGCTGCTGCTGGGACGTCTGAGCCCATAGCAAGGTGGTCACAGACAGTAGGGAGAAAGGGAACAGAATAGTGTCTTCCACAAGCCCCACTTCGTAGCACACTCAGAGACCCTGACGCCAAGGTGAGTACACAAGCTTATTGTTTTCTTTGGGGACCTTTTGCCACATTTCCCTCTCGCTGTGCTTTGAAAATTAACCACCAGAGCCTGGTCATTATGGCTTCATTAACTATTCCTTGTAATTGCACCAGTCATAATTAATTCATTTGTTATTCACTTGGGTGACATACGGGCACTTTAATAGATTTTCCTTGGGGAATTCAACATATTAGATAACGTTGATGGTGCTTTTAGGAAAGATTTAAGGGAGAACCACAATATGAATCATTTTGTATAAGTAGCAGAGTTATTTTATTATAAAAATGAAGTTAATTGTCTTAATCCCTCAACCTTTTCAGATGAAAACCAGAAAGTGTATAAAACTAGTCCTTCTGCCTCCACCAGACATTTCTAGTCTATAATTCAGATGCCAAAATAAAGTCATTCTTATAAAAATAGATGGTGTATTTACCCAAATGCATGCCAGAGTATTTAAGTAAATAACACTTGAATTAATTTCAGGTTAAAACCTTTCCTTTAAGCCTTTCTCATTTTTTTTTTTCCAGAAACCGTCTGTATTTTCACATCTTACCGCACAGCTGCATTCCTCATGTTTAATTTATGTTGGAGATCTTTTGTGACAAGACCAACTTATGTTTTAAATGAAATCAGTTCATTTTAGGTAAAACATTGGTGACCCAAATATTGCATACTTACAAATTATGCATAATCCCTCCCTTACCCCTGGGCCACACACACATCCCCCCCACCCCTTTTTTTAGTAAGGCTGAATGAAAATTCCACACTGCTGAATGCTTAACCAAATACTTTAATCATTGGCTATCTGGTAGAAACATCAAGCCTATGCTGACAGACACACAATTAAGTGAGGCAATTATCTATATAATTCAAGTTAAAAACTAAACTCAACAACCAGTGTTGCCTGAAATACCCCAATCGTGAAGAAGGAGAGCATCCCTCTGGTTTGCATTAGCCCCATAATTGCCTTAATTCTCGTTTGACTCAGTGTGAGTGGAATCACAGACGCACAGAATTTTAGCCTCTTGGAGATTATCTAGTCCAACCCCCTTATTTTTCAGATGAGAAAACTGAGACCCACAGAGGTCAAGTGCCCTGCCAGGTCATTAGGAGGTGGTGGCAGAGTGCAGCTCTGAGCCCACATTTCCAGGTTCCCGGCTCAGCATTCTGACAGCTGACAGCGTCTTGCCCTGACTCCATTACCTCTAGAAATCAAGAAAATGGTGCCAGCATGTGGCCAGGATGACAAACTTTAAATGCAGACAGCAAAATGCCACCTAAGACTTCAACCCCAATCAAATGCAATAATTCACCTCAGCCAAGTATCAAAAATTTTCTCTAGACATGTTTTACCAATAGTAAAAGAATTAGCTTTTGAAAGTACACATGAGCGTGACATCCAGCAGATTCTATAATTCGGAAGTCGGAAAGGGCTGGAGAGACCCTACATAAAAATATGTGTATACACATGAATCTTCACAAAGTAGACGAAAACCATTTTCACATTCCTAATAGGTACCCAGTGAAAACCCTACAGAAACCTTTAAGACCTACAGGAAAACTCAGGCCCAGGATGTTGCACAAACTTCAGATCTGCCTCGGGGTCAAAGCCCACAAGCCGGTATCAGTTTGATGACCTTCAAGCAAAGCAAACACATTCCATCAGACCGTGATGGAGGAGCCCACATTGAGGTTGCAAGTTCTCTCCGGAAGAGCTCCCCCTGGTAGTGGGGTGCTGTGTCTCAGTCTTCTTGGGCATCGCATTTGACAAACATATATCCTCTGTTTTTGAAACAGGAAAGTTTTTGTAATTCTGCCAAAAGGGTGCTTTCTGTTTTAAAGACAGCCCAGAATCCAGACTGCTTAGTGTACCTGCCTTTTCCACCTTGAAGCCAGGACAGGATTTTTTACTTGTTTGCTTGTTACAGTTTTATATCAGGACTTTTCTGATTTTCAGGGTCGTGGAGCCCACCTGCAGGGTGGGTTGCTAGTGTGGACCACCTAGGGAAGGCTGTGCTTGCTCTGCATTTTCCTGGCCGGAACGGAGGGCCCAGGCTAAGGTCAAAATTATTATGTGGAGATTAAAGTGTAGAATTTAATTATGTGTTCTGTTGCTCCTGGTACATTTATTAATTTAGCAGTACAAACTGACTGGAGCTAAACAAGCAGGACTGATTAATTTGCAAAGACATCTAGGTAACAGATTGTGATCAAAGCGGAGGCCTGATCCTGTTAGATTGAAATGTGTGGTTTTGTGCTGCAGGAAGGACACGGAGCAGCGTGGTTTATCTTTATCAATGCTTTCCTCTGAAGGAGGGGACAAGCTTGCAGATACTAATCAGGGCTGAGGCCCTGCCACTCAATAATTACCCACTGTCTCATCATAATCCCGGAACTAAGCCCCTGCCCAATCCATCTGGGACCCTTTTCCATCTATTGCACGGCTCAAGAATACGTGTGTAAGCTATTACCTCTGGTCGTGCTATCTGTCCCCTGAGTATAGATCCATGGCAGTGACCAATTAGGTTGCCATGTTCTCTTTCCCCTCTGTTCCAAACCATCCTGTACCTCTCAGCGCTGGTAATGAAGCACAGATTCATTGGGGGCAGAAATCCACTCACCTATCAAAGCCGTCTCGTCACAGTCCTTGATAAACATCACATGATGCTTAATTTCATGGGATGCTTTGAAAAGAGGAGTGGCAGGACTGCAGCGCTGTATCTTGAAGTTTCTCTAAGCCACTCTCAACTCGCCACTGCCTTCTGCCAGAAACAAATGACACGGTGAGGAGAACATTTCTGACCCTAATCCAGAAATCAAACCGCTGGGAAGCGAGGAGGGCAAATGTAGAGATAATTGACTCCTGGAGCCCTGAATGAAAACCCAGTACTGTACAATGGTTAAGAGTGTGGAGTCTGAAGTCCAAGAGACTTGGGTCGAAGCCCTGACTCTGCTGTTTACCAGCCAATCACTTAACCTCTTTGAGACTCATTTCCCCCTCGACAATACAGCACCTCCCTGCTGCGTTGGCTCTGGGAGTTAACTAGACGCTCCACGTAAAGCACACGACCTTATGAATGATGTTAGCCGGCCCCAGCGTTTTCTGGATTCCTAATGCATTTATAGTCAAAACCAAGACCTCTAGCTATTGATTGAATTGTGGAAGCATTATCTGTTAATTATTTTGTGTGTATACACATGTCATCTTCCCAAGTAAATCATACACGCCTGAAGGATAAAATCCACGTCTTTCTCTTGTGTATATCCCACAGGTGACAGTTACTAAATGCTTGCTGATTCTTTGACTTGAACTTAAGAACTCTCCATAAAATTCTTCATAAACAGTTTTGCAGGTGAGAGGGACAAGTAGTCAGTTATAATTTTCAAGTAAAGAAATAGAGGCAATGGGGACTGGCCCGTGGCCAAGTGGTTAAGTTCGCGCTTCGGCTTTGGCGGCCTAGGGTTTCGTTGGTTCGGATCCTGGGCACGGAAACGGCACTGCTTGTCAGGCTATGCTGAGGTGGCGTCCCACACAGCACAACCAGAAGGACCTACAGCTAGAATATACAACTATGTACGGGAGGGGTTTGGGGAGAACGAGAAGAAGGAAAAAGAAAAAAAACGTTGGCAACAGATGTTAACTCAGGTGCCAATCTTTAAAAAGAAAAGAAAGAAATAGAGGCAACAGTGATTCAAAGCAAGCTGCTATTATTAGCGGTGGAGACGAGTAAGTACAATCAAGCCATTGCTGGCAGTCTGCAGAGCAACTGCATGACACCTACTGTAAGCTTTCGAAACCACAGGGGCTATTTTCAGTGTACACTCCGTTAGGGCACAGGCGCAGCTCCTAATTAGCCAGGACCCCCTTTCAGATCTTTGTTGATACTGACAGTGTTTTAATTAGTTCAAGCTACAGCTTGGCTCTTCTTCTTCTCTGGCAGTCAGCGAGGAGAACATGCTAAAATGTGAAGGTTTCACATTTTCACTTCCGAAACACCCCTTCTCTAAGGGTTTGAGGATATACACCGAAGATGGACCACCCTTTGGAATTTAGACCAGCAGCTCAGACAGCTGTTTTGTATTTATTCCCGCAGTTGGGCCATTTCAATTTGGGGCTCTTATTCATTATACAAGCAAATATTTGTTAAAGGATCAGGCACAGGATGAGGTGTGTTTGTGAGGATTGTAATTAAGGTGGTGTGTGTACCAGAGTTAGAGGAGGAACAGGATGGGTTGGATCCTCAACTCACTGTGGCTGTGTTACTTTGAGAGACTTATCAACCTCTCTGGGCCACATCTGGCCCATATACGTGTCATTTTTGTTCTACCATCCCAAAGCACAGCTAAGTAAGAAGCAATTTGGATAAAACATTTTAAGACTCTAACACACTAGCTTTTGGCAAGTTCTTTGCCTACAACATACCCTAACGCCCTTTTATTTTTCGAAGTGAATTATAATTTTAAGAAATTAAAAAAAACTTTTGGTTCATAAGCTTTTAATTATTTCTAATACAGTCATCAATATTTTAGCTCTGGCGGAATGATTATAGATATTACCCAGGAAAGCTTTACAGAAACATGATTATTTTTCTGAACGGTTAGGTGGCTTCACCAGTTGACCCTGCACTTGCCCGTCAGGAAGACTGGCACTCCCTTCCTAGCTCCCCTCGGGCATCCCTGCGTCCCCCGCAACTGTCCAGGAACACTTCCAATCCTTGCAAAATGAGAGTGCAGCGTATTCAAATGCGCAGGATGGACTATTGTGTAAGCAGACTCTCTCATTTCATTTGCTGTCTTACATCTTGGGATGTGTACAAATTCGTTAGTTTAGGCTCCTCTGACTCCCAGGTAGGATTGTCTAAGTTGTTAAGGCGGGTAAACTAAGGCTGTGACGTTACGAGTTTCCCCAGGAGGTCAGCCCTTAGCTGTGAGGAGCTCGGAATCACTGAAGCAGACCCAGGCCCCTGCACCAGGGAGCTCCAGTTGCCTTTCCTCCCCCCTCATCTTGTTTAACCCCCTGTGGCTGGTGACGCTGCAGACTTCTCTCTCCATCAAACACACTTTTGGCTTCTGCAATATGACCTTCCCTGGTTCTTTCTCCTCCTGGCCCTCTGATCTTGGGAGTTCGTTAATCCTCTACTTGTTTTTTTCCTAAATTTAAACCCTCTAGAACTCATTTATTCTTGTGTCCTTCATATTATCCTATACAGAGCTTGGAAACCTCCTTCTCCGGTCCTGACCACTCACCCGGGCTCTGATTCTGGATTACCAGCTCTTCCCAGCTGCCTGCGCTTGGAAACAACTTCACCTCCTTAAATTCACCATGCCCTCGAGAAGTCCATTAATACCTCTCTCCCACAGACACACACACACAAACCCCCCAGGAAAGTATTTCTTCTTCTAAAGCGTAATGTTTTACCAGCAGTGACTCCACACAATCTGATGCTTCTCTGTTCTCTAATTGCTTACTTTGTGTGTCTCTTTTGCCTCCTGACTAGATTGCAGTATCTTGGAGGGAGGCAGTTCCGTGGAGCTAGAGGACCCTAGAGAGCCCTAATAAGTGCCAAATGCAAAAAGATGGAAGTTGCCAATTGAGAAAATCCACATAAAACACAGCTGAGCTTTTGGCCTGTATAAAGTCAGCACACTGTTTCCTCCTGGGAGAGGTTCACAGCATATAATTTTGAGTTCCCGTTCTTCTCAGAGCTCAAGTTACTCCAGGAAGCAATTGGGGTGAGAGAAAGGCATGGGTCCAGCTGAACACATGGAAACAAAAATGCTCTAAAATATATTCTGTCAGAAAACTCGGTTCCACCTTGACTGAATATCCTGGTGACATAGGTAGGCCTTGGCAACTTCCCACAAACGACAGGCAAGGTATGAGTACCTTGCAAAGGGAACACAGTGTGAGATAGATGAATCAGACAGACCTGGCCCAAATCCAACAGTAGGTGCTTACCATCTGTGTGTCCTTGAGAAAGTCACTTAACCTCTCTGAGCCTCATTTTGCTCACCGTAAAAGTGAAAATAAGATTATTTCATAGGATTTGTGAGGATCAGTAATAATACACATGAAGTACCTAAGACAGTGCTTGGCATAGAGTAGGCGCCTAATGAATAGAGACACAGAGAGCTCCATTTATACGATATTCAGCACACTCTGTGCCTACTCAGCCCACCGTGGTCAGGGGCCTGAGGATCATAGCTGTAACAAGCAGCCTGTGCGTCCACCCAATGAGTCCTTTCCCTACGAAGGCACCTTCCTCCCAACCAAGTCAGACCTCCTGCGCGGGGCAGCACGACTTGAAAGGAGAGATGCATACAGATGCCTCCGAGTTTCCAGCGTAGGCGGAAGCATGCCTCTTGGCTGTGCTTTGCTGATTGTGAAGTTCTTTTTCTCTGGCAGAAATGTCGCTAAGATGGACTCTTCAGGAAGGCTGCGTGTCCTCGGCGAGAGGCAGTCCCTGGAGCCCTCGCTCCTGAGGCAGATTTTCATAATGCACGTGATCATCTCAAGAATTTCTAAACATTGTTTTAATTCACTATAATTAAAAAAATAAAACTTAAAATGACAAAAAGGCATTGTGTTTCCATAAGCCTTTCAATCACCGGCTCCAAGTCAGCAAGTTTGGTGTAAGAGGGAACAAGGATTGACCTCTCAATCATAATCCCATCAGCGGGTTTCCTTCCTTATTTTTCCTTTTTCCCGGTTCATGGACCACTGGAGTAGAGCAAATGCTCCAGGTAGACCACCGGTCCCACAGAAACAAACCCCGGAGTTAATGAAAAGACCAGCGGTGCTCTTGAAGCCACGCGGGTGGGCCATTTCAGACTCATTTTGCATGTTGTATGGTCTGGTCTATAAAAATACAACTTTGGGGTTCCACAACCAGCTCTTGGAGTGCACTGCTCGGTCCCCACCCTTACACCATCCTACTCAATTTCCAGGCATCGCCCTGCTCTGAAGAAGCTTGCCTCTGCCATGTTCACCTTTAAGAAGTTGTCTATTCATGTCCAAGCCTCTCCCCACCTCTCAGCAACAAAAGAGCAAGTGTCAGTCATTGGCAGCTGCTTTTGGAAAGCTTCCAACCTAACGTGTAGACATTGTCATCCTCCATCCGTCTGTCTATTCATTTACATGGCCAGTTTTCTCTTGATTGATCTAATCTATCTATATTATGTGAATCAAGCCCTTATGCAGTGAGAGGTCTCTCCTAGGCCACACCACTTTGAAAAATGCTTGTCCTTTTGTGATGTTGTCTGGCTAATTGATCTTTGGAGACAATCTTCAAAAGGCTTCTTTAATCCCATACGGTGTCACAAGCCTCAGTCTGCATAAGTTGAAGTCACAACCTCTGAACTTTATAGGCAAAACACCCTGCAGACTTACCACCACGTGAAACGACCATTGGCTGAGAGCTGAGAGGTCTTTGATTTAGTCATTGAGCTTTGTGGTTGAAGGACGTTCTGAAGTGGTTTGTGACGATTTTATCCCCTGACTTGAGTTAATGTTGAATTTTCTATTTGATAGCACCTGCCAGTTTCCCATCTGTTGGATTTGAGTAATATACAAAATGCCCAAGACAAATCGCAATCCCTTTACTATCGTAATCAATGTACAGTGCATATGGCGCACTTGGCCTACAGACGATGGCTAGGGGCTCAGGCTCATCGTGATCTTCATATACTTCCCAGTGCCTGATGCTTCCGTTTAGGGTTTCAGATTCTGCGCCTGCACTTTGCTGTGATAGAGAATGTGCTTATTGGTGGAGATTTACTCGAATCTGGGGCATTTGTTAGAGCAGATTCTGCCCCAATAGCTGCCTTCACCTTTTTGTTTCTCTCATGCTGATGCTCTCTCACTGCTTTTGATAAGGACCCAAAGCCTCTAACCTCTCTCAGAAAGTGTGATCAGAACTCTAAATCCCACTGCAGTTGAGTTCCTTGATGGCACAGCAGACTTTGAGAAGGGAGCCTGCGTAGAACTGAGACAGAAATGTGTGGGTTTGCCCCTCTTAGGAGCAGGGCGCAAATCCTGAAATTCATGGTTGCTAATGTAAGAAGGGGTTCAATAATCTTAAATCACCTGGCTTTACTATCAAGAGATGTTGACATGACATTTTCCTAAGTCAAAATTCATTGATTCATTGTCCTCTGAGGCAATTCAAGAACTTACACAAATTTCTCAACCATGAATCGGTAGTATAAGCATCCTATTGATTCCGACAAAATTAAAACCGAGCCCTTCCTTCCCAAATGGTTAATTAGTGACCATTGCGGGTTGGGAATGAGCAGACTAGTGAGCTTTGCTGGGAAATATTTCTCCCCTGACAGATAACGTGGGTGGCCTTCATCCGTGGCTTGAGTACAGAGAAACAAGTGGCAACATTACAGCCTAGATGACAAAACCCCCACAGGCAGAAAAGATCAGGATGCTTAATGACTTTCCTATAACTTCCTCCATTGCTCTCTTGAACAGGGACAGCAGCAGCCTTTAGTCCAGTGGCTTGACTTCACATTAGAGAGGCTCCATGGGGTGGAACCTACCGCAAATGAAGGCCACGTCACAAATTAACAGGCTCTAGGGGAACAGCATCATCTTTATTGTTCCCAAATGTCATAAAAATCCAGAGACCTACCGAGGGAGGGAAGTCACCTCTATGGTAGGAAAGGCAGAATGAAGACAATCCTTGCCCTCAATGCTCCCATCTGTTTGGTGGTCCCTGGTATTCCTTTTGGATCATGCCTTTTCTTCCACTGTAGAGACTCCGATTATATTAATTACGGTACTACTAGCCACTGTAACAAATAGACACCAAATTTCCTTCTTTTTCCTTGAAATACTCCAGACATGTGTTAGATCAGAGATGGCGCTGGTCTATGTGACCATTCAGGCACCCAGGCTGACAGAGGCTCCGCCATCCTCAACACATGGCTTCCAAAGTCACCTTGATCATTCTCCATCCCAGGCAGCCAGAATGGGAGAAAGCATGGAGGACCATGGATGTCACTCTGAGCCATTTACATGGAGTAAAACTCAGTCACATGGTCACACACAAATGCAAGGGGATCTGGGAAATGGAGCCCAGCTGAGTACTCAGAAGGAAGAGGAAGCAGAGTCTTGGCGAACAGCTGGCAGGCTCTGGCCCATAGCTTATAAGGCAGAAATCCTTGGGAAAAGTGAAGCATTGGCTATTAATGTTACTGACTGGCATCAGGTTTTGTTAGGAAGGAAAGAGCAGGGGGACTGGAAATATGAGGAGGAAGGTGAGAGAACGCTATCCCAAAAAGTGGTGGTGGCAAGGGGTCAGTGATTTACCTGAAGGTCCAGCATGTTCTTTAGGATGACTTCCCAAAGGATGACGTCACCCTGAGCCATTCACACGGTCTGACAAGGTCGTGCTTCTGGCCAACGGTATGATGGCTGTCAGAGGATGGGCTGAAATCCATGGCCAGGGAATAGATCTAAGTGGCTCACACAGAGAAATGGAAACTGTGAGCCTCAGCCATAGACACTGAAAAGATTGCAAAATTGACTTACTGGCAGTGTTAGCTCTGACAGGAAGGATGAATGTGGTCAATTTCAGTTCATAGAGCTATGCAAAGCCAGGGTCAGAAATAGCCTGTAGAAAAATCCATATGTCTTCACTGCCAAGCGTGCATCCCACAGGCTACAGGAGCCATTTTCCTTGACAGTCAAAGTGGCATTAGAAGGCTCTGGGCATGGCCAATCACATTAACAACTAAACGCTTCCTTACTTTCTTTGCCATGGACACTTATGGACTGACTTGAAGTTGGGCCCAAAATACTACATAACTTTTGGCTAAAAAAGCCACTCCAGGGCCGGCCCTGTGGCTGAGTGGTTAAGTTCACATGCTCCACCTCAGTGACCCAAGGCATCGCTGGTTCACATCCTGGTGCAGACATGGCACCGCTTGTCAGGCCACATTGAGGTGGCATCCCACAAGCCACAACTAGAACGACCCACAACTAAAAACATACACCTATGCGCTGGGGGGATTTGGGGAGAAAAAGCAGGAAAAAAAAATAGAAGATTGGCAACAGTTATTAGCTCAGGTGCCAATCGTTAAAAAAGAAAGAAAGAAAAAAGCCACTCCACTGCTTAAGATGAACAACAAGCTGGCCTCTTAGAAGGTGCATTCTGCCACTCATCTAATACAAAGCTGGGAATTTTGATTTGTAATACAGGGTGCCCTTAAATTTTTTGTTTTGTTGGTCTGATTTTTGGCTACTTGATGTTAGGTAAATGTGCAGCACTTTCTCAATGGTTTACTACCCGTTCTCTTCACATGTCAACGCCAGGATCGGGGGATACAGCAAGCAGCCTTTCAATGCCGGCCAACCGCAATCCATGACATGGCTGGAGGTTCATCATTGCCATGCTATATACTGGGCTCCAAAATCGAATGTAGCTTCCAAAACTACCCAGCTTACTTTTAGGAACTGGTGTGCAGAGGCTGATTCACTGGAGAGTCAGTATCATCGAGTCACGCCTACCCAGATGACAGATGCTTTGAGTAGTCTGACGTAATGGAGAAAGCGTGGGATCTGGAGCCAAGTAGCTCTGCTTGCCCCTTGCTGGCTCTGTGAATTTCGGCAAATTACTTAACCTCTCTGAGTCTCAAGTATCCAATCTATAAAGTGGTAATTATGATGCCTACTTTATACACCATTAGAAAATAAAAAAGTAATAACTGCTTTACTGACTATCACATGCTAGACATTTTATATATCTTGTTTATTCCTTACAACTATTCCTTGAGTTAAGCATTATTCCCACATGCTCCATTTTACAGATGAAGAAACAGGCTTATAGATGAACTGGCCGAGGATCCAGAGACAGTAAGAGGTAGAGTTGTGACTTGAATCCAGAGCTTTCTCATCCAAAGCGCCTAGTCTTAATTACTATGTTACCCTGCTGAGACGATAAAACGAGAAACTATAGGTAAAACATGGTACTTGGCCTTCAGAAGGTACTCCAAAAATGTTGGGTTTTTCCCTTTTTCCCTCTACTTTTGTTTTTAACATCCTAAGTTACAGCTTTCCTTTCTGTGCTCAGATAACTCGTGCTGTATGTGCAGTTGGCTTACTTTCGTTCACATTTACTTAATAAATATTTACTGAGTGTCTACTATGCCCTTTGCAGACACTGGGTATTCAGTCACGAATGCAAAAGACGGGATGCCCATCCTCAGTGCGCTTGTAGCAATGCCAACTGCGTCCTCCAGGAGTCTCGGAATACAGGGACTGAGCCTTTCCTTAAGGTGGATTAATTCCACAGCATTTGCAACTATAATATTATGTTACCTTGGACACCAGGCAATTAGCAAGTAATTAAATCTCCCTTGGTCTGAATACACCTGCAACCAAACTGTCTGTGAAAGTTCTGTTACACTCGTTAATTAGCATGAGTTGAATGACAGGATAATCAGAAAGGAAATACCTCCTCTTGGAGACTAGGAGTAAGTGATTAAAAAGTGGAATGCGCTTTTAACGCTTTTTTCTTGGGTTTGTATTAATGTGGAGTGTATGGATGGGCCCACTGTTTATCAATATTAATGTCTCTGCTAATGAATGTGCCGAGAGAGCATTGACTCATGCCGATGTGTGTATTCATCCTTTTCACATCACAAAAACTTTGAAAACAACTGCTGTGTAGTCACTATCTGAGTGCTTCCCACTGTGACAAGTATCCATCTCTTAGAGCTAATGGTGAAGTAACTAGCACCTGACTAAGGACAGGAGTACTCATTCTTGTTCCAGAAGCCACAATTTTATTTTTATGACCACCTACTGAAGACACTATAGGAAGCAGAGGACTCTCATTCATTGTATTACCTTTGCAATAGTCTGATGTCACCCGAGATTAACTGATACATCAGGATAAATTAGCTTTTCAGCTATAGAGTACTTTTTTGAATAGATGAAGAAAAATATTCAATAGATCATTAGAAATTATGTCTCCCCTTTTAAACCCCATGGGTCTTTGATTAATAGATTGCTTTAAAACCTTCAGTGAGAAGTATTATCTTATCCTCGTGTTGTCCCCCACTAAAGAAGCTAACAACGTCTCAAAACTGGGGACAAAAAGTGGCCGTCGGGGCTGCATGGCTGGTGCTCGGTGGCCGCTCCGGTGAGCCAGTGGTCCTCGGGCTTGCGCCAGGGCCTGGGTGGCACCAGCCCTGCAGCCTCCACAACAGGCATGAGTCAGGGCTGCTGTGGCGACGGCGGGTCAGAAACAGACTCTGGACAAAGTAAGAAGTCGGAGCCCACTTGGGGTTTGTAAATGTCTGTTATTCAAGACAGTTGCTGGTCTTCAAACAAGCTCGATGGACAAACTTCAGTGTTCCAAGCTCTAAAGGAATTTAGCTTAATGCTAACACAGAAAAAATTCCCCAGCCACTCATGTAACCTTATTAGACAAAGTGGAGCATGCCCACTCTTACAGAAGAAGAAAGAAGACATTATTTTCTTTTTCAGAGATTGTGCTCCCCTAGAAAGGGAAAGCATTTGAAGTAGCAAATGTAGATGTTTCAGGCAAATGTGTACTTTGTCTTTAAACGAACAGCTTTCAAAATGATCTTGGTTCAGCTCCCTTTATTTTTATCTTTTATTCCTCTGCAATGCCAGCTGGGGTTACCCATCTCCCAAAAGCTACCAAAGGGACTAGTGATTGTAAGCCTCGGTGATTTAATTAGACTCATTCTAAACACTCACATTTTTATCAATTAGTTAATGGGCTAAAGAGAGCCTCTTTGTTGGAGCCAGGTCATTTGGAAGCTAGAGGCTTCTTGAGGGCAAGAAGCTGAAGAACCGCGGCGTTAATATCTGTAATTAACCTCACAAGTCCTCGGTTGTTCAATTAGGAGTGACCTCTCTTCCCTTCCATATGCCTTTCGTCAGATGGGCTTTCCATGTGAAATAATCACTGAAGAAAAATGAACCAAAAAAGAAGGCTTCCAAAAAAAATTAGACCTGGACGAAAGTAAAACAAAAATAAAGCATTCCCTGTCTTCAAGCGCTTCTCAGTTATTTATTTAACTAAGGTTGTTAATTGATGGCTTCCTCTAAAAAGAATAATTCTGGGTTTTTCAGATGAGCAATGCTCCTGATAACAGATACGGAGGAATCTTTTAAAACAGTGTTTTGTCTTATCACACAGGTCAATTCTGAAACAGGGATGATGTGCCGTGCTTCTGAAAAAATTTAATCACTGATTACTTTTTGTAAATATTGCCTTCAACTTTTTTGGCTTGGAGAATTCTGTGTACTATTTTCCTGTGAAAGAAGCCTACCATTTGTGTCTATAGTTACAATAGTGAATATATACTAGATGCATTAAATTAAGGATTATATTGCTTCTCAACAAGCTGGTCAACTTCGACTCTTGTGAGAAGTCTATGGGAAATTCATAAACTGTACATACTTATGCCCACTTGCTGATCACTGATAAAATGTGAAGCAGCCTTACACATAGAGACTAGTAATGACAAAAAAAATTAGTCTGTAAGGAAGGGATAAAACAATTTACAAATTAAAATATACAAAAGACCATAGTGAATGATCCACCAGGAAGAGCCCACACCCTCAAAGAATATGCACTATTATTTTCTTTTCTAACTAAGTCTGTAAATCACCGTGGTTCCGCAATGTCAGCATTTTGGTTAAAGGGAAAAGTTATATTGACTTTGAAGCCAAACACATCAAAATAGTAGCAGTTGCAAAGATAATTCTTTGTTTTCTGCTTGGTTAGAAACCATTAATAGACGACAAAATTAAGGACTGAATTTTGAAGAACCATGCAGAACAGAGAGGAAATGACACTTGTTTTGAAGATTTTAACAAGAATTGAGCTTGGATTTTCTCCTTTGAGAAAATCCGATTGTATCGGGCATTCATCACAAACTCTGAGTCCCATCTATTGCCCCCAGCCATCAAAATTAAAGACACCAAAACAACTGATAAAAAGTAGCAATTCCCCGTGCCTCCTGCAATTGTGTGCATGTCTCCGCCGTTCTGGCCAACAGCAGTTTACGTTTATTGTTATGGTCAACAATTATACTGTGTATGCTCAGTAAATACGCTGCTCTGCTGCGCTTCATAAATGTGCCCTTTGTTCTCTCCATCATTAGGCAGACAGTTCGTTCTGTACAATGTCCAACTTCCAGACAGGTGGAATAAGGAGGTGGCATCTGTCTAAATATTGAATGCCACGCTTCCCCCATCTGCTGTAATAACAGCGCCGGGTCCGCTTGGCTTCAGTGATCCCCTTCTGCATACAACCGGTCAGCCATATGCCCTATATAGTGCACGTGCCACCAGAGTGACAGGGCCTGCTTTGCAGCCTCTGAGCTGGTAACCAAACAAGTGGAGGAAAGAGGAGAGGTGGAGGTTGGAGGTCAGGCACGTGGAGGAACCAGCAGGTGATGGTCAATACGGCTACTGAGAGCTGCTCAAAGAACCAATAGAAAAGGCCTTCAAAAGTCAATGGCCAGCATAGAGCACACTGCCAATCAAATTTTACAGGGCATACCTTCCAGGCTAGGCAAATAAGAAGATTTAGAGCACATGGCAGTTATCGTTTATAATCCTGTCTTAGCCCAGCATGGCTTAGTGATAGTTCAGTGACAGATGACGAGCACATGACAGCTGCAGGATCTTATACAAATGCATACAGTAAAATTAAAATTAAATTAGTGACACACGTGTACACATTGGTTGTGCAACAGTTACACAATCTGTTCGGGACCCCTCACAGGCTCTCCCGCTATGCCCTCAATTCAGGGTGCCCATAAGAGCTTTCAAAAGGCACCCAGGAGGCTGTCCTAGCCAGGAAGGGCCCTTCCCTTGGGCAAAGGTGAAATTCAAAAGACTCTAAGGCAAATGAAGGTGCTCAGGTTCCCACATACAAAAACGGCAAAGCGTAATGAGGTTTCCAATTGGCCTAATTAAAACTGACCGAGGGCTTGGAGCATTTGAAGGAGGAAACAGAAGGCCAGCACAACAGAAGGAAGGAAGTATAGTGACCTGGAGCAAATCAGGAGCTGTTGCTCCTTCAATCTGTAATCTGCTGGTTTTATTATTGACGAATTTTGTATGTTTTTGTAAAAACATGAGTGCCTATGCTTGAGAACTCTAATTTGATTGTAACTTCTATTGTTTTGAATGTCTGTATCTTTTGCTATAAATTACACATTCTTTGATGCATTTGAATTTTTTTTTAGGTAACATTGTGATAAAGGAGTTTCTCGAATTGTGTTTCTCGATGAAATCTTATAAAGATGCTACATGTTTTTGGAAACTTAAGTTCATGTTTTAAAATTTTTTACTTTCTTCCCTTGACTTAACCCATTTTCAAAGGATTTGTGGTGACTGTGTTTAGCATGGACATTTGCTTCAACTCAGATTTTAATAAAAACCTCTGTGCTGGCAAGCAGAAATGTTAGCTTAAAAAAGAAAACAGTTTTGGCTCTTGAACTGCTTGTCACACCTCTGTACAAGGCCATTTTCTTTGGAGTATATTACTCCTACATTCAATTCTTGTTGAATTCACATTTTGCAGGGTCCTGAGAAAGAGTTTTTAGGAAAAAAAAATGTTACACAGACAAAAATCATTCTTACTGATTTTAAATATTTTTGTAGTAGTCTAGAAAAAAGTTAACATTCTGCTCAGGAAATTAACTCAAATATAAAACTGTTTCTTCCAAATGTCCAGATCTGTTCACACCTCATGAAATCTAATCAAGTATAACTTCACAGTTCTGAACATTTATAATTTATTCTGCATATAATTACTTTATAAGTCATTCCATATTTTAAGATATAAAATAACTCAGGAAGATTTTTTTAACTAAAAATGTTTTTTAAAAGACTATTTTGAATTGTTGGAACATTATATCAAAGTTAGTTTTTATATGTAATTGCTATTGATCCTCACAGCACCTCTTTGAACACCACAACTAATACGACAAAGCACGAGCAAGGATAAGCAATCGGATCAAAGCCATGTGCAAAAGCTCACCAGCGGAGCTAAGAGTTGAACAAGGAACTTCACACTTTGCCTTGTAGACTTTTCTTACAGACTCAGATCCTCCTCACCTCATTGTATGGTGAGTACCGAAGCCTGACTTCTAGCTTTGGGGCCATCTCTAAAAACTTGAAAGAATTGTGTTTTCCTAAGAATGAAATCTTACCTACCAATGCTGATGGAGTTTTAGATCTAAGACTTATTGGAGAATTTCAAATTCTGATGAGGAGGGAATAAAATTACCTCCTGTTTTCCAGCTGAAGAATCTTTGAACACTTCTTCTTTGTTTCTAAGTGATATCCTTGTGGTCAGGTTTTACTGAATATTCACACAAATTATTACATGCCTTAATCGAAAAGATTTCCTGCAGCCATTCTTAAAAGAACAAACAAAAATCTTTCATAAGCAACTATTTTATTGTTTAATTGTTACTGCTGTTTAACCAAAGTTTCTGCTGAATCCCAATTCTCAGTCCCATGCCCAGGAGGGCTGTTAAACAGGTTTCCTCATTGGTCATATGTGCTGTGTGGTGGTAGAGCACAGAAAAAGCATAGAAAACATGAATACCATGACAATCTACATTTAACATAAGGCAGCAGAAGCTTTTGTTGAAAAGAAAGTGAAAAGCCAATGACAATTCTGAATTTCTATTGCTACACCTTTATTTGGTATATCCAAACAACATGCGGGAAGTCTGCTGTCTCCAGGACTGAATATTCAAAGTAGATTCTTGGTTCATCCTGGTCAAGCGTGTGGTCTGCATACCTGTGACCACAGGAAACACAGGGGTCCTAGTCCCAACCTGTGTGAGGCTTTAGATCTCCAGACAGACACCAAGGAGGATGCGCACACAAGGAAAGGTGCTTTTCTGACAAACTTTAGAGGAAGGGGAAAATAAACACTGATAGAAACTAATATGTATGTCCTTTTAAAAGAATACACAGGCCCATTTTTGATAAACAGGGTCACACAGAGAAAGCGTCCAGAAGTCAAGGGCAGTCAGATTGTTGTAAAAGTCTTCCAAGGGGATGAAATGCCTTACCTACAATGGGAAACAGTAGCAGTCACTGCAGGTGGCCTCGAGTTTATGGGAAAATGACACAAATCATAAAAATACCAAATAAATCACAAAAATACATCATCAGGTTGATTACTGGGTGAAATGGCAGCGTTTGGCACAAGCGTCTCCTCTCGTGTGCGAGTTCCTCTGCAGTCCACCCACGAGGATCCAGCTTAGATCTTCGCTGGCTGGGCAGCAGTGCGGCGAGAAGGTGGGTAGAGAAGGATCTCCCTAAGTCACTAAACAACCCCTTTTTAAAAAAATGTCTCATTATTAATATTATTTCCAGCCCCAGTTCTTCATTAGAAATAAAAGATTTGTGCTCGGGAGCCACATCTGAAATGATGGAAATCCTTAGAGGAAAAGGAGGAGGAAAGAGCAGTGCACCCTTTTGTTACTGTTACGATTACTCTGTATTACTTAGCACTTACATGGCACTTTATTTTTTCCAAGTGCTTTACAATCCTTAATTACTTAATCTTGAAATATATTTAGAAAGGCACTTGACTTTATTTGACGCTGCTATTCAAAACCTATTTTGCCCCATTTTCAGCCCCACTCATGGCGGCACAGTGTCCCCCTGCCGGGAAGTGAGGTGCGGGCAGGGGTGGCTGATGGAAAGGAAGCCCTGAAGAAAAGTGGAGGGGCAGGAAGGAGAGGAGAAACCAGCCTGGGTTAAAATAACAATAATCAGCAACGACTACCACTCTCTCCTTCTCTTCGGCATTCTTTGCCAATCCAACGTCTTTCAAATTTTTAAATAATCAGTAATTTCCAAAATGCAATAAATATACACTATGTGTACCATACACACAACAGATTTTTCTGTCTGAATTATGTGGCTTGTCATGCAAATAGGTAATCCTGAACCAATTAAAAAACAAAGGCACGTTGTAATGTAATAATGGAAGTTTCTGGATGCCAGCTCCTAGGCACAGAGTCCTTAAAGACAGAGAAGAAAAAGAAAAAGAAACACGGAGAACAATATCATCATTCTATCAGCAGTTAACTTGAGTCTACTTATGCATGATCAAAGACTGCAAATATAGTTTAAACAGCATGAAATAATCGCTGGGTTTACAATATGAAATCATTTTTAAAAGCAAAACCGACAACAATCTCGGTGCCACTACATTCGGAGACTAAAGACTAATTTTGTGACGCACAGCCAAGCCGGGTAGAGGTAGGGAAGTTAGGGTTAAGAGGCTAACCTCCCTCCCAGGGTCCCTTTGAAGATTCCTATTTTCTGGGGGAGAGGGTAATGAAAATATTTTACCTCCCCTATTGCAATTAGGTCAGTGGGCCAGAGAAAAAGCTGCTCACACCACCACACACCAGTGCAATTGCAGTCCCAAAGGAGGCAAAGGGACAGGATGCAGCAATACTGCCCGAGCCGGAAAGGCCAGTCCAATGGCAGTGAGCGGGTCTTCCTCTTCAGGCTGTGACATTTTGACAAGGGAGGGAGAGGCTAAAAGAAGCAAGTCTTCCTTCCCAACTCAAGCTTCTCCCACCTGACGAGCATGCACAAAAGCAGGAGCAGGAGGAAACCGAAACAACCTGCGCCCAAAGCCTGGAGCCGAGGGCCAGTACTCATAAAGACGAAGAGGACGGCCCTTGCCTCTGGACTGCCCGCCAGTCCCTAGTGAGGAAAGAAGCTGGGACAGAGAAGCCCCCTCTGTCTGGTTGCTTGGTGGTTGTTTTTCTGTTTTCATTTCTGACACTGATGGAGCAAAGGAGAGGCGTATAGGAAATTCAGAGACCAGAAATTTAATAAGACAGCTCTAAAGATGACAGCATTCATGAAGAAGATTAATTACTAGGAGTAAAGAGGCCCGATGCCAGGAATTTATAGGATTGATACAAACACGATGTCCTGCTGGGCTGCTAGGCCCATAACACGCAACCCTAATCTTCAGGCCTATTGTTGTTTTTGCAGAAACAACAGGCTTCAGCCATGACAACAAAAGGGTATATAATAGAGTTTCAGTAGGGGAAAAAAATCACTATAGCCGTGGAAAATAAACACCTTTAGAGAATCTGTTTGTGAACATCTAACCCAGCCTTCCCTTAAAGTGCCAGTGTTTGCAGAGCGAAGATGCCATTGTCGTGTTTATCTCAGAGACCCGCTGAAGGAAAGAGAGGACCAATTAGTAGGAAGAAATGGGGCCGCTAACCGCATAGCCTGCGGTTCCGATGGGCAGTGGACAGTTTGCTCTTTAATTAGGAAATAAGCCAGCCGCCTTCTTAAATAAGAGAATTCCTTTTGCAAACGTACAGGAAGACCTCTGCCTACATCACTACTTTGGCTGCTTGTAAACACTTTTTAAGCGCCCCTCCCTCTCATGGTTCTTCTCATGCATCTTGCCCATCGCTCATAATTGATGTGTCTGACATTCAGAAACACTTTGTGAAACCACAAATTAGTCATGGCAGGAACAAGAAAAGAAGCTCAACCTGGCAATTGGATTACACTAACCAATCGGACCAGTGTCTGCCTTTGTTTGTACTCGCCACCCTGATGGTGAAGAGAAAGACAATTCTCATAACTAGTAATTTGAGGTTTGTACTACATTCGTGTTTAAAATCATATACATTTTTCTGGGGACCAACTGAAGGGAAGACATTGTGTTTTTCCACATTCGTGCGTCCGTAACATCTTTGAAAAGTGTGAAGGGGCATATGTAAAAACAGCTACTCTAAGTGCAACCTATGTTTACATATAAATTATCTTGACATCCACGTCATTCAAAGGGTTCATTTATAACATATGGTGTCTGTTTCACACGCTAACAGTGACTTTTTAATTTGAAGTCAGCCGCAATGAGTGGTCTTAAATCCTCACTGTCTCCAGGATTAATTATGGGCACTAGACAGCAATAGCAATCCTCTCTTCCTGATAAGCTGCATCGAGGAGTTGGCAAGAGGAGAAAATAGGCCTTTCAAGGTTAGAGAGTAACCAGAGCTGACATACACAGGACTTTCCTGACATCCGTTTGAAATCAGAACATTAACGATAAAAGAGCCTCCATTCTTATAGCCTCTTAGTAAAACATCCTACGTGCAAGACATGCCATTTCTAAATGCTTTCTACTTCTTCCTTGCAGTAGAACAACTGAAAGAGCCACATACCTCTGCCTCTGCCATGACTCAGCAATTGTTCAACAAACAAACAAAACAACAACAAAAACCCATAGTCAGACTAATGGACCAAGAGCGGGTGTGGTTCCATCCTTCAGTGGTTTCCCAGCTTCACAGCCAAAACCTGCAGGAAAACAGACTGCACATGTCCCAGACACCCTGCCTCACCGTGGACAGAAAGAATTGTGGTCTCTGCTCACAGATGAACAGAGCAGCCACAGGTAACTGACCACCTACCTACCTGTGCCCTGCAATTTGCAACCTAAAGCTGGAGTTTCTGGTCATGATCGCTCATGCAGACTTGCTCGTGTAATAAGATGCTCGAACCACCGTATTGTTTCAGCAATATATTCTTCTACCTGCTTCTAAAGGCTGGAGAAGGGGGCAAATGATTTCTTGAGGTCCTTTCATTTGAGAACTTCTGGAATACCTACAAAGTGCTGGGCACCACGCTGGGGCTGAGGGTACCATGGTGTGCAACAACAGTGGGAATCTTGCCTTTGGAGGGAGGAATACAGAAGAGAAGGGAGACCAGATCATTCCAGGGATTGGGGAAAGCTTCCTTGAGGAAGTGACATTTGGGCTGAAATCTTAAGGAGGATTAGGAATTAGCTGGGTGAAACCAAGGAGGGAAAGTGGAGGGCACAGCATGGGCAAAGGTCCTGAGGTGAATGAGGGGAGATTCTTTTAAGGAACTGAAAGAAGGCTGGGAGTGAGGAGCACTTAGTGCTAGAGAAAGTGACAGAGGCAAGCAGGGATCCAACCATACGGCGGTCTTGCATAATTACAGAAACCAAGCGGCTTTTTCTTTTCGAAGTCCTCTACTCTTGCAGAATGTTTTCAATTGCATTGTGAACAAATAAGAGTGTAGGATCTCACTTTGGAAACTCTCAAAGATTTAACTACCCAAAAATACTCACAAATAGTGTAGAACATCGAAACCCAGGGTTTACAGTCTAGAAACTGTTCAGACATCCAACTCCTGTTTTGCAATTTACACCACACTTGAAAGGCTTAACCATCTAAGATATTCAGAGCTGTAGCCACAATGTTCTCCTCCTGTGCAGGCTGGCCTCTGGCTTAGTGGGTTCACTAACATGCAGATGAGTAAACCCTTTCTGTAATTGGCATACGGTCAACAGAACTTTAGTTTTTTATGGACAAAACTTTGATTCTGTCAGAGGTCGGAATTTGTTTCTCAGTGTCTTCTTGTTAAACTATTCAAGAGATTTGTTTTTTAGGCTAAATACCAGCACTGAGATACCATCCTACTAAAAAGAGCTAATTCCTGAAAAACAGACAAACCAACCCAAAATGGAAGCCAAATTTGTCATGAGATTGAATCCCTTTGCAGATGTGGAAAAAGGGTTGAAGGAGCTGTAGCTGCAGTTACCCAAGGAACAGCCTGGCATCACTGGGCAGTGGGACGGGGAGCGTCAGCACGGGCACGTGTGCACGGCTCCACTTGACGCCAGCGTGGCTGAAGGAAACATCGTTGTGTTTCTTTGCCTAATTACAGATGGACTTTACTGATGGACAAGACAGCATTCAGTGCTAAATTTTGCTATTTCTCAATTCACAAGTAGCCTCCGATGCATTGGCTCTTCGTACTTCCTCGATTCTTCCAGGTCTTTCTCAAGCTCCTCCAGTTCTTTCTGGGGTCTGGGATTGTCTCCCATTGTTGACTGCATTTAGTAATGGATATATTTTCAGGATTTTTAATGAATTGCCTTCTTACCCTATATTCTCTTTTCTTTTATTCAGTGCCTCCTCATTTTAAAAAAATCTTATTGTTGTTTTTCTGAGGCAAACACTCTTTTGTATAAAGGCAGTGTTCTTTTCTTTGTCTACCGAATAAGGACTCGCTCCCTTCTGTCCTTTCTTCAGCCCTGGCACGAGGAGCAGCGGATCAGTCCTGTGGGCTTTGTTTTCTAAAGTTCATTGAAGATTCTTAGCAGCCTTTCCCTTAAGAGCGGTGCTTAATTTTCAGGAATAGGGACCCAAACATCAGAAACACTGTCATCCTTCAGTTACTAAAGAGCAACTATCACGGTAAAGCCCACCCAGTTTATCCAGAAGCCGCATTTGCTGCTTGTTAATTACGCGGCTCTACAGCAACCCTCCAGGCTATTGCTTTTTGGCCATTTCACTTGTCATTAGCACTTTCAGCAGAAAAAGAACAAGAACGACCAGAAGGCGGAAATTCTCATAAAGCAGGCTTGGTTCCTACTCGGTGTGTCAGAATTTCATACTTTTGGAATGAAAAAGGGCTTTAGGGATCCCCGTGCCCACCCCAGACGTGAGGAAACTGAGGCCCAGGACCCCGTGTGGCTCCCTAGGGCACAGTGCTGACATGTCGGCAACGAGGTTACAGCCAGCCCGCTGCCGCCTGGCCCTGCGTCTTCTACGTCATTGCAGACACTCCTCTGTAAGAGGAGACGGAAGCTGGAGCTCTAGCTCCCTCTGAGCTTCCTTTTGACATTGTAGTTTAGGGAAGTCGCGTAACTTCTCTGAAGCCCAGGGTGATAATGCCTGCCTTACCTATTTCACGGAGTCACTATACAGGAAATTACTTTAAAATCTATAAAGAGATTTTTTGTTTCGTTTTGAGGGCAGAAAAAAACATTTGAAATACTGTAGTGAAAGATATCTCATTCCCAACAAGATGGCAGACGACGCAGGATACTGGCTTCCAGCGTTAAACCTCAAACCCTGAAGGTGCCACTGAAGTGAGGGGGCGATGATGAACCCAGAACTTAAATCCCCAGGGTCTCCCCTGGATAACTCAGCACAGGGAATGGAAGAAGAGAAAGCGCAGGGTCAGGTGTCCCGGACCGGCAGCAGGCTTGGGAGGCAGCCGCTCCTGCTGGGCTCTTCTCTCCCCGCCGGGCCCTGGGATGCCCTGTGCACAAGCCATCCTCACCCAGGGCAGAAAACATCAGTGCCAGCCCAGCATGAGCTGGAGGCAGCGGGATGATGTCAGGACAGAAGCCCAGTTGTAGTGAGGAGCTAGTAAGATAATTTATATATTTCTTGAAATTCCAATCAAAATTCCAAGAGGACTCTTTGAAAAAGCCAGCACACTTATTCTGACTTAAATAGGGCAGAATATGGAACCATGAATGGCTAAGATACTTGTGAAAAAGCAGAGCAAAGAGGGAGACACGTGATTCACCCCACCACATATCTGAACACGCAATGCAGCCTCGACGACAAGGCTTTCTGCTTAAAAAAAGTTGTGTAGATGCAGGAATAGACCAATGATTCAGAACAGAAAATCTAAAAATAAGTAAATATGTATGTAATGTAATTCTATAGAAATACATGACATTTCTCTTACATACCAAGAACTTTGTATATAAGAAAAGTATCATCAAAAATCAGTGAAGAAAAGATGGCTTGTTTAGACTATGATTCAGTGCTGGAAAACATTCATTATATGAAGAAAAACAAAACTTGATTACTACCTAAAAAGATGAACTTCAGAGAGAATGAGAGATATTAATGTAAAAGACAAAACGGAAAAACTAATATAAGAAAAATGTTGAAGAATATTTTTGTGAACTTAGGGTGAGGAAAGATTTATTTTTAAAAATTTAAAGGCATAAACCGTAAGAGGAAAAATTGATAGACTTGACAAAAATAATAAAATTAGTCATTTTTATTCAACAAAGGACACCCCAGACAAAGTTAACACATGGGTGTCACATAAGGAAAAGATATTTGTCCTGGACAAAACCAATGAGATACTAATTTCTAGGCTACACAAAGAACTCCTGCAGATCAATAGGAAAAAACATGAACTCCAATAGGAAAATGTTCCAAAGATAAAGTAAAGAGAAAGAGAAAGAGCTGGCAAATACATGGGAAGACAGGCAACAACACTAATAACCAGAGACATATTAATTAAAATAACAATAAAATAACTTTTTATGTCCATCAGATTGGTACACAACTGGAAAGTCAGATAATGTCAAGTGTGGGAGACTATTTAGGGAATTATGACCCCTCAGACATCGCTGGGGGGAGTGTAGGCCTAAGTACCATTATGCTACAATATAATCTGAAGCTATTTACAGTATACACCTGAGAGAAATTCTCACACAAGTCCCAAAATGATCCTGTACAAGGATGTTCATGGCACATTTTCATTACAATGGAGATTTCAAACAAGGTAGATGCATGTGACGTAATATTCTGTAGTGGCCAAAAGCCATGACCTACAAGTACACACGGCAACAAGGATGGATCTTAAAAACCACCTGGAGGGAAAAATTAGAACTGGAATGAGATCTCTAGTACAACATCATTTATGTATGTGAAAATCATACGTGTACAAGAAGAAACCCCCACACTGCATCTCTTCCAAGAATACATTCATATCCACGGAAAACCATGTTCTGCGTTAGACAAGGTGCCTATGGAAATGGGAGGACGAATGAGAAGGAGGTTGGGAGTGACGGTCGTGTGATATGAACTGAAGATCATGATTAACTCAACTCTCTGCACCTGAGGCTAAAAATAAACTCCATCTAGTGGAAAAGTTTAATGAACCTTATTTTTTAATATAGTAAGACCAACAACAAGGAAAGGCACACTGTAAAAATTAAATAAAACAGTCTCTTTGGACTTTATCTAGAAACTAACTTTCTCAAGAATAGACAACCCTCATTGCCTCATAAATTCAACATCATCCAGGGAGCGATTTTTTTTCCCCTAAAGATTGGCACCTGAGCTAACAACTGTTGCCAATCTTTTGTTCTTTTCTGCTTTTTCTCCCCAAATCCCCCCAGTACATAATTTTATATTTTAGTTGTGGGTCCTTCTAGCTGTGGCATGTGGGATGCTGCCTCAGCATGGCCTGAGGAGCGGCGCCATGTCCGTGCCCAGGATCTGCACCAGCAAAACCCTGGGCCTCCGCAGCGGAGCACGTGAACTCAACCACTTGGCCACGGGGCAGCCCCCAGGGAGTGATTTTAAAAGTTCAGCATTTCTTCACAGAGTCTGTCTTGTAGAACTGGTAGAGTTGAATTGTGTATCTCTAAAACAATGTGAGAAACATTTTATTAACAGCCAGAATAAAACTTGTGTCTGTTCTTCAGGGCTTGTTTCAGAGAAAATCACCAGGACGGTGACATAATATTTGGGAAAGTGACTAAGTGGTATTCATTGTACATGCAGACAGCACCCACTGTGCATATTGGCACCAGGGACAATTCTAAAGGCCTAAAATATGAATAAAAAATAAGGGCATCCACAGCCCTGATGGTCTAGTGGTTATGGTTTGGTGTGCTCACAGGTTTGTTTCTGGGTCACAGAACCATACCACCGTCTGTCAGTTGCCATGCAGTGGTGGCGGCTCACATAGAACTAGAAGGACTTACAACTAGACATACACTATGCAATGGGGTTTTGGGGAGAAAAAAAGAGAAAGGTTGGCAACAGATGTTAGCTCAGGAAGAATCTTTCCCTGCAAAAAATAAATAGATAAATAAGGCCATCCATCACTTTATTCACTTTGTTTCTAATTTTGTTATTAGCATCCAATGTTTAAATGAAGTATCACCTGAAAAGTACTTTCTGTTTTGGTGATTCACAGCTATGATCATAAAGCTGCTCAATATATAAGTACTGTACTTATGACTTCATTTCAAAAAGACTTCATTTCCAAAGGAATTCCATGACACTTGCAGAATGGCCCTTATACCTACAGAATGGACTGGCAATGAATCACAGGCCTGTGAGTTCTGCCCCCCTTAACTCTGAAGTGACTTGCCTGGTGTTGGGTGTTGTCGAACCGGTGGGTTGTAGATCCCTGAACAGCATTTGCTGCTCCTTTCCTCCCAGCCCTGCGTGGACTGCCACCAGTGCATTACTAATTGAACATGATGGGCACTACATTGACTAAAGAGAAAATTGCATTCTACTTATAAATGCTGATTAGCATAAGTAGCACATGTGCTTGCTTTCTCTTGCCCTATTCAGTAAACATTGCATTAGAAAAATGAATTCTGTCACTTGGGAGATGGTGCTCTAACTCACAAACTTCTTACTTGGCATGTAATATTCAGAGGAACTTGATATAGAGTCCACAGTGTGTGTGTTGCCATATTTATTTGAAAAATTCCCCAAGCAGATCTGGGTTAATATTTTTCTTTTAAAATAGGTGAAGTAAAAAGGACAAATTATGGGAGGTCCTGGCGCCAGGCTGTGAAGAGCAGCTGACCCAGGTCCCCCGGGCTACAGACCAGAGCCCTCCTGGGGAGAGACGCCAGGAGCTGGGCTGCTCCTCTCAGAGACAGTGCCACAGAAGGGATGCAAAGGGCCTGGAGAAGAATCCAGCCCCGTGCTGCTGCTGCCTGAGCACCAGGTCTAGGCTGATTGCAGCTGCAGCAACTTCCCAAAGCAGATGGGAATGCCTGCCATGCCCTTCCTCCCCCGCCCTCCCAAAAAAGTGGGAGGACTGGAAGTGTAAAGGAAATTAGGTGAGTAAAGAATGGACTTTCTCCTCTGTTGGAGTTGACACCTTTTGGTATGTCTGCCTGGCTCACAATGGCTCCCTCAGTTCCGGAAACAGCTCTCCTACCCTGCCGGTCAACATGGTGACATGGCTTGCACTTCATGACCGCCCCCCCAGGATGTTCCTTGATTGGATTTAGGGGGCGGGGGTGGTCACCTGTCTCAGGCGGAGCCAATTAATTCTGTCCTCAGATTTTGGACCTCGGTGGGAGAGGCAGCAAGCTCGATTCCACTGGTACTTGGAATCATGGCGGGTATGCTGTGTGCTACCACACGGACCAGAGACAGAGAGCGCTGCTCCGAGAGAAAGCAAGCAAGAAGGGAGTTAAGTAAAAATACCCGGAAAAGAAAAGAAACAGAAAACCCAGAGGCTTTGCGCTTTAGGTTCAAGAGCGCCTACTGCGTCCATGCCCTTAAATCTTTTTTTTTTTTTAAGGAAGATTGGCCCTAAGCTAACATCAGTTGCCAATCTTCTTTTTATTTTTTCTCCCCAAAGCCCCAGTACATAGTTGTATATTCTAGTTGTACATCCTTCTAGTTCTTCTATGTGGGACGTCACCACAGCCTGGCTTGATGAGTGGTGTATGGTTCTAAGCCCAGGATCTGAACCAGCGAACCCCGGGTCACCCAAGTGGAATGCATGACTTTAACCACTATACCACTGAGCTCGCCCCCATGCCCTTAAATATAAACAAAATCCCCTAGGGCCTGAAATATTCTTCCTACTTTTGCTTAAACCAGTTTGGCTTGGTTTCTTTTCCATGAAACCACTGAGTTCTGACTAATTAATATAACATTTTTCTTCCAAGCAGCTCAAAGTGACTGAAAGAGAGTTGCAGGAACCATCACTATCCATGAGAAGCTAGTGCCAAGACGTCCACTAAAGTCTGGAAGATGGAGAGCAGACGGCCAAGTGAGAACTGACTCAGCAAAGCAGAGAAAACCTGTGAAGGGAGGGGCCCAAACAAGGCAAAAAAAAGCAAGTGGCTTTGTGCCACCGAACCCCAGAAGGGGTCAGGATTCGGAGGCGCCAGATTTTATTAAAAAGAGTGAACTAGGGGTGGGGATTTTACACTTTTTCACGTGTGGGGCATTTCCCACATGTGGCTGCTCATACAGGAGCCAAGTGACCAGCCTTCCTTCTGTTGGCAGGAGATAGGAAGGTGACTCTGAAAACATCGAAGTGGGGGGCTTTGGCCATGGAGATGGGCTCACGAGGCAAAGAGGAGGCTAAGGGTGAAATGCTTCACTGAAAGATGGAGAGGATGATTGACAGCTTGCCTGCTGAATCAGGACCACCCAGACCCTTTTCCTGCTCTTCCAGAATGCTAGCTGTCTGCCTTAATCTTAATATGTTAAATACAGCCAGTATAGCGCAGACACCAACTGGCTGGAATGGCCACCGGCTTTAGCATTGAGGCCAGGTCCTGCAGGCTTTAGCCGTTTAGTTGCTAGGCTGTGGGGGTTGGGGTCTCCAAAGGTTCAGGGTGGCTAGAGTGAAGGGCAGTCTGGGAGCTCAGGGCAGTGGCCATATGCCACCAGTAATAAGAGCTGCAACTCTTTTAACAACCAGGAGGGCTGCACTAGTGTGAGCTAGCAAATGTCACCCTGCTCATACCCCATGGGCAGGAAACTAGAAAATTCTTCTCTAGTGAAACTGAATTTTTCTCTGGTGAAAAATACTGAAAAATTAGGGTCCCCAGGTATCAAGACCAGTTCATCCTACGGTGAACCTGAATAGTCAACAAAATCCTGCCCATGCACACAGAGCCTCCAGGCGGCTTTTAGCGCCTCGTGTTTAAGTATGAACGGACATACCAGGATCACTCCGCTTCTGAGGAAAGCCTCCGCCGGTAAAGATGGCAACCAAACAAGCAACAGCAACACGGAGCTCACAGGAAACAGAGACCAGGCAGGGAACAGGGAAAAAAGAGAAAAAAGATTTCCAAAACAACTGTAATTAACACCTTCAGAGGACAGTGAAGAAATTGCAACCATAGAGCAAAAACAACCAAAAAACGCACACGCGTTCGTCATTTATTCAACAACTGCTTCTTGAGCACCTACCATGTATCCCACTGTTTTGGGGATTGCTTCCTAGGTTCTGCCTCCTAAATCGCTCTCCAGTTGGCTGACTTTCCTACCACCACCCCCGCAGCATGGCCCTCGAACTGCGCTCATCACCCCTCAGCTGAATTTTAGCAGATGACTTGTAATTCATCTCCCCGCCTCTAGTCGTGCTCTCCTGTAACCCACCATTCACATCTAGAATGCAAACTCCTGGGGTCTGTAGGATTTCCACGGCCCGGAGAAAAGAGCGTGGAAACCTTAGCTCCACATGCACAGGCCCCAGCTCAAAGGGACTAAAGCTCTTGACGTTCTCCCGGCATCTTTTGACATTTCACAACTTTGTGTCTATGAGTTCCTTCTGCCTGAAATCCTCTTCCCAAGTTTGTGGCCCACCTTGATAGACAGCTGCTCTCATGTCACCCCAGCACGAGGCAGCATTAAACACGCCCTCCTCACTGCCAATGTCCCATCACTGTGCTGCAGTGATCACCCCTGTGCTCTGTCATCTCTTCTAAATAGTGTCCTCCTTGAGGCCTGGGACCTCGTCTCATTTGGATCCTCATGACTTAGTCCAGTTCTCGACACCTAGTGGAGAAATGTTCTTTGACTGACTAGATGGATAGGCGGGTGGATGAATGAATTTAGGAACTGAGCTGGGTTGAATAGGATCTGGACTGGCAGAAAGAAAAGAGGAAGTCATTCCAGACAGGGAGGATGTGAGGAGTGCAGAGACAGAAGAAGGACAGGGCACAGTAGGCACAGTAGCTGACCTAGAGCACAGGAGGGGAGTCGGGCAGGAAAGAGCCCACGCAGCCTCTGGAAAGAGGAGTTTCATTTAGACACGGCAGAGAAGAGAAGCTGTTTTTAAAATGATGGTTTGTAGGTCTTTAATTATAGCTATGAGTTAGACAGATGAATCTGTCATGGAGTCTGGTGTAGCCCAAAAAAGTAAAGTGCACAGAGAGCAACGCGTGTGCACCCAGCTTGGGCATGGAAGAGCACCTGTAACATCTCAGGTGAGGCTCGCTTCAATCTGCTGAGGCAGGAATCATTACCCCATTTTAGAGATGAAGGAACTAAAACTTGGAGAAGTCACTCGCCCAAGATCACAGTGAATGACAGTCAACTGAAATCCAGACCCAGCTCACTGTGAAGATCGTATTCTTTTCATAACTGATTGGTATAGAAATCTAGGTCATTTCCATGGTTGACCAAAATTTGAGAAATCCTCTGAAATAAACACTATTTAAATTAATTTCTGGCTTTCAGATTTGATTCATTTCATTTACAAGTAAGCAAGAAAACACATGGCACGCTATAAACAATTCATGTATCTTCCTCAGCCTTAGTTTACTCATCTATAAACAAATGGGCGAATAATAATTACCTCATAGAGTTGTTATGTGGACTAATGAGTTAATAAATTTAAAGTGCTTAGCTAGTATTTGATATATACCAATACTTGATAAATATTAGCTACTGTCGTTATATCTTTTTACTCAGTTGAAAATAACCATAAGAACCATGTAATAATTCTAACTAATCATTTAAATTTTTCTTCCAAAACGGAGACTGGAATAGTGGTTCCCAGGGGCTGGGGAGTAGGGGAAATGTGGAGATGGTGGGCAAAGGGTACAAATTTCCAGCTGTAAGATGCTAAGTTCTGGGAGCTAATATACAGCACGGTGGCTATAGTTAATAATACTGTGTTATGTATTTGAAAGTTGCTAAGAGAGTAAAGCTTAAATGTTCTTACCACAAAGAAGTGGTAATTATGTGACATGATAGAGGTGTCAGCCAACACTGGTGGTAATCATTTTGTAACATATAAGTGTATCAAATCAACATTATTGCACACCTTAAATTTACACAGTGTTATATGTAAATTATATCTCAATAAAGCTGGGAAATAAAATAAAATAAATATGAAATAAAATGTTTCTCTTCTGGACAAAATTCCTTCACATCTTGCATTAGATATAAGAATTACTTTGCAAGTTAACATTTTTAAATTATAGGCAACGTATAAGTGAATCTGCTTTATATACTCTGACCATAAATAGCTGTACTACAATCAAATATATTTACTCACTAGAAATCAGAGCAACTATTTCTGTCAGAACAATTTTCTAAGACATCGCACGAAATACAAAATCAGACACATAACGATACACTGCTTTTGAACTTCTAATAAGCCCAAAAGGTACCACAACTTGTTTCCTTGACAGCTCAGCCATTAATTTCAGAAGGGCTAAAATGAAAAACCACTCAGGTTACAGTTGCCTTGCAGGAATCCCTCTGCTATAATCTCATAGTTTTTTCACCTAATTAATTTCCCCTTTCCTTGCACCAGAGTTTCATGAGTGTATCTTGTTTGGAGGAGATTAAGAGTCACACGCTTCATTAGCAAGGTGTAAATTATCAGCGAGGCCCTCTCCATCCACCTGCTTAATCGGGTTAATGAAGCACCTCTGCAGGGCCCTCCTAGTGCCGCCCTCGCTGCGCTCTCCGCAGGTTTTACCTCCCTGCTACTTGAAAAACAGGGGAGTGTTTAAAGGTGCTACTGGCCTGCTCTGTTTCCAACAAGGGAAACTTTGACTCTGAAGTTCAGCTGAGCTTTGGTTTTGAAAGGCAAAAATGTTGCTTTGGGAAAATTACCACTAGGTGCTTTTCCTTTTGCTTTTCCGTTCCCTGCTCTTTTAGCGAATTTGCCTGAGTGGGGCTTGAGTCAACTCTTTTGTTTTTTAAATGTCACTTGATCTTACTCTTTTTTTCTTTTTCTTCTTCTCCCCAAAGCCCCCCAGTGCACAGTCGTATATTTCAGTTGTGGGTCCTTCTAGTTGTGGCATGTGGGACGCCGCCTCATCATGGCCTGATGAGCAGTGCCATGTCCACACCCAGGATCCAAACCAGTGAACCTCCCAGCCACCGAAGCTGAGCAAGCGAACTCAACCACTCGGCCACGGGGCCAGCCCGTTGACTCAACTCTTGAGATTAGGGTGTGACCATCTAGTGCAGAGTCCTAATCTCTTTCTAGGCCTCTTGAAGATCAGTGCGAATGTCAGCAAGGTACCCTTCATCCTCGTTTCTTCTGATTCTCTGCTTTTGAGATCATCAAGGTAGCTTTTCTTTTCATCACTTCTAGGCTCATGAGTGTGGACTTAAAACCTCTGCCAATAAAATGTTTTAATTGTGGTATTTCACAGTTAGCGATGTTTAAGCCGGTAATTTCTGCAATATCTTTACTCATAAAGGGATGTTCATGGTGGCTCTCCAAGCCCTCCAGGTGACCTGCAGGCTGACTGGGCATGTGCTTATCGTAGACCTACAAACACCAACTGAGAGAACTACAAGTGTCCAACAAATGTAAACATTCACTGGAACACTCTTAAGTTGGCTTTTCTTCTCTCCACCGCACTCTTCCCTCAGGGGTAAAGCCAGCAGCTTCACAGTTTCCACAGGTCCGCGCGCGTAGCTGAGTGGGGAGGGACCCTTGGGTCCTGTCTCTGGCACTCCCTCAGGCCAAATTTTCAATGAACTTAAAATTAATTAGAGGTCAAATCTGGTTGTCAGTGACTATTTTGGGAACTTTGTCAGCGAAAGAAGCCCATTGTGGTTAAATCTCTTGGCCTTGTGAATTAAATCTCTTCTTAGAATTCGCCGTCATCAGTTCACTGAATTGCCCATCCCTGATGGCCAGTAAGGACTGCTCTTTCTGAAACTCCCTAACGTTAAGACAACACGCGGAGAGAAAATCCTGTACTCGCTGGAGGGCTCCCTTTCATCATCTGTATACACTTTGACTTGGAGTGAATGGGGTTGGGAGTGGGGAGGAATAATGACAGGAGCAGAAGGAGAAGTGTAAGCACATTCAACATGTACGCTCGTTTTGAATATTCAGGTAGAAACCACGAAGCACAGGGTGCTAAAGGTTTTCCTTTCTGCTATAGCATTTATTCTCTCCAGTTCGTGTAACCTTTAACACAGTGAACTTTGAGCTTTTAAGACCATGTCTTATATGGTTAACCGCATCTCTCAAACATAAACACAAACGCACACACATACACACAAGCACAGACACACATATATTGTCCTATGTTTCACGAAATCTTTTCTTCAGGCTCTGATGATACAGCAATTTAAGGTGAATTATATGAATGAGCAGATTGGTCCATCCATAATGTCAACACTGATAATGCAAATATAGTAGGGGATTTTAGACATGTAAGATTTTTCTTTTATTATTAATGAAAATTAATCAAATGACAAATGAATATGTTTCCATTCAGACTGGTGAAACAGTGTTCATATTCATGTTAGGATCTGTTTATCTTCACTCTCAGTCATGCTTACGATTATTATGTTGTTAAGATAAGAAACCTTTCCATTTGCAGTAGGTACTCTTTTACTTTCTTTAAATCACTCCCAATACAGTCACAACTACCCATTCTGATGTAATAACTCTCTTTGCAGCCACGTAATCTCTTAAGACAACATTCATTACCATGCACCACACTGACCTGAGTGTGTGCTAGACACCAAGAAGCATCCAGGGCTGCTTGGCAGTCAGGGGATAGCGGATAGCTCTGCCACCCAAAATGTCCTAGAAAGCAATGGCTGCACATAGGACACGGTCTAGGGTCTGATTTGCCGCTCTTCCACATAAGGTATTTGAAGGCAAACTAGCAGGAAGGAACATTTCCATGCACTCCAGGCACTAGCTATGTTTGGACCATTCCCCATCTGGGGAATCATAAATTTCAACCCCATGTCAATTGCAGCAACAGTCAGCGTTAACACAGCCTGACAACTATGGGCATTATAATCAGTGCACAAATAATATCAAAGAACAGGTGAGAAACTGGGTCTTTTGGAGAACCACCTGCCATGTCAAATGATGCGCAAGAATGTGAGTGTGCACATGATGCTCAACCACTCACAGGCTGTGTAAGTTGACTCTATACTGTTCTTTTCCATAGGGACTTGGTATATTCCTAGCTATTGAACTTTTCATAGCAACTGGTATTTTTATGCTTTTAAATTTTCATTAATTTAATAAAAGTCAAATGCAACTTTGAAGTCTCTTGATTTTCTGCTATCCTGAAAGCATGTTCTGACTTTTCAGATAAGGTGATTTCATTCTGTTATGATCAAACTCCCTCACATTTCTGATAACAGAGTCTTCACTAGGGAAGAAGAGGGAAAGAAAGTTTAGGACTTATGACAATGAGACTTTCACGCTGAAGTCAACTTTGCAAATTGAAATCTCCAGCTTTAGCTCCCTTTACCCACATTTTATAGCAGTTGAATCTAAATCACTTCCATTTATTTATTTATTTATTTATTCTACATATCGACAATCACTTACCGGATGCTAATATTCTGTGCTAACACTGCAGTGGACAAGGGACATATGTAGATAAAAGACAATCCGTACCGTCAAAGAGATGGCAGTCTAACGAGGAAGACAGACAAGCCACTACCACAATGCGTGGTACCCTTATGGCAGCGTTAGCCCCAGAGTGCTTCACGAACATGGAGAAGGGGCTCACTCCCACCAGGGCAGGAGGACATAGGGAAGGTTTCCTTGGAAAATAGGAGCTGAGGAGCTGAGAGTAGCAAGATATGTTAAACATCCTGTAATTCAACCTCCCTTCTGTAGACTATAGAAATTCCTTCTATAAAACGTATGTCCAAAGTTTCATCGTGTTTCTGCTTGACTGGTTCACAGATGAAGAGCTCACTGTTCTGCAAGTCAGTTCTTCCCACTATTTGGTGGCTCTCATTGCTACTAACTACTCCTTAGGATAAGCCAAAATTCTCCTCGCAACTCCGTCTACCACCTACCACCACCTTTCATGGCAGATTATAATTAATTCCCTCTTTCCTTTTTCTGTGTCTCCTATATTTAAAGACAGTGATTATAGTCTCCCCATTTATCTCTTCAGATTTAAATATTCCAAGTTTCTTCAAATGAGAGAATTTTCGAGTCACCGTATTTATCAACGTCCTTCATAAAGTGTGAGCCCAGACCTTGTTGCAGTTCTGCACTTACGATCAGAACGTTAGATTTCTGAGTTCAGTCTACAGTTGCATTTAATCTTCATTCTTTGATGGGGAGGCTCTCACTTTTCCTGTACCCCAAAAGCTTTTAGAGCCAAAACCATTCTTATCCTGCAACAGCCCCCAAAATCCTGTCACTGTGTACTTTCCTTAAGATGCCATCATACTCCCAGGCACCTAGACATGAGGCCTTGAAGTGCTAAGTGAGTGTTTATTATATCTTATTTGGACTATTTAAATGGTGCCCGCTGGTCTTTCTGCGCTAATCTCTCTCTGCTATAATCGATCCTTCAGCTGCCACCACAGAAATCTTCATAAGGAGGGCTCTGGTCGTGTCACCCCAAGCTGCTATATACTGTGCATCTTCTTAAATTTCCCCCCAACTTCTAATGGATGTTTTTTGTTTCTTAACCATATATACATATTTTTTACTTGCCACATTCTATTTGTAACCCTATCATACCATTTGAGTGATATCCGTGCAATTATATTTACAAACTCAGTTAATATTTCAAGTTTACTTTATTGTTTAAATTCTATGTATTGATATGGAACCATCCAGGGACATAAGTATTGTTTTTTACTCTCTATTCTGCTTTTCCTCCCGTTATTGGGCATTTTTTTAGTATGAGTTTTCTTCAAAGGCCACAACTGTTGTTCTCCATGGTAACAAGGAAGAGAGTTATAAATCCTAAGAGAAACACAGCTAAAGTGCTATAGAAGTTCTAGAGCGGAAGAAAATCCTCTACTCGCTTCTGTGACAGACAGGAACAGACCCCAGAAAATCTTCATGGGAGAGACAGAACTTGAGTTGAACCTTAGAGGATGGATAAGATTTGGGGATTGGAACAGAAGAAAAGGCATTATTGGTACTGGGATTTGCAAAGGAGAATAAAGTGGGAGTGGGCAAAGAATTTTGATAGGTCCACTTACCGAGAATATGAAGTGCATGAGAAAAGAGAGATAAGGCCCTAAAAAGAAAAAAGAGGTCAGATCATGGGACACTTGACTGCCAAATGAAGGCCTCTGATGCCATTGGAGTGAAAAACTTGCAACTCAGAGTGGTTGAAATACCATCTGTGCCTCCAAGCTTTGGATTGTCTCTCTCTTCAAAGTCGGTAAAGATACATACTACGTTTGGGTCTACACGCTGTCATTTGTTCCCCTTTGAGCCAGTTGAGGAAGGTAGAGGTTAGAGGGTTTGATGAGCCTTGCCAAACATCAGTGTCTAATACAGGAAGATGGGGACACTGCCCTCTCTTTGCCATCACACCATGGCCCCAGGCGCAGATCCCCTTGTGCTCCTCAGTACACAATGTGTCTTTTTCTCCTGGGGGCAGCTACAGAATTTCTCCCAATTGCTAAGACTTTTATGTATAATTTAAGGTCCTCCCAAGTGTGCTTTCTGCATCTTCTTCTGAAAATCTCTGGGTTCACCCTCCAAAGGAGGAGCTTCTTACCTGTTGCCAAGTTCCTCCTCCTCCTTCATGATACTCCTTCACTGCATACCTCTTGCCACTGAGACACATATCTTGTGCCACTTCTGTGCACATGACAGCTTTTCCCACCTGACTGACTTCTATCTGTGAGCATCCCAACCTCTTCAAAAAGGCAGAAAATCCCTCTTCCCTACCACATGTGTTCTTAAGCTGAAGTTCATAGGACCAGTCCCCACACACACATATCCAAGAGGTTCATGCATGGAATTCTGGGGGTCCATGAACTTGGATGGAAAAAAAAATCACATCTTTTAGTTGAACTAACCTCTGATGGAAACTTAGCATTTTCTTCCATTATAAACATAGGCAACACACTCCAGCATCTTAAACAACACCTGTGACTGTTGCAAATAGAGAGAGATCACATATACTTTCATCATATTTCAGTTATGGTAGATATCTCAAGATATCGCTTAGGCCCATCAATACTTCACAATTAAAGTTGTTATTAGACTCATAGCTACATCTTATTATTTAAGCATTAACAAAGAAAGGCACATACATCAATTTTATCTCAATAAAACTGGAAAAGGGGGCACATATTATTATATCAGAACTTTACTTTTTATTATTTTGATAACTGTATTTCAATATGGTTAATTTCCTTTGTAATTCTATGTATTTTTAATGCATTTAAGAATATTATTCTGAGTCTATAAGCATCAGCAGACTGTCAAAGGAGTCCAAAGCACGGGAAGGGAGCAGGGGCCCTGCCCTGGAGGTAGCCTCTGCTTCATGTGGCGTAACTGGTGAATGCCCTGAGCAGGAAGACACACTCAGCAGAGCACTAGAGCAAGACTATTCTTCCAGCATCAGAAAAATGGCTAAGAGCATGGGCAGGATCTGAGTCAGGTTTCAAATTCTGGGGCTCTGTCATTTCCTGGGGCTGCAGCATTGGACTTACCCTGTGTGTGTCACTGTGCTTATGTTCTTATCTACAAAATAGGTTGTAAAATTTAAATGAAGTTTTATATCTAAGTGGTTAGCTCAGTGCCTAGTACATAGTAAGCATTCAATAGACACATAATAGCTATCATTAATAATAATTAGAATTCATTATTATTATAGCTGATAACAATAATAATATTATTATTAATATATTTATTAGAACAATATCTATGATCCTTTGTGACTTTCCCCTCAATTCTGTCAAGATACGTTTTTGTCTAAAAACATTCCTCATTAAAACTCTTCTGTAAACGAGTGATAATGAGAAAGTCAGTTCGACTGAATTCAGCTGATATTTGCTCAGGAACTCTTGCGTGTGCTGTGCTCTGTACTGGGTGCTGGGATGATGTGATGGATCAGGTTTGCCCCCTGCCCTGTGTAGCTCATGGTGTCGCTGGAAAGACAGCCATGTAAACAAACGATTCTGATAACTTGTAATAAGTGCTAACATCAGTACTAGCAAAGCGCTGTGAGAAGCTGGTAGACAGAGGGATTAGCTGGCCAAGGAGGGGCAGCTGAGACGGAGTCCTCACAGCAATGGTGATATCTGAGCTGTCTGGAAGGATGAGTAATGGTTTCGCAAGCAGAAAGCGTATAACATGAATCAAAACACAAGTCGGAGAATTGCCAAGGAATGCCAAGAACAACAGTTTTGCTAGAATGTAGGGTGCAGGGTGGGGAGTGAACTGAGATGAAGCTAAAAAGGCATTTAACACCTGGGCCAGGCCAAGTGTTGTAGAAACTTGCTACTCAAAATGTGGTCCCAGGACCAGCAGCGGCATCTGCATCACCTGGGAGATTGTAAAAAATGTGAATTCTTGGGCCTCACCCCCAACCTGTGAGATTAGAATCTGCATTAACGAAATCCCTAGGTGATTCACATGCATATTGAAGTTTGAGAAGACCGGTGGCAGAACCTTAAATGCAAGGCAAAGATGTTAAGCCTCTATCCTGTGGCCCTTACGTGTTATGGATCTGATTTCTAGAAAGTAAATCTACTAGTAGCAAGAACAAACAGATTGGAAGGTGAAGAGCGGGGGGGTTAGATAAGACACCAAAGTGAGGGCTCTGTCAAGGCAGGGAGGGTACAAAACAGACAGAAAAATGCCCTCTGGCCTTGCCTTTGGCTGCTAGAGTCATCACTACCTATCAACAATTTCTCTGTATTAAGCACCTGTCATTTCCAAGTCCTGGGCTGGGTGCTGAGGGGTAAAAAACAGGTTAAAGTGAAATCCCCTGGAAATTCCATCCTACACAGTGAGAGGACAAAGACACATGGAAAGTCAACAAAAAACTATGGGGGTATGTGTGTGCGTGTTACACATACATATACACATACCTATATATGAATGTGACGCTGGTAGAGGTTAATTGCCACCTCTCCCTGATTTCCACTGTACTCTATGACAAACTGATGACTGGTCATCTTCCTCAGGTGAAACTGGTAATATGGAGGCAGCGACCAATCCTAGTGTCATGGCTGTGCTGTTCTAATCTGAAGAGATGGGAATGGGAAGTTAATGGGGGCTTAGAGCATCATCATATCAGCCATGAACTTGGGGGCAGGTGTTTTGTTCCCGACACTGCAACCACTTGCCCTGTGCCTGGGATATTTAAATATAAATAATATTTTGTATCTAGCAGTGATATTTTTGTAAAAAGAGAAAATAATAAAAAGTTCTGCAATACACTTCCTTCTTTCTCCATTAATACTATAGTTTGTTAGATGCTTGATGTAAATTTTAAGGGTCTAGTGAATTAATGGCATTTAATATTAACTAATAAGTATTAGTGGTTATTCCAAATGTATTAACTATTTTACTTCTTAGCGTAATGCCTATCTGTTCTTGTACAATGAGAGTATTACCTGCAAGAAACCCCCCATCTTGATTAATATTGCATCTTAGTAAACATGGTTCTTTCTTTATTGTGGGTGTAGGCGCCAGAACGACATCTTGGAAGTACCCACAACTCCACACGTTTTAGAGGAGGAAAGTATCAGAGGGAGTCTCACAGCAGCTCAGCCTGTGGAAACGTTGCCCACACTCCCTAGCTGACCCAGGAAGACTAGGAGGATGGGGGAATTAGAGCCTAGCTACATGCCTAACAATTTCTAAATCACTACTATCATCACACACACACACACACTCTCACATTTACACACTCTTTCATACATTCACACATGGCTCCTGTCTTCAGGAATTTCTTCACTGGAGTCAACTGTGAACAGGGCTGACCCCATAGTGCACACAAGAGAAATAAGGACTTGCACACTAAATTAAGGAATGTGTTAAGAATGTAGTCCCACTTTATTATTAAAGACTATATGAACATGTGCATAGAAAACCACTTTGTAGCTTGATGTGAACAGTCAGTTTCATTGTTCTATCACAATGCGTTGGGAGCATTTGGGGAGCATTGGTTGTTGACAAGGGTCAGGAACGTCACTGGAGATGGCATCATTCTGAGAAAGATTTTGAAACAGACTGGGCACTCCCTCTCAGAAAGAGTCATGGAAGCTAGATGGACTGCAGACAAAGCATTCTAATGCCAGGAATATGTCTGTTTTTTTAAAGACATGTAAATTTGTCTTTTTTCTAGTACGATTATTATGAGCAGGATTGCTACTAGACCATGAAAAATAAAACAAAAACAAAAAACCCAACTACCGTTTCTCTCACAATCAACTAGTTTCTAAGTTTTACCAGCAGGTAAGAACCTTGGCACTTACCTGGCATATAACTCACTACTTATAATACCAGCTTCTCTTCTGGTTTTAAATGTAAAAAGACCACCTCAGAGATTTGTTCAACATCTCCAACATTTTACCAAGTCAGCTCACTTCCGATGAATCAAGGACCTAACAGTGACCCACCGAAGCTTAAATTGAGACCTGACAGCAGTACGTGTTCCAATTAACTTCTTCTAAATAGAATAAAGCCATCCACCGTTCACCATTCTCCTCCTGTCCCTCCACACACACGCACCTGCGACCAGGGGGACTGCCGGCCATGCCCCGGTCCTGACAAAGACGGAGCAAGAGAAAGGTGGTGACTGCCAAGTCCACGCCAGCTGTGAAAAGGGAAATATTCCAGCCACAGCAGTCTTTTTGAGACTCCATTGATGCTGGGCGCCACGAGAAGGAAATCTGCATTGGCGGGTTTTGTTATTTTTTAACTTGACCCTGACAATACCTGCTGAGTTACCTGCTTTCTGCCAAAGAAGTGTCAGATGAGGGAGGGAGGAAGTTTGCGCACCTGGTGAATTCAGCCTCACAATGCCTTTTGGAGGGAGGAAAGAGAGAGAGAAAGGCAACTACAGAAAAGAACAGAGCCAAGAAATAGAAACTGGGAAGGAGGAGGAAGGGCAATGAAACAAACAATTTGGAGGAATTCTTGTGTGACACTTTCCAAGATCATATTACACCACACGGACAGTAATAATTAAGTATTATGGCAGCCCCAGAGTGTGAGAATGCACCACTGTGGGTTTGAATTTTTGTACCTGGAACTCAAAAGGAAACTCTGCACCAGCCACTGTGTCTGTCTGAGATTTCGATGCCCTGTTTGGCAGGGCTGCCACTCAGAAGAGTTTCCAACCACATGTAATTAAACATTAAGTGGCCCCTTAATGAACTGTCTTTTCCAAAGAGGGCTTTCTTTAATTTACAGTCAGTATATCTGTAGAAAACTCTAAATGATTGCTTTTGCCTAGTCCAGTGACATTTTGGCCATTCCGCTAACAGCCCTGTTTTTTAAGGAGTCAGTTTGACTGAGGCAATTGGAGGGGGCAGTTTCAAAGATGTTCAAGCCAAAGCCAAGCTTGTTAGCAGCAACTGTCACACAACAAGTCCAGGACACAGGACACCATATGGAGCTTCAGCAGCCACAGACCCTGGGACCCACGTCTGTTCTCAGTGTGGAGCATCTTGTGTGCTCCAACCTCCCTTCACACCCAGGACACCCAGAAGGACTGGAGTATGGAGCATCACAAACTGCTTCTCTTCATTAGAACATCTGAATTCTATTCACATGTGTTTTGAAAAAAATGAGTTTTCATTCATAAGAGTACTGGAAACATTAAGCATCTAGCGTCATTTACATTTCCATACATCTTTAAATCCACCACTGTTTTCTTTTTGATTCAGAAGTTTCTGGCTCCTGTAATGACCACGCATCTGTCTGTTCCCCCATAAATACAAATGTGAGTCCATGGAAGCTGGAACCTTGTGTGCCCCAGACCTAGAAGAACGCCCGACACAGAGAAGACACTCAGAATTTTGCTGAAAGAACAGGTACATCTTACAATGGTCTTAGATTTCCTAAATCCTAACGACAGTTTATGTGGAAACTGAATTTTGTAAGGTTGGCACCTGAGACGCCTTTCCTGCAGCCATTCTAACCCCTATTTTAATGTTTCTGGGGCCAGCAAAACATTATAATTTTATTCCTCATATAATTGTTAGTAATGCAGTTAGTGTCTGCTGTCTGGAGTAATTTATGACAGGCAAGAGAAGTTGCAGCGTGCCTGGTTATTCTTTCCATCTCCTGAGGAGGTCACGGCTGAAGTGTCGTCAAGGCAAATATTGACTTTTATTACATAACTACATTGCTTCACAGAACCAGTGCAAATCTATATGAACCTACAGAAATCTCTTTGGCAGTAACACCATTAGTGTCGTAACTGTTAAAAAGAATTGAAAACAAGAGTCATGTTTTATTTATTTATTTATTTTAAGATTTTATTTTTCCTTTTTCTCCCCAAAGCCCCCAGATCCATAGCTGTATGTTTTTAGTTGTGGGTCCTTCTAGCTGTGGCATGTGCGATACCACCTCAATGTGGCTTGACAGAGCAGTGCCATGTCCACGCCCAGGATCCGAACCGGTGAAACCCTGGGCCGCCGAAGCAGAGCGCGCGAACTCAACCACTCGGCCTCGGGGCCGCCCCGAGAGTCCTGTTTTATAAGCACACAGTTAGATATGTTATAGGTGGAAACTCTCACCTAACAGGTCATTTCGCAGTGAGCCCAGCCTCCACTAGTGCTGGACAGTTCCCGAGGCTTAACTCCAAGAGTTCTTCCTTCCCCAGCTTTAAATGTTCCAAACTGGCAATTCCGCCATATCCTTTGAGGGGCTCTTCCATAGCTAGTGCGAGGCCATCATTGAGAGATTTCTTGTTTCATCTCTTTACTCCCAATTAGCCCTGTGGACGGCCCTGGACAATTCTTCGGCCTGCCTGGTGGCTGACACCTCTTCGGACACTTGCAGGTGGTCATCAGGTCCTTGCTCTATTCCAGACATCAGAGAGCAGGTCTCAACTCCCTGTCCATGCCCTTGGAGGCATGATTTGGCAACCTTAAACAAATTGCTTGCACAGCACACCCGTGTGCTGAAGAACTGTGGATGCTGACGACTAAAGCTTTGCTCTTTGCAAATGTGGTCCATTTTGCCTATTCAAGCTTTCTTGAGATATCAGCCCCTCTGGCCACTTACTCGTTTTCTCTGTAATTCCTTGGAGAGCTGAATTGCCATCTTCAGTAAATTCATTTGAACAAATTCATTACCCTGTTCTCTTCTCCTTCTGCCATCATCCATACTAGTTGATTTGCATAAAGCCTTTTTTATTCCCAATTATTCTCATATCTTTTTTCAAACCAAGAACCCAATTTACAAGGTCTTTATTACTTCATTACTAAACTTTTCTTGTTAAATGTCATTGTTTCTGGGGGGAAACGTGAGATGTGTTGGCAGCCCTCTTTGAGCCATGTTTAAAAGGAAATTAAAACCATGTTTTGATAGTGTTTTTAGAGATGGGGAGGGGGCAATAAACATGACCCACAGCCTGAATTAACCTAGAGCATGTGGGAATGAAGATGCCAGAATATTCTCAACTATAGCGAAAGCAGGTTGGTGTTCAGAGGGCCTGGAGCTGGGAAGAAACTACTTGCAGTGGTGGATAAATATTTTTAATCTTACATGGAGAGGACTAGCAGTATGATTTAAAGACAGCAGAGTGGTTTACCTTGTTATACTTTGACCCTCTTGTCACATTTGTCTTTGCTCTTACTTCCTTCTTTCCAAATATATTTGTAGATTTCAAAATCCTACGTTTTCTTCAACTGTGGAACAAAAAAATATGGACGCTTTGTGACAAAGGTAAATGCAATACCAAATGAATGTAACCAGGCAGTCATGCTACATCTATATCTGATACATATTATACAATATTATATCATCCTTCTTCATACAGTTTTCCTATTACATCTGTGTTCCTGTCCTTCTAGTAGAATGAGTACAGGCAACATGAATTCATCAAGGCTTCTGACTTTGACTCAGTTTTGCTGGCCAAAGACTGACTACAATGACGACGACAATAATGGTGACAACAATAACAGGGAACATGGGTTGAGTACTTACTACCTACCAGACACTGAGCTAAGTGCTTCAATCTTCACAACCATCAGGGAAGTAGAAACCGCTATTTTCCCTGTTCTACAGATGAGGATGCTAAGGCACAGAGGGTTAAATCATCTTCATAAGGACAGAATCTACCTCGTCACAGATGAGCTTGGATTTGAACCTGGACAATCCAGCTCCAAAGCCTGATTGCGTTACCACCATCCTTAACTTTCCCCCGGTGAAACCAGGGGCCGGCTTCTCAAATAACAAAAAATGCATACTGGTTGACATTTCCTAAGGCACCAGGAAGTCATATTTCTTTATTAATTAATGTTATATGGGCATTTCTACAACGTTAGGAGAGCTAGAAATATGGGCCAAAAAACTCCCCAATTTGTATATGAAGTTGGGGTAAAATTAACCAATGTTCAGGAAGAGCTCAAAATATTCAGAAAAGATAAGCAGGATGAGCACAGAGGGCACTTCCATAAGAGAAGCTACAGACTTCCCTGGGCACCAAATCCTCTCAAGTCATCAATGAAACACACAAAGGTAAAAGTTCTAGACCCGCAATGAAAACTGACCTCTGGAAAGTAGTAAATTTGCAATTTGGATAGATCTTTGAAAGGCTGAGTAAATCACCTAGTCCCATGTCCTGCGCACTGGTTTAAGATATACGCTAATCATTCCACTTGGCGGATGGATCTCCTATTCCTCCTCCGCCTCCTCCTCCCCATCATCATCATGAGGATATGGCAGCACTAGACCAAGAGAACGCAGGCTGGTCTCTCTCCTTCTAGGCTGTAGACTCTATCCAGACCACCTCTCACGGAGCAGACAGATACTCAGGAGAAAGTCCTGAAATTGTAATCCCTCCAAATACTCGAAAGATCATGCTTTGCCTCTTGTCTGACCAGGCAAATGCGGTGACTCTCCTTATGCTTTTTGAAGGCTATATCAGCAAGACGCTGGAGCCAAGGCCAGCCTTAAACAGTAAGAAGACTTAATTGTTTATTCCATGCCCTATTTCCCCACAATCACTTAGACAATCACTCGATGTTACAAAATGCACCACTTTATCAATCAGTGTCTTTTTATCATAAGGGGTGTCCCTTTACCAATTGTATACAATGCACCCATCCTGTGATTAGTAATTATAGCTTGAGTTTATTTAGTGTACCATTTGGAGGAGAAGATACCAAACAATGGAGCAGAGTTTGCAAATACCAGTTAATTAAAAAGCTAGGCAGCCAACAAAGGGTGGGGATGAAGTTATGGAATAACATAGTGCAAGGTCTCTTTCGCATTGTTTGCTGACAACTGAAATTCTGCATATATCAAGTTCGATCTTTGATCTTGTCCAAAGGAGCTTATTGCCAAAAATACCTAAAATAATTTGTTTTTACTTTTACCATCAATAACCCACTTCCAACACATAGACCTTAAAATACATATTATCAAAACAGCTGCAGTATTTTTGAAGCCTCTCAATTTTTTTATCTGTCAATCCTCTCCAGAGTCATCTAGCAAAATCAAATAGAATCATTACAACTAGGATACTGGGGTAACAGGGGAAGAACAATTCCATCAAGCAGGAAAGGCATGTCTCTCTGACTTCAGGCCAGAGCTGAGGACCCTGGAACAGGAGGCTACAACTCTTCCCTCTGCATATTTGAAAACACAAATAGTAGCAGTTCCCCGACAGGTCACTTAGCCTAGTTTCCCTCTGGGCACCAACACCCAGGACAGCTTTTGTTCACGAGTACACCCCTTTCCTTTGTTTTCCACTGTTCCCCCCACTTTCTGCTCCCCTTTCTAGCCCTGAACTGATGCCAAATCAGTATATGGTGATCCGTACTGACCTTACAGATTGGAAAAATAAAGCCATTTTCAAAACAATAAAACCAGTTCTAGATAGGACTTTGCCTTTTATTTTTTAAGGTGCATTTTCCCTCTACTGTTTGGCAAAAACATCCATTTCCAGAGGCTTTTTCTAGTCATAGACACAGTGATGTTGTTCAAAGTTTCTTGGGCAGGGAACACGCACAGTTACCTTTTCAACCTCTCTAATTTGTATTGGATTCTAAGCTCCCACATCTTGGCCCTCGGGCATTTTCCTTGATAAAGCCCTCCCACCTTCTAGTCTAACAAAGACCAAAGACTTTGGATATGAAATTTTTAAAGCAACCACTGGAGAAGAGGCTTCAATTGTATTGGCCCAACTGGCAATCTGTGGAAGGCCACAGGAATTGCTCAGAGATAACGCCCTGCCTTTCACCTTGCGGTCACCAGTTTGAGACAAGCAGAGATTAACAGTGTCTAAGAGTTGTTATCATCTGGTGATGGTTTGGGAGCTGATATGAAATAAATTGCTAGTATCTTGTGTCTACTTGCCTGAGGTCATCCGGTTCAGGCTATTTTAGGGACCAGATCCAAATCTTAGCTGCAATGGTTACTCTAAATGGAAGTCTCTGCACAAAGATCAAATGCTAAATAAACCCGTAGATTATGCTTCCTCTTGAATTAATGGCAGATATCCTCTCAAACAAGGTTGGAAGTTAGCCGGGGAGTTGTAAGTGGGCAAGGTTTGCTATTCTGAATGACAGGCCTCTGAGTATTTAATTTAAATTCTGTCCTTGGTCCCCTAAAGTTGCTGATACCATCTGATTTTTGAATTCCTCACCTGGACGACATAGCCATGCCTTCCTTCTGACTCAGTTAGAAGGTCCCATCTCCCTTAGCTATTGTTTCCTCCACCTTTGACAATCATCAAGTTTTAAGGAAAATGAAAAACTTCTCAACAGAAAATTTGAGAACCTAAGCACGGTTGTTGTGTGCATGTACATTTGTACATGTACATGTGGAGAGAACCAATTCACGCTAAATTTTCTGAAATTTTAATTAGGACTAGATAATATTTTGTAGTTATGATTGATTGTTTTGCTTTGGTTAAAGAGTCTTTTTGGTCTGAATCATTAAATTATTTGCTTAAATTTTCTACTTGACATTTCATATGTAGATTCTATTGAAAATAAATCTTGCTGGGGCCGTCCTGTGGCCTAGTGGTTAAGTCTGCTTCAGCGGCGGGGTTCGCTTCCTGGGCACAGACTGACAATACTTGTTGGTGGCCATGCTGTGGTGTTGAGCCACAAACAAAGTAGAGGAAGACTGGCACAGATGTTAGCTTAGGGTGAATCTTCCTCAGCAAAAAATAAAATAAAATAAGTAACTGTTGTGTACTTCATTTATTAAATTAGAATGTGTTAGACATAAACAGCCTCATGGAAAATAATCCAAATTAGGACTAACTAGGTAGAATTTAGAAATAAAAGGGACCTTTTAGATTATTTTGCTTTAAAAAATTCAAGGTTTCAAAACGTTAAGGACAGATTTAAATGTTACGAGGCTGCCATCTTGTCCAATTGTTACCAAGAACTACAAAACTTTCCCTCTCCAGGTTGACCCTTCATTCGCAATCTATGCAGCCTAGAAACCAAGAAGTCTGGATTTGGGGTGGTTACAGACCCTTTTGTGAATCTGATGAAAGCTATGGATCTTCTGCCCAGAAAAAGTGCACTGAATACACAGACAAAAAAATTTCCATTCAGTTGAGGAAATTCCCCATTGTCTAAAATCAATCCATCCCCAAAGGGATCCTTGAATAATAGGTTAAGAATTCCTGAAAAAGATATCAGCTCAGGCATCTTTTATTATAAGTGTGTTTTTGCACACCTTTATTAATACATATGAAGGAGAAGAAAAAAAGGAGAGAAAGCAATGCGCCCATTTAAAATGGGCAGGAATCAAGACTATTGGTTTAATCAACTCAATTATTCGTCCTTGAAATGGTGAATACTTCTTTGTATTAAGTTTTCCATTTCTCCATCTCAAAAGTAGAGGGCCCTAGTATATGATCAATTTTAAGAACAAATAAAGTCTATGTTTTTTGGTAAAAGGTAATTAATAAATTCGCTAGCCTTCTAAAGCTTCAAATGGCCAACTTAAACTAAAATTAAAAATAGAATCAACTTAATCAGCGAGAAGAGCTATTGAAAAATGCGTTCTAAAGGCTTTCATCAATTTAAAATTTTAAAATGTGATTCTACCCAAAATTACCTAATTTCATTTTTAGACATATGTCTAAAAAATATATATATAATTACATAAATAACAGGCCAAAATATCTGCCCCCCATTTAAAAAAATGCCTTACCCCTTCCACATCAATCAGAACGGCTGGACGTTTCCCACCAAACATCACCCAAGGTGATCAACGTGCTCGCATTAGCGGCCTAGGACCCGGGACAAGCTCTACACGCGCACCCTGAGCGTCAGATCTCCAGCTCGACACGCATTTCAGGCCGCCCGGCCAACCAGCCGAGCCAACGCGCCCGAGCGCGCGGCCTCTGGACGCCCCACGCCTCTGGTTGGAACCGGAAGGCGCGACCAGCCGGCCTCCCAGGCCCCGGGCGCCCGAGTGGGTGCGCTTCGGCGAGGGTCTCGGGACAGCGCCGGCTGGGCCTCGCGGGCTCGGCGCACTGTGCTCCGCGGTGCCAGCCAGGCCGGCCCGGGTGCAGGGGTTTCTCGAGGTCGCGCGCTCTCAGGACAGGCCTGCCTCAGTCCCCGGCCTTTTCACGAGAAACTGAAGGGCGGAAGCTCGGCCTTCGGAGCCGGCCCCGCTGGAGCGGCGCCGAGAGGAGCGCCACGTGGGCCTGGGCCGAGGGCGATGGCGCCCGGGCGCTGGCGGGGAGCCGGGACCCGCGAGCCCGCCCGCCTCCCGAGGGCAGCGCCCCTGCGCCCGGGCCTGGGCTCCGTGTGCGGCCCGGCGGGACCTGGGCCCCGCACGTGGTTCGAGGCTCGCGCGGCGCTGGCGCCCGCCGGAATAGCTGCGGCGACCGTGCCGTCGGCGCGGCGGCCTCCCCGCCCCGGGGCTCTCCCAGCTCGCCGAGGACCTCGGCCCGGGGCGACCCGGGCGGCCGCGGAGGACGCGGCTTTGGAGTCTTCCGCTCGGGCCGCCGCGGGGTGAGAGGCGGGGTGCAGAGTGGGAACACGGGGCACTGGCCACAGTTCTCTCTGGCACCCGGGAAGCCGCTCCCTCCGCGCCGCGGCCGCTGGCGGGCATCCTGAGCGTCAACTGCGCGCCGCCGGGCCCAGGGCTTGCCCGCCGCCGGCAAGAGAGCCCCGCGGGCGTCCCAGGCAGGGAGGCCTGGTCCGGGCAAGCCAAGCAGCCGCTTCCGCGGCCCTGCTCCGAGGCGGCCCAAGGCGGCGGGCGTGGGGGTCCCGCGGGGAAGCCCCGGACTTAGGGCGACCCCGGCAGCCCAAGCGAATGCCTCCCTGTGCCCAAGCCACGGCCTTTCGGGCATCGCTCCATTGAAAGCAGGGAGGGGAGGGGCAGTGGCCGGCGATCCGCCCCTCTTACGTCTGGAGGTGACCTTAGGCCTACAGGCAAGTTTTCCCCTCCCCTTTCCAGAACACTGTGCGTTTTTTAAATCCGGTTAAATGAGGAACACTGAAGTCTCCCGCTCTGCAGTCGGGAAAAGGCCTCTTAAGAGCATCCCAGCTAAAAACTGTTTGGCTGTAAGCTGATAATGAGGTAGCTGTGGTCAGACACCCACTCCAGAACCTCGCTGCTCAGGGACCATGTTATCACACACGACGTCCATTAGCCCCAGTAATCCGCTATCAACGCATTTTAGAGCCATTTGAATGTTAAGGAGATTTTTATTAATGGCCTATGAGCCTAAAATGTGACTATTGGTTCTAGGAGCAGATTTTAACAACTGGAGGCTGGGATGAGTGATTTTCAGGTTTCAGTGTAGCCTGTGGCCTCTGGAGATTCCAGCTGGGAGATGGGGCAGGCCTAAGGGAGAGCTTTCACCCAAAAGCTGTCTCTAAGGGGCACCTTCCAGCCTTTACCTCGGGAACCTGGGATGAAGGGTGAGCAGTGCCGCGGGGTGCAGTAACTGCTGCTCCTGTAGCCGCGAAAGGTGGCATTTGCTGGTCCCATTGTGGGCAGTTTTAGGGGGGGTGGATTGGCAGTCCTATAGCCGCCAGAAACTGGCATCCTATTTTTAAAGAAGCCCTTGGCTAGAAAAGTCTCCTAGTGCTGTCAGGCAGACTAAGAAATTCTTAATCCAAAAGGCCCCCTTCCCACCTCCGCAGTAGGCAAACTAAGGCAAGGACACCGGAGAGGGTGGCAGGGGGTTCCATGTGATTCTTGGACATCGTTTTTTCCTTGTGGTGCTAAAACAGAAGTCAATTCAAACTTTGGTGACTTACCATCATATTCGCTGTGGAATTCTTTTTGGTTTTCTTTGTCCCCCACCCCCCCCCCCCCCGGAAAATACCATGTTTCCTTCCACTAAGAATTGAAGGTAAAGGGTGGGGGAGATTAAGGAATAAAAGTGAGTCATAGACCTCTTGCTGTTCGACTTTCCCTCTAGGAGAAAAACAAAATTCGAAGCTGACCCTCCCCCTAGTGATAGCCTGGCCTCTCAGGCACCTGCGGTGATCTTGACCAAATGGGTTGGACTTGGGAGGGCTCCTTTATTTGAATTTGCTTATTGTTTGTTTGCAGTGGAAAGCAGGTTGGTTTTTAAATATAAAACACACTGCTTGCAAGAGAGGAAGTTGGGCTGATTCCCTGTACAACTGGGGGCATCTCCCTTGCTTGTGGGGCCTGCTGTGTAGCAGAAGGCCTTTCAGACGCCGACCTGCTTTCTTCTCTCCAGCCTCTTCTGCATGCAGAAGCTTCCTCCAGCTCCCGTTTTGGGTTCCTTTTCCTTCGAACTGTTTCCACCAGAAAAACTGCCCTTTCCAAATAGTGCCTAAAGTTCGTTTTAATCAGGTTAAAACCAAAAACCCGCTTACTATTTTAAAGTCTCATGTTGCTATTAACAGGCAGTTTGGAAGAGATGCTCCAAGCAATCCTATACAATGTGTCTCAATACACTGGAGCACTCCGGTTTCACATGTAATGTTAATTCTGTCCGAGACAAATCCCATAATCTGTGCAGTTTCAGAGCCTAATACCGAAAAATATCGGGGCGGGTTTTATTTGGGGTTTTGCTCCCTCCACTCCAGGGGAAAGTCCCAGGGGTTCCCCCTCTATCCTATCTTGCTAACCCAAGGGTGGAAATGGGGCGACTATCGGGAATCAGGTTTTATCAGGGCGCGCTGCGCTTACAGGGCGCTGGCCGTTGTGGCGAGAAAAACAGAGGAGTTGAAGGCACTGGTCGCAGATCTGTGCGTGCAGATGCGGGTCTGGGGTTTGGACCCTTGTGCGGCGCGAGTGGGAGAGAGAGCGCCGTCCTTCGTAAAGTCTTCGAAGGAAGGCAAGAAGCAGGCCGAGGTCCTAGCTGAGCCTGACCCTGCATCTTCCCGTTTGGGTTGTTTTCTCCAGCAGCTTCGATTTGTGTGGGATGCGCCCATCTCCTGCCCTGCTCCTTTGTGTTTCTCTCTTGCCTGATTAAAACACGTCTGTGTACGCGGTAAACCACCACGTTAACACTGGCACGCCTGGTGTTGGGTTACCGCTTTGTCCCGTCACGACAGCAAGGTTTTCACCAGGCGTTAGACGCGGGTTCTGACACGCGGTGCGCGCGCCGGGGCCGCCCGAGCGCCCACTTCTGGTTAAGTGGAGGCGGGCGCGGGCCTGCGGCCCCGGCCTGCAGGTAACCGGAACGGCCGCGGCGCTGTCCGGGATGCCCGCGGCGCCGCTCTCCCTTTCCAGAACCGCCTCGTGCCTTCTGGGCCGTTAAGTGGGGCGCCGGGTCCGAAAAGGAAACGACAGGACACTCAGTTAAAAAACGAAATAAAGCCAAGGCTGGGGAGCGCGCCTCGGTCTGGGACGACCCGCGCCGGCGCCCCAGCCCCCGAGGCCGCCGGGGCGGCGGGAGCCCCGCCGTGAGCCGCCCCCCGCGCCGCGGTGGGAGCCCCGCCGTCCGCGGCGCCTCCTCCCGAGACCAGGGCAGCGGGGGCTCGGCCCCGCCAGGCCCAACTCCCCCGGCCCGCCTCCCGCGGCCCGCCGGGCCAGCCCGCCATCCTCCCTCCCGGTCCCCGCGCCAGCGCCCCCTGCGCAGGGCGCTCCCCCCGAGCCGGCCTGGCCCCGAGCCCCCCGGGCCGGGGAGAAACCCGGCGACGGGCCGCAGGCCGCGGCCGGCCCGGAGCCCGACCTCAGGCGGGTCCCGTGCTCCGAGCGGAGCCAGCGCGGGCCCGAGGGCGGGGCGGGCGTCGGCAGCCTCGCCGGCCCAGGCCGGGCTCCGGCGGAGATGCAGCGCTCCCGGCTCGCTCGGACGCGGCGGCCGGCAGTTCGAAGTCAGCGCCGAGGTGGCCGCGGGCGCGGGGAGAGCGGAGCCGGGGCCGGGCGGCGAGCGGGGCCGCCCGCGGGAAGGGCCTGCGAGGACGGAGGAGACGGAGCGTGACCGAAAACTCGGAGGTCTCGCAAGCCGGAACTTAATGGACTTGATTGAATTTCTCTTCTTATCTATGGAGGGAAGAAACACTCCCAAGGTGAAATACAAAGGGCCAAGAATCTTTGCGGGAAAGATAAAGGTTTAGGGCCACAGATCTTCGTAAAGCAAATTACCCCACGCTCACCTCCGCCCCCCAGACAAAGATCAGACGGCCGTTTCGTGTCATTGTCAACTGCCAATGTGCAGTCGAAGGAGCTCCCTGACGCCTTGGGAGCGTGGCGTCATTTCAGGACCAAGGATCGTCATACTGGGCTCAACGTTATGAAGCCCGGTCCTGACTAGGACAGGGACCAGAACTCTCTGGACGTCTGTAAACCCGCGCTTGCTCCCCGCCCCTTCCCTCCCTCCGCTGCCTGCGGTCAGGGAGGAATTCATTTCTACTTCGCCGTCGATTCAAAGGGATTTAACTCGGTGGTCTGTTAAACGAAGTTGTGCAGAGGGGATGGAAAAGTCAGTTTGAGAGGGTGCCCAGCGCCTTTTTCAGGACTCCTCCTTTCTAAAAGTATCTGGAGAGTGACCTGGCTGCGTAATTTGCTGAGCAGTCAGATGTTTGTCATCATTATTGTTTTCAAAGAGAGGGTGATCTTTCCTGATTCTTAGTGGGGCATCCTGAAAACTAAAGGTAGTGTGAGAAATTATTTGGGATCTGCTTTACTGTTGTGTGAGAAAAGACGGGAGAGTAAGACCCAGAATCTGGAAAACTAGAAATTCTCTCTCGGGCCCCAATCTCACTTGGCTGTAAACTGCAGTACTGTGAATATGATCAGTAGGTCCTGGAAAATCTTGCCGTCAAGTTTTGCCTCGAGTGTTGGGTGTAAATTATTGCATTTCCTTTAGCAGTAAAACAAAAACAATTTACTTCTTAGACAAGATTATGTAAGGTTCGAGAGAGCATGCGCAGCCAGAGACAGAAAAATTAAATAGCCAGAAAACAAAATGGTTGCAAACTGCTAACCTTCATTTTAAAAAGTTACAATCAAGAGTCACGTGATTTTGGCCAAATTTGAGCATGAGAAGTTTAAAGTGAAATTAAATATTGCTTTTACCTGAGGAGCACCATGATCATTGGCCCATTTGTCTTTTCTGGTGACTGGCTTACAAAATGCTGGTAGGACTGAGAAAGGACCTGGTTTTTTCCTCAGCACTTTCTTAAAAACAAAACGAAACAAAAAACAAACAAACAAAAACTAACCAAGGTGCCTTATGTTCAACTACTGAAATTATAGGTTTTAAAACTTTTCTGAAACTCTTTTGTTCAGAAATAATTTCTGCCTGAATTGCTTTGAGATTCTGATTACATTCCCTCTCGTGTTTACCTCAGATTTTCTTGGAAGTTAAAAAAAAAAAAAAACAACCCTTAATCACATTAAGATAATAGAGACAAGGAATTCTTGTCATTCTCATTTTCTCTGAGGTACGAGTTCTTCCCTTCTCACTGAAAAAATTGATCTATGTTAAAAACATCCTTATAAAGTGCCTAAGAAATCGCTGGGGTCTGCAGCAGGGGGAAAAGCAATGGTCATTAGGCTCTCAATGTTCAATTTCAGAGCAATCCTGATGGAAATCACGAACACCTTCCATGCCACAGTCAATGACATCTAGTTCATCCGTAGATTAGAGCACAAAAAATTTAAAAAGGAAGTTCGCTAATTTTCTCTTTGACCTACAAGAAACATGTTTTGGGAAGGAGAGGCTGACGTGGGCTTCTCATTCACAGATAGTGGTGTAAAATTAAACTGGACCCAATGCTGTGCTAGAACCATTTTAATATAATTATACATATCTGCCAAATCCAGGAAGAAAAAGTTTATGCATATATAACTTTTCCAGTTAACATCTGCAAGCATAAACAACAATGATCTCAGTTTATAAATTCATCATGGTCAGAGCAATTGACCGATGTCTCTTTACTGCTGGGCTTACCAACAGTAAATTACAGATGAATTAGTGTCCTTTTGCTTGTCTTCTCTTACTCTCCTCATCCAGAGACATTTTGTTGTCAAGTTTCAGTGCAGCTCACCTCCAGCCAAAGGTGGTAATCTTTTTAGATAAGTACTCAGTTGCTCTGAATTTTGCTTATAATTATAACCTATTTAATCACAGAAGAACCCCAGCAGAGGTGGAGTTCAAAGTTGCATACAATAACAGGAGATCACAGCTTTGAAGTCTAGCACAGATTAAAAACCACAGATGTACCATGTATATAAGACACACACTGATTGTCTCTTAAACTACATATTGACTCCTTATGAACATTATTTTTTAAATAAAGTAGTGCATCTAGGACAATCAGTCGCACAATTCACACAGCCCTGAAAAGTTTTTCAGTGCCAACTACCAGTTGGTCATGAAACGTGAGTGAGCTCGAGACACTGTCCATTCCTAAGATTCAACCAAGGATTGGCTAAAACATTGGAACACCTCTGCTTAGGAAGGCTATGTCCTTCCCTCCTTTCCCTCACAATTTAGTTTTGTTTGTTTATTTTTGGTGGTGTTTGGTTGCACATGGCTAGAATGCTTTTGATCACTTTGCAAATCAGAAAAAACAGTGACCTAAAACTATGACAGGACCTTAAGCAGATTGGTTTGTCCATTTCAGGTTGCTGGTTGGCAGGCCCCTCAAAGGCCTTCATTTTTCCTTCTATGCCTCCTGGAACATTGATCAGAAGATGAGTCTGAGCATCATCCCATCTAACTCTTTTAACCAATGCCTGGCTAAAACTGGAATGTCCAGCCCAGTATATTTAAAAATCACCCACAAAAAGAGGTTCTACAGGTCTTCACAAAACCTGGAATTTCCACGAGGATGTCTGATCTTTATAATCCAAGCAGTCAGCATTGAAGTTAAGCTTCCAGGAGGCAGTTTGGTCCTTATAATCCAAGCAATCAGTGGTTGAGTTAAAGCCCAAGCTTGAAGCTCCATATCCCTGGGTGGAAAGAGAAGCTGGGGACTGATTGAGATGGCTGGTGACTGCATTGGTACCCATGGGGCTGAGTGTGGCCCCCGGTCCAGGAAGCTGGTGATGCATAGGGGTCAAATAAGATCCACAGTCCATGCCCCCAAAGTAGGAAGTTGAGCCAGCGTATCCTTGACTATAACCTGAAGCCTGAGTGTAGGTCATGGGATAGGACCTCTGCATGCAGGAGGAGGAGGTGGACAGGGGATCTGACAGTGGGGAGATGGAAGCTGGGCTCCAGATAGACACAGGAGCACTGCTGCTGGAAATGGCCGGGACTGCGGTGCTAGAAGGGGGAGTGAATTGGCCACTTGTTCCACTCTCTGAACTCACTTCCCGAGCTGGAGATGTCTTCTTTTTGGCAGGTCTCACTTTGTTTTGACCTCCGTTCTGTTGTTGCTGCTGCTGTTGGCGGCACTTAGCTCTTCGATTCTTAAACCATACCTTGAAAGGGAAAGAAACTTCTTTAATGTGGTTTCAATAACTCCTTAAGGACCAGAGTGGCTCCCAGATTATAATCTGTCCTCCATGGACAGGTGAGCTAAGCAGACAATCTTTCCTGCCACTGAAAACCTATTATATGGGGCTCCCATATCTGCTCCTGGAATTGCGAGAAAGTCGGAGAGGCTCTGTCTAAAACCACTTGGCCCTGTTTTACTCCTAGAACAGAACAATAAAATTTAAGATTATCACAGAAATATATGGCTAAAAATTTTCCACTTCCCTCCTATTTCACCTCAAACACACACAGACACATAGACCCACCTGTATTTTAGAACACTCTCACAATGGAATAGAATGTCTATGTCTTTGGGAGGGAAACACAAGAGAAGTGAGTGAAAACAGTTCTGTTGTTATATGCCGACAAGAACAGCCTGCATTCAAGCAGTCCACTGTCCATCCACCAGGGAGCAACTGCTAATTTGGAGATTGCTTCCATCACTCTTTTTGTCTCTTGAAAGACTCACCAAAGAAAACTCCTAAGAAGTGATCCTATTGAAGAAGGAGTCTATTTGTCAGACCTCCTCTGTGGTAAGTGGAGTGACTGTATGTACTCTACTTTGAGCTTGACGACAGGCTTCCCTACTAGTCTCAAGTCTGAGACTGGAGTCTGTGCCTTCAGGGTAGTGCCAGTCAGCACACACATTCAGTTTCCGGTACCTGTCAACTTGTGCCTCTGCGTGCAACTTTGAAAATTCTCTTTACCAGCCCTGTTCATGTTCTGCAATGAAGGAGCTGTGTTTGGTGTATAAGGGGGCTTATCAAAATAACTACCAGTATTTTTGGAGGGAAACTACAGGCATTTTCTGGGCAAGAAGTCCTTTGCTGTCCTCTTGAACGAGCTCCTATATTGGTGTCTCAACTGTGGTAAAAATGATGCCAGCAAGGCTGAGCCCAACATCACCAACCAGTCAGAGCCATGTATTTTCTTTGCGTGAAGACTTTCATTAAAGCCTTATAAGTGCTAAAACTTCTTCCATCCTATTTTGAAAAAGCCTCTTTTCTGGTTTGCAGTTCACACTGATGTATCCAGGCTGAAGGGCAGTCCCAGGTGGGTATGTGGTTTGGGTGCTAATCATTCTCTCCGGAGAACTCTATATGGGGCTTGCATTCCATTCCAGCAAAGTAGGGAGTTCACTTTCCCTCTCCAGCTTAAGGTCAAGTTAAGGGAGACTAAGGGAAGATAGGAGGGACCACAGTAGATATTATATTAATTATTTTATCTGCTAAATGGTTCAATCTGTAAGAAGTCAAAGAAAACATTCTTACTGTGTAATTTCTTTGGTAAGAGCACCAGCTGCTTCTAATGCCTGGCTCTACCACCAAATTGGTGTGTGACCCTGAGCAAGTCATTTACTCTATTCATCTGTAAAAATACTGGGACTATCCAGGAGCTAAGTTTCTTTCACCCCTAAAAGTAGATGAGAATGGGGAAGGACTTCCATACTGAGGAAGGGCAGAATTAAAATATTATGTGACTATCCTTGAAATCTGCCAAGTCTTGACCTCTGTCCACCAGGGACCCAGGGTTCTAGGGCTGAGCTTTATCACTGCAGCTAAATCGACAGGCTTACCTTGCAACCTGGGCCAGAAGACCCTTGCTTATAGGATTGCATGTGGGTGACGGGACAAAAAGGGGCGAGAGGCGACATCAGGCTCTCAAGGGGCCTTCGGAGAAGACTTTCCTGGCCTCCAGATGGAGCGTTTTCAAGTTTCAAGCCATCATTTGGTCCTCTCAAAGACCTGGGGCTCCCCTGGGTCTGCAGCATACACGGCGGGCAGGGGAGGGGTGGCACGGTCAGGAAGCCAGGAGGATGGTTCTGTCTACGTCTGCCCTACCTGCACCCTGGACTCGGGCAAGTTGATTTTCAGCGCCACCTCCTCCCGCATGAAGATGTCTGGGTACCGAGTCTTAGCAAACAGCGCTTCCAGCACGTCTAGCTGCGCCCGGGTGAAAGTCGTCCTCTCCCGGCGCTGTTTCCGGGGGGTGGCTGCGGGACAAGAAGCCCAGGGCCCTTTAGGATGGGGGAGCAGTTTCTCAGTCAAAGGGGTCTCTGTGGGAGCTCCGACTTCCCCACCCCCACGCCGCAGCACTCCCCGGTCCTCCCAGCCCTTCAACCCAGAGCCGTCAAGGTTCTCTCCAGCCCGTCCCCGGCCTGGGCTCCTGCAGGGAACACTCGACCCAGGATACACACTGCCCGTTCCAGGGGAGCCCCGCTCCGCCTGACGTCGGAGATGCTCCAGCCAGAGCGTGCTCGCAAAACAAATGAAATAAAAGGAAGACAAAAATCCAGAACCCCTCCAGAACCAACCCCTAAACCACGACACAAACAAGAAATCCATCCCGTGAAGTCAAAGGATCTCCGAGGACCGGCAGCTCGGATTCATAGGTCCAATCTCGATGCTGCTCGAGATCCTGGTTTTTAAGACTCCAACGGCCTTTGTTCCTCCATCTTTGAAATGGGGGCATATTTCAGACTTCTCTTTCTACGAGGATTTTCAAAAACAGATCTGAGCGGAAGAGAAAGCGCCGGCCCCCGGGGTAAGTCGCAGCTCCAGGGGTTAGAGGCGGAGGGCCTGGGGGTCAAGGGGGAAGCCCAGGCGTGGCGGGGAGAATCGAGGAGGAGACACCCACCCGGCTGGTCCAGGAGCGCACTTCCAGGAATTGGGCTTCGAGATGTGGGCAGGGGCTTCTCGCCCAGAGGACAAGGACAGTAACCTTCCACTCCCGCTCCAATGCGTGTCCCTCATTCACTCCAATTAAGAATAAAGCGATGGGATTTTCTGCAAGCGGTGTGGATCCACCCACTCGCTTCCCCTAGGCCCTGTCCGCTCCCTCGGCGGGTAAATGCCCTGTGGCTCTGACTTGCTTTCCAGAAGGAAAACCCAGTGGGGACCTCGCCTGGAGCTGGGGTGGGGACAGCGCGACCGCCACCCCTGGTGCTCCGGGGGAAAGGGTGTCACATCCCCACGGGGCGGGCGTGGGGAAGGGCGGGGCAGGAGTGTCGCGGGGCTCACTTACCCGGGTAGCCCACCGAGGGGTGCAGCAAGTCCATGCCCGATGTGGTCAGACTCAGCCCATTGACAGCGTAAGGCGGTTGCTTAAGATAAGACATCATGCTAAGGTTGTTTGGAGGCGCAAAGTCAGCCCAAATCTGGGGGACCCAGCCGGAAGGTCTCGCTTCGCCCGGGGTGGACAGATTCAGGGTCCTTGATGGGTGGGTTTGGAGTAGTGTAACTAAGGGCAAAGCAAACAAACAAACAGAGGTGCTGGTTTACTGCTTCGGAGGCAGCAGCTCTTCCACGTTCCACAACTAATTTAAAAAGAGCCCGGGCAGCGCAGGGCAGACGCTTTTAAAGGAGTTGCAGAACACCCCCTCCTCCCCAACCCCCCAGCTGCTCTGAAACTAGAGCGGATGGAGAGAGACCAGATAAACCTGTCTTCCCTACCCCCACCCTAAACTTAAAAAAAAAAAAAAAAAAAGTACCCGAAGAAAGCAATTACAATCTGCCTTCCCCGAAGAACAAAACCCCACGCCTTCAAATGCACACATTGCATTCCTATCCCCACATTTGCATAGGACTCATTGGCTGGCACTAGCTAATTGTCTCAAACAAAACTTGATTGGGGCCATTTGCAGAGACAAAGAACTCTTTGGCTAAATAAATAATGCTGATAACAAAGCCCATTGGTGAGAAACAAAGAAACAATTCAAGAAATCTACCTCTCCCCAAACTGTTGCCTTTCCAAGGCAGATTTTAATTATCTTAGCTTTTTACCACTTTCAACTGCTGGGAACCTAAAATGTCAACGCATTTGACATCTAAAATACCAATTTGTTAATCGACAAACTTGAGAAAACTGCTCGACCACTATTATTCCACATTTGAAGTCATTTCCAGTAATCATTTTCACCCAATTAGTAGTCTGGGTAATTAGATTTTGAGGTAAGTAACAGATTTATTAGGGTTTTGGAGAACCTTGATTATATGTGTCTAAAGGACGAAAGCTAAACAAACAAGTATTTAACTTTTAATCGACACCCATCAAATATTTAAACATATTGCAAAAAAAGTCCTCAAGATTAACATGGGCTTTGCTAGAAATTCTGAAGTAAAGTTAGAATCCCACCAATCAGATAATGACAGGCCCCCACATTTGCAAGTAGAAAGGGTGCGCATTTGTAGTGCCAGCCGCTGCCACGGCGATTTGATGTGTGGGGGCTGCAGATCCTGCAGGAGGCAAATTTTCAGACGTTTGGGTCCTCAGCAGCTACAGCAGTTTCCTGTTAACTCCAGCTGCCTTTGCACGTTTATAGTTTTGAAGAAAGTATATACACAAACACCCAAAGTTGTGAAACTAATAGAATTTCTCCCTACCTTTCAAGTTTCCTACAATCCTATAAGAAAAAGAGCTCAGGCAGGGAAAAGGAAAAAAAAGAAAAGTTATTTACTTCCTTCAGCTGAGTGTCTCTCACTCCCCCAAGCCAAGGGATCCAAAACGGATGTTAATAGAGCCTGGCAGTTTGCAAGTCTGGCTTTTATTTTCCTAAAAGATGGCACTTATCCTGCAAGGATCTCTACTTTGCAACTTTGACACTACGAGAGATTGCTTCAAAATGGCGGATACAAGATCAGGAGAAGTTCCCTCTCACTTTTACAGAGGTCCCACTGAGTTTTAAGGACTCTGGGTTTTCATATTACATTGCTTAAGAGACCAAGACACAAAATTCCACAAAGGGAAACCGGCTACTGCAACTTCTTCCTGATTTAAATTCAAAGCACAAAAATCATGCTTTTCCACCCTCAGATCTAATTTACTGTAATTTTATAAATGCCCTTCTTGGAGAAGTTTGTATGATCTCGTCAGTAAAACTAATTTACTTGCTCTTACAACAAAGACTTGATGTTTTCTATTCTTTTTCCTTTTCGCGACACAGTTATCTGGAGGCTGTGAAAATAATATTGCTTTAAAATACAGTTATTTACTTGTTTAAACAGCCTCCGAGCCCAAGTGTTGTTCTTGTTTAAAATCTCACTACACTGGAAAGTTCTGAAGCACTGTAGAAACACTAAAACCCCGTAGGACGCACGCATGAGAAACGTGGCAGTGCTCTCACACGCAGAGCTCTCATCCGACCAGAAAGCTGGACACTCCACACGTTAGAAAGTAGCACTTTCCCGCAGAAACGCCTCCCAGACAGAGCCACCAGGACAGAGACCCTTCGTGGAGCTCCTTGGCCCCTACCCTCGCAAAACGGCTAAAACTCTCAGGATAACTATTTTCGCTTTTACTACCGATCCATCTTTAAAAGAAAAAGACAAAAACTCCCCAAACAAAACTAGGAGGTACTCTCAACGGCCGGCCTAGGTATGCACTCCCCGGAGGAGAGGCCTTGGGCCCCTCCATCTGCTTTCATAGCCCTGCGAGGCCGCCTTTCTCCTCTCCTTTCTAAGCAGAGCCCAGAAGGGGAAAAAGAAATGCCTTTTCAAAACTATAAACCTCAAGACGACTGCTCACGAGGTGGCCCCTGGAGAACTCCTACCTCGAAGGAGCGGGCGGCAGTCACGCGGCGAGTCCCCGCAGCCGCGCCCGCACCTCCCGGCGCGAGTGACTGTGCGGCGTCCGTGCCCCGCAGCCCCGCAGCCCCGCAGCCCGCAGCCCCGCAGCCCCGCAGCCCCGCAGCCCGGCTCCGCTGCCCGCCGCGGCCGGGCCGCCTTATATCTAACGGTCAATTCGTGCAATCTGTCGCTCCCTCCCACCTCCCCCCCCTTGTTGTTTTTTTTTTCCTTCCAAGGAATCCATCTACCAGTTGCTGTGTCCTCGCTCAATAATAATTACCTCGTCCGAGAATTAATTATAATAAATGTTTTCTTGATAAACTAACGAGATAATCCGAGGGGCACACGTCCCTTAATTACAGGCCGCCCTGCTCAGCTCTGCTTCTCGTCCGGGCTGATTAATTTTCTGCATGATGGAAAGGAAACAAAACTACGCTGACTGGCGACTGGCCCGCGGCTCGGAAGACAACGACGAGGACGAGGAGAGAAAGAAACAGGAGGGACGTGGGCGCCGCGGACACAGCCGGCGACGGCCCCTCTCCGGCGAACTCGTGGCGAAGTTTCTGGCCTCGGGGAATCCAACAACTTGCCACCCGCGAGGGAGGGAGGAAGAAACGTGCCAAAAGGGTTGGCCTTGACTATTAATTATGGCGAGGAGAAAGCCCGGAATGAGCTCCGGGAGCAGAGGTCGGGCGTCTACCTGCCTTGGGGGGAGGAGTTTCCTCTCCAACTCTTCTCTTGTGCTAATAACTTTTGGTGACGGGAAGAAGTCCCCAGGTGAGCAGGAGAAATCCTGCCCCGAGGCTCTAGAATGGGGCGGGGGGGGGGGGAGGAGAATTTCGAGGAGCGACTTGCCCGTCCCCTCCCCAAGTAATCCACCACTGCAGGGTCTGCGCAGCTCGGCCGTGAGTCCCTGCACCCCACTTCTGTCTGTAAAAGAAAAAAAGCCAACTCGGTGGAATGCTGACGGGGGATTTGGGTTTCAAACAATGTGTCTTGAAATCGGACTAGGATTTCCAGAGTCACTTGAACGCATCAACACGAAGACTCCTTCGCAGTTTGCGGCGCGCCATGTCGCCGAGGCCAGGTGCAGGCTGAGACCTTCTGCTGGCTCTCCCTGGGCCCACCGAGAGCGGAGGCTGGGCCTCCGCGCACCAGTCGGCCCCGGCCCGCCCCCGGCCCACAGTCCCCCGCTGTCCCCGAGCCCGGGAGGGGAGCGCGGGAGCGCGCAGGCAGGCCCCGCCGCCGTCCGGGTCCCAGAACCGCCGAGAGGCCGCCTTTCCCAACCGAGCGGTTCCTATCCGCGGCCTCGGGCGGAGCGGGGACCACTCACCGCCGCTTCTGCCCGCCCCAGGTGCGCGCTGGGGGCTGCGCGGGGCGGGCCCGGAACCATCCCCGGCAAAGTCACATTGGAACACAACTCTCGTACGCTCGCTCGGCCTGGCGACCCACCGGGTCTGGGACCACAACACTCATGGGGCGTTATTGCACTCCCAGGTTTTTATGGGGTTGGGGAGTGGTGATCAACAAGAAAAAGGAGACCTGGAGGCCTTCAGAAGAGGCCGAAAAGGGAAAGCGAACCCTGGTGAGCTGCTCTGGGCTGGGAGAGAGGTGGAAGAAAAGAGCGAGCGGCGAGCACCGGCCGACGAGCTGCGGCGCTCCCCGCCTCCTCGGTTATCCGCTCGGCTTTCGTCTCCGGTTCATTAGGGTCAGGCAGGGCTGCGGCGGCGGCCACCGCGCCCGCGGACCCGCGAGCGAGCCGGCCCTAGAAGGAGCCTATCTTATTATTTTATTATTGTTGTTATTATTATTAGCATAATTATTATCCATCCATCTTGCTACATCTGCATCTTTTTGTCTCGCACTCTGAAAACGTCCTTGGGATCAATGCAAATGACCCCAACCACATCCGAAGGCCAAAACGCGAAGATCGCAGGGAGAAGGCTAGAATGGGCGTTGACATAAAACAAAACCGCAAACCAAACCCCTCCAAAACACCCCACATTAGGCTCTCAGGGTTTCCACGATGTTTTGTAGAAGCGGCGACCCCAGGAGCGAGCTCCCTCCCTTCCTGCCACTCCCGCCCTCATCTGCAGATCACAGATTGTTCGCAATGATCGTTATTACACCTTAAAAATGTATCCGGAAAAAAATACATCAGCCTTTTGAAGAACTCCACGTTCGCAAAGGTGCATCGGTCGGGTTATTGGAGGTACTGGGGTGATGGTAGGCAGAGGAACACACAGGTATGGATATAGACAGACAAACAAGGCAGACGGACACTTACCTTACAGCCTCCTGGAAGGTTAGAAAAAAATCAAATTATCCTTCAAAATTCCAAATAGCCAGCTATCCTAAAAGAAATCAAGAGTATTGAGTTAGAAACTTTGCGGTCTTCGCGCTTCCATAAAAAGTCAAACACAACGAAAAAAAATTTTAAAGAACCGAAAATGAGGAAAGTAGCTCGAGTTCGGAACGCGCGTGGGCCCTCTGCGATACATACAAAGGAGGCGTGAGGAGGGCTGCTCTAGCGATTTTTATTTTTAATAACAGTGGAGGCCGAGTTGGAGCTGAGGTTGGTTCCGCTCTCAGGCAGATTTGCTGAGAAAGCGCCTCTCTGGCAACTTTTTGACGCAAACTCTCCAACCAATGGCAGGGAGAGAATGATTGACACATCTAAGCCAGAGGGAAAATAATAAAAACACACAACAGGGGGAGGAAAACAGGCCGCTGCTGCACGGGGGGACGAGCAGGCAACAAATCCAGGCCTCCGACATTACCAGAATGTTCTTGAAAGACACTGGGCTCTGCTTAAAATATACATTATGGGCCAGAGCATGTGAACCAATTGTATAATTAAAATGATGGACAGGGAGGTCTCTCCTTACCTTCTCCTCTTCTTCCTTTCCTCCCTTCCTCTCTCCTCCCTTTTTTTGGTTTGTTTTTGTTTTAGCGAAGGGGAGAAAGGAAACCCATACGGTGCAAGATGGGAAGATAGAAATATTTAAGACTGGAGCAAGGATAGGGTGGGGAGTAACTGGGTTATCGCGTTCCCCGCTAGCAGTAAGTGTGTGTGGATCAGACGCAGAGAGCAAGTCAGACTGAGCTTAGAATCACGACGATGTGTTCTCAAACAGGGTCAGACCCCGCTGAGGGTACCAGGAAGGGGAAAGGAACCAGGCCTGGGAGTGAGGCGCGCGCGCGCGCAGGCAAGAGAGAGACGGAAACGCAAGTCCAAGAACAAACTATTTTCAAAAATTCAGTGCCTCTCCCACTCATTACGCCCTTGAAAGCATCTCCCGGTCCCCGGAGCCAGAGACCCGGGCTCCCGGGATCCGCGCAGGGTTTCGGAGTTTTAAAAAGCCCAAGGCAGGCTTCAAAGAACACGAACCCCGGAATCTAAGCCCACGGCCGGTTTGGGGAGGCAGCAGGAGCCAGGTCAGGATCTGGGGCGTGAGAGTGGGGTCCGCAGGACACTCGGGGAGGGAGCGAACGCTGGGGGCTGGCGTTGGAAACAATCCGAGTTTCCGCGTTAAAAGAAACGCCGCCCAGCGCGGCGGCGGGGCCTGGAGCTACCCAAGCCCAGGCGGCCCGAGCTGGGGCCGAGACCCGAGGACCGGAGCTTGTCGACACGGGGGACCGAGGCGGGAGAGCGACCCCGGGCCCCACTTTCCCTCCTGATGCCGAGAGCCGGACCCGACAGATTTCAGACAGACCCAAGTCGCTAGAAAAGCAGAAACGGATTGGCGGGGTGTGGGGGGCAAAAGTGGACCTGCTGGCGGGGTGTGAATGGGGGGGGGGGTGCAGAAGACAGCTCCCCCCAGCACTCCCACTGCCGGAAAAGAAAAATAAAACCTCTTCCTACACTCCCTCCCCTCCAACCACCACCGCGGCGAGTGGGCCCGAAGAAACAGCTCGCTGCCTTTAATTTGGGGACCTATGTTAATGAAGTCGGTAATTAATTCGTCGCTTTGTTGTCGGTTCTTATACTGTATGTGTAATCAAATGTGGCCGTCCTTGGGATTTACAGCAATTAACGAATTACGGGCGCGCGCTCCAGGCAGCCGGCGCTCGGCGGCCCGGCTGGGCGCGCGGCGGGGCCGCCAGCCTCGCAGGTGGCTCTGGAGCTTTGGGCCCAGGCGTCCCCACGAGCCCCGAGCGGCTCCGGGTGTGCCCAGCTCCTCCCGGGCCCTCCGAGACCGCCCCAGGCCGAAGAGACCCGTTGGCTGTCGCGTTCCCAGGAGTGGCGACTCTCTGGGGGCCCGGGCTGGGGGGAGGGTGAGTACGAACCTTTTTTCTCACCCGGCCCCCTCTGTACTGAAACACCTGGCGACTGCCCCAGAGGCCTTCAATGGGGGGGAGGGGGGGGGCGCGACAAATGCCTCCGGCGGTCTGGCAGCGCGGCGCGGGGAGGGAGCGCTCGGCCGGAGTCACCGTGCGTGCTTTCGGGGAAGGAAGGGCAAATACACCCCGCTCCCCTGAGCCGGAGCCTCATTCCTACTCCGAGAAAAGACAGTACTTCCCTCAGTTTGATCACAATGATGGTTAAAGCATCAGAGAACGAAAAAGAAAAATGGACGTGGTGGGTCTGGCGGAGGGGAAGAGCTGGAGGGAGGCCTTGGGGACAGTGGGGGCGGGGTGGGGTGGCGAAATATCACAACACGCGCTTGTGATCCCCACGAAGTAAGCGAAAAATTTTAGACTTGGAGATCTAACTGCTGTGGGGTGCAGTGTGGTGGGAAACCCCTCAAGCCCGACGTGGAGGTTTGCGATGTCCTCTCAGACGCGGGGGCAGCTGAACCTCCCGGAAAACTCCCGCTCTCTGTTCGACTGGGGCAGATTTGGGCGCCGCGGGCCGTGGGAGGGCTCTTCCCTCCCCAGCGGCCGGGGGCAGACAGCTCCCGCTTCTGCTCTGCCCTCCAGTCCAATAACTTCGCAGAAATGCGGGACCAATAAACCACGAGTTGGAAATGGACAGTGTTAAATAAACAAGGGTCTCTTTAAAATTCTCATCCACTTCAGATGTCTAAAGTAAGATTGTGATGATTTTGTCACGGTTTGGTAAATTTACCCCTTTAAGAGGCTTTCATAAATCCCAGAACACACCTTCAGCCAGATTTGAATATAGATTTAGGTTTTAAAACCCAGAAGCTGGAAACACTGCTTTATCAAAGAGAATTTCCCTTTAGCTTAGCAATGTGCTGAAGCTCTTAAAAGATTGGATCTGAGAGAGAGAGAGACAGAGGGGAGAAAGAGAACTAGAGACAGAGAGAGGCAGACAAAAAAAAAAAAAAAAAAAAAGACTTTCTTTTTCTTTCTAGAGGAATTCTGCCCAGACTCTGCAGCAGTTCGTAGCAAGCAAGCTTTCTCCTGAGTGTCTCCTGGAAAAGTTGCAAAATTGCTCTTCACCTGTAAGAACATGCTTTTTATCTTCCAGTCTCTTCTTGTCAATTCGGAAATTGCAGACAGCCGGGCTCAGGTACAGTCCCCACAAACCCTACTCTAGGTCAGGACAAAAGCCACTGGCTTTGGAGGCAGGAGGGGGCTGGGCTGTTGTACTGAAAACCTTAGAGGCTTGGTGGGAGAAAGACTCCTTGGATGAAAAGTCTAACTCTTGATTTCCAGTAAGTCCTTGAACTTCCCATACTTGCTATGTGGTCATTGTATTTTCTGTTCATGTTTAACTTTTTTTTTCTGTGTCCTGTGTCTTTTGAAAAAATTTTTCTGTGAATCTGACTTATGATGGCATGCTTTATGTTTTTGTAATTTTCATTAACAAGTGGATGGTTTTAATTGCCACGAGTACAATTATCTGGCTATGAATATGAGATGTAAGCATTCAGAAGCTAAATTAAGAAAACCAATACACAGGGATTCAAATTATTTGTCAGCGCTTGCATGCAGTTTCCAAACTATGGCTGACGTGTATTTTGAAATCTAGATTCTCGTCTGGTGCTAGCTCCGCTTACTTTCTCCACTCCACATGCCAGACCACTTTAAAATATTCCAAACTTTCCTCCAAGTTTATTAACTATGGTGGGGGGAGGAGTGGAGGAGTGGGAGGAGAAAGGAGAGAGATCTCAGGATTCTTCCAGGCTAATTAAAAAAGAAGAACAAAACCCATATTCCGTGAGAACACAGCCTCTCAGGGGGAAGGAGCCAGCTAGACTGCCTGAACACTTACTTCAGAAATATGAAGATTAATTTCCGATCTTTCCAGAGATTCAGTGGACAGTGGGGGACCACATCTTGCCTTAGAACTGCCATGATATTACAAAGAAGTCATTTTTCATTAGGTTTTTAGATATATCTTTATTAAAAACTTTGACAAGATTAACTTTAATTAATTTTTTAACAAGGGTTAAAGATTGGCAATGCAGGCAGAATTGGGGGGAAATAGAAGGCAACAGATCACTATGTTTTAAGCTTGGGTCGCTTATTCCCTGTATTGCGGTTGTCTCAGAAGAGAGGGTAAGGGGGAAAGAAATGACTTCAAAGATAGGATTGTGCCGTCTTGATAAAAGGGTAGGAGGCAAATTCCAAATGCAAAAAAAGAGGAAAAGAGGACCATGTTGTTCCGGAATGAAACGGATTAAGATTGTGTGACAAGTGCGAGATGTGGGGCTGTGAGACATTTATGAGCTGAATGTGAGCTGGGAGCTGCGTTTGTCCCCGAGCGTGTGTGGACCAAGGCTGTGTGCAGAGCAAGTTTAGGGTGGGGGAGAAGAAGGGCATGTGTGAGTGTGAGATGGAGAGTGAGGTGAGGGGTGTGGGTTGGGAGGGTGTGGACAGGAAGGTGGATGGATTGATGAAGGGTGGTAACTGTCAGTTTATATAATTTTCGTCTCCTGGTCCTGAAGTTTCCTTGAAATCAATCCTACTTCAGGCAGCAGCCTTGAGCTTACAGAGCTGATATAAAACAACAATTACAGTCCAATATCTTGCCTGTTTGCAAACTTCATTTAAAACTGGGGGAAAAAAGACCAGGGAATGGTTTTGTAAGAAAGGCAAAAAGAAGAAAAGAAAACCACAGTGAAGCTTTAAACTAGTTTGGATAAATCTCTGATCTTTTATTTGTAACCTTTTACAAGCTTTATTTCCCATATATGAAAAGCTCCTTTTATATGGGCACGACAGACTTTTCCTTTGGATTTTTAATTAGAGCCCATCAATTGTAGCCATATTTAAGAATCAATATAAAGTAATCCTTCGAGATGGGATAAGGTTTTAATCGAAAATCTAATTTCCCACTCTTTGCAGATCATTTTAAGGGGCTGGTTGATTAAAAAAGAGTTTAATTTTTAAAAGACATAGCACCTGAAAACCTGGAAAAGATCGTTTTGGCAAAAAAACCAACTGATGTTGCCTGACAAAGGAAAAAAATGTCTAGCTGTTGTTGGGAACTTTCCCCCTCTATTTAGAAGAATTTGACTTATTTTTTTCTCAAACACTATACTCTAATCTGGTTCTTGTGAGAGTATTCGCATTGAATGGGGAGAGAAAAAAAGAGGAATTGTTTGTCTAAAATAGGATTTCATATGCAAAAATAGTAACTTAAATTTTTTATTAACAAAGGAAACACACATCTTGACAGGTCCTTTTCACTATGTGCTCCCAAATTTCCAAGATTAGGAAATGAATAACACACACTTTTCGGTTTTTGTTCATGGATGCAAACTTTCCATTTTCATATCCAGGAATGAATATTTCCAACCAATTTTTAAACTTCAATGCTACAACTTTGCAATTTTAATTTTTTATAACAATTGAAAAGTTGCTTATCACAAAGGCATAGAATTTTAAACAGTTCTACCAGAGTCCTTAGCTTTCAATTTATCTTTTTTTTTGAAAAAAGAAGAAAACTGAAAGCAAGGAAGGAAACAAACAAAAACTAATTATAGGAGCACAGCTCAGAGAATTTTTGCTCCTTAATGATCAAGCTGAGCTGTTTGTTCAAAGACCACACATTACCTAAATGTGCACGGTGCATTTTCAACAAACATCACTGCTTTAGTTTAAGATCTGCAGGTCATCTCTAAACTAGACAGGATCCCCTCAAAAGTTTATAGGCGACTTTCCAGACAGTCATTGCCTTGTTTTTATTGTTACATCTGTTAAGCGCATTTGAAAAAACGAACTCATCGTATTTTGCTTTTTTAAATCTGAACGAAGGGGTTTGAACGTATTTGATACTCATGCTTTTCTTTTATCTGCAGAAATTTCAATTTGTTTAAAAGGCTGGCGTTTAATGCACTGCATGACCGCATAAATTTTAGAGAAACTGTCTTGTATTTCTCCGTAATCGCGTCTAATGAAAACCTGGGATTTTCCATTATTTAAAAAAAAATGTGAAAATATAATGCATCTTCATTAGGAAAATTGACTGCTGTGCTCAAGACAATTCTTAATTGAAAAGGCAACCTATTTTAATGGTGTGGTTGAGAAGAAGATTACATACTTTATCCAAACACAAAGACAATTAATAATGAGAAGCAGGCTGCTGCCATTAACTCTAATGCAGTTGCATCAATGTCAGTGAAAAGTGCTCATACCTGAGATACACGGTGCACACTCCCCCGGCTCCCTCCTTCCCCAGTTCACCCACTCCTTAATTTGGGTTTCTTAATGTGCAAGCCCCAGAGACAGCTGTGATCAGGCGGGCTAGTTTCGGGCAAGTGCCGCGCGGGGCCAGGCGCCCCTTCCCGCGGGTGGCGCGGTGCCGGGCAGCGCCTCCCGGCCGCGGGCGTCCGGATGGTGGGGGTCTCCGCGCAAACCTCGCGCCCTCCCCCATGCACGCGGAGCCGGACCAGGGCGGCCGCGGGCCCCGCGCGCTGGAGGGTTTGGAGACCTAGGGTCACCTGGTATATGTGGGGAAGTTTACCAAAAGGGATTGGGCTGCCTCGGAGACTGGGTTCTACTTTGATTCACTTACGGAAAAGTGGGGTAGAAAAATCTTTTTAAAATTGACAGTGAGGACGGCTGGGCGCAAATGGTCATCCGGCGAATCGACCAAGTTTTCCAAAGCGCCCCCTCTCCAACTCTCGGGCCAGGAGAGCAACGCGTGCATGTGTGCGTGTGCGCGCGCGCGCGTGTGTCTCCGTGTGTGTGTGTGCTCGCGTGTGCGTGTGTGCTGAAGGGGAGATCCTAACCTTTCCTAGGTTCGAGCACGCCCCGACTCCAGGCTGGGAGTTAGAAAGGAGGAGGCGGCCACCTCTGGGCTTTTCCTTTCCCGAGCGAGGCGCAGCCAACTCAAGCGTCGCGCTGGCCGCCTCGAACCCGTGGCGGCGAGCTGCGGGAGCCAGCGCGGGAGGGGAGACCCCGGGCTCGCAAGTCTTGGCGCCGAGCGAGCGGCGGTGCCTAGTGCCAGGCGTGGTCCCGCGGCCAGCCGAGCCCGGCGCTCTCGGGCGCGAGGACTGGAGGACGCGGTCCACCTTCGTGGTCGCCAGGCCCCGGGGCGGGTACAGGCTGGAGAAGGGATAGATCTCTTTTCGGGGCTTTGGGAGGTGCTTCAGGGCCCGCAAAGGGCTCGGCGCCTGCCGCCTGACGTCCTACAGCCCTGGAAACCCGCTCTGCCTCTGTCCCTTCCCCAGTGCAGTCTCCCAGCCAAGGCTCAGGCGGCTGGGGAGGGGGCACCCATCCATCAGCATCACTCTCTCCCCCAGTGTGGACCAGGGCGCGGCTGCAGGCTAACAGGCTCACTCAGACCAGGCGGTCACCTCCTTTCACCAAAGGGTTGGTTGGGGGCGCGCTCCTTTGGGGCGTTCTGAAGGCTTCTTGCTTTGGCCAGCCACGCAGAGCGCCAGGGAGAGAGACACTTCTGGGGTCTGAGCCTGTGGGAGGTGCTTGGGAGGGAAGAGAGAAGAGCAGGTAGTCAGACTTCCAAGGCTACCCAGGCGGCAGTCAGAAACACATCCTGTGGAGGAAAAAGAGGGACCCTATCCTCCAAGGCCCAAGTGGATACATCCCTTTCCCTTGAGGGATAGCCTCACAGGAAAGTTCCTTCCGCAAACACACATTTCCCTCTGCAGCCCTCCGTGTGGCTGTGCCAGCCTTGCTGCCCTCAGTCAGCCGCACCCCCACTTTCCCTCATGTTTCCATATTCATTTACAGACTTCCTGCAGACTTGCCATTTTTGTGATTCTGCCACCGGTTAGGGAGCCTCTCAAAGCCTCTGAAGACCAGCAGACCTGGAGTTTTCTCTGAAGCCCCAGGCTCCTTCCCCCTACCCCTCTCCCCTCAGGACAGGTGGATCGCTAGAGCATTGTAACCTCCCTTTGGTGAGAGCCAGCTATCAGCTATTTGTCACTGTCTGGGAACCTCTCCCCTCCTTCCCCATCTCATTCTATACGATATATGTAGAGCTTTTCCTGTTCCTTTGGACTGCCTTTTTCAGATCGCAAAAGTTGAAGTACTCCAGTAACTAGCAAGCAAGCCTTGGTTTCTGCTGGTGCCGAGGCCATGTGTGTCAGCTGGGTATCAGGGGAAGACCAGGTCTCCTACACCAGGAAGAAGTGGTTCTCTTCTTGGGATCGCTTGAAATTTAGATGTCATATTTGCCTAACAACATAAGAACAACAACAGGCTAACTTGTATTTGTGGATCTGTTTCTTGGCATTTGACCTATGGATGCTGGAGGCGTCTTTATTAGCATGTGTGTGACTTGGATAGCCACTCAATAATGACAGTCCTAATCATTTATTGAATACCATTTAAGCTAGTTCAGCAACAGACAGTAGCTCTTAGCCTAAATAGCAGTTATCTGGCAGCTTATTCAACTAAGGAACAAGCAAAAAGTGAAAGATACAATTGCTTCCACTACTTAGCTCCTGAATATGACAGAGTCACCATTTAAGGGACACGCAGACCACACCAAAAGTAGATAGTGTGTTCTGGACTTTTTGAAAAGTAGTGTCCTTCTGGTTGTACTCTCTTGTATTTGATGTACAAAATATGTCAAAGAAACAGAAAAAACAGGCATAGTTTATAGATATTGAGTATCAATGGAATCATGGCCCTGAGTTTATTTTGACCTTTTCCTACTGTTTCAATAAAAAACAGAAGCAAAGGCTTGAGTGAAGGTTTTTTCTAACAAAGGGACATTCTGTAGACACTAGATATTCACCAAGGAGTTGGTCACCTCTAGTAAGCCTGTGTTTATGGTAAAACACTTGGAGGGAAACTAAACAATTCCATTATCGTTAAGAAATATTCTTAAATGTCCTGGTAGTTGACATTGGGTAGTTACAACCTCAGTCAACTGTAGAGTCCTAATGAAGACATTCCAGTAAAAGCAAAAACCACTTTACATTAGACCAAATAGTCTTAAGTTCTTTTGCACATTTGGATCAATTTGGTCTATTAACCAATGTATTCACACATGGCAGGATGGATAAATCCATTTACTTTTCATGAGCAAAATTTTCCATTGAAGTCTCTGGTTTCTCTAAAGATGTGTGATTATCAATCCAAGAAGTCTCCAGAGCACAAGTCTGGTTTTTTTTGAAGCTGATTGTAACATGAACTTGCATGTATTCACTCATTTATTCATTCAAGAAACATATTTGGGGGCCTACTATGTATTATGCAATTGTCAGGAGTTGATTATGTCTAGAGATTCATGCTCAGGACCAGGAACTAAGTTATTTTTCTTTTATTTTTTAAGGCAGAAGCAAATGGTTATAGTAAGCATTCATCTAAAAGTTCAAATTATCCTCTCTCTTCTGGAAAAATCACCATCCCAAATCTGAGGGCAGAAGTCATCTTGATTTCTCTAGTTTCCAGAGTATAGATGATTACTGGGAACAAAAATTAAGCCTGGGGAGATTTGTCAGTTGCCCAAAGTTGTGAGTACTTGTGTTGATCATCCTCAGCAGTGTTCCTTGGGAAAGCTCTAGGAGTTGTTTGCATTAACTGACGAAAGTAGATGACTCTTAATGTTCAGATTTGATTTGTTTCCAAAAAATAAAATTAGAAGGCAACGGAGTGTATAATTTATCATGTATTTAGATAATGTGCCCTGCAGTAGAAGATAATTTTTTTGATACGAATAAAAACAAACTTGAGATTTAACTCTATATTCTTCTATGCAATATCTAAAAGATATACTGTCAGTGTGTATAGCATCATTACATTCTTATCTTATTTTTAAGATAATGCAAAAAAAGTATTCAAAATAATCATAAATATTATTTACTTTTTAAATGCCTTTATTCTGGGCTAGAAATGGTTATTGTATATTTATCTATTTGTTTTTTGGCCAATTTGGCTTCAACTACTCGCTGGTCCTCAAAGTTAGTGGGTTTTATTTCCCTCTGAATGTAGGATTTCCGAAGTAACAACTTACACTCAAGTATAGTCTTTCCTATAAAGATTCTCTCCCCTTCCCTTTTGATTTGCTTTCCATCCGTAAAGCAGACATTGCTGTGCATTTTTCCGTAGCTCATTGATGGAGGTATTGAATATGGTGATCAGACAGGGTAGAACTGAGTCTCCATGAAGGTGTCCAGTGTATAAAACCTCCCTTTCTCTGGTGAACTCTGACAAGAGAAATTAAATGTCACCTCTTATAAAGCAGTCTGACTGATCTGTATCTTTTTGGACCCACTAGAGTCTTTGAGCCGTCTCTTCACCAAGAGTTATTTTCTTTTGAGTATGATTTTGTGGGTCATGGCACCCATGCATAGCCTTTGGTCTGTACAGAGGCCATATTTTGATTAACTCCTTTGGTGCAAACTATTCAGAAGGCTGTTGGGTTGTTGTTGTTTTTTTTTTATCCTAAAAACATCCAAAACCTCATTCTTTACTTTCCAAATTTGGTCTTTTTAATTTCCCTCACAGCTAGGAGGATATGAGAGCCCTTTTGTTCTGGAGCCGTGGTTCTGGTGGTCAGGCTGTTTGTTTGTCCCAGGCACTGCACTTAGGATTTTGAAGTGCCGTAAATTCTTCAAACTAAGCCCCTATAGTCCTCATACCACCTCACCAGCTTAGATTATGTGATCTTGGGAATGAAAAAAACAAAGTTTCCATGAGATTAGGTAGCTATTCATATTATAAATATGACTTTATTAAATTTAACTGGCAAAGAGATCTATTGCAAGTAAAGAAGGTGAAAATACAGGCTTAAAATATCCAGGACTGAAAATAGAACATTTAATTTCTGATTGTCTCTGCAGGTGGGGTATGAATAGAATGCTAGTGTTGCTGCTGCCAGAATGCCTGCCTATTTTTATGCTTTCATAAGGGATATGGCCAATGGAAAGGGACACTTACTGAAGTTCGACAGGGTTTATGTAGAAATCCATTAGGCTTAAGGAGGGCAGTATCTGCCTTATGGAAGAGAGTGGGCCTTTGGACGCTAAAAAGGTATATGTGAAATGAAAAGGAGATGAGAATCCAGACACTCCATCAGCAGCCTTACCCTGTGACGGACCCAGAGGCCACTCCAAAGCCACCAGGGCAACTGCCTGTTCAGTTTGCCAAAGAGCCAGATGCTGCTGCTTGGAAGAATCTCCTCCACAGCTTGATGTCTGGGTCCTGTGATTGCCATCCAAGGAACAGTGGTGGGGCATGCTGGGATGCATGCAATCCCGGCATCCCACTATAGTGTTTTCTTTTTGAAAAAGAATCATTTTCAATTAAAGAAGTTTTAAAACTCGCCTACTATTTTTTGAAAATTTAAAAATTAAATTGGAGGACAACAGCACAAATCAAGGCTGTATATTTGGAAAAAAAATCCACCTAAACTTTGCTTTGTTTATGGGTCATATTTAATTACCCCATGAAGATTGGAACATTTAGAAGAGACAAAAGACCATGATTCACAGTGATGAAAGAAAAGTCACTACAATCTAGAAGAATGTTAGTGCAGATAATATTTATTATTTACGTTATTAACTATGACCATTTATAAAATTTATTTACATGAAATAAAAGTAAGATATTCAATTTTAGTGTCAGTTTCACAACAGAATTTTGATTGCGGGTGCCACTGAACATGTGTTTAAATAAAAAAGGCACCAAGAAAAATGATAAGTCACATTTAAGGGGAAAAATCATGCCTGACTGAGCGTCTGATGAGTCACTAACGTCTCTTCTTAAATATCAGCAGTATTGTCACATGGAGCAACATCCCTCCTTTGCAGAATATGTGTTCCTCTCTGCTGTGTGGCAGCGGAGTGAATGAGCCACTGTAAGTCTTCAGGCACTCAGACCACTTCCACAAAGGAGCGTAATTTGATTCCAGTGTACAACCAAAATCTTTGCTCTTTTTATGTAATCTTTTATTTTTGTAATTATAGGAATTTTTTTTCCTTTAATATTCCCGGGCTTTGTCTAATAGCTGATAGCGAGTGCCTGAGTGCCAGGGTAAATCTGTAATTTCTGTAATCATTGTGATCAGTGTGAATCATGGCATGATTAATGCGACCATACTAATAGGTAATGGCTAAAAAGAGAATCAAAATATTTGGATTGCAATAACTTACTATGGAGCAGGGTTCTCAACCAGGGGTGGTTTCTGCCCCCAGGGGACATTTGACAATGTCTGGAGACATTTTTGGTTGTCACAACTCTTGTCTAGAAGGGAGAGACCAGAAATGCTGCTAAACATCCTGCAGTGCAGAGGACACCCCCACACAAAGAACTGTCTGGCCTGAAATGTCAATAGGTGCCACATGAGAACTTCTGATGCAGAGAAATAGATAACAAGTATAATAATATTGACATTTAAAAAATTTTGGTGATTACCAAAATATAGATAGGTATATAGTATCACTAATCCAGATGAAAAGTGAGAAAACTTAGTCACTCAAATGTTTTAAAATATCTTCAGGTTTGGGATAATATAGACAATGCATAAAGGCATATTGTTATTCTTACTTTCTGTAAAATATATTTCTCAGGGCCGGCCGGGTGGTGCAGTGGTTAAGTTCGCACGTTCCGCTTCGGTGGCCCAAAGTTCGCCGGTTCAGATCCCGAGTGCGGACATGGCGCCGCTTGGCACGCCGTGCTGTGGCAGGCGTCCCACATATAAAGTGGAGGAAGATGGGCACGGATGTCAGCTCAGGGCCAGTCTTCCTTGGCAAAAAGAGGAGGATTGGCAGCAGATGTTAGCTCAGGACTAATCTTCCTCAAAAAAATAAATAAATACAAACTGAACTTTAAAAAAATATATATATATTTCTCATCCTCACTTCCGTTATTACTTAAGCACATAGCTAGCCACATCTTGATGAAATCAATAGCACTTTTAGTTATGCTTATGTTTCATGAACAGGATACTAATTCAGCAGGAAAAACTACATTAAAGATTTTATATATATGTGCTTATTTACATATATTTACATATATTTACATATTTATAATATATTAATATATTTATAATATATTAATATATTATATGTTTATTATATATTAATATATATTTATTTATATATATTTATATATATATTTCAGTATTTACCCTTTTTTTCTATTTCTAAAAATTCTTTCCAAAAAATTTGGAAAATGCATAAAACTATAAAGAGAAAAATGAAAATCCTTAATCCTACCACCTTAAGTTTTTAGTCTCTGTAAACTCAAACTTGTGCACATGGACATCGATTTCTTCATACAAGGACAAATATTGTGTGACAAAATGTTTTATTATGGTTCAGTTTTCATGATATTAACTCTCCTGTGCAGCAGATGAAAAGTGAAATTTTTGGTTATTTTTGTAATTATTCTCAATACTAGCTTTTTTCCCTTTTTTGAGTGTGAATTTTTTACAGTATTTTTTTTTAAAGTAATGTGTTCCGTCATACTAAACAGAAGGCCTCTCTCCACACTTGGCCCACACTGTCACCCTGCCTTATCTGTGTTTATCTAACCATATGTATGGCTCGTATCCTAGGAACTTTCCCTGACTCAGACGTCTGTCCTGCAGAGCTAAAGTTGTTGTTCAACAGGTAATGCGTTTGTCTCAGTCAAATTTATGGGTGCGGATTCCACCACTGAAGCAGACTAGGCGGTAGTTAGTTACCAGTGGGCCTTATGGGTCCTGGCAGGGAGACGTGGGCATGGAGCCCCTGGCGGGAATGAAACCCAGACAGAAGGGTAGGGAGGATGGCCAGAATGGTAGCCTTGTCCAGTACAGAAAAATTACAGAAGCAAAAAGGACAAATCGAAGTTAATGGAATAAAGCACAGCCTTTAAATAACAAATTGAGCAACAATGAGCTTGTATTAGCATTTGGGCTGTTACACAAGGCAAGACTTCTGCCTTATTAAAGCCTTAATCTTTGGTTTCCTCCTCAGACTCACGTTACCTCTTGGCAGGGAAGCATAAGAGAGTGTGGAAATGGCCCACCATCTTCAGGGTTTATCTTTTCTGGGATTTTAAAATGGGGACTAGCCCTTGAGGTGCCACAATTTTGTCCTACACAGCTGATAATGGCAATTTTATGGAACTCGCCTTGACATAAAGCAAGAGGCTTAACGAACAGTTTCCAGAGTGGAATCTCTTTCCTTCTTCGCAAAGTAGTTCTCATCCCTGGGTTTGGAACAGGTGGCGGGCTCAAACAGTGACGGGCTTGTCTGGGGCACTTCTCATTTTTTTGTAAAGTCTGAGCTGTTGATTTGGAAGACGCCCACCCTCTTGCATCCACCATGTTCAGGTAAAGGAAAGAGAATGTGATGCTGGGCTTTCTAGAGGTTTTAAAAGAATCATTGGAGGAGAAATGAAACATGCTGTGGAATGAATAATATGCCAGTTAGTGAAGAATAATGTAAAGCTACAACTGAAGTGTGGATCCTTTCCACAATAAGGAAAGTAGAACCCTTTTGCCTGTAAGACTGCAGAATTATTTGGCCTGGGTCTGTTTTGGGCATTCTTCCTCATCAACTGATGATCGGTCTCTGCTGGGCCTCCTCTAAGTCCTGTCCCGGCTGTATCTAAAATTGGCCCATGCCAGCCTGACCATTTCTCTGACTCAGGGCTGACTTACGAGTTATACAGAAATCCCAGTCTCTGGGTATTTCAAACTTAAAGTTTGAAATTTAAAGTCAAGTTTCTTCATCAACTTTATTTCTACACTTCTAGTTATTTCTGTTCCTACTTACATATGCAAATGTCAGAATGTGCTGCTCATTTAATTCTGTAGATGTCTGTAAATTTCTGTGACTGTCGATTTTAACACTCATTTTATTTTGTTCTGCCGCTATAGGGAAAGGGCTTATACACACACCCAACACTGACAGGAAGAGTATAGTACTCCTCTGGGCACCACCTAGTGGAGTTTTTCTTCTCTTTCTATCACTTATACATCCTTGACTTAAGGCTACTTCTTGTCATATTCTTACCTGCACTTTCATCATTAATTAAAAAATGAACTAAAGAACCATGTGCTTACTTCTCTATTGGGGTTTTGATGGGTACATGGGTACAAATGGGTACATGATGCCTGCTTGTATGCGGTTTGTATACATAACACCTAACTTCTTCGCAGGCTGCTTAAAACAAGAAAAAAGAAAAAAATGGAAAAGAGCATGTATAGCCCAGGAAGCACTCGACCCTGAGGATGGATGCTGAGTATTAATGAGAGTATAGGACCTACTTTAGTCACCATTCTTTAAAATACAAAGGATGTGTAGAATCCCGAGTCAACAAGAAGAGCTATTATGATAGAAATGTTTTATGGGCACTTCTGGAGCAGAGCGCATTATTAAAAGGGCAGGTTTGTTGAACTTGAAGGAAGAATGGCTATAGTGATAACCCAATTAATGTCGTGAAAAGCGTAGATTATTTTTAGAAGAGGAAGCTCTCCATGCCTTCTTTCTGAGATCAGAGATGATGAAAGGATGTAACATAGGGGCTGTTTCAGCTGAACACACAGATTCGCATCCCCACCTTAACCAGCCCGGGGGAAAAACACAGGACTATGTTTACTGGTGGCCATTGTGGAATCTTTATTTCTGGAAATCTCTGAGAAGGGATTTGAAAGCTTTGGATAAGTACTTTTATTTATACCTTCCTGAAGGTAATCAAATGATTCCTTAAGTTTCCTTCCAGTTCTTATTCTATGATACAAACATAATTTTAAAATTATTTTCATTAATAGCTGAGGGAAAAATTTACTGCCAACTAGTAAATCCTAGGAGGGTCTTCTCATGTTTTGAGGCAATAAGAAGTTAATGTTGTAAAAAAGTTTACTTGTTATAGTTGTTAGTGCCGTTGAGTCAATTCTGACTCCTAGTGACCGTGTGGACAGCAGAGTGGAACCCTGCCTGGTCTTTCTGCACCATCCTCTTACCTTCTGGCATTATATCAGAGAATGCTCCGCTGCTATTCATGGCCAATTTTTCCGGAAGTGGGTGGCCAGGTCCTTCTTCCTGGTCTGTCTTGGTCTGGAAGCTCTGCTGAAACCTTGGGTGACCCTGTTGGTATTTGAAATACCAGTGGCCCAACAACGAAAAAACAAACAACCCAATTAAAAAGTAGGCAGAGGATCTGAACGGACATTTTTCCAAAGAAGATATACAGATGGCTAACAGGCACATGAAAAGATGCTCACCATCACTAATCATTAGGAAAACGCAAATCAAAACCACAATGAGATACTGCCTCACACTTATCAGAATGGCTATTATTAAAAAGACAAAAAATAACAAATGTTGGAGAGGATGTGGAGAAAAGGGAACTTTTGTACACTGCTGGTGGGAATGTAAACTGGTGCAGCCACTATGGAAAACAGTATGGAGATCCCTCAAAAAATTAAAAATAGATCTACCATATGATCTGGCTATTCCACTTCTGAGTATTTATCCAAAGAACACGAAAACACTAATTCAAAAAGATATTTGCCCCTCTATGTTCACTGTAGCATTATTCACAATAGCCAAGACTTGGAAACAACCTAACTGCCCATCAATAGATGAATGGATAAAAAAAGATGTGGTTTATAAATATGCCGGAACTATTCAGCCATTAAAAAAAGGTGAAATCGTGCCATTTGAGACGAGATGAATGGACCTTGAGGGCATTATGCTAAGTGAAGTAAGTCAGATGGAGAAAGCCAAATACCATACGATTTCACTCACATGTGGAAGAAAAAACAACAACAATGACAACAAACAAATACACAGATACAGAGAACAGATTGGCGATTACTGGAGGGGAAGGGGAGAGGGGAGAGTGAGTGTGGTAAAGGGGCACATACCATGACGAATCGCAAGTAGACTTTTGGTGGTAAACATGCTGTAGACTAGACAGAAGTCGAAATATAATGATGTACACCCCAAGTTTATATGATGTTACAAACCAATGTTATCTCAATTCAAAAATAAAAATAAAAAAAGAAATATCAGTGGCATAGCTTTTGGCATCACAGCAACATGCAGCCACCACAGTATGAAAACCAACAGGTGGGTGGTGCGGTTCCCTGACTGGGAAACAAACTCAGGCCTTGGCTGTGAAAGCGCTGAATCTTAACCACCGGACCACCAGGGCTGGCTGAAAAGATTTACCAGCCTTGAAAACCTCTCTTAAGACAGCTTTTAGTCCCAGATTGCATAGTTCTTTCGTATTTTTCGATATGTACTTTAAAACATTTTTCCTTGTTCATTATTGTCTTTCAATTATTTACTATTTATTTGTAAACTTTTATTACATGCCATAGGTTATATTTTATCCATCAGAGGCCAGCACAAATATTTAAAAAAGATCTAACTTTTTTTAAAAGTTAATTTTATTGTTTGAATTATCACACAGTAAAATTGACCTTTTTTGGCGTACAGTTCTGTGAATTTTTTAACATATGTGTAGATTCATATAACCACCCCCACAGTCAGGATACCCAGAGCTCTTAACATCAGACACCCTCCATCTTCTAAAAACTGTGTCACTGAGATCCATTCTCTAATGTAATTGCTAAATGAGTTTATATCCAGCAAAACACATAAAGGAATATATTTACTGGAAAAAAGTAAAGTAATATATGTTTATCCATAATAAGTAAAGTGCTTTATTCAAGATATTCTTAAAAGGCCCAAGTTGCTAAATTGGACCTATTGTGTCCAAAGTAATTTTATATAATTCCTTGTTATCACATCAGCTGTCATCATTAACAGATAATAACACACGCACATGCACATGTCAATATGAATACCAAGTTTTCATAATTTTGAAGACTTAGTATCTCACGGTTTTTCATTTTTTAAAATCTAATTTAAACTATGACATGAACTTAACAAGCAGATGATAAGCAAGAGCATTTTACTCATTCACCTGGTGTAGCATCTACCCTGATTGTGTTCTTATTTTATTCTTTCTTCAGAAGTTGCTTAGGACAGATTGCAGAAAGTAGGAATTCTAGCATAAGCCGTCAAAACAAAACAAACTCCTTATCATGCCAGATTTATGTATCCTAAACATGCTACTGTCCCGATAACAGAAATAGGCTTGAAGATTCTGCCATGTGTTTCTGGTTGAACTGGATGCAGTAAGAGGTGGTGGCGGCTCAGGCTGTGTGTGCCTCCTGAGCGGCGTCGGTCCTACGTGGGTCTCTCTCACAGGCACGAGCAGTCAGGTCTTTTAGCCAGGTCACCTTTGCCTGCCGGTTCGTAGATATACAGCATGATAATAATTTGCCATAAGCCCAGTTTGTATACACACAGAGAGATAATATAGGTAAGATAGCACTGATTGTTGGCTATCTTTTGCTACAGATAGATGAAAATATGTGCTTATAATTTTTAGATAGCTATGTTGAAAAAGTCAAGAATTTGTGCTACGCTAATCACAGTCAACACACTGAATAGAATTCTGTTAAACATGCCCCTTTCCTCCCATCTTTTCTTCAGAAATGGAGGCTATTATGAGACAGTAAGCATAATGGGGTTAAAAATACCTGGAAATTTAGTATGTGGTGTCAGAGAAGACACCACAATAGTCAAATGTAATGAGGTTGGATATTGTGTATTCTTCCAATTTGTCATTTCCTTTCAAAGCTATTATTTCACTCTTACTGATAACCTCTCTTCAGTTAAAAAAAAATTACCATTAACGTTCGCTCACTTTTTGCAGGTTTTGAACAATTTTTTAATCCAACAAGCTATTTTACCTGACACAATAGATGTGGTCTTAGCCAATAATCTTCATTGTTAACAACATCCAATGGCTTTTTAACAATTATATGGCATCCATTGTGTTCCATTTTCTTTCCATGGCGGTAAATGCCCTCTAAAGCACTCCAACGAGTAAGGTACCCGAGGTATCACTTTCTTCAAGCTATGCTAGCTGTCTCTAATTCAATTATCCAACCCAAGACTTCCTTCAATGCTGCAAAATTGTCCTGATACTTCCCCATTTCTGATGTTAGCCTGAGCTGTTTGTGGTTGCTTGGATTGTAAAATGTTTCTTTGTCTATTTTGCTTATCTTTTAAAACCATTTTACTTGTCATTAAGAAATGGTTTCAGATTTTTTTTAAAAGATTTTATTTTTCCTTTTTCTCTCAAAGCCCCCTGGTACATAGTTGTATATTTTTAGTGAGTCCTTCTAGTTGTGGCATGTGGGACACCACCTCAGCATGGCTTGATGAGCGGTGCCATGTCCGCGCTCAGGATTCAAACTGGCCAAACCCCGCCACGTGGAGCGCGCAAACTTAACCACTTGGCCATGGGCCGGCTCCCGGATTTTTTTTAACCTTAGGAATGACTATATGAATTATAGGCAGTTGTCATTTGTATAAGCGTCAAGAAGATACGAGCAGCAGGGGAGAGGGGAGTATCAGCATCTCTACGAGTGAAGAAAGCCATGAAGTTACAGCTCAAACTCTGTACCACCCATGCCACTGCTGCTTATTGTTCACCATCTCCTGCCCCTTATTTCTAGGGTAAATCTTATTTGTGTCATTTGATTATTTACTTATTATCTCTAGAGAGTGGGTAGGTTAGTAGTCTCGGAACTCCAAATACACTCAAAATGCAATAAAGGTCAGAAGCTAGAGAGGATTAAACCCCTCCATGTGTTATAGTGATTGTTATATTTACCTTCTGAAAACACACCCAGCTTTACCCCACAGTTTCATCCTAGAAAAAAGTAGAAATGATATTGGACATATTATCAGAGAGTCAGTATGTAGTTCTTTGCCACTAACTAACCATGAATCATTTCTTCTCTTAGAAGTGAAAATTTGGAGTTAGTTTGTGATAGTTTTTTATTTCTTTCTCTCTGAATTTTTTTTTTTAAGATTTTATTTTTTTCCTTTTTCTCCCCAAAGCCCCCCAGTACATAGTTGTATATTCTACGTTGTGGGTCCTTCCAGTTGTGGCATGTGGGACGCTGCCTCAGCGTGGTTTGATGAGCAGTGCCATGTCCGTGCCCAGGATTCGAACCAACGAAACACTGGGCCGCCTGCAGCGGAGCGCACGGACTTAACCACTCGGCCACGGGGCCAGCCCCTCTCTGAATTTTTAGGAACGGAAATCACAGATGCCAAAATACCCCTCACAGGTTTGATTCTATAGTGACTGAAATGATGAGTCATTTAGCAGATGTGATTTTGCCTTTTTTTTTTAATCCCTCAAGGTTGATGGTTGTAACTCTCAATCTGTCTACACCACTTTTAAGGTTTTGAACAGTAGGACCCTGGCATACCCACCACAATCAACCTGCATTGTGACTCATTGACCTAGCAAAGGACCAAACGGTAGTTCTTCATGGACTATGTTAGCTGGAAATGCACTAATTGTAACATTAATTTTGGTGAACGTAACGGTTACACTATAGGATGCTCAGCAGATATTGGTGCTGCTCAAACAAGCATGGTTCAAAGATGTATTTCACGGTCATAGGCCATCCTCTGACTCTAAAAGACAATGCAGGAGAACCTAGTGTTTATTAAGGAAGACCACTGAGGAAGGAAGACCAGGCTGCATCTATCTGAGATAACCCGTGAGAGGTGCCAGTCTCTGCCCTTTGAAAGATCACTGCTCAGGAAGTCAGCTAACCTGTTCTTGAGGTTATCTCTGTACACCTATCTGTTCATCTCCACTTCATAGAGCTAACACGCTTCTTTTCTCCCCCACGTGTCAGAGGCATTTGTCAGATGGCACCTTGGACATTCAGTAGAACAGGGAGTAGATAAGCTGATGAAAAAACTGGGGCTTTCAGAAGAGATCAACAGCTTGTCTATTTATCAGACTTATTTAATTTTCACTGATCAGATTGAGGCATACAAAAACATGATCAGAAAAAGGCCTGGAAGCGGGGAGGGGGCAGCGTCTGGTATGACTGGCTCATCAGTAAAGGAACTCCAATAAAAAAAGTGAAAAAGAGAAAAGGAAGGAAAAAATGGAAATTTCAGTTCAACTAACCCAACTAATTTTTTCCCCAGAAGAATAGTGGGTTTAAATACATGAACTATATTTAGTACAGATTAATTAATTAATATTATAAATACAGATTCAATGGAAGCTTGAAACACTATGAGGACGAAAGAAATGGTGAGCATTATACTTAGTTACATATAAATACTAGCTGAAGGTAAAGCTTCTTATTGATGGAGGGACCACAGTTCATGGAGCTTTGTTCTCTTCTGTGAATTAGAAAGTGTTAATTCAGCTATAGCAGTTCATGCTTGGTTTTGTTCCTTCCTTCAGCAAATGCTTGCTGAGCACCCACAGTCAGCTAGAAGCTGTGGGGCTGTGTTGCAGCACAATCCATGGGGGTACCTGGAGACAAAAGCCTGTCAGTCACGGTCCCGGCAAGGAATAGATGGTGCACTCAAGCACGGCAATCGAGGAGAATTTAATGAACGGAGTTTTTATTAATGTATTGGAAGGGGTAAGGGAACCCACGAGGAATGGTGAAGCACCATGGATTAGCAATATTGGGGAGCCGTTGCCACCCCTACACCTGAAGGGATAAAGGGAAGGAGAAGTTACTGGATCCCAGGGCAAGCTGTAGCTATGGTTGTGGCTGCAGCCCTAGGACAGAGCCCCCTGACAGGAGCTGTGGCCTTCAGGAGAGGAATGCTGACATATCACATCCCAGCAGGAAGGGACTGGGCAGCACCCTCTGACTTCCTGCTGGTGACTGTCATGGGTTAAACGCAACTCCAAATCAGAGAACAAGGGAGCCCACTGACATAATCCATGAAGGCCAGCATCCCAGTGTACAGAGCTGGATGGAGGATAGAGGGTGGTTCTAGAGGGGCAGGCAGCACACGCGGTACATTGACCCTGAGATATGCATGCAAAGAAAGATAACCACAGAATAAGGCAACAACACAAAAGATGTCACAAGATAAATGATATGTGGTGTAGATAATAAGTCCTGGGTGAGGGTGTGGCATAACTCAGGGAAGACTCCTGTAAAGAAACGAATCCTTCTGTGGTTGGGTCTTTAAGAAGGGGTAAGGATTAGGTCAGCACAAAGGAATGTGGAGGACAGTCTAGTTGTGGGGGCACGGGGGAACAGTGACAACAAAGACATGGAAATAAGAACAAATATGGCATGACCGAGAGACTATACCCAACTGGCTGAAAAGGTAAATGCCACAATGAAAATGTCAAGGACTTTCAGGGAGAATGGTGACCCACTTCCATTTATGAGTTTTTTCCGTATTTTTACTGAGTGCCTGCTGTATGCCTTGTAGTCTGTAAACCTTTTGGAGAGAAGAGGACATTGAAGACAGGCTATCTGGCCCCAAGAACCTTTCACTTCCGTTTGCCATTCACAAGAAGCAGTGAAATAGTTAGTGACAAAATAGACAAAATGCCAAAGTGAATGGTCCTTGGAGTTCAAAAAAGGAGTAGTACAGAATGTGCAACTCCTGAAGTGTGCTCAGTCATTTTTTTATTCATTCTACAGACATTTTTGGAACGTCTACCATGTGCCAGGCACTAGCTGGTAAAGATGTAATTCCTTGGGGTGATCCAGTTCCAGAAGTCAACAAAGGAGAGTTTGGCTCAGACTGAACCTCACCTAGTTTAGACAAGAACTAAATGAAGCAGGCTTTTCCAAAGTGTACCCTAATGAATCCACAACAGGCCCTCACTAAATAGGTGTTGACCAAATGAATGAGATAAGTAATTAAAATGAGGAAGTGTTACAAATTTGCATGATGTTTGGGAACAATGCATAAGATGGTGATTAATGTTGATTTCCAGAACTTAATCATAGTGTGTGTGGACCCACAATGGAGGCAGGACCTGGCCTGTGTTGCTCACTGACGTCATCCCAGCTCCTAGCAGAGGGCCCAGAACGGAGCTGGAGCACATCTATGTCTGCCGAAGCAGTGCTGGGATGAGTGAAGAAATGACTGTGCATTTGAATCAAGGGTTTTTACAGTAAGGTTGCTTGGGGTGGTGGTCCCTGCCCACCCTTGGGCGGATGTAGTTGCCGTCACAGTACATTAAGTAGCCTTTCAGATTTTTAATGAGTGCTTATTTTAAGTGCATCTTAGCTTTCCCTCACTTTAATTTCTTGTGAGTCCCAGATGACTGCTGCTTAAATTGCTCTAAATATAAGTGGGGGCGGGTCGTGTCCTGCATCACCTTCAACAGGCAGCGCATGAGGGCATCACGGGAGGCGGCAGAGCTGCTGTCTCCACCGGCGCCCAGGTGTGCGTACCTGTGGGCGGCCTCAGTGCACTCGCACGGTCACCTTTGTTCCTTTCTTTGAGAGCTCTCCCTTTTTTTCCTACCACCATTAAAGTCACATGAAGTCATTCTGAAGTGCTTCCCGTAAACACCAAGCGAGAAGTACAGCCGTGAGAGAAATTATTTACCTGTGTGGAGTAGGTTATTTTTTTAATTTGTAATCTGAGTGACATTCATTTTAGAGAAGAGAGTATCGGGGTGTGCCCCCCCAGGCTCTATTTACTCAACGTGGAGTGTGGCTTTTTTTTCCCCATAGGGTAGCTTTAACCCCACTGGCTTATTAATTATGACACCTGAGGATAAACTTCTATTTACTGGCTTTTAAACATTGCATTTTCTATTTGGCATTGGACACAAATAGAGATCTAAGTTCAAACTGAATTTATGGCTTATAGAAACTGAAAATCAGATAAGATTAATATTGTCCACTGACGATGGATATGTGGTCATGTTAACTTTAAAGCGGGCAGGCCTCCTTGTAGCATGAATTACATTCACACAAGCAGAGTTCTGCCCTGGTCGGCTCTCCGTTGAACAATCCTGCCTCTGTGAGGATGGGACGGGAGCACTGAGGCTGGCAGGTGGCTATGAGATCTGGGAACACCCACTGCAGTCCGACTGTGGGCGAGGTGCTCTGTGCACCAAATTCTTGTGTTTGTATTTAGAAAGAAACAAAAAATGGTCGTCAGGGCTGCGGGCGCCCTGCTGACCTGAAGATGGAGTTTGTGACAAGGAGGTTTTCAGAATCTTGTGGCTGAGATAAGACAAATTCTTTTCACTTGAACAAAAGATTATTTCTGTTGGGAACCCTCACCCATATGCTTTGAGAAAGACAGATATAAAAGAGGTGAAGGAAGTCTGAAACACACGGAGGAGAAAATGCTTTACGCGTGTGCTAGGAATGCCATTATGCATATGCTCCTTTCAGTGCCGAGCATTCATTCCAATTTGTGAAATTCTTTTCTTGTTTTAAAGATTCCCCCCTGCTAAATATACCTAGATATCAATATGTAGATGTCTCTGTCAGCATTCAGTTTCTAATTGTATATGTAATATTCTAAGCAAGTGTTTTACTGTAGATTGTTAAATTAAACTGGCACATTTAATTTTTCCCACATGATTACTGTGGATGCCATATGAAAATAAAAACAAATGTTTTGAACATAATTGATACCACTCCAGTATTCCAATTTGTGAAAAAAACATTGTTTTTCTTTCTTCTTTCTTCCTTTTTTATTGCTGAGGAAGACTTGCCCTGAGCTAACATCTGTTGCCAACCTTCCTTTTTTTGTATGTGAGCTGCCCAGGAGCATGGCCACTGACTGACAAGTGGTGTAGGTCGGCGCCTGGGAACAGAACCCAGGCTGCCAAAGCAGAGCACGCTGAACTTAACCACTAGGCCACCGGGGCTGGCCCTGTTTTTCTTTTGAAGGTTTGTACAGAGATCATCTCAGAAGTATGAGACATGGAATCTCAGCTGAGAAGTATAATTTGAGAAATTGTAATTAATAAATAATAAAGTTAACTTTTTATTACTTATCATCTTTATCAATAAGTAAGAAACAAAGATGGTATACTTTTTAGACTATTATTGGGTAAGCCCTAAGTATATTAGCAAATAAGCAAAGAAAGAAAGAAAGAAAGAAAAAAAAGTTAGCTTGGTCATGTGATTTCAACCTTTTTAATGGATACTATGTAACAAACTCAAATAAAAAGTTTAAAATAACTATTTAAAAACTCACGTCTGATTTTATGTCTGGTTGGGCAAGGCAAGGTTGCCGTGGTGACTGGACACAGTAGTGGCTCACCACAGTGGAAGGTTGTTTCTTGCTCACGTGAGAGTCCTGATGATGGACCGATTGGTCACTGGCTCTTCTCCGTGTGCTCATTCAGGGTGCCAGGTTGACAGAGGCTCTGCCATCTTCAGATTGTGGCTTCTATAATCACCATGATTCTCTCTATCCCAGCCAGCTAGAAGGGAGAAAGAGTACAGGGGAGTGAGAGGACGAGAGTGTGCTGGACTAGGCTGAGTGACACACGTGACTGTTCCCATTGCACTGGCTTGGGCACATGGCTACCTGACTTAGCTCTGCGCCTGTGAAGAAGCGGGTACAGATTTTGGTGAATGGTCAATAGCCCATGCCACAGTCTAGCACCCTCCCAGCCTAGCAAAGTGTGTGATTCATAGTGAGCCCTCCATTAACATTTGCTGAATTGAGCACGTGTATACAGTAGCCCCCCCCTTACTGCAGGGGAGACACATATCATACATTCCAAGACCCCCAGTGGATGTGAAACCAGGCATAGTACTGAACCCTATATATCTTATGTTTTTTCCTATACATGCATACCTATGATAAAGTCTAATTTATAAATTAGGCACAGTAAGAGATTAACAATAATAACTAATACTAAAATAGAACAATTATAATAATACATTGTAATAAAGTTACTGTAGATCTTAGCAACCTCAGCATGATTCTTTTCCTTTCTTTATTAAGTCGAGAATTTCACCTTTTCACTTAAAGGAAGCACTTTACGGCTTCTCTTTGGCATATCCGAAATGCCAGCATCACTACTCTTGTGCTTTGGGGCCATTATTAAGAGAAATAAGGGTGACTTGGACACAAGCACTGTGATACCTCGACAGTGGGTCTCATAACCGCGACAGCCAAGTGATTAACAGGCGGGTATCGTGTACAGCGTGGACCTGCTGAACAAAGGCGTGATTCATATCCCAGCAGGATGGATGGGGAAGGTGCGAGATTCATCACACTACTCAGAACTGGGGACAATTTAAAACTTAAGAATTGTTCATTTCTAGAATTTACCATTTAATATTTTCAGACAGAGGTTGACCACGGGTAAATGGAACCACAGAAAGCAGAACTGCACATTTTGTAATACCTTCCAAACGTGTATATGTTTTATAATGTAGCAATAGCATAGTCATGATATTTCTTATTTTGCTACTGTAACTTGGAAATTTATAATTTATTTGGGTAGTAACATATCTCAATTTGTCACAAGAAATTAAAGATACAGCAATGTGACAAGATAAAATAACTTGTCATTAACTAAGAAATATTTTTCTATGGTTCCACAAACATACAATGTTGCAATTTAATTTTTAAGGCTTATCCCTAAAGGTGGACATATCTTTGCTTTTATACATACGATATAAGGAACATGTTGTGCACATTGACAGTGATTCGGTTGAAGTAATTTCTTACGATAAATTTCTAGAAGTAAAAATTTTGGATCAAAAGGAATAAACGATTGCATGATTTTTGCAAAGCATTTACAGTATTGACAGAAAGGAGTACAGAGCTCAGGGAGGCTGCTCCCTCACTGACCTGAATGGTGTTGAAACATGTTTTACTGCCTGGAATATTCAAAATGGTATCATTGTTTTAATCTATATTTCTTTGATTGTTAATAACATTGTCTTACTACTTTTTCCATCTTTTGGGAGGTAGTTCTTCCTATTTAGATATGATGATGTTGAGTGCTATCATTAAACCTACTAATTAGGAATGAAATTCACTTTAAAGATTTCAGGAAAATATAAATCTAGGGCTCTTCAGTCTGGGGTCTGGGGACTCTTAAGAGTCCAGAGATGGCCTTCAAGTAACAGTGACACTCCTGGAATTGTGGGCAAGATGCTGTGAATAGGCACTTATATACATTTTTACAGAGTACATAAGTTTTTTTTTTATCAGATTCTTCTCCTGGTTTCATTCTACTTCCTTTCTGTGAGCAACATAAGAATTTGCGTCTTTCAGAAACAGAAAAATATGTTAACTCTGGGCTTAATTTCACTCTTGGACTTTAGTTTCCATTGGGTGCTAGTGATACATCAGAGGTGCCTGATTTCTGGGTTTAAAAAGCATAATTAATTAAATTTTAGCGAAGTTCAGTGGAAGCTTTCCCTTTTAATTTTATGTTATTAAGATTCTATGACTCACAAGTATTGACTGTATGTGACTAATATTTCTAAGCTTTAGGAACTTTGGACAAAGCTCCAACAATAATGTGTTGTTATTTTTGAAAGATAGTTCAAATATCAGAAGACACAGAAAAAAGCAGTGGGAAAAATAAAAACAGTCGCACCAGTGAGAGAAAGCCCTGGGTTCATGGTAAGTTTTAGAAGTGAACCAAATTATAGCTGGAGGCAAAAGTCAAGAAGAGGCAGAGACATAGTGACACAAGAGAGAGATGAACATTTTTGGTCCTACGCTTATGATAAGTTAGGCAGTAAGTGACTGTGCAGTGATTTCATCTCCAAGGAGACAGACAGCCCACTGGAATGCAAACTCTGTGGTGGCAGAATCTTACCTGATCATTGATGTATTCGCAGTGCTTAGAACAGTATCCATTATTGGTGGCCATTTAATGACTACTTATTGAAAAAGATTAGTAAGCCAAATAAATTCCAAGTGGCAAAACACACACCTTAAATTCTCATTGGAAAGAAGGCAAAAGAAAAATGATGCAAGATGGTACAGTGACCATTGATTGATTGATTGATTGATTCTACAAATGTTTTGGGTCCTGACTGTGTGTAAGGCACTCGGCTAGGGACCACAGAGCCTACAAATGGCTCACAGTCTTAAGTTTGGTGGCTGCACCAACAGGAGCTTTGGAAGGGAAGGGGAAATTTCACCCACCACAATCTCCAACTCCATCTTTCCTTCAAATAAGTACTCTCTGAAAAGGAAAATAGAAAATGGATGGGTTTTTAAAATTAATTTTAAAATAAAGAATGAATAAAAGCATCTTTAGAAAATGTTGCTCTTTTATGGATTTTAAAAATATATCATATTTTAAAATTTATATATATAAATTTATATAAATATAAATACTATATAAATATATAATTAAAAATATGCAATCTTTTAAAAATATAAAAATAAAAAATACAGTTTACATAAAAAGAAACTAGTTATTATTCTATATATATTCTTATATATATTCTTATATATATAATCTTATATATATTCTTATTATAAATAAGAATTCAAGATAAGTCCCTTCTACTCGACACCAGTTGCTCCTCCTATACAGAATTCTGGAACTGCCATTGTGTAAGACAAAGAAAACAATGATATGGATAATTATTAGACAAGGTAGGCAACGTTAGGGGCCCTAAGCAATGTATAGGTAAAATATTATGAGGGTTTGGAAGAAGGAATGGTCACCGCTTCTATTAGTCAGCGTCTTTGGTTGCAAACCATGGAAAGCAGCAGTGGCTAATTTTACAAAGGAGTTCACTGGAAAGGTATGGAGCTCTTCATAAAATCGAAAGATAGATCAAAGAAACTAAAACTGGCAAGGACTGGAGCAGAGCAGCTACAGGCATCCAGAAGCAGAAACAATGGATGGATGCTTCAGGGCATGAACGAGCTCCAGCCCTTTCCACGCTTGCATCCTCAGAATCAAATTGCAGAGAGAGAGCTAGAAGGGGGGCTGGAGCGAGTCCAAGAGGGAGCACTTCTGATTGGCCTAATGAATGTCACATGTCCGTCCTCTCACCAGGAAGGGTGGGGCATTTTGACTTATAGTCTTATCAAGATTGCATTCATCTCCAGAGTAAAATTGATGTAATCCTTCTAGAAGAATGGTAAATGAATGATGCCAGGCAAGAAAAAAGCCACAGGTGTACACAAGACTTATTGATCTTGGGGTAGGGGAGTCCAAGAAGTCTTCGCGAAAGAGTTGGCACTGGAATAAAGCCTTAAAAAACGTCAACAGCAGCTGAATACGTAGGGACGGGGAGCAGCGTTGGGTTTGGAGGCAAAAGAGCACGTAAAAACAGAGGGACAGAGGCTGGAGCAGAAAACAGACCTGTCCTACAGAGGTATATTGGGAAGACAGAATGGTTCCATGTGGACAGAGAATGGTGTAAGGATATATCATGAAGAGTCATGAATGCCAGCTGAAGGAGTGTGGATTTTATTCTGGAAGCAGTGGATGGAACGAACTTTTTTAAATGGGATATGTAGCTGGATATTGGAATTAGCTATGTACTTTTTTTTTTTTAAAGAAGGTCCCTCTGGTGACAGAGGATGGATGAGAGAAGAGATTGGATGCAGGAAAATCAATTAGGACATTATTGTAAAAGTTTGGTCTAGAATTATTAAGGAATTGAACTAGTATAATGGCTGTGGGAATGCAGTTGAGGAGATGGCACAAGAAACTTGTCAAGGTGGCATTTCACAACAGGGCCTGCTCTGACCAACACCCTGTGAAGTGACACTAAATGTGGGACTGAAGACTCAGTTATCAAAATCTATGAAATATTGTTCACAGAAATAGAACAGTGCAATTTAGCCACTGTTACTTTTCAAGTTCTTTATCAGTTAATCAAATATTCTTCATGATTAAAATAAAGCTATTTGAGAAAATTTCTAGATGCAGAAATATGATCTGTAACTTGAAACTTCAAAGTTAAGGGAATCAATTCAAATAATATGTATCCATCTTCCACTAAAAACAAGAGGAAAGGGGCCAGCCCCGTGGCCGAGTGGTTAAGTGCATGCGCTCCGCTTCAGCGGCCCAGGGTTTCGCTGGTTCAAATCCTGGGCGTGGACATGGCACCGATCATCAGGCCATGCTGAGGTGGCATCCCACATGCCACAGCTAGAAGGACCCACAACTAAAAATATACAACTATGTACTGGAGGGATTTAGGAGAAAAAGGAAAAATTTTTTAAAAATCTAAAATAAACAACAGGAAAGATATTACAGGGGAGGGGCAGCATATTTTTCTGGAAAAGGTCATACAGTAAACATTTTGGCTTTGTGGGCAGCACAGTTTCTGTTTTAAGGACTCAATGCTGGGAGAAAGCAGCTAAGAACAATATTTAAATGAATGAATGTGGCTATATTCCAGTACAACATTATTTATGGACACTGAAATTTGAATTTCATATAATTTTCTCATGCTATAAAATCTTCTTTTGAGGTTTTCCTACCATTGAAAAATGTAAAACACATTCTTAGCTCCCAGGTGTAAACAAACAGGCAGTGGATTGGATTCCACACTTGCTAATAGTGTCACTGGCCATACCAAGCTTTAGAGATCAAGACCAACATTTCCTTCATGAGTCAACAGCAATACGAACGCATTCGGAAAGTAGTAGTTGAACCATAAAAGGGAAAATATAAGGACCAATTAATATCTCAATAATTGATTCTGTTCTACTTGTTTTTGTTTCAAATGAATGGAGTTTCCCTTACGGCTTTCTTTCGTAATGTAGCATGCTGTTAACATTTGTTAAAAGACAGATTAGGCTAAAGTCACAGAGGCATTCCAAATCACAATGGTTTGGACAAGACAAAATTTTATTTCTCAAGTGTCAGATTGAGTACAAGCAGTGTAAGGCTCAAAGGGAGGCTTGGTGACGTTAGAGACACAGGCTGCTTCTATTTTTTGCTCTATCATCCTCAACACACAGCTTTCAACTCACAGTCTAGGACGGCTGCTCCAGCACCTACCATCACATTTGCATCCCAGCTAGTGGGGAGGGGAAAAGGAAGAGAAGGCCACACTCCTTGCCTCTAAGTGCATAACCTAGAAGTCATAAATATTACTTCTGTTCACATTCCATTGGCCAGAACTTAGTGACATACATACAGCTAACTACAGGGGGAGTGAAAGTTGAGAAATAGAATCTTTATCTGCGAAGCTATGTATCCAACTAAAATTGGGAGTTCTGTTCTTACAGGAAGATGGGGAGAAGAGAATTGTAGAAATATTGGAAGATAGCAGGAAGTCTCTGCCAAATGTTGTTGCATATAGCTAATCAGTTTCTATATTCTATACAGAGATCATTTTATTTTATTTTTGCTGAGGAAGATTCACCCTGAGCTAACCTCTGTGCCAATCTTCCTCTATTTTGCATGTGGGTCGCAGCCATAGCATGGCTGCCTTTGAGCTGTGTAGGTCTGTGCCTGGGAACTGAACCTGGGCTGCTGAAGCAGAGCACACCGAACTTAGCCACCAGACCACCAGGCCAGCTCCTGGAGAGAGAGAGCATTTTAGTGATTCAATCGGGGAAGGGAGTCATTCTAAATATTTTTAGTGATTAACTTAAACCCTAAAAATACGAGTCACTTATTCTGATGATAGCTTCTCTTCCAGGCTTCTTACCTTAGTAGCTTCCATAAAATCATACATTTATTCAACGAGTTTTCTCCTTTTTTTTTTTTTTTTTTTTTTGAGGAATATTAGCCCTAAGCTAACATCTGCTGCCAATCCTCCTCTCTTTGCTGAGGAAGACTGGCCCTGAGCTAACATCCATGCCCATCTTCCTCCACTTTATATATGGGACGCCTACCACAGCATGGCGTGCCAAGCGGTGCCATGTCTGCACCCTGGATCTGAACTGGCGAACCCCCGGCGCCAAAGCGGAACATGCAAACTTAACCACTGTGCCACCGGGCAGGCCTCTCAACAAGTATTTTTGAGCACTGGTTGTGCCAGGCATCGTTCTAGGCAGATAAACACCCTCATTTCCTACACTACTAACAATTTATTCCAACATACTTCTCTGCTGAAGACGTTGTCTTAAAACGTAGTAAAGGCTGCTAGAATCCTGGGGAAGGAGAGTTGGGAGCCACGGCTGCCAGAACACAAAGCGAGGGGGGCCGCCAGCCCTTCAGAATCTCCATCCGCCCTGCAGTTCACCCCCAGCAGACAGGACTGCAAACGTCAGCCTGTTTACTAGCAAGCAAACGGAGTTTCAAGGGAAGTCCTCTAGCTCCCGCTTCCAAAAGATGGCCGTCCTTGCGCCTGTCCTTCCTGGGACTTCTAGGCCACTCCTGGTGTGGGGACTCGAACAGATATTAGCACCACCTTTCTCTCAACCCTCCCACCGGGGAGATGATAGCAGATCCCGAAATAAGAGCCTACCTGCACGTGTCACTGTCTTTCCCAGGTTGTATAAAGACAGAAAAGCGAGTGGGCAAACACTGAGCGCTCCACCTGGCCTGACTTCAGAATGCTTGTGATTAAGATATTCTGCTTATTGTGAGCCGAAGGTCTAGGCCTGCCTTGCCCCACGTCCACAGCAGCGCTGATTCTCAGCTGCCTGCGCGCATCCTCCTACACGTCCTTAGGGCGCTGGAACAGCAGGGCCTCGCTAAATGCTTCTTAGACCAGAAGAGCATGAAAAGCAGCAGCGAAGGGCTCCTGAAAGCATTTACATTGATGAGTAATATGTATCGACAGTACATTTTTCCTTCTCTTGCTAGAAAGTGAAAGCCTTTGTGCGCGGCTTTCCGCTGCAGCACAGAGGGTAACTGAGGCGGTGGCGGCGGCCTGGCCCGCAGCAGGAGCCGCCTGAAATTAACGGCGCGGGGCGGGCGGGGGCGGCGCGCGGTCCTCGCTGCTCGGCCACTCCCTTGTATTTTAACTGGCTAGAATTCAAGGGGCACGGAGCGGGCGGGGAAGGGTAGTGTGGTCGTGCAAAGTAGAAAGAACAAGAAGCATTCGTCTGGGGTTCAGTCACCTGTTAGGTGGTTGGAGAGGATGCCACAGATTAAAAGAAAGAAAGAGATCCCTTTAGTTTCTATAGCATGAACGAGAGTAAATAAGTACCAATAACAGCTAACACTTGCTGGGCCCCTGATATGTGCCAGACAGTTCTACGTGCGTCTCATTCTCTTGTTTGATTCCTGCACTCCCTCTCTGTGGTGGGCGCTCTCATTGCTTCCATTTTACAGCTATGGAACTGAGGCTGGGGGAGGTGAGGGCATGAAGCAGCAGGCCCAGTATTCTGTCATCTCCAGAGCTAGCGTGTCATCCACTATGCACACTGCCTTCTGGATAGCTGAATCCCTGGTTGTCATTTTCCTCTGATTTACGTCTCAGGTTTTGCTCAGGTGACGGGCATAGATTTGCATTTCCTAATGGATGAGGGAATGAAGTTAAATCACAAACAAGAGAATGCTTGAAAAGTATGATGTTCAAACAGCTGCAAAGAGTTTGTGCCTTTTCCCTGACCGCCTGCTAACACATTTCTTGCTGTCGGGAAGGAATTACAGCATAACGTTACTAGATTCTATATGAAGCAATTTATTATTTTTTGAGAAGTGATAATGGCCTTGTTTTCATCTTAAGAATTGAGAGTGGCAACAGCCTGACGGCACCGTCAGAAGCACACACTCAGCAAGATTCCCTAAACGGTTCTTTCCTCTCCAGTCCTGACCCAGTAACCTCTGGGCTATTCTGTTCCCCAGAATCTCCTGTATAGCGCCCCAAAGAGTGTGCTGATGCCTGCAACATCCTTTTAGGATGTGAAGACCTATAGACAAATGGCTCCTGGGGCCAGGGAACGTATCAAAACATAATCCTTACTCATAACAGAATTGAGTTTGGTGTGAACCCAGCAATCAGGGAATGAAAGGTGAGTGCATTAACCTGCCATGTTATCTGTATGGGAGTTTTATATCTTAAATGGAACAGACATCCCTGCAAAACAATAGTGGACCGAGATTAATGAGTTACAGGTGACCCTCAGACACGGGAAGGTTGACTTTGGATAAGCACCCGCAAAGGTCAAGTGCTTATCTGAATTAACCACAAGTCTTGGATCTGGGGTAAAAATAAAGGATGACAAATACCCCAGGGAGAGGCTTTCTTCAACCTGAGTTTTGTGTTCTTTCTTACCTTCTGCTCAGTTCTGCCTTGGATTGGACCAGCCCTTTTCTTGTGTGTTTCCACACGTCTCAGGACTGCACCAAACCTCAGCATCGTGGAAACAGTACAAAAACCCAGAGCAATGCTTTTCAAATTTCTAGGGTTTCAGGATGTGTTGCAGACCAATTATTGTTGCTAACATAAGAACTGAGTCTTTTCAACAGAGGCTTTACAAGGACTGGCTGGAATCTTTACAACTGTGGTCCCTTGTGCCTAGTCCTGACCTGAGGATTTGCATTTGTCTCATTGTACAGTGCAAATATGTGGAAGTAACGGTAACTTCCTGTGTTTATTACTCTCGTCCTTGGGTCAGTTTTAATATTTCCATTTAAGACAGAATAATTAATCCCCAGAGCAGTGCTGTATTCTTCATTTATTGAAAAACACACTTGACCCCTCCCTCCATTAATTAAGCGGAGTTGTACAGCTACCCAGTGTATCCCCCACAGAGCGTATCTGCTGGGCTCTATCTTAGGACCCTGCCAGGAAGGGGAGTAGACTAGGAGAGGCCTGTGGGGGCAGGGGCAGACCCAGCTCAGGCTGGAGGAGAAGTTCAGTGTGCAAAGCGGAGTGTTTGTGTGGGAAGGTGGGCTCATACTCCCCTGATACAGAACACCAGGGTGTCTCCACTGCTGGATGGAGTCCTGGCCCAAGTGTGTTGTCAGTAACTGAGAGATGTAAAGAGACAACGCTCCTGCACCCCACCCCTGCCGGAACTTGGAAATGAGGGAAGTAAGATGCCTACTGAGAGCAAACTTTAAAAACAACGTGGACTAAAATAGAGCATAGATAAGCAAGGTTTTCTTACGCCCTAGAAGGGTCCTAAGAAACCTGAGCAAATACATTAACACATGCAAAGAAAGAATGTGTTAATCAGAAGGGGGTCAGTGAGCCCTGGGAGGTGGGAAAAGGAGAGTCCCTGAGGCAAAAGCTTGCTGTACTGTCCAAGCTTTGCCCCTGGAAGGCCAGGCCTGCCAACGTCTTTTCAGAGCGGGATAAGCCTCACCAGAACACATACTTACACAAATCGGTGTGGAGTGCCTGCAACGTGTCAGGCTCCGGGAGAAGGTGCACAGTGTGGAGATGCTGCTTGAGGCAAAAGACTGACCTGAGCCAGGTACATTCTGGAAGGAGAGCACATTAACATAAGGAAGGAAACTAGACCAAGGACTCTTGGTCTGAGGAGGAAGTAACTGTGGGTCAGAGAGGCAAAGATGCGAAGGTACATGGGCAGGAGGTGTGAGGAGGGTGCTTTGAACAGGGGCAGTGTTTGCTCAGGGCGCCAGGCTGGAAAGATGTTGGCTTGCAGCATATTTGAGGGATGGAAGGAAGGCCAGTATGGCTGGACCCACAGGGGTTTTAGATAATAGATAATATTTATTGAGTACTTAGTAGGTGCCAGACACTGTTGAAAGCAGTTTATTCTTCTAATTTTCATCACAATCTCATGAAATAAACACTATCTTTATTCCTAGTTTACTGAGGAGGAAACTATGGCGCAATACCAGGGAGTGGCCTGAGCTCGGAAGTGGAGGAAGGGGCTCTGACCTCGGGAGCGTGGCTGCAGAGCCCAGGCTCTTCTCCGCGCCTCTCCTGCGTGCTGAAGCAGCCCAGCCATGGAGGGCTAGTAGGTTAAGGGTTTTGTCTTCTTCCGAGAACAGTGGCCAGTTTTAGAGGAGTGACCTGGACAAATGTGTGCTTTGAAAAAGTCATTCTGGCTGCAATGTGATTAGCTACCATTTTTCTAAAATCTGATTATGATTTTGCTTCCTGCGTAAGTCTGCAGAGAAAGAAGGACTGCACAGATCATATGAACTTCAAGAATTTTCTCACCAGACAGCCACTTCTTACTATAAATTAACGTACTGGATTTTGAGCATGATATGGCTTTTCAGAGTTCTTGATAGCAGGGGGAAATTTTGTCGCTCGTGTGATTCTTGAGTATTCTAGTTCCTACAATGGTTATTTCTCAATAAAATGCAACAAAATGGTCCCCCGGTTTGATGTATCAGGCTCATGAGATAGGTTAGGCAGTCTGCCCTGGAAAGATGGATTTACTTCCTGAAACTATGAAGTTTCTGATTCACAATACTAAGGATCAGGCTTTGTCTAAACCACAGTAAATTCACCAAAGTAATGACTTTGCTTATGGCTGCTCAGGAGGGAGCCGGCTGCCTTTTCCTACCCACAACACTCAACATTGCTGGTGCTGCGGGCAACAGCCACAAGTCCTTCTCCCTCCCCCCCCCCCCACTTCTTTCTCCTCCTCCTCCTTTCAAGCTATTCAGAAACCTAGGCAGATAGGTGGTATTAGGAATACCTGTATCAGAGCCTTTTGATGGGAACCAGCAAGAACAATGCAGGGTCTCAGGCCTTAAGGGATTGTGACATTAAACAGGGAAATAAGAGAGAAACCCACTTAACATAACTGGGGAGCCAGCTGGAACCTGGATCTTGGTTTCACAATAGGGGCCCAGGGCAAGAGCCATTCAGGCTGGAGATATAAATCTGGACAACAGTGTAGAGATGGTATTTAAAGCTGTGTGGCGGATGAGATTCTCTAGGAATTGAAGTAGTTGGAGAAAAGAAGAGGTCAGAAGCCTGTGCCCTGGGGCATTCCAGCTCTTAGAGGCAGGGAGATGAAGAGGCACCAGCAGAGGAGATTGACAAAGAAGTAGCTGAAGAAGTAGGAAGAAACTCTGTGGAGCAGGGTGTCCTGGAAGGCAAGTTAAAAGTGTTTCAATGGGGGAGAAAGTGATCAGCTACATAAAATGTGTAAAGTACAATTAAGACGAGGACTGAGAATTGATGGATTTGGCAATGTGGAGGTCCTTGGTGATCTTCATAGGAGCAGGTGCAGGTTTGTGGGGCGGCAGGGGTGATTGGATTGAGTTCAAGAGAGAATGGGAGGAGAGAAATTACCAGTGAGCATAAACAATTTCTTTGAGGAGTTTTATTGTTAAGAGTGCAGAGAAAATGGAACAGTAGTTGGAGGGAGATGTGGTGTCAAAAGATTCTTGGTTTTATTTTTGATGAAAAAAACAAGAGCATGTTTATATGTTATGGCAATGGTCAGGAAAAGGAAGAAAATAGATGATGCCAGAGGGAGCGAGAGAATTGCTAGAGAAATATCCTTATGGCATTGAGAGAGGATGGGATCTAGTGCACAAGTTGGGGGACTGGTCATGTCTGGAAGCCCCAGTAATCCATCCAGAGTCACGGAAAGAAAGGTGGGTACACAGGCTCTGATGCTGGTAGGTGGGGAGATGTGGTGGTGGGACATGTAGAAGATCTTTCTGGGTGTTTGTTTTCTTGGTGAAATGGGAAGCAAATGAATGATGATGAGTGAGCAGATTGTGGAGGGTTGAGGAGAGAGGAGAAGGGGTGAAAGAGTTATTGATGAGAACAGGAGAGGGAATGGACCAGGACAATGGATAATAGCTGGGCAGCATTATTGGTCTACAAGAGGTTATGACGACCAGGAATTTAGAATGAGACCAGCCAGCGTGGTTGTGTGTTTTCCTCCAGCATGTTCAGTTGCAAGGATGCTGGCATAGAAAAGGCAGAAAGTTGGATTAATCAGGGGTGAGATCTTACCAGTACAATGCAGTCAAAGAGGAGCAAGGAGGATGAGGGTACCTGCAAGAGAATAATAATAATGATAGACCATGAAATTTAATCAGGATGAGGAGGAAGAAAGTAAGGACTCAGTGTGTGAGGACACAAAGTGGTAGGATCATAGATTGTAAGTCCCAGTGGCATAGAAAAATCTGTGCTCCAAATGGCATTTGTGGCCTTTGCCCTACTAAATCTCTCAAACTTTTGAGGTTCACATTTCTTTAAGTGTTGATGGAGATAATAGTAACATCTTTATTTTTTTCATGGAGAGGGGGCTACTCTGTTGGAGCAGTTATTGCTGGGAAACAGCCAGCTTCAGTGGTTGTTGACGAGAGAGGACAGGGACCATGTTGGCTCCTCACCAAGGACAATGACTGGTGTGGGGTGGCAGGTCTCAGAGTCTCCAGTCTTTTGAGTTTTATATTCCTGAGGTTGTAGGAAGAGGTGTTTAGACTCCAAGTGACACACACACACACACACACACACACACACACACACACATGTGCCTATGCATCCCACTTGTACATTTCTCTTCTTTACCAGGAATTAGGATAGTGCCCCATGCCAGGTGTGTGGTCTGACAATGATTCTTCAACCATTTTGGGAGAATAAGAGGAAGGCCACAAAGAGTCCATGATAGAAAAGGAGAGGAAAAGCCTTTCAAAGACAATGTTTTACCTTAGAATTTCATTTATGGATGATATCAAAAATGCCATTGTGGGAAATATGTAGTAGAAACTTGATAAACATGTCTTTAGGGAAGATGGCTATAAAAATGCTGACAGACGTCTTTGTGCAGCCATCACAAGATAGGTAGTTACCTGCATCTTATCCTCGGAATTCTCATGTTTACAGATTACGTCAGCTTCCTGTTGTCTGCCCTCTGGTCTCAGCCAAGGCTTACTTGGTAATTTAGACTTTTAAATCAGAAATAGGCCTTTTGGATCATCCAGGCCAATCCTTTCATTGTACAGACACTAGAACTGAAAGCTAGCGAGAAGAAATCTGTGTTCCTCTCTTCTTCGGTGATGTGGGCATCACGGCTTGGCCTCTACCTGTAATGAAAGAGTCCCCTTCTTCCATGCTTCTGTCGGAGACTTGTTCCTTGTCTTGGCTGCCGTTGTCCTGTATTAAAAGTACCGTTTGCCCTCAGGGTGAAACGCCCTCCCCATGACCCAGGAAGCACAAGGTCACTACTTCCCACACCATTATACAGAGGATGGAATAAGAAGTTTTTGGGGTTTTTGCAAATTGGATACAAACCTTATTCACGAGAATGATCAGGGACTAGGGATGAAAGGGGAACCAGCTTTCATCTCTCTGAGAATACGTTTTATATGAGAAATAAAAATAACAATAGAGAACTATGTTGGAAGAGTTTGGGTTTTGGAGTCAGATGATAACGATACTACTCAGTAGGTACTGAGTGCTTTAGTCTACGCCCGGCGCTGTCCCCCTCGCATCCTGGTGCCACTGATTACTAGCAGTGGGATCTTGGGCAAGTTATCTAATTTCTTTGAACTTTATTTTTTCTAACAAAAATAAAAGAATACTGGGGCATGCCCAGTGGCGTAGTGGTTAAGTTCGTGTGCTCCACTTTGGCAGCATGGGGTTCATAGGTTCAGAACCTGGGCGCAGACCTACACACAGCTCATCAGGCCATGCTGTGGCGGCAGCCCCCATACAAAAAATAGAGGAAGACTGGCACAGATGGTAGCTCAGGGACAATCTTCCTCACCAAATAAATAAATAAAAGAATACTAGAGCCTTTTTTGCAAAGTTACTTTTGCAAAATATTAAATTTGATATGATATAAAAGTGTCTGGCATATAACAAGTGCTCGATAAATGTTAATTTGTTCTTTCTAAAACCCTTCCCCTCAAGGTTCCTGAGGTTTAAAAATACTTTTCCAGATTGTGAGCTGTTCAAAAATTTCAACAGCAAGGGGAGAATGGTTACGATTAAAGCCATTTGATATTGTGTATTCAATTTTGTCATGTAACGAACGTGATATGAACAGCCAAGATCTTTGTCCTGAAGGGAATTTCAATATTCAGCAAAGTGGGGCTGATTTAATAGCCATTAATTCTGAGGGTATATTCAAGTTCAAAGTCCATCTGTTTTAAAATGTAAATTGCTCTTTTTATGTATTTTGTATTGGAATTTCGGAACAAACGCTGTCACTTTCTTTTTCTTTGCATGGGATTGCAGGCGCCTTTATTATCGCGGAGCCCTATTGTTGTGATACCTCACACAGGAAATGCACACTCTGATATTAGGCACCAAATTGCTGAAATATCCCGTGTTTCCTATTCATTAAAGCCCTAAAGCACGATGTGCAAATTCTCGTCCTTTAATTACACACCTCAGGGATGTGCACGCCAAAAGAAGGAGCCAGTCAGACAAAAAGCCGGGTCTTTGCCAAAAAAACCCAGCCCCCTAAACTGGTAAACATTTATTTTCAGCTGGGAAATCTGCTATTAATTCATATAGTGACTTTCCCAGCTAAAATAATGAGCCAAGCCAAGTGAACCAAATGTTCGCAGTGAGCAAACATGAACAGTGGGGCATCAGCCCATCTCTCATTTGCATGTGGTTTCCTCAGCAGCTCAGGAACATTCGTGCGTTTCTGTTTTGTACATTTTTACCTGGGTACGTACCCGTGTTTATCCTTCTAGTGTCTGAATTTTCAAACAGCTTACAGACTCCACTGTAGAGAGGTGTTTTAAGAATTAAAAAAAGAGAAAAATCGCCAAACCAAATTACATATTAGGGCTTAAGAGCAAAGTCTCCCCACCAGCTTCACTGACTTTCCTATTTTATTGAAGGCCTTAAAAGATCAGAATTAGCAAAAACATGAGAATTTAAGGGAAATGCCATTTCGGAATTTTTTTTTCAAAAGTTAACAAAAATTCTAAACTTATAAACAAAAAAGTTTATTGTTCTATAAAGCAAACTAGGAATTAGAATACATCACAAAAGGTTTTTTAAGTGTTCAAGGAGTCTTTTTTCATTTCCACTTAACTGGAAAGCTGTAGCAAGTGGAAAATTAGAAAAGAAATAGCTGGCCACAGGCACCAGATGCATATGACAAGGGAGAGTATTATTTACACTTCCTTTTTGAGGTCTGAATACTCACAAAATGCACTCAGATTCTAGAACAGAAAGTTGCCCTACGTGTATAAAACTTAAAATAAAAAGTAGTTTGTGTGGAATAGCATGCATAAAGACTTCATGGAAAGCCAAGAAGGAAGGAGAAACAGTTCAATTAACACATGAAATAGCAAAGTAGAAGAGTCAAAAAGTCAATATATTGATTAATGCCTATGACGATACAGTTTCTACTCAACAGTCAATTAACCATTTATCATTTTCTTGATATAAAGGAAGTTAAAAAAAGTCCTAAACCCAAACTCATATAAAGATGTGATTAATAATTGGAGTTTTAATGCTTCTCTTAATATATGTTTGGGTGCAGAGTTTTAATCTATTCTCAAAGAAATGCCTTACATTTTAATGAAGGCGTGGTTTTTGTTCTAACAAACATGAGCAAAAGTAGCTTTTAATTTACAGCACTGTAAAATAAAGGTTAACCACCTCCAAACCTTTTTCCTAAATGAAATTTTTAGCAGATACATGATGTTTTAGCAATGAATAAATGAATAAAATGTATGAGAAATTTTTTTTGTTCTATAAGAAGCAATGCCCTATTAATTTTGACAGACAAGTTGGCATTAGCCACTTTAAAATCCAACATGGGATAAAGTTATGCATTACTAGGCTCTCTACATTTTTGTCAAGAGATGAACATTTTGCTAGATTTTTAATAATATGCCAAGAGCTTTGTCAGTCAGTTGCTTTAGCCCTGCGTGGTCACGCCCGTGTCGTCCACCGCCCCACTGGGCGTAACGCGGCCGGCGCAGCTCGCGTGGCTCCTCCCCTGCAATTAGGCAAAGTCAACACAGCAATCTCTCCCACCGCCCTGAGCTACCTGCACTATCAACACTCCAGATTCCGAGGCTTGAACAAGCTTTGCTTTGTCGCTGCCTCCCCACCCCAATTAGGACTTTTTTTCTGCCCAGGCAATTTAGCACCAACACCATGGGTGGACCAGATAACT